>NC_053392.1:461658792-462354447 GCF_905171765.1 Bufo bufo | reverse complement strand
GTGAAGTGTCGCCCAGCTGGCGTGCGCTCACTCACACGTCTGTCCTTGGTTATTCAGGTTCACAGGTGGTGGGCTAACTTACGATACTGTGGGGTTCGTGGCTGTCATGGCCGCCAGGTGAGTCAGGGGTGGTGCATGCGGGGGCCAACCCCCTCTTTTCTCCTGCATAGGCTTGGGGGACGGGGGATGGTGGTCTATTATGTCCAGGCCTCTGGCGCATCTCTTACAGGGTGGCGCCTACAGTCGTGGCCTTTGGTGGGGGGGAAAAGAAAAAAAAAAAAAGAAAAAATTATAATAATGGTATACATAGGAATGTTGCTTTGCCAGGTCTGTCACGACTACAGACTCCTTATAAAGCCCTGCCATGACTGCAGGCATCAGTCTGTCACGACTACAGACCCGCTCTAAAGCCCTGCCACGACTGCAGGCAACAGTCTGTCACGACTACAGACCCGTTGTAAAGCCCTGCCACGACTGCAGGCATCAGTCTGTCACGACTACAGACTTGTTATAAAGTCCTGCCACGACTGCAGGCATCAGTCTGTCACGACTACAGACCCGTTATAAAGCCCTGCCACGACTGCAGGCATCAGTCTGTCACGACTACAGACTCGTTATAAAGTCCTGCCACGACTGCAGGCATCAGTCTGTCACGACTACAGACCCGCTCTAAAGCCCTGCCACGACTGCAGGCACAAATCCGTTACGACTGCAGACTCATTATTAAGACTGGCCACGACTGCAGGCATTAGTCTCATGTCAACAGACTCATGAGGTAATACTACCACGTCTACAGGCGATGGTCCGTTACCGCTACTCTCGATGTAGGGTCCCCTCACGACTATAGGGGCTAGTCGGTCACATCCACAGACTCGGTCGCACTCCCGTTAACTACAGGCACTGGGTGGGCATCTACGGGTAGTTGCGTCACGACTACGCACGTGGGTCAGCCACGGCCTGGGAGGTCAGCCTTCACGGTCACAGGTAGGTCCAGTTAGGCTTCAGTCTCCCAGCGGGTTCCAGTCACAATAACCAGCCCCTAGGTGAGGGGGGGCACTCCCGCACCGGCGCACAATGCCAGGGAGCTGTGCGGCTCCTCACGCGGCACACGGTTCAAACCAGCGGGGGCCGGGGCCCACGGTAAAGGAAGGGCTCCCTCTGATCCGGTGCACATTGCCAGGGAGTGGCGCTGCTCCCCACGCGGTACGAGTGTCCAGCCGGCGGTGGGTCGGCCCTCCCGCACTGGTGCATTCTGCCAGGGAGCAGCGTGAGCTCCCCACGCGGCTGGGGGGTAAGGCTCCTCATCTTCAATAAAGTCTGGCACGGGCCGCCGTGCCGTTAGGTAGGCAGGGTTCAGGGGAAGGAGTACTAGGCTCGGTCAGGGGGAGCAGATCATAGGCGGTGGCTGGCATCCTGCTGCCGGCGCATTCCAAGGGGGTTATTTAGGCACAAGATGTTAGTTAGTCCGTGCAGGTGATCTGCGTTATACCATGCTCTTCATGCTCGTACTCAGAGCTGTGCCCATACGGGAGCTGCTTAAGTGGTTGATAGTGAAAAAAAAAAAAAAAAAAAAAAAAAAAAAACATTTTTGAGTCTCTCACGCATGGCTTCTCCGTGTTAGTTTTACACATACAGATCTGCCATTAGAGTCTCTCACGCATGGCTTCTCCGTGTGAGTTTTACACTTATGACTCCGCCATTAGTCTCTCACGCATGGCTTCTCCGTTTTAGGTTTACACATATGACTCCACCATTAGTCTCTCACGCATGGCTGCTCCGTTTTAGGTTTACACATATGACTCCGCCATTAGAGTCTCTCACGCATGGCTTCTCCGTTTTAGGTTACACATTTGACTCCGCCATCTGAGTCTCTCATGCATGACTTCTCCGTTTAGGTTCACACATATGTCTCCGCCATTAGAGTCTCACGCATGGCTGCTCCGTTTTAGGTTACACATATGACTCCGCTATTAGAGTCTCTCACGCATGGCTTCTCCGTTTTAGGTTAACACATAGGACTCCGCCATTAGAGTCTCTCACGCATGGCTGCTCCGTTTTAGGTTTACACATATGACTCCGCCATTAGAGTCTCTCACGCATGGCTTCTCCGTTTTAGGTTACACATTTGACTCCGCCATCTGAGTCTCTCATGCATGACTTCTCCGTTTAGGTTCACACATATGTCTCCGCCATTAGAGTCTCACGCATGGCTGCTCCGTTTTAGGTTACACATATGACTCCGCCATTAGAGTCTCTCACGCATGGCTTCTCCGTTTTAGGTTTACACATAGGACTCCGCCATTAGAGTCTCTCACGCATGGCTTCTCCGTTTTAGGTTACACATATGACTCCGCCATTAGAGTCTCTCACGCATGGTTTCTCCGTTTTAGGTTACACATATGACTCCGCCATCTGAGTCTCTCACGCATGGCTTCTCCGTTTTAGGTTACACATATGACTCTGCCATCTGAGTCTCTCACGCATGGCTTCTCCGTTTTAGTTTTACACATATGACTCCGCCATTAGAGTCCCTCACGCAGAGCTTCTCCGTTTTAGTTTTACACATATGACTCCGCCATTAGAGTCTCTCACGCATGGAGATTAAAAAAAAATAAAAAATTTCCTCACCAGGCCCAGCTGCGCTGGGACTAGTCTCCCATCTCACCATAGCTAAGAGACTGATGGCCAATTCCTTGGCCAGTAATACTCTGAGGGCTTACAAGACAGCTTGGCACCTGTTTCAGAGATATGAGAACACCTACCCGGCCGCTGGCCGGGGACCTATCACTCACCTATTGGGCTTCGTCTGGGTTTTGCCACTCTCAATTAAACCTGTCCTATAGCATTGTTAACTATACATGGCAGGTATTCAGCACCATTGGTGCAGGCTACATCCGGACCTACCGTCACTCTTCTCCGCCCACCCGATCAAAGCGGCGTTGAAGGGTTTGCGCAAGATGTCTGTTGTGAAACGACATGGGCGTCAGCCATTTACCGGTAGCTTGTTCAGGCCGTGACAGGCAAACTGCAGGGGCAAACCGTTCGGGCCGCAGGTTAGCGCTCTGGTAGAAACAGCCTTGTACCTGGCTTTCCATGGATTCCTCAGGTCAGACGAGCTCATGGGCACCAATACGCTGGCTGGGTGCCTGCGGAAAGGTCAGCTCATCCGGCGCGGGTCCATCTATGTCCTCACCTTGGCCTCGTCCAAGACGTCACGGCCGGGGCAACCAGTGGCGGTCAGATACTTTCCCACGGACAGCAGATGGTGTCCGGTGCAGGCCTTGGAGGCTTGGCTGCGTAGTATTTAGTCCAAGCGGCATGTTCTCCCGTACTCGAACTAGTCAATGCCCGGCTAACCACCGCGGCCTTTCTTACGTACTTTCAGGTTAGTTGACAGGTCCAGGGGTCGGTCCTCGCTGGATCACAGGACATTCCTTCCGCATGGGCGCGGCAGCGGCGGCGTCCATGCATAAGGTGCCAGTACATGTCATCAAACGGTTGGGTCGTCGCAGTTCCGTGTGTTCCATACGTAAAATCCCGGATCCTTATACGAAATATCATTGGCTTTCGAGTTTTGGTCTGTAGTTTCTGTTATCAAGTTTTCTAACTCCTATGCATGGTTCTTTTGGCCCCTTTAGGCTACCCTTCGATAAGCAGTTCCGGCATAACTCTGCTGCTTCTAGGTTGGGGGGGTGGAGTATAGGCGTAGGTAGGGGACCCTCTCAGCATGAGCCGATCCGAGCACAACTGAGAATAGTATAACAGTAGGTTATTTTCTATGTAGAACTCTTGTTTTCACCTAATTTTCATTTACAGTGATTTACTGTTTCTTCTTACTCTCTCTATATATACAGTACAGACCAAAAGTTTGGACACACCTTCTCATTCAAAGAGAGTGACTATGAAAATTGTAGATTCACACTGAAGGCATCAAAACTATGAATTAACACATGTGGAATTATATACATAACAAATAAGTGTGAAACAACTGAAAATATGTCATATTCTAGGTTCTTCAAAGTAGCCATCTTTTGCTTTGATTACTGCTTTGCACACTCTTGGCATTCTTCTTGATGAGCTTCAAGAGGTAGTCCCCTGAAATGGTTTTCACTTCACAGGTGTGCCCTGTCAGGTTTAATAAGTGGGATTTCTTGCCTTATAAATGGGGTTGGGACCATCAGTGGCGTTGAGGAGAAGTCAAGTGGATACACAGCTGATAGTCCTACTGAATAGACTGTTAGAATTTGTATTATGGCAAGAAAAAAGCAGCTAAGTAAAGAAAAACGAGTGGCCATCATTACTTTAAGAAATGAAGGTCAGTCAGTCAGCCGAAAAATTGGGAAAACTTTGAAAGTAAGGGCTATTTGACCATGAAGGAGAGTGATGGGGTGCTGCGCCAGATGACCTGGCCTCCACAGTCACCGGACCTGAACCCAATCGAGATGGTTTAGGGTGAGCTGGACCGCAGAGTGAAGGCAAAAGGGCCAACAAGTGCTAAGCATCTCTGGGAACTCCTTCAAGACTGTTGGAAGACCATTTCAGGGGACTACCTCTTGAAGCTCATCAAGAGAATGCCAAGAGTGTGCAAAGCAGTAATCAAAGCAAAAGGTGGCTACTTTGAAGAACCTAGAATATGACATATTTTCAGTTGTTTCACACTTGTTTGTTATGTATATAATTCCACATGTGTTAATTCATAGTTTTGATGCCTTCATAGTCATGAAGATAAAGAAAACTCTTTGAATGAGAAGGTGAGTCCAAACTTTTGGTCAAAATGTACACCAATGTCTCATCCAGCATGGAGGGCAGAGTGCTGGATGTAGTGTGCGATCACATTTGCATTTTCCGTTCGTATATGTATTTCACCATAGTAATCTGCACCTACAGGCAGGTTGTGCGGGCTCAACCCCCCACATTTTTTCTTTGTAGCATATATTGGAGGCGTGGCGATCTCCTTTGAGTCAAGCACACCTGACCAGTCAATCTGTCCTGGAGGCTGGTTTTAAAGTCAGTATAAAACTGAGTCTGCTTATAAAGAACCTACCATTAGCCATTTGGCTCCAGGAGAAGTATATGGTGGGCTCAGCATGCATGTTGGTACTTGCATCCCTGGATCCGATGAAAGCTGTAATGGCACCGGACGGGGTTAAAAGCAGAGTGTACTTGGCTTGCATGCTGACCTGCATTCCCTGGACTTTATGTGGCTGTCATGGCCCATAAACAGGTAGGAACAAGAGTTAGGGACCACTCAAGTGAGACGACCTTGACGCGGTGAGTGGCTTAATACGCTTTGGCCAAAATGTACACCAATGTCTCATCCAGCATGAAGGGCAGAGTGCTGGATGTAGTGTGCGATCACATTTGCATTTTCCGTTTGTATATATATATATATATATATATATATATATATATACCAAAACATTGTATGGGAGCTTTTTTTCTATACATACCAGGACATTTTATATTTTTTTAGCAATTGCAATAAAAATGAATGTCACAAAATAAATTATAATAATCACGAAACTGTCCATTATAGAAAGAGAACAATTACAATAATGGAAGTGCCATCTCCATCAAATAATGGAAATGAAAGTCACCTGATGGACCGCACTGATTCTAGGGCCTCATGCACACGCTTGTATCTGTTTTGCTGTCCGCAAACCGCAGATCCGCGAAACACGGATACATGCGTATGCCAGCATCGATATGTCTGTCCCACAAATTATAGAATATGTCCTATTCTCGTGGTCTACAGACCCAGGTAAGCCAATGGGTCGGAAAAAAATCCAGAAGGCAACGTCATTTGTGCGACCAAATCCCGGCATTTTTTTTACTATAATTGGGTCCTGCAGGCATTCAGGTACCATCTGACAACGTCGGAATTTAGAGAGCTACGGCAAGCTGTTCTCTGCCATAACAGTCTGCTGGAGCTCCTGCCAGCAGTGTGAAACTAGCCTTAACGAGACTGTCCAAGATTTAAGTATTGATTGCCTATCCTCACAACAGGCCATCGGAATGGCAAGGGTCCAACAACCCACATTCCCATTGATCAACTGATCAATGGCGCTGGAAGATGAACCTGGTAACTATTACAATATAACATTCACTGAAGTGAATATAGTAACCAGCTCCAACCACTACACAATGGACACCTATCTAGAAGCAGCTAATCAGTGGGGCTGCGAGGTGTTGGACCAGATCAGATACCGATTCCCTTTCCTGAAGATAGGACATCAATAGTAAAATGCTGGACAACCTCTATAAATGTCATACTTTAGAATTTATATATTATTGATGCAACAACAGCATATCATAAACGCTCAACAAATTCCACTTTAAAGGCTAAGGATGTGTTTATATATACTTTCACAAATATCATTTTTGAAAAATCTTTTTACTAAAAAGTTAGACTATTTGACCGCTATGTACTAGCAAATCCATCACACTGGCGGTCGTCAACCTCTCTCTCTCTCCTAAACGAACTTCTAAGCTAAGATTTATGAACAAGTTAAACTATGAAACAGTCCAAAATGTTTAATAGAAACTATTCCAAAAATGATTTTTAGCTCTAAATGGATGCAATTAAGTATAAAACTGGTCTAAAAGTGTCCATAGCCGTTAACTTCAGGATGAGTACATTGTAATTTATCTGTTAAAGTCAGTTTCTGACATCAACTATTACTGTAATATAAAGCAGTTGTAAAAAGACTTCTGAATCATGAATATAAAAAGCCTCTAAATAATGAATATGAAATATCACCAGACATCAAACCTCAAAATTTAAGTATGGGAAAACTGCTGTCATTATTACCTCATCTGAAACATTCTCTTCGTGGTTTTGTCGGTATTTCCATCTAATGAGGGATCAGGCTTTTTGTTCGGGAAAGGCTTCATGTTCTGTTTCATGGTGGGTCCTATAAGAAATGACATTCAAATGTATTTGTTGATACAGATAAATGAGTAACCAGTATAATGATTGAATTCTGCAAATCAATTGAACATCTGACTACTGTGGACAATCGTCCTACTCTACAACAACTGGCCAATATAATATAAAACAACTCAAAGAATTTTACAAATTAGTGTTAAAATTTTTGTAATTAAGAAATCTTGGAAATTAATTAGTGGTAGAGAAGACATTTCCCACCTAACACCCACATCCTTTAACCTGTTATGGACACAGGGCGTACAGGTACACCCAGATGTCCTGGTACTTAAGAGACAGTCCCAGTGAGGACGAGGATGACCCCACCTTCCTCTTGTCATTCTCGTCCTCCTCATCATCTAGCGATGATGATGAGCACCCAAGGCGGCAGAGACGCCGCCAGGCAGTGCAAGGGGACTGCCATGCCAGGGACCCTGTGGCCCACACTAGTACGAGCAGCTCTGGGGCTCGTACTAGTTTTCCGGCCCACCAGATAAGTCCACCTGAGCCCCCTACCGGTAAACTTGTCTGGTGTACCCCAGAGCATTTTGAGCCTGTGATTCCTGATTTTGTTTTCTTTTTGGCACACCGGTCAGTGCAGCCGAGATGAGGACGTTTTGGGGCCTCATGCTGCACATGGGCCTAGTCAAAAAACCCAGTGTCAGGCATTACTGGAGTGGAGACGTCCTCTACCAGACCCCACTTTACAGTACGGCCATGACACGTACCTGGTTTGAGGCCATCTGGAAATGCCTGCATTATGCAGATAATGCAGCATGTCCCCCCCAAGGTGATCCTGCCTATGACCGCCTGTACAAAATCAGGCCGATCATCGATAACTTTGGGGCCAAATTTGTACAGGCCTATGTACCTGGAAGGGAGGTCGCAGTTCATGAGTCTCTCATTGCTTTCAAGGGGAGACTCATTTTCCGCCACTATGTAGGTATGGCGTGAAGCTGTACAAACTTTGTGAGAGTACCTCAGTGTACACTTACAAGTTTTGTGTGTACGAGGGGCGATATTCCCTTATTCAACCCCCAGAATGTCCCTCCACTCTGGGTGTTAGCGGGAAACTTGTGTGGGACCTTATGCACCCACTGCTAGATAAAGGTTACCACCTGTACGTGGATAACTTGTATACTAGTATCCCCTTGTTCCAGTCCCTCGCTGCCAGATCCACGTCCGCTTGTGGGACTGTGCGGAAAAATCAATGCGGCCTCCCTTCCCACCCCCTCCAGGTACCTATTCCCAGGGGTGAGACCCGTGCCCTTACCAGGGGAAACTTGTTGCTGGTCAGATATAAGGATAAGAGGGATGTCCTTGTACTGTCCACAATTCACGGTAACTGCATTACCCCTGTCCCTGTGCGAAGTACCGTGGCAATAGTCCTCAAGCCAAATTGTATCGTCGACTACTATCGGTATATGGGAGGAGTTGATCTCTCTGATCAAGTCCTCAAGCCATATAATGCCATGTGCGAAACCCAGGCATGGTACAAAAAAAGTTGCGGTCTACTTGGTACTTTTGTCACCTTACAGGTATTTTTTTGTTACCTTACATCACAAAAAGTGTAATAGCAAGCGATCAAAAAGTCATATGCCCCCAAAATAGTGCCAATAAAACCGTCCTCTCATCCCGCAAAAAAATTGCCCCTAGCTAACATAATCGGCTAAAAACAAAAAAGAAACTGAATCTTAGACTATGGAGATAATAAAATGTTTTTTTTTTTTTTTTGTTTATAAAAGGATAATATAGTGTAAAACCTAAATAAATAAATAAATAAATAAAAAGTAGACATATTAGGTATCGCTGTGTCCATAAGAATCTGCTCTATAAAAATACCCCATGACCTAACCCCTCAGATGAACACGGTCAAAAAAATAAAATAAAAATGGTGCCAAAACAGCTATTTTTTGGCAAATTTTCAATTTTAAACCGTTTTTTCCAGTAACAAAGCAAGGGTTAACAGCCAAACAAAACTTAATATGTATTACCCTGATTCTGCAGTTTACAGAAACACCCCATATGTGGTCGTAAACTGCTGTATGACCAAACGGCAGGGCGCAGAAGGAAAGGAACGCCGTATTGTTTCTGGAAGGCAGATTTTGATGGCCTTTTTTTTTTTTTTTGCACCATGTCCCATTTGAAGAACCCCTGATATACCCCTGGAGTAGAAACTCCATAAAAGTGACCCTATCTAAGAAACTACACCCCTCAAGGTATTCAAAACTGATTTTACAATTTTTTCAACCCTTTAGGTGTTCCTCATCAGTTTATGGCAAATGGAGATTAAATTTCAGAATTTCTATTTTTGTTAACCTTGCCTCACAAAAATGTAATATAGAGCAACCAAAAATAATATATGTACTCAAAAAATAGTCCCAACAAAACTGCCACCTTATCCCGTAGTTTCCAAAATGGGGTCACTTTTATGGAGTTTCTACTCTACGGGTGCATCAGGGGGGCTTCAAATGGTACATTGTGTAAATAAAGCAGTCCAGCAAAATCTGCCTTCCAAAAACCACACGGTGCACCTTTCCCTCTACGCCCTACCGTGTGCCCGTACAGTAGTTTACAGCCACATATGGGGAGTTTCTGCAAACTACAGAATCAGGGCAATAAATATTGAGTTTTGTTTGGCTCTTAACCCTTGCTTTGTTAATGGAAAAAATGGATTAAAATGGAAAATTTGCCATAAAAATAGAAATTCTAACATTTTATCTCCATTTGCCATTAACTCTTGTGGAACACCTAAAGGGTTAAGGACGTTTGTAAAATCAGTTTTGAATACCTTGAGGGGTTTCTATTATGTAAGCCTCACAAAGTGACTTCAGACCTGAACTGGTTCTTAAAAACTGGGTTTTTGAAAATTTCTGAAAAATTTTAAGATTTGCTTCTAAACTTCTAAGCCTTCTAACGTCCCCAAAAAATAAAATGTCATTGCCAAAATGATCCAAACATGAAGTAAACATATGGGGAATGTAAAGTAATAACTATTTTTGTAGGTATTACTATGTATTATAGAAGTAGAGAAATTGAAACTTGGAAATTTGCTAATTTTTTCACATTTTGGGTAAATTTGGTATTTTTTTTTATAAATAAAAAAGAATTTTTTTTTACTCCATTTTACCAGTGTCATGAAGTACAATATGTGATGAAAAAAACAATCTCACAATGGCCTGGATAAGTCAAAGCGTTTTAAAGTTATCAACACATAAAGTGACACTGGTCAGATTTGCAAAAAATGGCCTGGTCCTTAAGGTGAAAATGAGCCTGGTCCTTAAGGAGTTAAGAAATGTAAAAGCATATCTGCAGCTTTCCTACCTTCAATGTAAATTTACAATGATTTTAAATAGACATTGAACAGATCTGAGCCCAGGCTGTAATCACTCTATGACTGTTAATTATGTTACATAGAAACAGGCTGCATCATCCTCACTATTCCTGCGCAAATAAATAATGCAAGGATTGACATACAGTAATTTATATTAAAATGTTAGAACAAAATATCCAGAGGTGCAACTGGAATTAAAAGCACCCTATACCAAAGTTGGTTATGCGGCCACAGTCTAGCTGACAGTAGAATAAACTGAACCTTTCCGGACTATTTTGCTGAAAAAGTGTCTACTTTTTATAGACCGGTGGCAGGTCTCCCTGGCTATGAGCTGGCCAATTGCAGCAGATAGCGTAACAGCCAGAGAAAAATAAACTCACCTTCTCCCTGGCTGTGACACTCCGCTGCAATTGACCAGCTCACAGCCAGGGAGAAGGAGACGCCTATTGAGAAACAGGGCAGTCTCCTCCCTGTACCGGTGGTACAGGACGGAAACCAGAACAGGGGGCACAGCGGGGGTACGGAGCAGCACATAGGAAAAATAGCGCTCTTACATGCCATCAGTATTCCTTACTATGCCAGCTATTTACATGATAATGTCAGGACCGGTCCTCTTTAAGCTCATAAAGTACTCTGTCTGATCAAAGATGGAACGGTGTGGCTGTTCATAGCCAAACAGTCTTCTCTATCCCTGCTCGACACTCATGTGTTAAATCAGTTCAGGGCAGAAAGGTAACCTGAATGTGACATGAAAGTCATGTGTAGCATCCTATCAGAGCCAGAACATAGCAAGATCTTTAGTTGGAGCCTATAATGTATGTAAACCACTATACCACAAGGTATCTACCAGTCTAGACCACCAGGGATGTGGCTATTACCCCCTCCATTAATCTAGACCACCAAAACTGATGACATTAACACACACTAACCTGGACCACTAGGGAAGTCTCAATTATTCCAACTAAGGGATCAATAGTCATGTCATGTATGCCTCCTATATGGGGAGAACCCCATATAGTAATGTCAGATAGCAGAATGACACTATCTTGCCGTTACAACGTGTAACAACATTCATGCACCCTACTAGATCATAGCCTTTGAGTCTTATAGCACCTGTGACACCTATGCAGGGATCTCATAAACTGACATTTTACTCCATCTATTTGTTGTCTCCCATCTACCTGTGTCACATAGCTAGAAATGTCCAATCACAATCTGAAGGTGCTTTATCACAGTCCACTAATCAGGCTGATTATCGGGATGAACGATTGTATAAACACTCGTTTCTGATAAAAGATGCTGGCAATCACCCGATGAGCGAACAAATGCTCGTTCATCAGGTGATCTTGTTGTTCTGCCAGCACAAAAAAATAATCATTCTTTCTGTGCAGAAAAGGGTCCTTTAAATGTCCTTTTACACAGACTAATACATATCAGGCAATTATCAGGAATGAACCAGATGTACCCAATAACGGACTGATCATTAGCCGAGATGAGGGCTGCATTCACATACAGCAATAATTTCTGCTGTATGGGGACAAGCTATTGCTACAATGATGGCTTGTTCCCATAGAGAACACATTGTACCTAGACAGCAGATTGCTGTTGTGACAGCATGACCCGCTGCACAGAAACAATTATTTGTGGTGCATTTACTTGTTCACCAGATGATTCCTGGAGCATTTTACAGGACAATTATCAGGAACGAGTGTTTATACAAATGCTTATTCATGATAACTGGACTGATAATCGATCTGAATAAAAGGTCTTTTATATGGACCAATATTTCAGGCAATTATCAGGAACAAACCAGACGTTCCTGATAATTGCCTGATTGGTAGCAGAGATTAGGGCTGCATGGGACAAGCGATTGCTACAGTGATTGCTTGTCTCCATAGGAAATCATTGTTCCGATGCAGCAGATCATTGTTTACACAGCATGATCTTCTGCACAGAACAGAAACAATGAGTTTTGGTGCCGGCCGAACAACATGATCACCTGACAAACAAGTGTTTGTTCGTTCATTGGGTAATTGTCTGCACCTTTTAGGCCTGTTTCACACTGATGGCAGTAGATCTGGAAGGCTGTTCTGGCCAGAGCTCTTTGCGTGCAGTGGTATTTGCCCTGCATATTTGCCGGGTAGCGTCCAGATGTCCATCAGACACCATTATAAGCAATGGGGCCGGCGGGCATTCCGGTAACATCCGACAGAACCTGACAGAACCCAAGCAGTGTGAGACAATCCTGAACAGACCAATTATCAGGAACGAGTGTTTATACAATGCTCATCCTCAATAATTGGCCTGATTATCAGTCCATGTAAAAGGACCTTAAGGGCCCTATTACACAGGCAGACAGAGCAGGTGTTTTGCCTGCTCGCTAGAGGAGGAGACCCCCGCTATTACATGCAGTGATCTCCTTCTCAGTATAGGGACGAACAATCACTAATGCACTGCTCGCCCCTCTACTATCTCATTGTTAACCGGCAGCAGAGCGCCTATTACACAGCGTGATCTGCCGCTGGCAAACCAGGATTTTTTAACATGTTAAAATAGCCCAATTACTTGATGAACAAACGCGTAATCGGAAACAGTATTACACTGCCAGATGATCACTAATGAGTGTTCATCAAACAATAATCTGCCCATGTGATAGGACCTTAAATCATGGTGTTAAAAATGGACCACATGATAAGCAGTAGTTTTATTACTTCAACAACAAATACAAGGAGATAAAACCACTGGCTTGAAATCATAAATATGACTTTTAGCATGCAACACCTTTTGTTAGAAGAAAACACAATCTGTTAAAACTACTGATCCTAAAAATATCTGATGTTAACCAATGTCAGAATTACTGCCTTGTTCCAGCTGCATCCTATCATCTGTTCAGATCTTGATTATTCTGGCATCATTTACTGCTTTTGGCCAGAAGTCAGTGTGTAAAAGAAAAAAAAAACATTTTGAGTCCAGTAGTTTGGGAATCTCAGCCAAAATGTGAAAACAGTGAAAACACGATCCAGAGCAATGTATTTTTGATTCGAATAAAGCACTGAATAAAATGTTACTGCTACTCTGTGTACTGGACAGATCTAGAAAGGGGCAAATAAGGTACAGCTATTTCATAAAAATCTCTTAAAGCATAATAACATCTTAATCTACTTTCCATCTTTCAATAAATTATTACATTATGATATCTGCACAATGTGTGATTTCAGAAGGTGGAGTGCAAAAGTTTGAGATCTGGCCACAGGAGGAGGACTGTCCAACATGGTCAGGTGACATCACTGCAGACAACAGGTCTGTACTAGAGGTCCAAAGCATATGTTTATTTGACATTTATTTTCAGATTCTCAACAGCATTAGGGAAGTTCACATGCTGCAGATTTTGGGTACCGTATATGCACACAAACATTGTTTGGTTCCACATCCAAGCTGCATTTTTTGAGGCTCAGATGCGATCCCATTGACTTCAATGGGGCTGCAAAGGTTGCTCTGTTCCGTGGGGCCGCAAAAAAAATAGAACATGTCCTATTCTTGTCGGTTTTGTGGACAAGAATAGGCATTTCTATTATGGACCACCCGTTTCATTCTGCAATTTGCAGACAGCAAAACACGGAATGGTTGTGTGCATGAGCCCTAGAAAATTTCAGCGACTAAAAACCAGTTACATTCATCTGAATGGGGCTTGCAGAAATCCATGTGCTTCAAGTGAATGGAACAGGTTTACAGAAATTTTCTTCCACAATAATCTGACGCTTGTGAAGTTATCCTTAGGCCATGTGTGTCAATATTTTGTGTGGCTTCACAGGTCGCCACTGGAATCCTCTTCCACTCCTCCATTATGACATCATGGAGCTGGTAGATGTTAGAGACCTTGCTCTCCTCCACCTTCTGTTTGAGGATGCCCCACAGATACTTAATAGGGTTTACATATGGAGACATGCGTAATCAAAGCTAAAGGTTTTTTTTTGGTGGCGACTTTTTTTTACAACAGGCAGTGTATATATATTGTAGGAAGACGCAAGGGACTGTCGTTGATGGAATGTATGTGTCATCAAGGTTCCTGGCCTCGGTGGAGTAAGAGCCAATTTTCATGTGACAGCAGCAGTTGCTGTTTGACACCTTGCTATTTAGTATAGCTGTAGTAGCTGATCCGGGACGGCTCTTACAGGGAGTAGTCAAAGTGCTGGGTGGGTGACTACTCCCCATGTTCCAGGCCAGGTCTTGACTGTATGAACTGTCAAGGTGTGAACGAAGACTGTTTTGTTGCCATAAGTGTGAATAAAACACTGAAGTTTTTGAGTTACAAACTGGTCTTTGAGAGAGAGAGAGAGAGAGAGAGAGAGAGAGAGAGAGAGAGAGAGAGAGAGAGAGAGAGAGAGAGAGAGAGAGAGAGAGAGAGAGAGAGAGAGAATTTTTCCACCTACAAAAATGGAGAGGTCTGTCATTTTTATTGTAGGTACACTTCAACTGTGAGAGACAAAATCTAAAAAAAATCCAGAAAATCCCATTGTATGATTTTTAAATAATTAATTAGCATTTTATTGCATGAAATAAGTATTTGATACAATAGAAAAACAGAACTTAATATTTGGTACAGAAACAATTTGCAATTACAGAGGTCAAACATTTCCTGTAGTTCTTGACCAAGTTTGCCCACATTGCAGCATGGATTTTGGCCCACTCGTCCATACAGATCTTCTCCAGATCTTTCAAGTTTCGAGGGTGTCACTGGGCTACATTGAGTCTCAGCCAAAGATTTTTGATTGGGTTCAGGTCTGGAGACTGGCTAGGCCACTCCAGGACCTTGAAATGCTTCTTATGTAGCCACTCCTTAGTTGCCCTGGCTGCAGGTTTCGGGTCATTGTCATGCTGGAAGACCCAGCCACGATCTTCAATGCTGTTACTGTGGGAAGCATGTTGTTGACCAAAATTTTGCGTTACATGTCCCCATTCATCTTCCCTTCAATATGGTGCAGTCGTCATGAGTCACGGTTGGGATGGTGTTCTCATCAAGTACTCATCCTTCTTCTTCCTCCAAACACGGTGAGTGGAGTTGATACCAAAAAGATATATTTTGGTCTCATCAGACCATGACCTTCTCCTATGCCTCCCCTGGATCATCCAGGTGGTCATTGGTGATCTTTAAACGGGCCTGGACATATGCTGGTGTGAGCAGGGAAGACCTTACGTGCCCTGCAATATTTTAATCCTTAACAGTGTAGTGTCTTACTAACCGTAGCTTTTGAGTCTGTGGTCCCAGCTCCCTTAAAGAGGACCTTTCATGTATTTTTTTTTTAGTTTAGATAAATACCTTTACTTGCGGGGTAACCCCTGCTGATGCTGCCACCCTGCCTGTTTTTATTTCAAATATCACTTCTACGCCCTGCTGTGCCCCCTGCAGTTTTCCCGCTCAGTATGTTAATACTGAGCATCGGTACAGGGAGGAGGAGACGCCCGGGTTTCTCAATGGGCGTCTCCTTCTCCCTGGCTGTGCCGCGATCCAATCACAGCGGAGAGTGTCACAGCCAGGGAGAAAGTGAGCTTTTTTTTTCTCCCTGGCTGTGAAAAAAACAGGCAAGGTGGCAGCAAGTAAAGGTATTTATCTAAACTAAAAAAAAAAAACATGAAAGGTCCTCTTTAAGGTCATTGACCAGGTCCTCCCATGTAGTTCTGGGCTGATTCCTGACCTTTTTCAGAATCATCCTTAACCCACGAGGCAAGATCTTGCATGGAGCCCCATACCAAGGAAGATTGACAGTCATCTTGTGTTTCTTCCATTTTCTAATAATTGCACCAACAGTTGTTGCCTTCTCACCAAGCTGCTTGCCTATTGTCCTGTAGCCCATCCCAGCCTTGTGCAGGTCTACAATTTTGTCCCTGGTGCCCTTAGACAGCTCTTTGGTCTTGGCCATGGTGGAAGGTTTGGAGTGTGATTGATTGAGTGTGTGGACAGGTGCCTTTAATACAGGTAATGAGTGCAGAGTAGGAGGGCTTCTTAAAGAAAAACTAACAGGTCTCTGAGAGCCAGAATTCTTGCTGGAGGGTAGGTGATCAAATACTTATTTCATGCAATAAAATGCTAATTAATTATTTAAAACTCATACAATGTGATTTTATAGTCTTTTTTAGATTTTGTCTTTCCCACTTGAAGTGTACCTACGATAAAAATTACAGACCTCTCCATTCTTTGTAGGTGGGAAAATTTGCTAAATCACCAGTGTATCAAATACTTATTTTCCCCACTGTGTGTATAGAATGCTTATTTATTACTAGATATAAGTATGTGCTAAAATGTGTCCAACAGATGGTATACAATGCATTTGTAAAGTATTCAGACCCTTTAACTTTTTCACTTTATTCACATTTTGTTAAACTTGTAAAAAATCATGTTTTGCCCCATCAATCTGCACTTTATCCCCACCTATAAAACAAAACATGCAATGCAACAGCTCTCTGCAAACCAAATAAAGTACAAAAATGCATAATAATTGCTAATGCTATACTTATAAATTAGAGATGCTTGGCAAATCATTTTGTACAAAATTATTTGAGCCCGTCTGCCGCACGTCAAGGTGATCTCTGTAAGATGGGTTCCTAACACTAAAATCTACCTGTTATGTGCCATGACGGCTACCATACAATTCATGCATGTTGGTACCTGCATTCCTTGGATATAATGGAGGCCATTTTGGCACCAAAGATGACAGAAATTAAAGCAGGCCCCGCATGCATGTGGAACCTACACTCCGTGAATTGTATGGTAGCCGTCATGGCACATAACAGGTAGAATTTAGTGTTAGGAACCCGGAGATTGATTTGAAGTGCGGCAGACGGGCTCAAATAATTTTGTACAAAATGATTTGCCAAGCATCTTTAATTTATAAGTATAGCACTAGCAATTATCATGCATTTTTGTACTTTATTTGGTTTGCAGAGAGCTGTTGCATTGCATGTTTTGTTTTACAGTGTGGTTTTCAGCCATAGCAACGTGCCCCTGCGCATTGGGATGTGCTGACTGACCCCCTTTTTCTTTGCACTTTATCCCCCCTAGGCTAGTTTCACACTAGCACTATTGGTTCAGCATGGAACAGCCTGCCAGATCTCTCTGCATTCCACAGGGGTGTGGAATTCCTATCCGCCCGACGCCCGGGACATGCAGTTCTGGGCGCCGGGCAAGTAGTTTGAACAGTTGTTTAGCCCTGTGCGGGCAAGTAGCAGGGACATGTCGGTTGGGCAGTAATAGGAGCGGTCATATGCTTGCCGCGAGCTGACCGCTCCTACATCTATGTCAGCCTGCCCCTGCATCGTCGGCTCAGTTCAGTCACAGCACACAATAGCATAGACGCTGGCAGCAGGGAGGGGAGGGACTCGGGAGGAGTGTAATCTGATCCTAGAGTGGAAGCTGCTTCTGCCAGCCCCTCCCCTCCCCGCCCACCAACCAATCAGAGCTGAGGCAAGGCAAGCACTAGCAGCTCTGAGCCGTCTATACAGGGAGTTAGAATAGAAATGAATCGAATGAGTCACAAGTTAAAAGAATCTAAAGATCCGATTAGTTAGAGACTCATTCGATTCATTGACTTAAAAGGGCCGTGAGTCAGAGGCTAGAACAGGTTACACTGAGGCTGTCGGCTGATGCTTTTGTTGCAGCAGTGATAAGGTTAAGGGACAGGAGCAGAGAGATAAGAGAAGTGACAGATGACACAGTTTAGATTACAGGGTAAATTAACCCTTTAGGATCAAATTGGCTTCTCAGGAGATATATAGGTTATATGTTCTGGAATGTGTTGGATAACACTGACAGCATTATGTCAGTGTTATCCAATACAGTCCAGAACTGTAAGGGTTACATAGCATCATAAATCAGTATAATGCTATGTGACCCCAGTCAGCGCTTGCAGGTCAGGCCGGGAGCTGCGATGTGGACAGGCTCCGGGAGGAACGCTCATCTGCAGGGGTGTCAGAAATAAAGGTTGTGCTGTCTGTCTTCTGAGGCTCTGGCCCTGCCTGCAATCTGCACTGCACGTGGCACTTGATAAACTATAACGTCTCCCTCTTGCCCCCATACAGTATAACGTCTCCTTGTGCCCCCATACAGTATAACGTCACCTTGGGGCTGCCCTAGTGCCCCATACAGTATAACGTCACCTTGGGGATGCCCTAGTGCCCCATACAGTATAACGTCACCAAGCGGCTGCCCCCGCACAGTATAACGTCACCCTGTGGCCCCCGCCCCCATACAATATAACGTCTCCCTGTGGCCCCCACCCCCATACAGTATAACGTCACCTTGTGGCCCCCACCCCATACAGCATGACATCTCCTTGTGGCCCTGCCCCCATACAGCATAACGTCTCCTTGTGGCCCCCGCCCCATACAGCATAACATCTCCTTGTGGCCCCCGCCCCATACAGTATAACATCGCCTTGTGGCCCCCACCCCCATACAGTATAACGTTAGTATAAGTTCAGGACAAGTAGATGGTCATGAGGGACAAGTAGATTGAGCCCCCACTTTAGTCCTTCGACAAGTAGTTTTTTTTTTAATTTCCACACCCCTGATTCCGGAAGCTTGAATGTCTCCATCCGGCCCCATTAACTACCGGTATAATGAGGACCAACCTGGCAAATATGCAGAGAATCGGCCGGAAGGAAAACGGACAAGAAAAGGCATTTCCTAGGAGAGTGCCGGCGATGTGTGGTCCGCAAAATGCGGAACACACATTGCCAGTGTCCGTGTTTTGCGGATCCGCAAAACACATACGGACATGTGAATGGACCCTTAAAATGATTATAAAGCTGTGTTGGACACAAGTACACAACACTAATGTTACCTTTGTTTAATTTGTGAGAGTCTATAAAGTGCCAAAAATCAAGGTTTAAAGATATGCAAATGAGTCATCGCAAGTGCCCAGGGTTGGCTCGTTTGCTGAAAGTGCCCAGGCCCCCTAGTCTTACATTTTATTGCATGAAATACTTATTTCATGCAATAAAATGCAAATTAATTATTTAAAAATCATACAATGTGATTTTCTGGCCTTTTTTAGATTCTGTCTCTCCCACTTGAAGTGTATCTACGATAAAAATTACAGACCCCTCCATTCTTTTAAGACCTCATGCACACGACTGTTGTTTTTTGCGTCCGCTAAAAAAAACGTATGCGGCATTGTTTCTTTCCACAGATCCCTTGTAATAAATGCCTACCCTTGTCCGCAAATGTGAAAAAAGTAGGACATGCACTATTTTTTTTGTTGAAGGGAAACAAAGACAACGGACGCGGAACACAAACGGATGAACTATCAGCATTTTTTTGCTGACCCATTGAAATGAATGGGTCCCTATCCTATCCGCAAAAAAAAAAACGGAACGGAGGCCGAGAAAAACAACTGTCGTGTGCATGAGGCCTTAGGTGGTGAAACTTGCAAATTCACCAGTGTATCAAATACTTATTTTCCCCACTGTGTATAAAATGCTTATTTATTACTAGATATAAGTATGTGATAAAATGTGTCCAACAGATGGTATACAATGCATTTGTAAAGTATTCAGACCCTTTAACTTTTTCACATTTTGTTATATTGCAGCCTTGTGCTAAAAATTTTTAAAAAATCATGTTTTGCCCCATAAATCTGCACTTTATCCCCCCATGGCTAGTTTCACACTAGCACTAGGGGTTCAGCATGGAACAGCCTCCCAGATCTCTCTGCATTCCGGCATTGCCGGAAGCTTGAATGTCTCCATCCGACCCCATTAACTAACGGTATAATAAGGACCAACCTGGCAGAGAATCGGCCGGAAGGAAAACGCTGCAGGCGTTGCGGACAAGAAAAGGCATTTCGTGTGATACAAGTACACAACACTAATGTTACCTTTGTTTCATTTGTGAGAGTCTCCAAAGTGCCAAAAATCAAGGTTTAAAGATATGCAAATGAGTCATCGCAAGTGCCCAGGGTCGGCTCGTTTGCTGCAAGTGCCCAGGCCCCCACCCCACCTAACTCCTCTCCTGTGTATTATCCGGCCAGCCCTGTATGCTTGTGACATCATTCATTTTCTGCAGCCGAAATCCGGCGCATCACCTTCGGGCCTGGATGTTACTTAACTTACTATGTACTGTGCAGGCGCCGGATTTTGGCAAAAATAGAATGACAAGCATACAGGGCTGGCCGGAGGATACACAGGGGAGGAGTTAGGCGCAAGTAAGACCAGGGGGGGAGGGGGCTGGCACTTGCAGCAAACGAGCCGCCCCTGGGCACTTGCTGTGGCTCATTTTCATATCTTTAAAACTTGATTTTTGGCACTTTGGAAACTCTCACAAATGAAACAAAGGTAACAT
This sequence comes from Bufo bufo, assembly GCF_905171765.1. Taxonomy (NCBI): domain Eukaryota; kingdom Metazoa; phylum Chordata; class Amphibia; order Anura; family Bufonidae; genus Bufo; species Bufo bufo. The sequence continues at coordinate 462,333,853 of NC_053392.1, read as the reverse complement.
TGTAATCAATTTAAATCGTGGCCAGTAGGTGACAGACTCCCTTTAATGGGGCCAGATGGAGAAGTTCAAGCTTCCAGCAGCGCTGCAATGCAGAGTGATCAGGCAGGCTGATTCGACAGTGCTAGTGCTAGTGCAAAACTAGCCTAAGTGAGAAACTGATAAGAGAATTTTAGACATGTTTGCAAATTAATTAAAAGGAGAGCTGAAAATTTGCATGGACATAAGTATTCAGACCCTTTGCTGTGACAATTGAAATTTAGTTCTGGGGTCCTTCCATTTCTCTTGATCATCTTTGAGATGTTTATACACCTTAGCCTACTTTCACACTTGCGTTCGGAGCGGATCCGTCTGATGTTTCATCAGACGGATCCGCTCCGATAATGCAGACGTTCGCATCCGTTCAGAACGGATGAGTCTGCATTAAAACTTAGAAAATTTTCTAAGTGTGAAAGTTGTCTGAGCGGATCCGTTCAGACTTTACATTGTAAGTCAATGGGGAACGGATCCGCTTGAAGATTGAGCCATATGGTGTCATCTTCAAGCGGATCCGCCCCCATTGACTTACATTGTAAGTCTGGACGGATCCGCTCGCCTCCGCACGGCCAGGCGGACACCCGAACGCTGCAAGCAGCGTTCAGGTGTCCGCTCACTGAGCGGAGCGGAGGCTGAACGCTGGCAGGCGGATGCATTCTCAGTGGATCCGCCTCCACTGAGAATGCATTAGGGCCGGACGGCTGCGTTCAGGGCCGCTCGTGAGCCCCTTCAAACGGAGCGCACGAGCGGACACCCGAACGCTAGTGTGAAAGTAGCCTTAATTGGCATCCACTTGTGGTAAATTCTAAATGACTGGATATGATTTGTACAACCCTGTTTATATAAGGTCTCGTAGCTGGCAATGCATATCAAAGCATTAGCATTACTGCAGCATTCTTTGGGCTCATACTACATACTTGGAAGGGCACTAGGTTGGAAAAGAATACTTAAAGCCCATTCTCACATTATTGCATATTATATAAGGCCTGTCTATTAAAGGCAAAATTAGATAATTATTGGTTGCCAGGTGAGAGCTGATAGCTGAGGTAGAGCACCTTTTATCCTGAGAATGGCATGAAAGGATAGATCTGCTAATCTTTAAAAAATAAATTTGGTAGACTGTACTTTCACACTAGCGTTTTTCTTTTCCGGCGCTGAGTTTCGTCCTAGGGGCTCAAATCCAGAAAAGAACTGATCAGTTTTATCCTAATGCATTCTGAATGGAGAGTAATCCGTTCAGGATGCATCAGGATGTCTTCAGTTCAGTCTTTTTGACTGATCAGGCTTTCCAGAAAACCGTAGCATGTTGTATTTTTACCTCCGGCCAAAAATCCTGAACACTTTGACTGAACGCCGGATCCGGTCTTTTTCCCATTGACTTGCATTAACGCCGGATCCGGCGCCGTGTGTTCAGTCAAACCGGATCCGGCTTTTGCATGTTAAACCCGAAAAATGTGAAAAAAAAGTTAAAGTCCATAAATGCCGGATCCGTTTTTTCCAATGCATTTTTTCATTGTGATCAAAATCCTGATCAGGATTCAAATGTAATCCGTTTTCACACTTTTTTCCGGATCCGTCGGGCAGTTCCGGTGTCAGTTCCGGTGTCGGAATTGAACGCCGGATTGAAACAACGCTAGTGTGAAAGTAGCCTAAGGATGTCCATAAACAATGCCTGGGCTGCAGGATGTGCATCTGGACTCTGTGGTCAGGCCACACCAAGCACATGGACCCTAAGGAATAAACAGAAAAAAATTGTGTTTGGCTATTATTTGGCTTTAATGAAATTTATGGAAAAGTAAAAAGTTAATTCTACAGTGATATTATATAATGAAAGTAGGGCATTTAAGTAGAAGCATGCAATGGTGATTTCCTCATTTCAATTTATTGAAAGAAAAGCCAACAACAGTGGTGGGTATACCCCCACAAAAAATGTCAATGTCTGAAAAACTTGACAACTACATATAATGCTGTTTACAAGTCGACTTATTGTCTGCTGAGGCGAGGCATCCCACTGTTCTTGAAAGGCGGCCCTCAGGATATTGAGGTTCTGGGATACAGAGTTACAAGCCTCTACACGGTGACTCAGCTGATCCCATAAGTTTTCAATGGGAATTAGGTCTGGAGAAAGTGCAGGCCACTCAATTTGAGGTACTCCAGTCTCCAGCAGCCGTTGGCACATTGTAGTCTATGAAGATGAAATTAGGCCTGTGTTGTTCATACAGAGGCACAATGACTGGGCTTGTCAAGTAGTATAGGCTTGTCACTGTATCATTAAAGTGTAGGGCAGTTCTATGACTAGACACACCTGCCCACACTGTAACACCACCACCACCCAAGGTATATAGTGGCTGATGCATAGAGCTCTCCTTGACATCTCCAACATCGTTGGTGGCCATCATTTCTGCTCAGCGTGAATCGACTTTCATCAGTAAACAGCACTAAGGCCCACTAGTCCCTCGTCCAGCGTAGGTCAGGGACCGTTGCAGGTCATCTAGCACATAGATCACACTAATGTAATCGGTTTCAAATGGTCTGATGTGACACTTGGGTGCCTCCCACCTCCATTAAATGTGCCTGGAGTTGTGTGGCATTCATCATTCGGTTCCACAGGGCATTGTTCACAATGAAATGGTCATCAGTGTGGGATGTGGCCAAAGGATGTCCACTTCCATGCCTTTCTGTGACTCTTCCAGTCTCTCTGTATCTCTGGTGCAACCTGCTGAGGACACTATGTGACACTCTAAGCTCAGTGACCACTTCTGTCTGAAAACATCCTGCTTGAAGCCTCGGAATAGCGAGGTAACTGTTGATCAATTGTTAGGTGTTGTCTTGGTCTCATGATGTCAAAAAGGGTAACAGCATGATGAGGAGGACTGTTTAAATACCAATTCTAATTGAACCAGCACATTTATTGGGCGATTCATGGATCAAACAAATGTTGGGAATGTTGCCATTAAGCTTCTTGTTAGAGAAAAAGCAAACTGTGCAAAAAGTACCCACACACTGAACAGTTGGACATGTGCATACAAAAAGAAGGTCACATTAAGTTCACCTGTAGAGGTTAGACTGCATTTAGGTTCATCCTGAAATTTCACCCACAAGCCAAATAACCCTAACTTTTTGGCCTCTTTCAGACAGGCGTTGCGGGAAAAGGTGCGGGTGCGTTGCAGGAACATGCACGATTTTTCCGCGCGAGTGCAAAACATTGTAATGCGTTTTGCACTCACGTGAGAAAAATCGCGCATGTTTGGTACCCAAACCCAAACTTCTTCACAGAAGTTCGGGCTTGGGATCGGTGTTCTGTAGATTGTATTATTTTCCCTTATAACATGGTTATAAGGGAAAATAATAGCATTCTGAATACAGAATGCTAAGTAAAATAGCGCTGGAGGGGTTAAAAAAATAATAATAATAATTTAACTCACCTTAATCCACTTGATCGCGCAGCCGGCATCTCTTCTGACTTCTTTCTTTGCTCTGTGCAGGAACAGGACCTGTGGTGACGTCACTCCGGTCATCACATGGTCCATCACATGATCCATCACCATGGTAAAAGATCATGTGATGGATCATGTGATGACCGGAGTAACGTCACCACAGGTCCTGTTCCTGCACAGAGCAAAGAAAGAAGTCAGAAGAGATACCGGCTGCGCGATCAAGTGGATTAAGGTGAGTTAAATTATTATTATTTTTTTTAACCCCTCCAGCGCTATTTAACTTAGCATTCTGTATTCAGAATGCTATTATTTTCCCTTATAACCATGTTATAAGGTAAAATAATAAAGATCGGGTCCCCATCCCGATAGTCTCCTAGCAACCATGCGTGAAAATCGCACCGCATCCGCACTTGCTTGCGGATACTTGCGATTTTCACGCAGCCCCATTCACTTCTATGGGGCCTGCGTTGCGTGAAAAATGCACAAAATAGAGCTTGCTGCGATTTTCACGCAACGCACAAGTGATGCGTGAAAATCACCGCTCATGTGAACAGCCCTATAGAAATAAATGGGTCGGGATTCAGTGCGGGTGCAATGCGTTCAACTCACGCATCGCATCCGCGCGGAATACTCGCCCGTGTGAAAGGGGCCTTTGTGAGTAGTGTATGTTGACATTAAGCCTGGTCACAAAGGGATGCAAATAAAGATAATATTCAGCCAGTGTTGATTTGTGTAATATTTTTTTATAACACATATGAGCCCTCTGTGTCATTCTATGAAGAAGGAAGAAATACATTATTAGCAGCTTTCCCAGGGAAAGAAAATATGTGTGCATGATGACCTGGCTCTAGCAATATTCATGTCTTCACCAGCACAGAAAAAGATTCTGATCTTCACAACGCATTGATTTTTACAAGCTGTTGAAACAGAGCACAATACGTGCAAAGAGCAATGTGTAATGTGAGACATAAAAGAGGAGAGTAACAAGGAGGCCGTTCGATCATCTCACACATCAAGCCTGTGCATCCCAGGGACTTACGCTTCATTTTTCTTTTTGTTAAGCTTTATAATTCTGCTGTTTCCAAGAAACACAGTGATATAAAGCAATTCACCAGCCAAATGTCATTTGGAAATTTGGGAGTAATCACTTTGCATGTTGCTTAGTTAAGTAAAATGTTATAGGTTATTAGAAATGGGAAATGCACAGGGCAAAGGGGGAGATTTATCAAACTGTACATATTATTTCTGAACAGGCTGTGCTACATGCTCTGCTGCATCCTGCTACCTGGCTGGTTTATGCCAAGCACAATGGTTTAGATCAGGGATAGGCAAACTGTGACTCTCCAGCTGTTGTAAAACTACAACTCCCAGTATGCCCAGTCTGCCTACAGGTATCAGCCTACAGCAAGGCATGATGCGATTTGTAGTTTTACAACGACTGGAGAGTCGCAGTTTGCCCATTCCTGGTTTAGACAACTGATACATTACATATCTTTTTCCTATAGCCGTATTTTGGATTCACTTGCTTTCTATGGTTCAGTTAAAAAAACAACAACAAAACAACGTTGTAAAAATACAATACACAAAATTGCGATACATTAAGGGTATGTTCTGCCCACTTTTGATGGCAAGAATAGTGCAATATGCAGCAGTTTTCTTGCCATAAAACAGCAGAAACCTTGATAGGGTCCCAAGGGACTGCTACAAGTTAATGGGACTGTGTCCCTGTTTTGACAGATTTGGCACATTGTGGCCTCCATTGTAAAGTCACAATGTGTATATGAATACATCTTAAGCCTGGGCAGCATGGTGGCTATCTGGTTAACGCAGGGGTCCTGAGTTCAAATCCGATCAGGGACAACAACCAAATGTAGGTTATATGTTCCTACTGTGTTTGCGTGGGTGTCCTCCCACACCCCAAAAATAGGCAAATTTGCTTCCTAAGAAATTGTGTGTTGAGGTTGAGCGCCTATACGGCATCCACTAACTTCCCAGAGAGTCGCCCCAGCCACACAACTATCCCAGCGCTTTGAGTCCTTGTCAGAAAAGCGCATTACAAATGTTTGTCATTATGTTTAAAGGAAACCTGTCACCTAGAAAATGCATATTAAACCGCCAGCAGTAACCTTATTGCAGCCTGTAGCATGATTATAAAGGTCTCTGTGTCTTTTCTGTGCAATGCAGCAAAATTCTGAAAGAAGACTTTTCAACTATTCAACTGGCCATACAATGTAAATGATAGTCTTGAAGTCAAGGGGGCAGCGGTCTTCTCGCCTTAAGTCAAGCGCGCCCGCCCCCTTTCCCTTTGATTGATAGGATTTCCTTTACTACTGGACGCTTGAATGTAGTCTTCTGCGTGTTCTGTGTCGCTGCAATGCCGGCGCCTGCACATTGATCCACTCCGCTGTGAGGTAGTTTTCAAAAGCTCAATGCTCAGGCACTCGAGAGCCTGCATTTGCGCCAGACTACGTTCAAGCGAACGGCAGTGATGGAATTGGACATCATATCAATCAAAAGCTACGTGGAGGGGCGCGCTTGACTTCAGGACTATCATTTACATAGTGTGGCCAGTTGAATAAAAGTCTTCTTTCAGACTTTTGCTGCATTGCACAGAAAAGACACAGACACCTTTATAATCATGCTACAGGCTGCAATAAGGTTACTGCTGGCGGTTTAATATGCATTTTCTAGGTGACAGGTTCCCTTTAAACACTAAAGCCTCATGCACACAAATGTATTTTTCATCCGTGTGCTATCCACATTTTTGAGCATAGTACAATGACCCATTCTTTTCTATAGCGCCATGCACATATCCATATATTTTGTGCATCGGTTTGACTGTTCCACAAATTATAGAACATGTTTTATTCTTGTCCGTATTGTAGATAGGAATAGTTTTTTCTATTGATGACAGTAAGAAAAATACAGAAGACACATGGAAAATATTTGTATTTTGCGGATCCATTTTTTGTGGACTGACATCTGGACATGGACGTATCCCTGAAGCCTAGTGCAGTGGTTTCACGGCCGTAAATACTGATGGTGTGGTCAACAGGGTCAAATCATTACAGCATTAGAAATGCCCATTTGTATCTTTACCAGACACAATACTATTCTTCTTCATGGGCCACTAATGGTACTTTTGCCAAACGGGTGCAGACCCATTCATTTCAATAGGGAAAAAAGATAGAACATGTCCTATTTTTGTCCGCAATAGCAGACTAGAATAGACATTTCTATCATAGGGTTGGCTGTTTCATTCCACATCACGCCTGGTATCTGTGTTTTACAGACTGCAAAATGGATACGGTCGTCTGAATGAGCCCTAACACTTGTGCAGTAAATTAAACTTAAAGGGGTTGTCTCACTTCAGCAAATGGCATTTATCAAGTACAGGCACTGTCTAATGTACTGTTATTATGTTATCCATATTGCCTTCTTTACTGATTTGATTCCTTTTTCCATCACATTATACACCGTTCATTTCCATGGTTACGACTAGTGATGAGCGAAGTAATGAAAAATTTGAATTACTTTGTCACGGATCGTATTTCTTTGTAAGTACAGCAATAATACAGTGCAAAATAAAGAATATTTGATAAAATCATACTTACCTCATCCACTTGATTGCGAACAGCCAGACACCACCATCTTGATTAAAGATCTAGCACGAAATCTAGCGTGGACCGTGATGACGTCATCACGTCAAGAAGATGACGGCGGCCGGCTCTTCGTGCTCAAACGGATTAGGTAAGTATGATTTTTTTTTTTTTTTTTTTTACTGCCATTCAGGTAAGCGGCAAATCAAATTTTCCCTGAAGTTCGGATCAATCCTACTTTGTGGAGTTCGATTCGCTCAATCCTAGTTACGACCAACATGCAACCCAAAAGCAGTGGCCCATCCTCAGGATTACCTAGGCTTGGTTTATACTGGTATCAAGACTTCCATTTTATGAGAATAAAATTCAAGGCATAATAATAGATAACATTTAATTTAACCCTTTCCCACCCAGCGCAGTACATGTACCCAGGAGCACATGGGGATCAGGAGAGCCAGATAGTGTGTGCGGTAGCCTCGGTCCTCTTGAATGATCTCAAGCCACCGCAAACATGTTCCTATGGAGAGTGGAGACCCTGCCTATGGCAGGGATCCATAGGAAAATGGTGAAATTCTCATAGACTCAAATGCTAATGCAATTAAATTCCCTGATGCTTCATTGAGATACAGACTCTGCCTATGGTGTAATGCTCCTATGGATTATAGCACTAAGCCTTTATAGAGTGGTAAAATATTCATTTCTTTTTGAGTCCAGAACTGTGACTATTCATTTTTACCTGCTCTTGTCGGATTTCTATGAAGAAGTGTGCGGACTGCTGGATTATACGGTAGTTATATGGAGAATATCCTACGTGGTGATAACAGCAGAAACCTGGAGGCGCATTTAAAAGCCTGGCTGAAGGAGCATTTACTTGTCCACATGGGTAATATAAATGTTAAATAACTAGTAACAATAATAATCCTTCTCATCAGAACTAACACGTTTCTTTACTTGTATTTACTGTGAAAAAGTATTGAGCCCCTTTAAAATATATTTTAATACAAAAAACACTAAATAGACGTTTTAACTTAATATGTATGCCTGGAGTCATTGTCCTTTCATGACTTGGCATTGACGCTCATAAATATAAAAAATCCTGTTTCTCTCATACACGACACTAGAGATGTTATATACAGTTTTAGATCGCCCCCTATTGGCCGTACACTGTATTTGAAGGATTTTGATTTATAGAAACTATTATTTAAGACTTGCTAGGCCCCAAGAGCACATCGTTTGGGGGACTCATGATGACACAGTTCCTTCCCTTACTCTCCTCCAAATAGTTTGGCTCCCAGGTTAGGGACTATATGTTATCATTATGCACAGCCTCCCTTTTATATATATATATATACAGTGGGATGCGAAAGTTTGGGCAACCTTGTTAATCGTCATGATTTTCCTGTATAAATCGTTGGTTGTTACGATAAAAAATGTCAGTTAAATATATCATATAGGAGACACACAGTGATATTTGAGAAGTGAAATGAAGTTTATTGGATTTACAGAAAGTGTGCTATAATTGTTTAAACAAAATTAGGCAGGTGCATAAATTTGGGCACTGTTGTCATTTTATTGATTCCAAAACCTTTAGAACTAATTATTGGAACTCAAATTGGCTTGGTAAGCTCAGTGACCCCTGACCTACATACACAGGTGAATCCAATTATGAGAAAGAGTATTTAAGGGGGTCAATTGTAAGTTTCCCTCCTCTTTAAATTTTCTCTGAAGAGTAGCAACATGGGGGTCTCAAAACAACTCTCAAATGACCTGAAGACAAAGATTGTTCACCATCATGGTTTAGGGGAAGGATACAGAAAGCTGTCTCAGAGATTTCAGCTGTCTGTTTGCACAGTTAGGAACATATTGAGGAAATGGAAGACCACAGGCTCAGTTCAAGTTAAGGCTCGAAGTGGCAGACCAAGAAAAATCTCGGATAGACAGAAGCGACGAATGGTGAGAACAGTCAGAGTAAACCCACAGACCAGCACCAAAGACCTACAACATCATCTTGCTGCAGATGGAGTCACTGTGCATCGTTCAACCATTCGGCGCACTTTACACAAGGAGATGCTGTATGCGAGAGTGATGCAGAGGAAGCCTTTACTCCACCCACAGCACAAAAAGTGCCGCTTGAGGTGGGCTAAAGCACATTTGGACAAGCCAGCTTCATTTTGGAATAAGGTGCTGTGGACTGATGAAACTAAAATTGAGTTATTTGGCCATAACAAGGGGCGTTATGCATGGAGGAAAAAGAACACAGTATTACAAGAAAAACACCTGCTACCTACAGTAAAATATGGTGGTGGTTCCATCATGCTGTGGGGCTGTGTGGCCAGTGCAGGGACTGTGAATCTTGTCAAAGTTGAGGGACGCGTGGATTCCACTCAGTATCAGCAGATTCTGGAGACCAATGTCCAGGAATCAGTGACAAAGCTGAAGCTGCGCCGGGGCTGGATCTTTTAACAAGACAACGACCCTAAACACTGCTCAAAATCCACTAAGGCACTTATGCAGAGGAACAAGTACAACGTTCTGGAATGGCCATCTCAGTCCCCAGACCTGAATATAATTGAAAATCTGTAGTGTGACTTAAAGAGAACTGTCCATGCTCGGAAGCCATCAAACCTGAATGAACTAAAGATGTTTTGTAAAGAGGAATGGTCCAAAATACCTTCAACCAGAATCCAGACTCTCATTGGAACCTACAGGAAGCGTTTAGAGGCTGTAATTTCTGCAAAAGGAGGATCTATTAAATATTGATTTAATTTCTTTTTTGTGGTGCCCAAATTTATGCACCTGCCTAATTTTGTTTAAACAATTATAGCACACTTTCTGTAAATCCAATAAACTTCATTTCACTTCTCAAATATCACTGTGTGTGTCTCCTATATGATATATTTAACTGACATTTTTTATCGTAACAACCAACGATTTATACAGGAAAATCATGACGATTAACAAGGTTGCCCAAACTTTCGCATCCCACTGTATATATATAAAGGATTTTTTTTTTTTTTAGCTTGGTCTCTTCCATTCCTATCTTCTTCTATTGCAGAGAATTGCTCTGGAGAAGGTCAAGCACGGGTAAATTGAATTCTGGCTCAAACTGGTTTTTTTCAAACTGGCCTTGTTTCCTTGTCCATGGAGACAGTCAGGGATTGGTGGTCCTGTTTATGGTGGGAAGTTCTGCACCATTATAAGTCGCTGCTGCCCGAGTTGCCAGGCAGTTGGAGAAGCTCTGAGGAACAGCGCCCCTTCCTACTAGTGTCGAGCGAACCCGAACTGTACGATTTTTGGTACCCGGACCCGAACTTTGCCGGAAAAGTTCGGGTTCGAGTTCGGTGTTCGGGCATTTAATAAAAGCTTGTTGAAAGACTGCAGGGCAGCCAATCAACAAGCTTTTAAGCTGTGTGCCCTTAGAAGCCATCACAGCCATGCCTACTAATGGCATTGCTGTGATTGGCCGGTGCATCATGTGACCCTGCCTCTATATAAGCTGGATCACGCGTGGCACCGCCCATCAGCTCTCAGTAGTGAAGGGACAGAAAGCAGGCAGCTGAAGTGAGGGACAGTGTTAGTGTGATTTTTTTGTGGGTGCAATACACCATCTTTGCACCCCTGACACAGAAAGCTAATCATAAATCTGGCTGTTAATCCTGTGGGTGACCTACAGCGATTTTGTTGGTGGGTGCAATACACCATTGTACTTTGTACCCCTGACACACAAATATAATAGTTAATCCGTCTGTTAGTTATGTGCACGTCATATACCCATTTATTGTGTGAAGTACACCTGCACTGCATACGTGACAGGGAAATTGATATAGTTAATCTGTCTGTTAGTTAGGTGCACGTCATATACCCATTTATTGCGTGAAGTACACCTGCACTGCATACGTGACAGGGAAAATAATATAGTTAATCTGTCTGTTAGTTCAGTGGGTGACCTCAAAGAATGAGGAGAGCATCAAATAAGGGACGTGGCCCTGGTCGTGGTGCTGCTGGGGTTGGTGCAGCTCCTCTTGCAGGGAGAGCACGTGGTCAATCTGTGCCAGCTACACGCCCAAATGAAACACCTTCGTCAGGTGCACGTAAGCGACAGAACGTTCAGCATTATTTTGTAGGCCCAAATACCGGTGTACGAATGGTGAGGCCAGAACAAGTAGAGGCGGTAGTAGATTGGGTGGCTGACAGTGCCTCCAGTTCCTTCACATTGTCTCCCACCCGGTCCCCTGCTGAAAGCGCAGAATTGGCACCTGCAGCCAATGGGCATCTGTCTTTCACCTCACCCCCTTGCAAATTAGCCAAGCAGTCTGAGCCCCAAGTCATGGAGCAGTCTCTTCTGCTTTTTGATGACTCTGCTAGCAGGGTTTCCCAGGGCCATCCACATAGCCCTGCTCCATAAGTGGAAGAGATTGAGTGCACTGATGCCCAACCACTTATGTTTCAGGATATCGACATGGGAGGACCACTGCAGCACATCTCTGATGATGACGAAACACAGGTGCCAACTGCTGCGTCTTTCTGCCCTGTGCAGACCGGCAAGGAGGGCAGGGGTGAAGAGTGGGTGGAAGATGCTGTGGAGGATGATGAGGTCCTAGACCCCACATGGAATCAAGGTCATGTGAGTGACGTGTACAGTTCGGAGGAAGAGCTGGTGGTCACACAGCACCAGCCGCACAGCAAAAGAGGGAGCAGGGTGTAAAATCAGAGTGGTTGTCCCCTAGTCAGTACGCCTGCTACTGCCCACCGTACCCAGGGACTGAGCACACCAAAGCCAGCTCCAAGGAGTACCCTGGCGTGGCAGTTCTTCAGACAATGTGCTGACGACAAAACGCGAGTGGTTTGCACACTGTGCAATCAGATCCTGAAGCGAGACATAAATGTTCTAAACCTGAGCACCACCTGTATGACCAGGCATCTAAATGCAAAGCACGAGCTGCAGTGGAGTAAACACCTCAAAAACACGAAAGATCTCAGGCTCCTTCTGGTCCCTCTTCTGCTTTAGTCTCGGCCTCTTCCTCCCCCTCTGGAGTGACAGTGGCACCTGCCACCCCGCAAACAGAGGATGTGGCAGCAACGCCACCACGTCCGTCACCGTCACCAAGCATCTCCACAATGTCCCATGGCAGCGTTCAGCTGTCCATCTCCCAAACACTGGAGAGAAAGAGGCAGTACCCCACTAACCACCCGCGATCCCTGGCCCTGCTGTCATTCAGTCTGGTGGAGACGGAGACTTTAAAAAAAAAACTATGGCGGTGGCTGTCCCACAGTACGTGGTTCCCAGCCGCTACTAATTTTCCAGGCGAGCCATCCCCGCCCTGCACAACCAAGTGGCGGACAAAGTTAGGTGTACACTGTGCAACACCATCTGTGGCAAGGTCCACATAACCACCGATATGTGGACCAGTAAGCAAGAGCAGGGACGTTATATCTCCCTTACTCCACATTGGGTAAATGCAGTGGCGGCTAGGCCTGAGGCGGATAGCAGTTTGGCGCATGTCCTTCCGCCACCGAGGATTGCAGGACGTTTCTCTTTGCCTCCTGTTGCCTCCTACTCCGCTTCCTCCTCTACCGCCTCCTCATCTGGTCAGCGTAACATCTTCACCACCAACTTCAGCACAGCCAGGGGGAAACAACAGCAGGCTGTTTTGAAACTCATCTGTGTCACGGATGTAGTAGGGGAGAACACCAAAAGACAACAAGATGAAAGGGAAAAGACACTAGGCCTCACCACTAGGGAAGGAAAATGGTCACCACCTATGAAACCCTGCTCCTGGCCCTAACTCCTATCCATATCGGCACCTCTCAATGGTAGAGATGCCCATACAAGGAACCTAGAAAACCCTGGTGGCCCTCAGATGCCCTAGACTTAATGACAGGGCAGAGACAACCTGCTCCTTCCCTGGTGAAGGAACCAGCGTCTCACTGAGGCCTAGTAAACAACAGAGGGGGGGGGGGGGGAAGGAATATAAAACACAACAAGCGGAACACTTAACTTCTAAGGATGATGGATGATCAGGACTTCTAGAACCACACTCCAGCTCTTCCAACACCAAATGAAGCTATCCAGAGCAAGGAGTGATGGGTGAAGTCAAACTAAATAGGGGGAGGTAAAGGTCACATGATCCACACCTGAACAGGAGGTGTGGACATACAAGCAACACACAGACAAAGTGAAACCAAAAGATGCTGTCAGATTACTAATGAGCAGATAATCTTTCAGACCTTCTCAAACCTGTCACCGGTTTGACAATCTGTTTGGGGGAAAAAACCCACACCGCGCAGGAGCTGTGGACAGGCATGGAACAACAGACCGATGAGTGGTTGGTGCCACTGAACGTCAAGCCCGAACTCCACCTTGCAGATGCTGGAGAGACTGTGTGAGCAGCAGCAGGCGATATTGGAGTTTCAGCTGCAGCACGCGCGGAACAGCACCACTTCACCACCGAGTGGGCCTCCATGCAGGACGTGTGTGCCGTGTTGCGCTGTTTCGAGTACTCCACCAACATGGCCAGTGCCTATGACGCAGTCCTCAGCGTTACTATCTCACTTCTATGTCTCCTTGAAAAAACACTTTGGGTGATGATGGAAGAGGATCTGGCACAGGAGGAAAAGGAGGAGGAAGAGGGATAATTTCCACGGTTATCAGGCCAGTCATTCACAAGTTGCTCGGAGGGTGGGTTCTTGCACCAACAGAGGCCAGGTACACGATTGTCCAGCCAGGGCACAGTTCTGGAGGATGAGGAGGATGATGATGAGGAGGAACCGTGTTAACAGCAGGGTGGCACCCAAAGTAGCTCATGGGCATCACTGGAGCATGGCTAGGGGGATACAGAGGACACAGACGATATACCTCCCACAGAGGACAGCTTGTCGTTGCCTATGGGCAGCCTGGCACACATGAGCGACTACATGCTGCAGTGCCTGCGCAATGACCGCTGAGTTGCCCACATTCTCAGTGCTGATTACTAGGTGGCCACCCTGCTGGATCCCCGCAACAAGGACAACGTGCCGTCCTTAATTCCATCACTGGAGCGTGATTGGAAGATGCGCGAGTACAAGCGCGCGCTGGTAGACAAGCTGCTGATGGCATTCCCACCTGACACCGGGGACTAAGTGGAAGCACAAGGCAAAAGCAGAGGAGGAGGAAGAAGTCGCCAACCCACCTGGGGCACCGCCAGCACCTCAGAAGGGAGGGTTAGCATGGCCGAAATGTGGAAAAGCTTTGTCAGCACGCCACAATAACCAGCACCACCAGCTGATATGGAACGTCTTAGCAGGAGGCAGCATTTCAGCAACATGGTGGAACAGTATGTGTGCACACGCCTACACGTACTGACTAATGGGTCTGCCATATTCAACTTCTGGGTCTCCAAATTGGGCACATGACCTGAGCTTGCCCTTTACGCCTTGGAGGTTCTGGCCTGCCCTGCAGCCAGTGTATTGTCCGAACGTGTGTTCAGCGCGGCAGGGGGGGGTGATCACAGACAAGCGCAGCCGCCTGTCCACAGCCAATGTGGACAAGCTCACGTTCATTAAAATGAACCAGGCATGGATCCCACAGGACTTGTCCGTACCTTGTGCAGAATAGACAAGTATACCGGCCGCACCAGCCATTTTTATTCTCCAGCGCACTTTCTCTTTGTTTTCTTTTTTATATTTCCCAATGTTTTGGGGTCTTCCCAAATGTACCTCAACCTCCTACTCCACTTTGACCTCCGCTTCTTAGTTCAAGAAACAAGAACATCATTTTTTACTTTTTTTTTTATTCTATGTTATTTTAATTCATTTCCCTATCCACAATTGTTTGCAGGGCAATTGTCCTTACCCCTATTTGACTTCCTTTTGCAGCCCTCTAGCCCTTTCTATGACTTTTTTAGAGCCATTTTAGTGCCTTCAATGGGGTTCGGGGTCAAGTTTGGGTACTTAACCCGAACTTTGCGGCGAACTTCCAGGTGTTCGCTCAACCCTACTCCCTACCTGTTTTTAATGCTCCTTGTCCCAATGTTTGTTTGGGCTCATGCACACGATCGTATGTATTTTGTGGTCCGCAAAAAATACGGATGACATCCGTGTGGATTCCGTATTTTGCGGAACGGAATAGCTGGCCCCTAATAGAACAGTATTATCCTTGTCCGTAATGCAGACAATAATAGAACATGTTCTATTTTTTGCGGAACAGATATACGGACATGCGGAAATGGAATGCACACAGAGTACCTTCTGTTTTTTTTTGCGAACCTATTGAAATGAATGGTTCCGCATACAGTCCACAAAAAAAAAACGGGACGGGCACGGAAAGAAAATACGTTCGTGTGCATGAACTGTTAGAGGAATATAGTCGCCCAGCAATGGCTGGGTGGACTTGTGGTTATATAAAATTTGGTTCAGAGTTTTAACATTATTAATTTATGGATTTCAATTATTTATTAAATTAATATACGGTTGTATCTTGGGTTACCTTAATAAACATTGTTGTCTTTTTATTAACCAAAAGAAGTTGTCAATTGTGTTTTTTAAGGTATGTGTTTTAGGCCTCTTGCACACGAACTTTGTGTGCCCGTGGCCGTATTGCGGCCAGCATACGGCGGGTCTGCAATACACGGGCACTGGCCCGTGTGCAATCTGCATCACGGATGCGGACCCTTTCACTTGAATGGGTCCGCAATCATGGAGATGCGGAACGGAACCATGGATCGGAACCCCACTGTAGCACTACGTTGTGCTTCCGTGGTGTTTCTGTCCGTGCCTCCGCACTGCCAAAAAATAGAACTTGCTCTATTTTTTTGCGGTCTCGATTGAATGGGTCTCGATCTGTCCCGGCCGCCGCACGGACGTTGCCCGTGCATTGGGAACTGCAAATTGCAGTCTCCAATGCACGGAAGGATGCACAACGTTCGGGTGCAAGGGGCCTTATGTTAATGTATTTATGAGAACTTGTGCAAACGATTATCATGACAGTTCTGATGGGTCAGACCTTGCTAATTTACCAGTGAAGGATGACTAACGCTAGAAAAGTTCTTTTAAGTACCGTATCTCTTTGGGTATAAATGTATCCTTGCCTCTGACTATCCCACCTGTTTTTCTTGTTCAGTGTTCACTTCTTACTGCTAATCTATGAGGGAAAACCACAACTGACCTCAGGCCTTCTGAGTCATAGCTCAGATGTGGATCTGGTGCATCCTGACACTTTGATAAAGTAGGAAAAAAACTACCAGCCACCTGCACTCTCTAAGAAAAGTGCTGGTCAGCAATTTCGTTGACTATGTGAAAACTGCTGTAGTTGTAACTATTAACACTAGCCAGATGGTGCAGACCTTCCTTCTAAAGCTCCCATGTAAACCAAGCCACCCGGCAGGCCAAGCTAAGCTGGCAAGTGACCATACGAACTTTAGCACTGTACATCCAATGCATGACCAAACGCTAGCTATCAAGCAGATGCTGTATACTCCACACTATAAGGAAAAAGAAGTTGGAAGACGAAATAAGTGCTATGAAAATACAAAAATATTTTACTGTTTTGTATTCAGAATCCAAATGAAATACTGAGAAACACGCTGTCACAATTACAACCTGCGGACTAGTTAATGTCCATCCTAATATGGCTAAGGCTAGACATGTCGTAGTTTTATTCCGGCCGCCTCTTGGCATGTTTGCCGTGCTGCGGGCCGCCCCCATTATAGTCAATGGGGCCGCAGCGGTAGTCCGGGGGCACGTGTGCACTAGCACGCATCCGACAGGCTGTTCACCCGCCAGAACAGCCTGCCAGAGTTCCTTGCCGCTAGTGTGAAAGTAGCATAAGGCTGCGTTCACACGGGCGAGATTTCCGCGCGGGTGCAATGCGGTAGGTGAACGCATTGCACCCGCACTGAATCTGGACCCATTCATTTCAATGGGGCTGTTCAGATGAGCGATGATTTTCACGCATCACTTATGCGTTGCGTGAAAATCGCAGCATGCTCTATATTCTGTGTTTTTCACGCAACGCAGGCCCCATAGAAGTGAATGGGGTTGCGTGAAAATCGCAAGCATCCGCAAGCAAGTGCGGATGCTGTGCGATTTTCACGCATGGTTGCTAGGTGACAGTCTATTCACTGTATTATTTTCCCTTATAACATGGTTATAAGGGAAAATAATAGCATTCTGAAAACAGAATGCATAGTAAGTGATCAGTTGAGGGTTAAAAAAAATAAAAAAAATTAACTCACCGGGACTTACGCGAACAAACGGAGAAGGTGAGTTAATTTTTTTTTTTTTAACCCTCAACTGATCACTTACTAAGCATTCTGTTTTCAGAATGCTATTATTATCCCTTATAACCATGTTATAAGGGAAAATAACAACATCTACACAACACCGAACCCAAACCTGAACTTCTGTTAAGAAGTTCGGGTCTGGGTACCACAGTCGGTTTTTTATCACGCGCGTGCAAAACACATTGCACACGCACGATAAAAACTGAACATCGGAACGCAATCGCAGTCAAAACTGACTGCAATTGCATTCCTACTCGCGCGGGTTTGCCGCAACACACCGGGACGCATCCGGAACTAATCCGGACACGCTCGTGTGAACGCAGCCTAAGGCGACTTGTGGTGGTGTGACATAAGACTGCACTACTACATCACACCTATAGAGATAGCAGTGAACAAGGTTGCGAGGCAGCGACATGACAGTCATCAGAAAACTAAACCTGTGTAGCTCTAACATACACTATACCTCTTGGTAAAGGCTCAATGCACACAACCGTGCATTATTTGTTGATCACACGTGGATCCATTCATTTCTATGGGGCCACAAATAAATGCAGAGGACACATAGAAGTCATCCATGTGGTGCCCCACATCCATCCACAAATTACAGAACTCACCTATTCTTGACAGTTTTGTGGGGATGCACACAGGCAGTATCAGTATTTTGCGGATATGTGGTTTGTGGATTGCAAAAAAGATAGTCATGCAGGAGGCCTAAGGCCTAGTTGACTCTTCAGTTATTTCCATCAGTGATTGTTAGCCTAAACCAAAAGTGTGAACTAGGCCGAAGTGGTTTGCGGTCTGCAAATTGCAGATCCTCAAAACATGGATACTGGCCGTGTGCGTTCTGCATTTTGCGGCCCGCACATGGCCGGCGAAATATAGAGAATACCTATTCTTGTCCTCGGTTGCGGACAAAAATAGGACATGCTCTATATTTTTAGCGGGGCCGAGGAACGGAACAACGGATGCGGACAGCACACGGTGTGCTGTCCGCATCTTTTGTGGCCCTATTGAAATGAATGGGTCTGCACCTGTTCAGCAAAATTGCAGAACGGATGGGGATCCATTTATACGATCGTGTGAATGTATCCTAAATGTAAAATTACAAAACGCATTCCAGGCAGTAAAGTCTGGTTCAGCAGGGGGCATTTTTCTCGCTAAACATTGGGCACACCTTGCAAAAGTCTTTGGCCAATGCATTTTGCACGCGCGTGAGAAAAAACTGAATATGGTACCCAGACCCAAACCCGGCCTTCTTCACAGAAATTCGGGTTTGGGTTAGGTATTCTGTCGATTTTAATAATTTCCCTTATAACATGGTTATAAGGGAAAATAATAGCATTCATAATACAGAATGCTAAGTAAATTAGGGATGGAGGGGTTAAAAAATAAAAAAATTATAATTAAACTCACCCTCATCCACTTGTTTACGCTGCCCGGCTCGTCTTCTTTCTTCTTCTTTGATGACCTGGGAGGAAAAGGACCTTTGGTGACGTCACTGCGATCATCACATGGTCCATCCCCATCCGGATCGTCACCTAGAAACCATGCGTGAAAATCGCACTGCATCCGCACTTGCTTGCAATTTTCACGCAGCCCAATTCACTTCTATGGGGCCTGCGTTGCGTGAAAAACGCACAATATAGAGCATGCTGCGATTTTCACACAACGTACAAGTGATGCGTGAAAATCACCGCTCAAGTGCACAGCCCCATAGAAATGAATGGGTCCGGATTCAGTGCGGGTGCGCCCGTGTGAAAGGGGCCTTTGACCTAACTATCCAACATAAAGATTTTGTACCAGTGCACTCATGTTTTTACTTGATGCTTCTGGTTAAAAATGTAAAAGTTAACAAGTTTGGGAAGAAAGGGATACGAATGAGCTCTTAACAAGCTCTGCCTCTAATGCCACCAGAGGCAAGGCCGCTATCCTATAAGGCAATGTTTAGCCCTTCAAACAGGCCTTGAGACATGACTCGGATATTAAATAAGCCAGCACCTCATCTGCAGACAGCTGTTTCAAGAGGATTGCCCCTTATCAGTGCAGAGCAGAAAGTACTGGCTTAACTGGGTGAGAGGCCTAAGTCAGGATTTAGGAGAGAGCGCCTTAAAGGAGTTTTCTCACTTTAGCAAATAGCATTTATCATGTAGAGGAAGTGAATACAAGGCACTTACTAATGTATTGTTATTATCCATATTGCCTCCTTTGCTGGCCGGATTCATTTTTCTATCAAATTATACACTGCTCGTTTCCATGGTTACAGACCACCCTGAAATTCATCAGTGGTGGTCGTGCTTGCACAATATAGCCTCCCCCCCTTGCAAACACAATTCCTTTGGTCTGCCATGACTGTATGGCTACAGAATTACACTTTGGCACAGACACAGCCTAATAGACAGCCTGTCATTGTTACAATGCCCTGGAAGACAATATATACCACTGCAATATAAAAGCTAACTTCCCTAGGGAGAGTAAAAAAAATATATATGGGTTCATTTATCAAACTGGTGTAAAGGCTTAGTTGCCCATGGCAACCAATCAGATTCCACCTTTCATTTTCCATAGGAGCTGCCAAAAATTGAAGGTGGATTCTGATTGGTTGCTATGAGCAACTACTTTACACCAGTTTGATAAACAACCCCATAAATGTTAATAAAATGTATTTATATAAACAAAAATATGTACGGTAATTAAAACTATTTTTCCATGAAAATGTGGGTTCATACTTACCTGGTTCCCGCCTATGGATTCCAGCTCCATTGTGCCAATCACTCAACGCAGTGGTGACCTGTCACCCTTTGGCATGTCACTAGGTCAAATGATTGGCTGCAGAGATCACGAGATGCCCGTCAACTGCAGAGACGGCCGTGGAGCAATGGTGCTGTCATCCAGAAGCGGGGACCAAGTAAGTATGGACCCCATTGCAGGTCAGCCACTCTCTGAGGTGTTTTTAAGTCTTACATAACCCCTTTAATCAGTAAGTTACATGTACGGCAAAATGGTGTCTCTAAAAACTACAATTTGACAAAAAAAAACTAAAGTTATCACCAGAAAAATTAATTAAAAATAATTTGAAAACAATTGATAATCAGGCTTAAATTTAAAATAATGGAGATTATCATATTTTTGGGGGCAATATCATGCCCTATTTATGCCACTTTTGAACATTAATGAGGATAAAAAGTCACAAATTATAGCCTGCAACACATTTTTCTGGTTTTAAAATGTCATAAATGTACAAGGAGAATGATGAAGCTGTCCTTCTATTTTTCAAAAGTGCATGGATCATCCTATTTCAGTGCCAGTGTCATGACCCCAGAAGTCCTGTGCTTCTGCTGCTATGCTGGGATGTTCAGGCAGAGCGCTTCCTCCCTCTCCCCATGTTTTGGTGACATGATGATGGGGCTGGCTTCTCTGCCTCAGTACATTAGCTACCCAAGCCACTTTCTCTGTCGCTGCATCATCTGAGATGGACGTCAAAGCTCAACAGCACAGGACTTTTGGGACTGCGGGACAGGAACTGAAATAGGACAATCCACACAGTTTTGAAAAATAAAGTATATTAGTAGGTTCCTTTATTTATTTCCAAATTATTTGTACATTTATAGTCTTGGTCTGACATTCCTGGTAATGAGATCCCGGCATGCCCCTGGTACTGTGCCGTCTGAAACCAGTGCTGTATCTTACGGACAGCCATTTGATCTGGAAGCTTTGTTCAATTCCTATGATAAATCTGCCATCCTTTTCACCAGTGTAATTCCCAGTAGACGTTGATTAACAACCTCCATTTTGTTTGTCTTCCATGGATTAGAGTACATGTGATTAATGATAAACTAAGTATCATGTTATTCACAAAGTGGTTTCCCAGATACTTGCATGCTCAGTGTTATAAATTATTATATGACTGTTTAGAAACAGTCCCCACTTCCCAAAAAATTGAGTCATTTCCTTCACTTCTTTCCATCTGATAAAATTTGACAATGGGAATATGGTGTGTACCAAATGAAAACATAAAATCCATAGTATTCCCTTATTACACTTACGTATTTACCTATTTCATAATAAGTTACAATTCCTAGAATACATTTTGGAAGCTCTGTTAAAATATCTGGCATGTTCTCAGGGGAGCTTGAAGCAGCACAAGTTACAAACCCATCAAAAATGAATTATACAGCAACCTATAGCCTTCATACTGTACTCTCATTAGAAGTAAATACGTCATTAAGGTCATTTATTATGACCCCCTACGCCAGAAACTGGAGTAACAAAGTCACAAATAAAAGGTTTGTGGCATTTTGAACGCAATTGCCCCTTAAATTTTCGCACAAATGGCATTTCTACACCACCCTAACTAATTTCTTAAAAGGGGGATGGGTGGGGTGTGCTGTGGGCTGGGGCATCTACGCTGGAACATTCACTGTGATTTACACCAGTTTACTGGTGTGAATGACAACTGAAATGTACTCAGTCTAGGCGCACGGACTGCTGGAGAATGCACCTGAGACTAGGTCTGTGCCTCGTCATAAATTAAGTGCATCCTCCGGCAGCCAGCGGCATATCAAAGACCCGTGTAAAACACCAGCCTTTGATAAATGGCCCACATTGTGAGTAGAATATTCGAGTGTACTTCGGCCATATTATATGTATTCTGAAAGTAGACATCAAACGCTTTATCAAAATGGCACTTAGCAATTTATACTCAGAAACACCTTTAAGTAACTTTGCGTAAGGCCTCATGCACACGACAGTATTTTTTTACGGTCCGCAAAACGGGGTTCCGTTGTTCCGTGATCCGTTTCCGTTTTTGTTTCCGTGTGTCTTCCTTGATTTTTGGAGGATCTCCAGACATGAAAAGTGAAAAAAAAATCTAAGTCAAGTTTGCCTTGCAAATGATAGGAAAAAAACGGACACGGATCACGGACGCGGATGACAATCTTGTGTGCCTCCGTTTTTTTTCACGGACCTATTGACTTGAATGGGTCCGCGAACCGTTGTCCGTGAAAAAAATAGGACAGGTCATATTTTTTTGACGGACTGGAAACACGGATCACGGACGCGGATGACAATGGGTCCGCAGAAAATCACGGAAAACGGAACAACGGACACGGAACACAACAACGGTCGTGTGCATGAGGCCTTAAAATGTAATTTTTCATAAAAACTGCAAATAAGTTGGTTAGTGGGCAATAATAATAATAATCTTTATTTATATAGCACCACCATATTCAGTAGCACTTTACAAATTCAGATGGTTCATGTACAAAACAAAAGACATCATAACGTAACTGGCAAATATACAACTGAAACACTAGGAGTGAGAGCCCTGCTCACAAGAGCTTACAGAAGGGTAACCCAAGCAGAAAGTTACCATATATTCACCATATCTCCTAAAAATAAACTTTCAACATGTGCAGAGTTCATACATACCACTTAGACCTTAATTTACATGCACAAATGTTTACAACATCACCAGAACTAGTAAGGCCAAAAATCTGGTTTTAAGCTGGAAAATAAAAATAAAAACTGTCACGGACGTATCGATACATACAGACGTCTGTGAGACTGGCAACACGTGCTTTGGTCTGACAGGTTACCTTGTGGATCAATAGACGTCTGTGTTGTTTCTGATACTGGCCACACCTCTAACCTCCAGGTGTTGCTATTGTGGTCATTTAACCCCTTAAGGACTCAGCCCTATTTCACCTTAAGGACTTGGCCATTTTTTGTAAATCTGACCAGTGTCACTTTAAGTGCTGATAACTTTAAAACGCTTTGACTTATCCAGGCCGTTCTGAGATTGTTTTTTCGTCACATATTGTACTTCATGACACTGCTAAAATTTGGTCAAAAAAGTTAATTTTTTTGCATAAAAAAATACCATATTTACCAAAAATTTTGAAAAATTTGCAAATTTCAAAGTTTCAGTTTCTCTACTTCTGTAATACATAGTAATACCCCCAAAAATTTTGATGACTTTACATTCCCCATATGTCTACTTCATGTTTGTAGCATTTTGGGATTGATATTTTATTTTTTGGGGATGTTATAAGGCTTAGAAGTTTAGAAGCAAATCTTGAAATTTTTCAGAAATTTACAAAAACCAAATTTTTAGGGACCACTACAGGTCTGAAGTCACTTTGCGAGGCTTACATAATAGAAACCGCCCAAAAATGACCCCATTCTATAAACTACACCCCTCAAGGTATTCAAAACTGATTTTACAAGCTTCGTTAACCCTTTAGGTATTGCACAAGAGTTATTGGCAAATGGGGATGAAATTTGAGAATTTCATTTTTTTGCCTAATTTTCCATTTTAACCCATTTTTTCCACTAACAAAGCAAGGGTTAACAGATAAACAAGACTGTATCTTTATTGCCCTGACTCTGCCGTTTACAGAAACACCCCATATGTGGCCGTAAACTACTGTACGGGCACACAGCGGGGCGTAGAGTGAAAGGTGCGCCGTTAGGTTTTTGGAGGGCTGATTTTGCTGGACTGTTTTTTTGACACCATGTCCCATTTGAAGCCCCCTGATGCACCCCTAGAGTAGAAACTCCATAAAAGTGACCCCATCTAAGAAACTACACCCCTCAAGGTATTCAAAACTGATTTTACAAACTTTGTTAACCCTTTAGGTGTTGCACAAGAGTTATTGGCAAATGGGGATGAAATTTGAGAATTTCATTTTTTTGCCTAATTTTCCATTTTAACCCATTTTTTCCACTAACAAAGCAAGGGTTAACAGCCAAACAAGACTGTATCTTTATTGCCCTGACTCTGCCGTTTACAGAAACACCCCATATGTGGCCGTAAACTACTGTACGGCCACACAGCGGGGCGTAGAGTGAAAGGTGCGCCGTATGGTTTTTGGAAGCCAGATTTTGCTGGACTGTTTTTTTGACACCATGTCCCATTTGAAGCCCCCCTGATGCACCCCTAGAGTAGAAACTCCATAAAAGTGACCCCATCTAAGAAACTACACCCCTCAAGGTATTCAAAACTGATTTTACAAACTTTGTTAACCCTTTAGGTGTTGCACAAGATTTAATGGAAAATAGAGATACAATTTCAAAATTTCACTTTTTTGGCAGATTTTCCATTTTAATATTTTTTTTCCAGTAACAAAGCAAGGGTTAACAGCCAAACAAAACTCATTATTTATGGCCCTTATTCTGTAGTTTACAGAAACACCCCATATGTGGTCGTAAACCGCTGTACGGGCACACGGCAGGGCGCAGAAGGAAAGGAATGCCATACGGTTTTTGGAAGGCAGGTTTTGCTGGACTGGTTTTTTTGACACCATGTCCCATTTGAAGCCCCCCTGATGCACCCCTAGAGTAGAAACTCCAAAAAAGTGACCCCATTTTAGAAAGTACGGAATAAGGTGGCAGCTTTGTTGGTACTAGTTTAGGGTACATATGATTTTTGGTTGCTCTATATTACACTTTTTGTGCGGCAAGGTAACAAGAAATAGCTTTTTTGGCACGTTTTTTTTTTTTTGTTATTTACAACATTCATCTGACAGGTTAGATCATGTGGTAATTTTATAGAGCAGGTTGTCACGGACGCAGTGATACCTAATATGTATACCTTTTTTTTTATTTATGTAAGTTTTATACAATAACTTCATTTTTAAAACCAAAAAAAGTTTTAGTGTCTCCATAGTCTAAGAGCCATAGTTTTTTCAGTTTTTGGGCGATTATCTTGAGTAGGGTCTCATTTTTTGCGGGATGAGATGACGGTTTAATTGGCACTATTTTGGGGTGCATATGACTTTTTGATCGCTTGTTATTACACTTTTTGTGACGTAAGATGACAAAAAATGGCTTTTTTTACACCGTTTTTATTTTTTATTTTTTACGGTGGTCACCTGAGGGGTTAGATCATGTGATATTCTTATAGAGCCGGTCGATACGGACGCAGCGATACCTAATATGTATACTTTATTTTTATTTATGTAAGTTTTACACAATGATTTCATTTTTGAAACAAAAAAAATCATGTTTTAGTGTTTCTTTAGTCTGAGAGCAATAGTTTTTTCAGTTTTTGGGCGATTATCTTGGGTATGGTATGATTTTTGCGGGATGAGATGACGGTTTGATTGGTACTATTTTGGCGTACATGTGTCTTTTTTGATCACTTTTATTACCTTTTTTGGGAAGTAAGGTGGGCAAAATTTCAATTTTCTCATAGTTTTTATTTTTTTATTTTTATGGTGTTCACCGTGCGGGGAAAGTAACATGACCGTTTTATAGATCAGGTCGTTACGGACGCGGCGATACCTAATATGTGTAGTGTATTTTATTTTTTTAATTTTTATTCAGTGATGAATGTTTTTTTTTTTATCTTAACTTTTTTCACTTTTTTAACTTTTTTTTGACCCAGACCCACTTGGTTCTGGAAGATCCAGTGGGTCTGATGTCTGTATAATACAGTACAGTACAATATATATTGTTCTGTACTGTATTTTACTTACACTGAACAGATCTATGCTTTTAGCACAGATCTGTTCAGCACCATGGACAGCAGGACGCCTGAGCAGGCGTCCTGTTGCCATGGGAACCCTCCCCGTCTGCTCAGAACTTCGCAGACGGGGAAGGGTAAGCACAGGGCTGAGGGGGGCTCTCTGGGGGCTCTCTCCCTCTCCATCGGGGGGCTGCAAAGGCACAGCAGCCCCCCGATGGAGAGGGAGGGAGCTCCCTGACCGACGACAGTTAACTTTTTCCATACAGCGGTCCGTACGGACCGCGGTATGGAAAGGGTTAAACGGCTGACATCTGCACAGATGTCAGCCGTTTATACCAGGGTGCCAGCAATGTGCTGGCACCCTGGTATACCCACTAGAAGCCAACGATCATTCATGGGGAGGCGGGCGGGGGATCGCGATCCCGCCTGCCGCACCGCCCGCCTCCCGCACCGCCCCCACCGCATGCGACATTGTGCAGGGGTGCAGGGGGGGGTGAAAAATATTGATTATAGGCACTCAAAAGTTTCTGATCCCCGCGGTCAGGGACCGCGGGCATCAGAAACTGCAAAAAGCGCAGCAAACCGCAGGTCTGAATTGACCTGCGGTTTGCTGCGATCGCCGACACGGGGGGGTCACATGACCCCCCCTGGCGTTGTCACAGGATGCCGGCTGAAGGATTTCAGCCGAAATCCCGTTCCGTTTAACCCCTCGGGCGCCGGAATACTGAGTTCAAGTTAGGACGTACCGGTACGCCCTGAGTCCTTAAGGACTCGGGAAATAGGGCGTACCGATACGCCCTGCGTCCTTAAGGGGTTAAAGAGGACCTTTCATCGGTCCAAACATTGCAAGATAATTATCAGGCTACATAGACCGGCGCCCAGGGATCTCACTGCACTTACTATTATCCCTGGGCGCCGCTCCATTCGCCCGCTGTGTCCTCCTGTATCTTCACTGAATTGGTTCGACTAGGAGGAGTCTGCCCTGTTTCACCCTGGGTGTTCCTCCTCCTCCGCTGTAGCGCTGTCCAATCGCAGCGCAGAGCTCACAGCCTGGGAGTTTTTTTTTCTGTGAGCTCTGCGCTGCGATTGGACAGCACTACAGCCTGGGAGAAGAAACGCCCAGGGTGAAACAGGCCAGACTCCACCTAGTCGAACCAATTCAGTTTAGATACCGGAGGACACAGCGGGCGAACGGAGCGGCGCCCAGGGATAATAATAAGTGCAGTGAGATCCCTGGGCACAGCTCTATGTAGCCTGATAATTATCTTGCAATGTTTGGACCGATGAAAGGTCCTCTTTAACTTTCCTTATTTATAGTTGTTTTTCCCACAATGCTGTGCGGTTTATAGCTTCAGTGGTATCTGTGGTCTGCTGGTGTTTGGTTCTCAGCTGAGTTCCTGTTGCTGCCATAGTTACTGAAAAGTTAGGCGTTTCCTTTCCCTTTTGCATTTTGTTTTGGTTTATCTGTGTGTTGTTTTTCCCCTGCCCTTTGTTATAGGCCTGAGCGAGACTCCTGGTCGTCCTTCCTTTCTGGAGAAACAGGTAGTCTCAGTCCTGTCACTATCGCGAAGGTCTTATAGGGTGAGTTAGGACTCCAGGTACTCCTGCATATGAACTCACCTACCTTTGGGGTCTGTTCATACTGATAGCCAGTCAGGACTGTAACTAGGGATTTGACTAGGAGGTGTCCTTCTTTCTTCCCTTGCTTTCAGGTCTTGTTCCCTCTCCTTCCTCATCCGGTGTGGTGTCTCCCTCTCACACACGGGCATGACAGTAACATCCTGAAAAATTCAAGGATTACCCTCCTTGAAAAGTAAGTCCACTCTCAAAACCTATATACTGTATTTCCTCAAAGCACACAACGCGATGATTGCAGTTGCCTTGATGGACTGTTGACAACCATGTCCACCTTTCTCCACCACACAACTATATTTGTCGGTGGTATCCTTTCCTGACGTGGCGATTTTCTGTTTTTGTTTAAAAACGTTCTCTGCCTTCCCAGAGCCATAACTTTTTTATTTTTCTGTTCACATAGCTATATGAGGGCTTGCCACCATTTAAAATTGCATAGGATGTACTGGGAAGTGGGAAAAAATTCCAGATGGGGTGGAATTGGAACAAAAAGCTATTCTGCCACAGTTTTTTTTTTTTTTTTTTTTACGGAATTCAGTATGCAGCAAAACTGACTTGTGCTCTTCATTCTCTAGGTCAGTATAAATCCAGCGATACAACATATGTATAGTTTTTCTTGCATTTTAATACTGAAAAAAACTTTTTTATAATTATGTCTACGGAGATGTGTGGGGGCTCAATTTTTGAGGGACGATCTGCAGTTTTTGATAATACCATTTTGTGTTGTGTTTGACTTTTTGATCACTTTTAATTCCATTTTCTGGGGATAAAGTGATGAAAAAACAGAGAATCTGCCTTTTTTTTCCATCATGCCATTCACCGTATGGGATGACTTTTTTGTATTTTAGTAGTATGGTCGTTTTCGCACGTTGCGATGCCCATCATGCTTTTTCATTAGTTCATTTTTATTTCTATTTTGATTTTGGGGAAGGGGGGGTGATTGAAGTTTTTTATATATTTTTAATGTTTTAAAAAAAATATAAATATTTTTTACTTTTTGTTAGGTCCCCAAGTGGACCACAACTTGCAATCATCAGATTGCAACTTGTACAGAAAAATGGACTTTGTTCCATTATTCTGTACAGAAATCACTATATCCCAATTCAGTGGTGCCACTTGCTGGCCTGAACTGGGATATACTAAAAACAGGGTGCTTTCCTCGATCTCTACTGGGGGAAAGCTCACCTGACCTGCCTTCTCAGATGGTGGTACCATTTGACCACTACATATGAGGGGTTAAATATCCACAGTAAGCATTACCGCCAATCGTGGACATTAGCTGCATGTGTCTGCTGTATGAAACTGTCACAAATGCTAGCAGTATGTCACACAACGATAGGGTAAATGCAGCCTTAATTTCGCCCAGACCACCTTTCCTTACATACTTGCATGATCACCCTGAACAGTGACCCACAACTGGACAACAGTCCCTATGCTGAATAAGTGCAAGAAAACACAAAGACATAACACAACAAGCGAAGACAAAGACAAGAACGGAAACAAACAGGCAAGCGAGGTGGGACTAGCCGGGTCAAAACTAGAAGGTAGCAACAATACCAAAATTGCCAGAAGTTGGACGCAGTGAGGAGAAATACCAAGGTCAAATGCCAGATAGTCAAAGCCAAACCAAAATCAGAAGCACAGGGAGAGTCAGACAAGAAGTGTAAAAAACAAGTGATCAGAATTACAATACCAGAACAGCAGTAAGATAAGCCAGGGAACATAAAATTCATAGGCATCTGCCAGTGCAGGGATCTGACAAATAGCCAGCCATCTGGAATTGCATAGTGGCATTTGGTCACGTGGGGCGCTCCCACATCACCAGTGTGATGACGTCCTGGAGCCCCGGTGTGCAGCGCAATAGGTCTGGGGCTCCTGCATCATAGTAGGGGGCAGGGGGAAACAGAGACAGTTACATAGGATCAGGGGACCACCCTGGAATTTTGTCTCGGGGGGTCCGAGGAGAAAAAAAATGGGTCGTGCAAAAATTTTGCCCCCACCCATTGTTATAAGCCCCTCCTACATTTAATACTTCACTCCCAACATACACCGTATAGCGGAAATTATATTGTTGAGGATGAAGGTAAGAGTCTCACCCTCATTCTCCGTAGACACACTGTACTCAATATTCAGGGCCCCAACATAAAGCTCCTGTACTCAAACTCTTCTTCTTCCCTCCCTGTGACTGGAATGGCCACCAAATTCAGTTTCACACACTGCCCCCCCACCCCACCCCCACATAGCTCTGTGGCAGGAGCTATTGCAGTTTTACTTCCTCCCTCCTAGTCTTGAAGGCGCCAAAAGAGGAGCGGAGGAGGAGCTGCACAATATTTAAGGTGTGTAGGTTCGGGTGGAGGAGCCCGGCTGTACACATCATACAGAGAGGTAAGGCCTGCCCTGGCTGCACTGCCTGCTTCACATTATACAATAGACAACAGCAGGCTACAGCCAGGAATATCCTCCCCTCTCCTCCCTCCCCGGATCCTGCTCGAGGCCTGTGGTTTCCCCCACCCTCCACCAACCGCCCGTGGCCTGCTGCCCCCTCAGACGTCCTTACTAGGCTGAAGCCCCCTGCCCCATTTGCAGCCACCACCATGCTTATAGCTGCCCAGCTCTGAATCCTCCTTCTGAAAATGGCAGGGGGAGAAGCCGAAGCATCTACTCTCCTACATAGCGCCACATACATCTTACATCCAGTGATGTCACCTTTGATGTAGATGTTCTTTTTCCTCATCTTCTCCATTCAGACCACCATGATGATTTTTCAGCCATCTCCCTTCTCTGCAGAGATTAACAAACAGACATTAGTTTTCCACCTTTCCATCATCTTCACATCTTCTGAACACCTTTTTCTGCCACCCTAATACTGTGCTCCCCAATACTA
Source organism: Bufo bufo (assembly GCF_905171765.1). Taxonomy (NCBI): domain Eukaryota; kingdom Metazoa; phylum Chordata; class Amphibia; order Anura; family Bufonidae; genus Bufo; species Bufo bufo. Next base: position 462,303,542 of record NC_053392.1, on the reverse strand, counting down.
TACTGCAGAAACTGTCCTCCTGAAAAAAATAGTAACACACAGATAGTGCCTCATTCAACAATTATTGGCACACAGTGCTAAAAAAAAAATAACTGCACCCAGTAAATAGTGTCCATAATGTCCCCCCAAAATAATTGTGCTAAGCTAATACTATTCCAGGGTGCCCACAAAAGTAACAGTGCTCCTCAAAATCCCACCAATAGAAATAATTCTCTGCCAGAACACACTTAGTAGTAATAATGCGCCCATACTAGTGATCATGTTTTCCATAGCCCCCCAGTAGTAGTAAATCTCACCTTAATGCCCCCTAATAGTAATAATTCTCCTTATAATATGACAGTACAAGAAATACCCCCTCTTAGTGCCCGCAGTTGAGCTAATGTCCCCATAATGTATGCCAGTGTAAAATACCCCTATTTAGTGCCCCAGCCCCATAGTGCTTCTCTCCCCCTTCCCCATAGTGCCGCCCATAATGTGCCAGTATAAAATACCCCATCTTAGTGCCCCCAGCACATGCCTCCATTGTGCTCCTCTCCCCCTTCCCCATAGTGCCCCCCATAATATGCCAGTAAAAAAAAATGTCCCTTCTTAGTGCCCCCAGCAGATGCCCCTATAGTGCTCCCCCATAATGTGCCAGTAACAAATGCCCCTTCTTAGTGCCCCCGGCAGATGCCCCTATAGTGCCCCCCATAATGTGCCAGTAAAAAATACCCCTTCTTAGTGCCACCAGATGCCCCCATAGTTCTTCTCTCCCCATAGTGCCCCCATAATGTGCCAGTAAAAAATACCCCTTCTTAGTGCCACCAGATGCCCCCATAATGTGCCAGTAAAAAAATGCCCCTATAGTGTCACCAGATTCCCCATAGTGCTGCTCTCCCCCATAGTGCCTCCTATATTGTGCCAGTAAAAAATGCCCCCTTAGTGCCACCAGATGCCATAGTGTCCACTATAATGTGCCAGTAAAAAATGCTTCTTCATAGTGCCACCAGATGCCGCCCTAGTTCTCCCCTCCGCTTAGTGCCCCCCATAATGTGCCAGTAAAAAATGCCCCTTTAGTGCCACCAGATGCCCCCATAGTGCTCCTCTCCAGCATAGTGCCCCCATAATGTGCCAGCAAATAATGCCCCTATAGTGTCACCAGATGCCCCATAGTGCTGCTCTCCCCCATAGTGCCTCCTATAATGTGCCAGTAAAAAATGCCCCTATAGTGTCACCAGATGCCATAGTGTCCCCTATAATGTACTACAAGAAAATTTAGACTAGCACATTCATAATCATAATCACAGGTGCATATCCATCAAGCAAACATGGTTGATAAAAAAAATGGCTGCACAACATTTCACATGCAAACAATAGAATTGAGAAATGGGGATCATTCTAGATTAAAGTGGTATTATACTTACTATAAATGAAAAAATAGAAGCTCTTTGCGCACATTTTTGATCAAAAGTGTGTTGGGTCCATCTACCAGGCATCAAGGTGGCTCCCGCAGATGGGTACCTAACACTAATATAAGGCCTCAAGAACCAGCTACATTTATACTCTGCTCCGGTAGTAAAGTCCCGGATGTCAAAGGCTGCGCTTGGTCCCAGGAAAGCCGAGGTATGTCCCGCTCATAGGCGTGCGCACTGGGTGTCCTGGGTGTGCATGGGCACACCCTAATCAAGCCTCAAAATTGAGGTTCTGTCACCTCCGTGCTGCTGCACTGCCGTCTGCCGTGTCGTTTGTCCTGATCTGATCCTTCACTATGCGAGCGGAAGAACCACATAGAGAAGGACGGACTTGCTACTCCTCCAGACCTCCCCTGTAACGTACGAGTTTGCGTACACGCGTTCCGTGATGTCACACAGAGGCGGAGTCATGGCAGCACTAGGGTAAGGCCCGGCCGTGTCACAGCGCAGTGCCAGAGCAGAGCCCAGCTCTTTTCGGCCCAGAACGGGTTCCGGGCGGCAGCCAGGTAGAGTAAGTAAGGCTACTTTCACACTCTACTACACTCTAGAGCAGTGATGGCGAACCTATGGCACGGGTGCCAGAGGCGGCACTCAGAGCCCTCTCTGTGGGCACCCATACCCTGGAAAAAGTCTATGGTGTACTAATATGCCTTAGACTTTTCCTGCCATTCAGCAGCGCAGGGCGCACTATGAACGGCACAGGCAGCGCACTGAATGTGGGCAGGATATTGTAAATAAATGATAAAGTACATGGAAGATATTCTATATTGGACTGTAGTATTCAAGGTAAATTGCTGTGTTGGCACTTTGCGATAAATAAGTGGGTTTATGTTGCAGTTTGGGCACTCGGTCTGTAAAAGGTTCGCCATCACTGCTCTAAAGTAAGGCTACTTTCACACTAGCGTTTTGGCTTTCTGTTTGTGAGATCCGTTCAGGGCTCTCACAAGCGGTCCAAAACGGATCAGTTTTGCCCTAATGCATTCTGAATAGAAAAGGATCCATTCAGAATGCATCAGTTTGCCTCCGTTCCGCCTCCGATGCGCTCTGGAGGTGGACACTAAAACGCTGCTTGCAGCGTTTTGGTGTCCGCCTGACGATGCGGAGGCAAATGGATCCGTCCTGACACACAATGTAAGTCAATAGGGACGGATCTATTTTCACTGACACAATATGGCACAATAGAAAACGGATCTGCCCCCTATTGACTTTCAATGGTGTTCAAGACGGATCCGTTTTGGCAATGTTAAAGATAATAAATAATAATAATAATACAATTTATTTATATAGCGCCACAATATTCCGCAGTGCTTTACAAGTTCATAGGGTTCACATACAAAAGAAAAATAACTGGATAATATGCAACTGAAACACTAGGAGTCAGGGCCCTGCTCGCAAGAGCTAACAATCTATGAGGAATTGGGGGTGACGCATAAGGTAGTTAATTGTGATAAGTAGGATTTGAGCCATTATTGAACTGACAGGAGTGGTGCTGGCCGATCTGCTTCGGGTTTGGGACTACTAGAGGATCGAGTTTAGGTCAGAGGAGTTGGTGGGGGGGAGTTTTAGTAGGAGAATAGTCAGTTTAGGTAGCTTGATAAGCCTGCCTGAAAAGATGTGTTTTTAAGGCACGTTTGAAGGTGGAGAAGTTGTGGATTGACCTAGTATTCCGGGGCAGAGTATTCCAGAGAGTAGGTGCAGCTCGAGAAAAGTCTTGAAGACGAGAGTGAGAGGTACGAATTATGGAGGTTATTAATATTAGGTCGCTAACAGAACGGAGAGCACGAGTAGGGTGGTAGATGGAGATGAGGGAGGAGATGTATGGAGGTGCAGCACTGTGGAGAGCTTTGTGGGTGAGGGTGAGAAGCTTGAACTGTATTCTTTGGTGGATGGGCAACCAGTGAAGTGACTGGCACAGGCTAGTATAATAAAAATCACAGCAGTGAGAGGTATTCTTTGATTGCAATTTATTTTTGCAGGTAATATGCGACATTCATGTGAACGCGTTTTCGGCTATATTAGGGCTCTTTCACACCTGCGTTATTGTCTTCCGGCATAGAGTTCCGTCGTCGGGGCTCTATGCCGGAAGAATCCTGATCAGGATTATCCTAATGCATTCTGAATGGAGAGAAATCCGTTCAGGATGCATCAGGATGTCTTCAGTTCCGGAACGGAACGTTTTTTGGCCGGAGAAAATACCGCAGCATGCTGCGCTTTTTGCTCCGGCCAAAAATCCGGAACACTTGCCGCAAGGCCGGATCCGGAATTAATGCCCATTGGAAGGCATTGATCCGGATCCGGCCTTAAGCTAAACGTCGTTTCGGCGCATTGCCGGAGCCGACATTTAGCTTTTTCTGAATGGTTACCATGGCTGCCGGGACGCTAAAGTCCTGGCAGCCATGGTAAAGTGCAGTGGGGAGCGGGGAGCAGTATACTTACCGTCCGTGCGGCTCCCCGGGCGCTCCAGAGTGACGTCAGGGCGCCCCAAGCGCATGGATCACGTGATCGCATGGGTCACGTCATCCATGCGCATGGGGCGCTCTGACATCATTCTGGAGCGCCCCGGGAGCCGCACGGACTGTAAGTATACCGCTCCCCCGCTCCCCGCTCCTACTATGGCAGCCAGGACTTTAATAGCATCCTGGGTGCCATAGTAACACTGAAAGCATTTGGAAGACGGTTCCGTCTTCAAATGCTTTCAGTACACTTGCGTTTTTCCGGATCCGGCGGGCACCTCCGGCAACGGAAGTGCATGCCGGATCCCAACAACGCAAGTGTGAAAGAGGCCTTAGCCTTCATCAGACACATTGCCGCTGGAGATGGAAGGAGAATCTGGAGGACACACAGGTGTAGATCAGGTGCTGTCAGCACCAGTGGTTTGAGGTGTGTGCCACTGGTGCTGACAGCACCTGATCTACACCTGTGTGTCCTCCACATTCTCCTTCCTTCTCCAGCGGCAATGTGTCTGATGAAGGCTAATATAGCCGAAAACGCGTTCACATGAATGTCGCATATTACCTGCAAAAATAAATTGCAATCAAAGAATACCTCTCACTGCTGTGATTTTTTTTATACTACATTCTGGGGTGGGAACCCTATACACAGCGGAGAAAACCTGGTGTGAACAAATTTGTTCTACATGGCACAGGCTAGTAGCATCAGTGTAGCAGTTGGATGGATAGATAAGCCTGGCTGCAGCATTTAGAACAGACTGAAGGGGGGAGAGTTTAGTGAGAGGGAGACCGATTAGTAATGCGTTGCAGTAGTCAAGACAAGAATGAATCAAGGCAACAACAAGAGTTTTTGCCGTTTCCACCGTAAGAAAAGGGTGGATTCTGGCGATATTCTTGAGGTGCAGATGAAAAGAGTGTGTAAGTGATTGAATATGGGGAACAAAGGAGAGATCGGAGTCAAATGTGGCCCCAAGACAGCGGGCATGTTGCACAGGAGTTATGATAGTGCTTCAGACCGAAATTGAAATATCAAGTTTAGGTGAGTCAGTAGATGGGGGAAAGACAATTAGTTCAGTTTTTGAGAGATTCAGTTTTAGATACAGAGAGGACATGATGTTAGAGACAGCTGTCAGACAATTACTGGTGTTTTGGAGTAAAGCAGGGGTGATGTCAGGGGACGAAGTGTATAGTTGGGTGTCGTAAGCATAGAGATGGTATCGAAAGCCAAATCTACTGATAGTCTGTCCGATAGACCTAGTACTGAGCCCTGAGGAACTCCAACATCAAGAGGTAGAGGAGAAGAAGAAGAGCCAGCGAATGATACACTAAAGGAGCGGCCAGAGAGATAGGAAGAGAACCAAGAGAGAGCAGTGTCCTTAAGGCCCATTGAGTGGAGCATGGTGAGGAGGAGTTTATGGTCTACGGTATCGAACGCTGCAGAGAGATCCAAAAGGATCAGTAGAGAATAGTCACCATTTCTTTTTGCTGTTAAAAGATGGTTAGACACTTTAGTAAGGGCAGTTTCTGTAGAGTGAAGAGGGCGGAAGGCAGATTGTAAGGGGTCAAGAAGAGAGTTTGCAGAGAGATAGCTTATTAAGCGAGCGAGTGTAGACAAGACGTTCAAGGAGTTTAGAGATGAAGGGGAGGTTAGAAACAGGTCTGTAGTTAGCAGCACAGGTCGGGTCAAGAGATGGTTTCTTTAGTAGTGGGGTGATAATAGAGTGTTTGAAAGAGGAGGGAAAGATACCAGAAGAGAGAGAGAGAGGTTAAAAATTGTAGTTAGGTGAGTGATGACAGCCGGGGAGAGGGACTGGAGGAGGTGTGATGGAATAGGATCACTGCTACAGGTCGTGGGTCGAGAAGAAGAGAGAAGCCTGGAAACTTCTTCCTCTGTTATAGGGTCAAAAAAGGAGAGAGGGCATGTAGAGGAATTGGAGGGAGGAGGATTGAAATTATTTGGGGACTGGGAGATTATTTCCTGCCGGATACTGCCAATCTTGTCTCTGAAGTAAGTGGCCATGCCATCAGCGCAGAGGTCAGTGACAGGTTCTGGAACTTTAGAGCTTAGAAGGGAGTGAAAAGTGTCAAAAAGTCGTTTTGGATTATTTGAGAGTGAGGAGATGAGAGAGGTGAAGTACTTTTGTTTGGCAATGTTGAGAGCTGAATTATAAGTTTTGAGCATAAATTTATAATGGAGAAAGTCTCCTGATATTCGCAATTTTCTCCATAAGCGTTCTGCACATCTGGAGCAGCGCTGGAGAAAATGTGTTTCAGGTGTGTGCCAGGGTTGCCGTGTTCTGTGTCGAGAGGGTCGGATTGTAGGGTGTTAATAAGTTGCTGGCAGTTAATGGTGTGTAGGTTTCTGTAAGTGTGAAAAGTAGGATTGTCATGAGAAAAGTGAGAGGTCTTTATGGTAAATGAAAGAAGATTGTGGTCAGAAAGTGGGAAGGATAAGTTACTAAAGTTTGAGACTGAGCAGTGACGGAAGAAGACTAGATCAAGTATATTGCCCTGTTCATGTGTGGCAGAGGAAGTAAGTTGTGATAGGCCAAGAGAGGAGGTTAAAGAGAGAAAGTGCGCAGCTGATGGGGAGATGGGATCTTCAATGGGGATATTAAAATCACCCATAATAAGAGTTGGTGATTCAGAAGAGAGGAAGTGAGGAAGCCAAGCTGCAAAGTGATCTAGAAATTGGTGGGGGGAGCCGGGGGGACGATAGACAACTGCAACTCTCAGGGGGAATGGATGGAAGAGTCTAATGGTGTGAACCTTAAAAGAGGGGAATGTTAGAGAGGGTACACGGGGAAGGTCCTGAAAGGTGCACTGTGGAGAAAGCAGTATGCCTACTCCTCCACCGTGCCTGTCATCAGGACTGGGGGTATGGGAGAAGTGAAGTCCACCATAGGATAGGGCAGCAGGGGAAGCAGTGTCAAAGGGTTGAAGCCAGGATTCTGTAAGGGCTAGCAAGTTCAGAGAGCGTGAGAGGAAGAAATCGTGGATTGTGGGTAATTTGTTACGAACCGACCGTGCGGTTACAAACGGTTCCATTCTGAACGGATGCATGCGGTTGTATTATCGGTGCGGATCCGTCTGTGCAGATCCATGATGGATCTGCACCAAAAGCGAGTGTGAAAGTAGCCTAAATTTAAAAATTATTTCTTCTCCCTTCATGAGGCTGCAGGCTGCAGCATTTTATTTCACTCCAGGCATTATTAATTGACTTTAAGGGTCAGGGCGGCTCAGCTGTATCATCTAACTTAACCCTTTGGCTACCGGAGGTTTTTTTTTTTTGCGTTTTCATTTTTCTTCCCTATTTTCCGTAAGCCATAACTTTTTTATATTTCCAGTCACATAGCTGTATGAGGGCTTATTTTTTGCGGGACAAGTTGTACTTTCTAATGCCACCATTAATTATGGCATAAAATGTAGTGGAAAGAAGGGGAAAACATTCCAAATGGGGTGGAATTGGATAAAAAAAACGCAACCCCTCCACCGTTTTACGGGTTTTGTTCCCACAGCGTTTTGTTTATGGCAAAACTGACCCATGCCCTTCATTCTCTGGGTCAGTATGATTACAACGATACCCCGTATGTATAGGTTTTTTATGTGTAAATAGTGTAGAAATTAATTTAAACTTAGAAAAAATTCTCAATTTTTTTTACATCTTACCATATTCTGACCCCCCATAACTTTTTTATACTTATGTCTACTGAACTGTTTAGGGGCTCATTTTTTGCGGGACAATTTATAGTTTTTATTGATACCATTTTGGAGTGTGCATGACTTTTGGATCATATTTTATTTAATTATTTTGGGTAAGAGAAGCATTGAAAAAAATGGCAAATCGGCCATTTTTACCCTTTTTTCTGTTACGCCATTCGCCGTATTGGATTTTTTTATTTTATTTTAATATTATGGGTGTCTTCAGTCTCGGTGATACCCAGGATGTTTATATTTATGGTTATTTAGTTGTTTTTTTTTATTATACGGAAAGGGGGGTGATTTAAACTTTTATATATTTTTTTTACTTTTTTTTTTATCATCATTTTAAGGCTCATAAATTATCTTATAAATTATATTTTTTTATTTTTCATTTTGAACTATAAGGGAATTAAAAAATGACAATTTCTTTTCATTTTGCTCATTTCTTATGTTGGCCTGCTATCTGATACATCTACGGCGCTGGTAGCGAAAGGGTTAAAGGGTCAAATGTCTACTGCCTACTACTGATTGATAGTTAGTTTAGATTCAAATACAGATTTTTCTGACTGTTTTAAACTTGGAAGATATACACAGTCTGTTATCCTGAAAACAGTAAGGCCCCTTTCACACGGGCGAGTATTCTGAGCGGATGCGATGCGTGAGGTGAACGCATTGCACCCGCACTGAATACCGACCCATTCATTTCTATGGGGCTGTTCAGACGAGCAGTGATTTTCACGCATCACTTATGCGTTGCGTGAAAATCGCAGCATGCTCTATATTCAGCGTTTTTCACGCAACGCAGACCCATAGAAGTGAATGGGGTTGCGTGAAAATCGGTGCGATTTTCACGCACGGTTGCTAGGAGACGATCGGGATGTAGACCCGATCATTATTATTTTCCCTTATAACATGGTTATAAGGGAAAATAATAGCATTCTGAATACAGAATGCATAGTAAAATAGGGCTGGAGGGGTTAAAAAAATAAAATAAAAAATTTAACCCACCTTAGTCCACTTGATCGCGTAGCCGGCATCTCCTTCTGTCTCCTTTGTTGAATAGGACCTGTGGTGAGCATTAAATACAGTTACAGGACCTTTGATGACTTCACTCCGGTCATCACATGGTACATCACATGATCTTTTACCATGGTGATGGATCATGTGATGACCGGAATGACGTCACCAAAGGTCCTGTTGCTGCACAGAGATCATATGAAGCCAGAAGGCGATGCCGGGCCGCGAACAAGTGGACTAAGGTGAGTTAAATTATTATTATTTTTTAACCCCTCCAGCGATGTTTTACTATGCATTCTGTATTCAGAATGCTATTATTTTCCCTTATAACCATGTTATAAGGGAAAATAATACTATCTACAGAACACCGATCCCAAGCCCGAACTTCTGTGAATAAGTTCGGGTTTGGGTACCAAACACGCGCGATTTTTCTCACGCGAGTGCAAAACGCATTACAATGTTTTGCACTCGTGCGGAAAAATCGCGGGTGTTCCCGCAACGCACCCGCACATTTTCCTGCAATGCCCGTGTGAAACCAGCCTAATTGTGAGATACAGAATTCCAAAATATGGATCGGTTTGTTATCAAGAAACCAAAAAAAGCCAATACCTCAGACTCGGTGGCTAACACTGTGCCTGAGTACGTTGCTGATAAAAGTGCAGAAGAAGATATTTCTGTTTGTTCCGATCAGTGCAGTTTACACTCAGAAAATGTACCAATTGATGACGCAATGTGTAGCAGTGTATTACAAGCGTCAAGTCTTGATGAAGCTGAGGATGTTATATTTTTTTACTTCAGAACAGAGCACTTCATCTTCAAAAGCCATCAGACATACAAACTGATGAACCAGAACCAATGTGTAGTTCCAGTGAGCGCCAAGCGGCAGGTCATGACCAAACAGAAGACATTACATATTTTAGTTCAGGTCTTTGTTCAACAAAGCAATCAAACATAGCAGCTGATGATCCAGATGTAGTATTCCCCAAAACAGATTTGAACGCCAGAATCGAGTAGCTAGAGGCCATTATTACTCAAAACTGAGCATATTTCCGAGAACTAAAATAGGGAATAAAGAAAGACATTTTCAGAGTGATTGGTATGGAAAATACAGGTGGCTTGAATATTGTTTCTACTGCCGTTGCTTTTCTTCTAATGATGCAACACAAAAAGGTCACGCTGATCCAGCTTTTGTTGAAAAGGGATTCAGAAACTGGCACAGGGCTAATGAATGTTTTAAAACTCACCAACAATCAAAATCTCATATGCTGGCCAAGTTTTAGTGAAGGAAAACCTACTGATGTGTTACTAGATGAGAAGAAAGTTTATCTATCAAAAAAAGAAGAAGAAAGGTACAAAAACTGAAATCTCATGAAGCAACCGATTGACATTGTTCAGTGTTTGGCAACAGGTGGCAGACCATTTCAAAGTCACAATAAAAAAAAACGATAGCCACGAGAGAGGTTTATTTCTAAATATTGTCAATCTACTAAAAATACATTTTCAAGAATCTCCTCAAAATGCTACATATCTGAGTAACCGCATCCAGAATGATTTAATTATGGCCTTACATAATATTGTGAAACAAAAAATTGTGTCAGCAATAATTGGAAAAATGATCTCAATAATTGCAGATGATACTGCTGACTGTGGACACCATGAACTACTGTTGTAGTACGATATTTTAATAATGAACAGCAAAGTCCAGTTGAGCATTTTGTTTGAATTCAAAGGCTCTTAAAAGTTGATGCTCAGTCTATTTATGACCAAATAAATAATGTTCTTGAAATTATTAAAACTGACTGGTCATCAGTGATCTCTGTGTGCTTTGATGGAGCATCTACTATGTCGGGATGCACTGAACGTGTTCAGATGAAATGTAAAGAAAAAAACAATGAAATACTCTATGTACACTGCTATGCACATTGTTTAAACCTTGTCCTAGTTGATTCATGCACCTCAAGTAGACAAAACAGAACAGTGTTTGACTTCTTTGGCATGATGCAGACTCTTTATGCCTTCGTGGAGGGAAGTCCTGTGAGACATGCTGCAATGAAGAAGATTTCTCAAGAAGTGGGAACTCAGTTGAAGACTGTAAAGTCACTGTCAAACACAAGGTGGGCATGCAGAAGCAGTGGCTGCAGTAAAAGCAAACTTTTCAGATATTTACAGGCTTTAAGGCCGCATGCACACAACCATGGTGTGTTTTGGGATCCGCAAATCGTGGATCCGCAAAACACGGATGGCGTCCATGCGCGTTCCGCAGTTTGTGCAACGGCACGGACAGCCATTAATATAACTGCCTATTCTTGTCCGCAAAACGCGGAACGGAGCAACGGATGCGGACAGCACACGGAGTGCTGTCCGCATCTTTTTCTGCCCCATTGAAGCGGATGCGGACCAAAACAACGGCCGTGTGCATGAGGCCTAAATGAGATCATCGAATCAAGTCGCTTAGCTGATGCTAAAATAAAAGCAAGGGGCCTTATTTGTGAATTAAATTCTTTCAAGTTTATCTTTGCTTTGCACATGATGCACCCTATTCTCCAAATGGTGGTAAAAGTTAGCAAGACTCTGCAAGCATCAAATCTCAACTTGCTTACTGCAATGACAGTGGTGAAAAGACTGCGCAACTCTTTGGTTTCCATGAGAAGTGACCCAGATTATTTTCAGTCCATTTTCCATGGCTGTGAAAAAAAAGTGTGCCGAAAATAATATCGCCATTCCCCCAGTTAGGAAGAGAAAACCTTCTGTCCGTCTCAGTATCACCATGAAACAAAAGAGGAGCAGGAGAGGATAACTTCATTTAACCCACTACTGGATTCATTGATAACTGGTATTGACCAGCGATTTGAACTGGAGTCGTGTGAAATTGTAACTGCAGTAGGAAAACTGCTAAGATTGGAGATTCCTAAAGGTGACATAGAAATCCTTGCCAACAAATTTAAGGTGTCAGTGGATGAATTGGGAGCAGAAGCCACACTGCTAAGGGAGTATGATGGAGCTACTCCTAAAAGTTGCACCACAAATACCATCAAAGAGTGGCTTGATTGGTTTAAAGAATCAGATTGATCCAAGACATTTAATGCTTTTTATCAGTGTGTTCAGTGCTTTCCAGTGTTACCTGTGATAAGCTGTTCATGTGAAAGAGCCTTTTCAAAACTGACACATGTAAAAACCAAACTGAGGAGTACAATGTCCCAAGAACGCCTGGATGCACTCATGATATTATATACTGAGCAAGACTTGGCTTGGTCGGCTACTTAGAACGAGGTCATTGAAGAATTTAAGTCCATATAACCTTCTGTGCGACGTCTTGTTCTCTAGAGCATAAAGATGGGGGAAAATTCCCATGTACCATGCACTTTGTGTAAAAATGTTTACTTAGATTTGTTACAGTTATAACAGCTTATTTATTTAAAATGTGTTTTTTTTATTAAAAAATGTTTAATGTTTGTTTACATTGCTAAATGCTTATTTAATAAAAGTTTTAATATGGTTTTTAAATGTTTGTTTATATTGATAATTATATGAGTGCGGGTCTGTATGTATGTATGCAGAGTGTATTTGTGTATATACAGTATGTGTATGTGTATATAATATATATACACATAATTACTAAAAGGGGGTACAATTAGGGCATAACTACTAAAAGGGCGCACTATGTGTGCATAACTACTGTTTGGGGGCACAATGTGGGAATAACTACTGAAAGGCAGGTACAATGTGGGCATAACTACAGTGTGGGTAGATTGTGTCTGAGAGTGATATCTGTACAGCACTGCAGAATATGTTGGCACTAGAGCTGAAACGATTACTTGATTGAATCGAATAATTCAACACAAAAAAATCCTTGATGCAAATTTTTTGCATTGAGGATTCGTTTGTGTCATGTGACCATGGAGCGGGAGTGAAGCGCTTGCTATTACTTACCGCTCCATGGTCACCCGCCTGTCCGTACTGCGCTGCACTGGATCCTGACACATCGTCAGGTCATAGTGCACTATGACCCGATGCTGCGTGACGTCAGGATCCAGTCCACCACGGAGAAGAGGAGGAAGGAGCTGTGGAGCGGCGCCCCTACAGGAAAGGTAAGTATTTTATTTCACTGGCGCTGGGGACATGGCACTGAAGGAGGACAGCCGGCAATGGATGGCATAGAGGGGCAGATGGGAGTGGGGGACATAGAGGGGCTGAGTGGGGGACATGGAGGGGCTGATCTGATGGAACTGGGGGAGTGGGGGACATGGCAATGGATGGCATGGAGGGGCTGATAGCACTGAGGGAGTGGAGCTGAAGGCACTGGGGTGGGGGGGAGCTGATGGCACTGGGGTCTGATGAATTTTTATAAAGGAAAACAGTCTATTAATTCATTTTTTCTTATTAGATTACTTGATTAATTGTAAAAAACAATCGATAGAATGCTCGATGACTAAAATACTCATTTACTGCAGCCCTAGTTGGCACCATATATAACCAATAGAAATAAATAAAAAAGGTAGATATTTCTATGAATCATGTTAAAAAATAAAAATAAAACACTGTGGCGAAACCAACCTCGCCACTGGGTTTTGGAGAGGACTGGCTGCTGGCCTCTTGCCCCAGGATTATGGGCCATATACCAACTTTTAAACCCCTGAACCGATTCAAGTGAATTTTGGATAGGTTTGTCCCCACGTTATACTGTTTGAATTAATGTAAGTTATATGTATGGCCAATGTAAACTCACAAAGTTGTAACAATCTATAATAATTGTAACTTGTCAGCTTGGGAGGAAAATGCTGGGTGTGTTTCTATTGTGCCATTGTCCCATTGTGTGTTTAAATGGTGATGTCTGTCCTGTTGTATCTACATGTGTATTGGCGATCTCCCTTTGCTCTGAGAGATAATTGGATTGCTCCTCAGGTTGTCTCCAGACAGAGGGGAGGAGACCATGATGCATTGTGGGGATATGTTGTCCTATGTCCCAGTCTTCATTCTGGTCCTCTGGGGGCGTGAACGATTGGTTGCTGTAGTTGCATTGTATGTGTTGTTAATTACTGATTGGTTGTATTTCAAACCCCTGTGGGCAGTACTATGTTTTTGGTTTGTGAATAAAAGAGGCTGTACGTGAAGTACAGTCAGTTCCTGTTTCACCTTCAACATAGAGCCTCGTCTCATGTGTGTGGGGATTGCTATACGTGTATACTCCCCTGGCTATAACTACTAGCTCTTTTAAGGGCTGTTCCTGATCTCTGGTTTTAGGAGAGGTCCACCCACTGGAGCCTGGAGCCTTGTCGTAGGTCCAGGGTGGGTAGGAGACGGTGAGACCTCAACCAAGCTTCGGCGGTTCGTGGGGTCTGCAGTGCGTACGGCGTCAAGTGGAGTGCTTGGAGTCCTCGGAAAGCACTAGGAGCATTCATTCAACGGAGGTACCCGGTCGGTGTACCAGGTGATCCGTTACATTGGTGGCAAGCAGTGGGATGGCGTCCTAGTGTGAGGAGAAGCAGCTCGGAGACACCGTTCGTGGAGTTACAAATTGAGGGCAACGCTAGTATCCGTACAGCGCCCCTGGGAGCAGAGGTATCCAGCGACTTGGAGCAGACAAGTATGGAAGGCTCTGAAGATGACTGGCTGGCCGAGGTGAGGCAGCAAGTGGCCCAGTATGGAGGTAATGTGTCCATGGATATATACCAGGCCATCTGGAACCAGGTCACAGCCAAGCGACATGCAAGGATGGAACGAGAATTCCGACTGGCGAAAGAGAGCGAAATTGCCCAGCGGAAGGAGTGTTACAGCAGCCGAGCAGAGGCTGCATCCGAGGAGGTTAGCAGTCTCCCCCTGAGGCGGCCAGAGGAACCCGAAGTAGGGGTCCTCATAGACTGGTCCTGTGAGGAACCACAACAGGCAGGTGGAGACGGGACCGAGGTCTCTCCACCGGGATGCTGGGCAGCTGGCCCAGACGCTCAACAGCAGCCGGAGTTGCCAGGTGTGGACGCAGGTGGTTCTTACTCGCAACTGTTGAGGGACCTCACAGACTGGTCCTGGGAGGACCCACAGATGGCAGGTGGAGATGGGACCGAGGTCTCTCTACCAGTCCTACAGGGATGCTGGACGGTTGGTCCAGATCTCCAGCCATCTCCGCAGGGATACCAGGAGGAGGAGGTAAGCGAGCCCTCCCCTTCCCAGGTACTTCCCAACCGAGTTCTGGGGGCAGGGGATGAGCCTGCGATATCCACTGATCTCTCTCCCCAACCACAGGGGGACAGCACCCCTAACTCCGATGGTGCAGATGGGACCACGGTCTCTGCACCAGACCTACCGAGATACTGGACGGCCGGTTCAGATCCCCCACCAACCCTGCAGGAATGCCAGGAGGAGGAGGTAAGCGATTCCTCCTCTCCACAGCCGATCTGCAACAAGGTCCTGGGGATAGGATTCCCTGACCACATCCCAGCGGAAGAGCTGGCATCTGGGCAGAGCGCAGTCGGCCTCTGCCCTCCCCTATCCTCTTCTCCAGAGCCGGACTTCCCACAGGCTACCCCAGCAGAAGAGCTGGCATCTGGGCAGAGCGCAGTCGGCCTCTGCCCACCAAGTACCTACAGCTCCAAGCTGGAGAACCACAAGGAAGCGAGGAGTAGCAGATGCCCACTCAACAGCTGGGGACATACAGAACAGAGCCAGGCCCCAAGATTCAACAGGTCCAGTATTGGGTTGTGGTTGGACTGCCAGACTAACTCCGGTACTGACCGTGAGGTCAGGTATCTGGTTAGTCTTCCCTGGGAGGGGGAGATGTGTGGCGAAACCAACCTCGCCACTGGGTTTTGGAGAGGACTGGCTGCTGGCCTCTTGCCCCAGGATTATGGGCCATATACCAACTTTTAAACCCCTGAACCGATTCAAGTGAATTTTGGATAGGTTTGTCCCCACGTTATACTGTTTGAATTAATGTAAGTTATATGTATGGCCAATGTAAACTCACAAAGTTGTAACAATCTATAATAATTGTAACTTGTCAGCTTGGGAGGAAAATGCTGGGTGTGTTTCTATTGTGCCATTGTCCCATTGTGTGTTTAAATGGTGATGTCTGTCCTGTTGTATCTACATGTGTATTGGCGATCTCCCTTTGCTCTGAGAGATAATTGGATTGCTCCTCAGGTTGTCTCCAGACAGAGGGGAGGAGACCATGATGCATTGTGGGGATATGTTGTCCTATGTCCCAGTCTTCATTCTGGTCCTCTGGGGGCGTGAACGATTGGTTGCTGTAGTTGCATTGTATGTGTTGTTAATTACTGATTGGTTGTATTTCAAACCCCTGTGGGCAGTACTATGTTTTTGGTTTGTGAATAAAAGAGGCTGTACGTGAAGTACAGTCAGTTCCTGTTTCACCTTCAACATAGAGCCTCGTCTCATGTGTGTGGGGATTGCTATACGTGTATACTCCCCTGGCTATAACTACTAGCTCTTTTAAGGGCTGTTCCTGATCTCTGGTTTTAGGAGAGGTCCACCCACTGGAGCCTGGAGCCTTGTCGTAGGTCCAGGGTGGGTAGGAGACGGTGAGACCTCAACCAAGCTTCGGCGGTTCGTGGGGTCTGCAGTGCGTACGGCGTCAAGTGGAGTGCTTGGAGTCCTCGGAAAGCACTAGGAGCATTCATTCAACGGAGGTACCCGGTCGGTGTACCAGGTGATCCGTTACAAACACTTTCTCTTCATGTTCCATACTGGTTCAGAAAATTCATAATTTCCAAAAAGCGTTAGTGGAAAAGCAAGTAGACATATACCCTAAGCCACCAGAAGGTGGCGCAACTGTCTTACAGTTCTAATAAACCCTTCATAGCTACTTATTCCCAAGGACATAGGATGAAATTTATTATTCTCCCCACACAGTATTTTTACGTAAAAAAACATCCAGTGGATTTACAAATTCTCAATTCAATTTGGACTTTTCTAGTCGCAGTTAACATTCTACACCACCCTCCCCAATTTTAGGAAAAAGAGGCATGGGGAGGGTGGGTTGTGGGCAGGGTAGAAAGCACAATGGGACAAAAACTACATCAAAAGAAAAAGAGTCAATATGAGTCTTAAAGGTCCAAGAGTGGACAGTAATTTCCACTGGGCCGGACATAATAAAATAATAAACTCACCTGAACAAAAACTGTTCCAGGTCCAGCACCGAGCTCCTGATTAAAAAAAATAAAATAAATCGGCCTTGAGCAGTGACGGATTGACCCCGCTTTCAAGAGACTACCCCCTCCACTGACTGACAGGGCCAGACATCTTGCCTGCCAATCTTGTACTTGCATTGTTGCTCTGAGTAGCAGATCGGCTCGGCTGCTACTACCTGAGAATCACAGATACAGAGTGTGCATGTGCTGCTCACTACTGGGTTCACAACACGTTTTTCCCATCCTTTTAATATATACAAAAAACGTATACTTTAAATGGATGCCTCAGACTAATGCCATAAAGTGGTGGATGAAATCTGCACTGAAAATCTGCACAAACAAATGACATGTTGCAGATTTCAAAATCTGCAGCTCGGGTCAATTTCCACTAAGAAAATTTCCGCACTGTATACTGTACAGGATTTAGAAAATCTAGTACTGTATCACACTGCATATTTTCCACAAAAAAATCTAAGCACCGTGTGTATATACCTTTAAAGGGGCTGTCAGCATTACGGGCAAACCTAATGCTGGCAGCCTGCCTCAGTAACCAAAAGATTCATACTTAAAGGGATTGTCTCACTTCAGCAAGTGGCATTTATCATGTAGAGAAAGTTAATAGAAGGCACTAATGTATTGTGATTGTCCATATTGCTTCCTTTGCTGGCTGGATTAATTTTTCCATCACATCATACGCTGCTCGTATTGTGACCACCCTGCAATCCATCAGCAGTGGTCATGCTTGTACACTATAGGAAAAAGCATCGGCCTCTCTAGTGGCCGGGACCGTGGGAGCTCACATAGGCTGGTGCTTTTTTCTATAGTGTGCAAGCACAGCCACCGCTGATGGATTGCAGGGTGGTCGTAACCATGGAAACGAGCAGTCTACAATGTGACTTGTATTAACTTTCTCTACATAATAAATGCTATTTGCTGAAGTGAGACAACCCCTTTAATGCTCCATGACGCTTCGCTCCTCTGTTATGGCTCCAATGTGTCCATATTCCAGTCCCTGGCTTGTTTACTCATGGTGCAGTATGTGCATGGTCACATGCTCTGCTGCAGCCAATGACTGACATCAGCAGTGACGTGTCCACAAGCTGCATACTGCACCAGAAGCAAACAAGCTGGGGACAGTAAGGCTAGTTTCACACTAGCGCTATGTCTCCGACATGCTGTTCCCTCCCTGCCGGATCTCTCTGCATTGCCAGAAGTTTGAACGTCTCCGTCCGCATCCATTAACTATAATAACCACTGCACAGAATCGGCATATTTGCCTGCCCGATAAATAGCGCTAGTGTGAAACTAGCCTAAGAAGATTGGCTGGGAACAAGTATGAATCTTTTGCTTACTGCGGCAGGCTGCCAGCATTAGGTAAACGTAAGACTGCTTCCAAGCGGTCTTCCATTTATACTATTTTCTACGCCTAAAACAGGCGTAGAAAATTGTGATTGAGACGGGCCTTTGCGGACAAGAATAGGCATTTGTATTGAAGGCTGTCCGTGCCGTTCCGCAAATTGCGGAGCGCGCACGGACGCCATCCGTGTTTTGCAGATCCGCGATTTGCGGACCGCAAAACATACCACAGTCGTGTGCATGCGGCCTTAGTCTCAAATCTGCCTAAAAAACCAAGGGTTATATGTGGATTTTGGTTGTGGATTTCACTATTTAGATTGCAACTCATAGAGCATGTTGAAAATTTAAACATATTTCCACTTTTATTTTTTTTTAATGGGGTCTTGTAAAATACCATTGAATTACACTGTACTGCTGCAGATTTTCGGTGCGGAATTCGACACTGGAAAGTCGCAACAAAAATGCTGCAGAACTCATCCTAAAAAGAATAGCAGATCTGTCGATAACATCTTGCTAATAGTACTAATGAAGCAACATGAGATAAGAGATCTTACATTGATAGACTGTGTGGCTACAGAGTCTATGTGAATGAAAAGTGGCACTGTACTTTAATATGGGATACTAGATTTGGAGTCAGCTCTTTTTGTACACCGTACAGTTCTGCCTACGCTGTTTAAAACTAGACTCTAGACTAAACGACTGTGTGTATTGCTAACCACAATTAGTAGAAGCAGGATGTTTGTATCTGTTGGTTTTATTTTCAAAGAATTTTTATTTTTTTTTTAACATAATTCCACTGGGTGGTTTTCTTAACCTTTGGCCACCAACACCTGCAAAGTTGTTTTGTTTTTTTTAGCTTTTAGTGGAATTGGATTATCGAGTTATGCCAAACATTATATATATTATATATATACTGGCCAAAAATATAAACACAACACTTTCGGTTTGCTCCCATTTTGCATGAGCTGAACTGAAAGATCTGAAACATTTTCTACATACACACAAGACCCATTACTCTCAAATATTGTTCACAAATCTGTTTAAATCTGTTAGTGAGCACTTCTCCTTTGCCGAGATAATCTATCCCACCTCACAGGTGTGGCATATCAAGGTGCTGATTAGACTTCATGAATATTGCACAGGTGTTCCTTAGACTGCCCACAATAAAAGGACACTCTGAAATATGCAGTTTGATCACACAGCATAATGCCACAGATGTTGCAACGTTTGTAGGACAGTGGCGTCTCTAGCTTTCAAATTTTGGGGGGGCACACTGGGGGCCAGGACAAAAGTAGGGGGGGCAGCTATAACGATACATTTACACAAGTACGCTTAGAAAAGCTGCAATACTTTACCCAATACCTAAAACCGCAACAGGGAAGAAAAGTCCTGCTGTCTGTGGTTTAAAAAAAAAATAAAAAATCACTCAGATTTCAACATGTCCTAGCTGCCTGTGGATGACACTTTTATAGGGAGGGGGATCTGTGGATGACACTGCTATGGGGGGGGGATCTGTGGATGACACATACCGTATATAGCATCTTATGCTATATGTGTCATCCACAGATCCACCCCATGACAGGGTCATCCCCATTTCCCCCTCTATAACAGTGTCATCCACAGATCCCCCTCTCTATAACAGTGTCATCCACAGATCCCCCTCTCTATAACAGTGTCATCCACAGATCTCCCTCCCCGCCGCTCACAGGAGTGTACATTTGACATTTCTAAACTGTAATCCATATCCTGCAGTAACTAACTTTAAATCCGGATTCAAGGGCCGCTCATCTCTACTAGTACCTTAACCTTACACCACTCGGCTAGCTTCGATAACAGGGCCAGGCTACAGCCTTCAGGCACTGCCTGTTAGTTGTTACCGAGCGAGTGCTGATTTCTGCAAGTCAGAGGATACGGATTACAGTTTAGAAGAAATGTACACTCCTGTGAGCGGTCCAGTGGCGGATCCAGAGGCTGGTCTCGGGAGGGGCACTTCCAGATTATTTTCTGTCCACCGCCACAGAACAAGGGTGCTTATAGAACAGACTCCACAGTGTAGAGGTATACTGTATATTGTGTGGCACAGTGTAGCGGTATACTGTATATTGTGTGGCACAGTGTAGAGGTATACTGTATATTGTGTGGCACAGTGTAGAGGTATACTGTATATTGTGTGGCACAGTGTAGCGGTATACTGTATATTGTGTGGCACAGTGTAGAGGTATACTGTATATTGTGTGGCACAGTGTAGAGGTATATTGTATATTGTGTGCACAGTGTAGAGGTATACTGTACATTGTGTGGCACAGTGTAGAGGTATACTGTATATTGTGGGGCACAGTGTAGAGGTATACTGTATATTGTGGGGCACAGTGTAGAGGTATACTGTACATTGTGTGGCACAGTGTAGAGGTATACTGTACATTGTGGGGCACAGTGTAGAGGTATACTGTACATTGTGGGGCACAGTGTAGCGGTATACTGTACATTGTGGGGCACAGTGTAGAGGTATACTGTATATTGTGTGGCACAGTGTAGCGGTATACTGTATATTGTGTGGCACAGTGTAGCGGTATACTGTATATTGTGTGGCACAGTGTAGAGGTATACTGTATATTGTGTGGCACAGTGTAGAGGTATACTGTACATTGTGTGGCACAGTGTAGAGGTATACTGTACATTGTGGGGCACAGTGTAGCGGTATACTGTACATTGTGGGGCACAGTGTAGGCTATATGTGTATAACAAACATATTTCACATGAAAACTTACAGTTACTTGGCTTGGCCCTTGGGGATCTCGGACGCCACTTCACCACATTGGCCGGGGGCTCGGCGGAGCTGATGTTCTGTTTCATCCTAATGAGAAAGATTTCATAATAAGGATTTGGAGAAGGGGCAGAGGGATAGCAGAGCAGGGAGAGGCCGGTGCTGCTACTAGGGGGCTCATACCATAGGGGAGTAATAAAGCCCACCTTAATGCCCCCCCAGTAGAAATAATTCTCCTTATAATGTGACAGTGCAAAAATACCCCCTTGTAATGCCCCCAGGTGAGCTAATGTCCCCATAATGGGCCAGTGTAAAATACCCCTATATAGTGCCCCCAGTAAATGCCCCCATAGTGCTCCTCTCCCCCTTCCCTCCTAGTGCCCCCCATAATGTACCAGTATAAAATGCCCCATATATAGTGCCCCAGTAGATGCCCTCAGTGTCCCCCATAATTTGCAAGTATAAAATACCCCTTCTTAGTGCCCCGGTAGATGACTCCATAGTACTCCTCTCCCCCCTTCCCCATAGTACCCACCATAATTTGTCCCAGTATAAAATGCTACTGTACAGAGCCCCCCATATAAAATACCCCTTCTTTGTGGCCTCAGTAGATGCCCCTATAGTGCCCACCAATAACGTGCCAGTAACAAGTGCCCCCATCACGTGCCAATAACAAGACCCCTCCATCACGTGCCAGTAATAAGCTGCCCCCTCCAATGTGCCAGTAATAAGCTGCCCCCTCCAATGTGCCAGTAATAAGCTGCCCCCCCAATGTGCCAAGAATAAGCTGCCTCCCCCCCCCATGTGCCAAGAATAAGCTGCCTCCCCCCCCCCCCCATGTGCCAAGAATAAGCTGCCTCCCCCCCCCCCCCCCATGTGCCAAGAATAAGCTGCCTCCCCCCCCCCCATGTGCCAAGAATAAGCTGCCTCCCCCCCCCCCCCATGTGCCAAGAATAAGCTGCCTCCCCCCCCCCATGTGCCAAGAATAAGCTGCCTCCCCCCCCCATGTGCCAAGAATAAGCTGCCTCCCTCCCCCATGTGCCAATAACACTGTTGTAAAAAAAAAAATCATACTTACCTCTATGTCAGCGATGCGATGCAGGCCTCTTCTTCCGGCCTGTGTCCCGCGCTGTATGGCTCCGCCTGCGGCCTCTGATAGGCTGCCGGCCTAGTGCCTGCAGCCTATCAGAGAAAGGGGAAGGGACACGCCTCTCCCTCCCCTGCCGCAGCACACAGGCCGGCAGATGAATATGGAGATGAGCGCAAAGGAAGCGCTCATCTCCCTGGCTGTGCCCGACTGCGGCGGCTAACTTGGGGGGGCACGGGCATTTTAGTTGGGGGGGCACAGCATGATGTAGGGGGGGCCGTGGCCCCCTCTGGCCCCCCCCTGGCGACGCCACTGTTGTAGGAGCGTGCAATTGGCATGCTGACTGCAGGAATGTCTACCAGAGCTGTTGCTCGTGCAATGAATGTTCATTTCTCTATCGTAAGCTGTCACCAAAGGCGTTTCAGAGAATTTGGCCTTACATTTAACCGGCCTCACAACCACAGACCAGGTGTAACCACACCAGCCTAGGACCTCCACATCCAGCATGTTCACCTCCATGATCATCTGAGACCAGCCACCCGGACAGCTGCAGCAACAATCGGTTTGCATAACCAAAGAATTTCTGCACAAACTGTCAGAAACCGTCTCAGGGAAGCTCATCTACATGCTCGTCGTCCTCATCGTGGTCTGGACCCGACTGCAGTTCGTCATCGTAACCGACTTGAGTGGGCAAATGCTCACATTCAATGGCGTCTGGCACGTTGGAGAGGAGTTATGTTCACGGATGAGTTCTGGTTTTCACTGTTCAGTGCAGATGGCAGACAGCGTGTGTGGGTTTGTGTGAGTGAGCGGTTTGCTGACGTCAACGTTGTGGATTGAGTGGCCCATGGTGGCGGTGGGGTTATAGTATGGGCAGGCGTATGTTATGGACAACGAACACAGGTGCATTTTATTGATGGCATTTTGAATGCACAGAGATACCGTGATGAGATCCTGAAGGCCCATTGTTGTGCCATTCATCCATGACCATCACCTCATGTTGCAGCATGATAATGCACGGCCCCATCTTGCAAGGATCTGTACACAATTCCTGGAAGCTGAAAATATCTCAGTTCTTGCTTGGCCAGCATACTTACCGGACATGTCACCCATGCCAATATTCTGCAACTTCGCACAGCTATTGAAGAGTTGTGGACAAACAGGCCACAATGAACAACCTGATCAACTCTATGCGACGGAGATGTGTTGTACTGTGTGAGGCAAATCGTGCAAAAATCGTACATCAGGAGACGTGGAGGAGGCCGTAGGAGAGCAACAACCCAGCAGCAGGACCGCTACCTCCGCCTTTGTGCAAGGAGGAACAGGAGGAGCACTGCCAGAGCCCTGCAAAATGACCTCCAGCAGGCCACAAATGTGCATGTGTCTGCTCAAACGGTCAGAAACAGACTCCATGATGGTGATATGAGGGCCCGACGTCCACAGGTGGGGGTTGTGCTTACAGCCCAACACCATGCAGGACGTTTGGCATTTGCCAGAGAACACCCAGATTGGTAAATTCGCCACTGGCGCCCTGTGCTCTTCACAGATGAAAGCAGGTTCACACTAAGCACATGTGACAGACGTGACAGAGTCTGGAGACGCCGTGGAGAATGTTCTGCTGCCTGCAACATCCTCCAGCATGACCGGTTTGGCATTGGGTCAGTAATGGTGTGGGGTGGCATTTCTTTGGAGGGCCGCACAGCCCTCCATGTGCTCGCCAGAGGTAGCCTGACGGGAAGGGATAGAGGGTGGTTTAAAATCAGTGCAGCAATTCCAGATGTTCTTCTTTCTTCTTTTTTTCTTTTTGGAGCAGGAAAGGGTTAAAAGCACAGTGGTGGTGCACCATAAGTCCCAGCAACACAACAGCAGCACAGAAAAGCACAGAACCTCTCTGCATGCAGTCACCAGCTAGAATGGCTGCATGCAGGGAGGTTCTGCTCTTTCCTGTGCAGCTATAGCGCTGCCATTGGCCGGGGCGTTGCGCCAGCTAATCGCAGCACTTGCAGGGGACCCCAAACACAAGTGTCCCCTGCCTCACCTCGGAGGAGACTGGTGCTGACCAGTTCAGCACTGGTCACCTCCCCCTGACCTCTACCCAACCCACCCCGCAGCTGTATACAGCTTCCGGCGCTGTGATGCGTCGGTCTTCATTGACCGGCCAATCGCAGTGCTTGGAGCTGCAGGGGGGCGGTACAGCACCATGTTGCCCTTACCCCGCATGACTGCCTGCCGGCAGAAGCAGCCATGGTGCCCCAATCCCCCCGCGATCGTTCCGCAGCGGCCGGCGGACCTTGTGACATACATGTACATCACTGGTCTTTAAGTCCCGTCCAGATATGACGTACATGTACTTAAGGGGTTAATTTTGTATACATTTTGGATTAATACAGTTACTGCATTTCCTGTGTGTTTTTTTTGGTTGGATCGGTATAATATTGTATAACTTGATAGGTCTTTTATGTTTGATTGGTGATATTTATAATCATTTGCATAGTTATGAAGTGATGAAGGATAAGAGGATCTGTAACTGGAAAGTGTAGCTGACCAGGATTCTGGCCAATTTGATTATTCAAAGGGAAATGTTAAATTATGAAATGAAGTGAATATGTAGAAACTGAATTTGTGAATAAATGTTTTTTTCCCATTTTATCAGTTTTTATTCTTGCTCATGATTATTTCATAGTGTTATTACAGTTCATCTCTGTGTAAAAGCAGATCACAGACCCAGATGCTACTCTCTTATCTGTGCTTCTTCTTGGTCCTTGAATTCTAAGATAGAGAAACTATAAAACAAAACCTCCTTTTCATATTTCATGTTGTATAGGGCATTGAACTCAGATGCAGAGTAAGAGAACAGTCATTTTAAATTCTAATTTCACCCCAGGCCTCCTGCATACCGTATGGACATACAGTAACAGGGCACCCACTGAAGCAGATGAGCTCTTACTGTACCTACAAAAGCCTCGGATTTAATACAGTCACACTTTTATTTTTTTATTTTTTTTCTGACATACTCCTTCAGATGCTGTATTACAGAGGTCTTCTGCCCTATAATCACTGCTCTGAGGAAGATTATTTCCACCATACAGCACTGGACAGAGCATGGTACATAGGCATATGGAGTCATATCAATGTATGCCATCGTACAGCCTCCTGCACATAGATGTGCCATGTTCATGAACTGTTAAAGGGAACCTGTCACCAGGTTTATGATGCCCGCCCAGAGGCTCTAATTAAAATGCTGGGAAACTTAATTGTTTTGACCCAGGTGTTTTCTCAAAATCTGTAATGAGCACAAGATGAGAACTGGAGTCCACACGGTACAGTGCCACCAACTCAGGAGCCCTCATTTTCATTTGTTTCTGACTGCCCCCGCCTGCCAATTGGCAGCTTTCTTCTATGTATGGTATAGGAAGAGAATTGCTAAATACAGTATCTGTAGAAGCTCATGAGTATCAGGACTCCAGCGCCTGGCTCACAATGGAGATCTCAAATGAAATGAAACAAAAAACAGATAGGTCCAAAAAATAATAATTATGTAAGCGACCCAGTGTTTTACTCATGGTCTCCGTCACTAGTTTATGCTGTCTTCTGTCAGGGGGTTGAAGATAAAAACTTCTGTCAGGTCATAGAGACGTCAGACGTTTTCTTCCATGATGGTTTACGATTGCCTTCATTAGTTACTTCTATCAATATTAGACATCTGCACAGCGCCAGAACCAACCAAAGGGCTATGCAATGAAATATATAAGAAATTATAAGTTCAAATTTACATTAAAGAGGGCCTGGCAGCTCTCCTAACATGTCTGTTTTAGTAAATGCTTGTATTTGGGGGTGGGGGCATTGCTTCTTATGCCTCATTCACACGTCAGTGTTTGGTCAGTGATTTCCATAAGTGATTTTGAGCCAAAACCAGATGCGGCTCTAAACACAGAACAGGTGCAGATCTTTCCCTTAGACCTTATCTCTCTGGAGGCTCCAATCCTGGTTTTGGTTCACAATCACTGATGGAAATCACTGACCAAATACGGATGTGTGAATGAGGCATACTCTGATACTGGGGACACATCCTTCTGACAAGGAGAATGCTAATGTCCTGCTGTCAATGTATTCAGAAATATGCAGGAGGAATAACAGAGGAACAGCACAACACCGGGTTATGAGAAAAGACAATCCAGGATTATTTCATGGGGAATACAAATACAAACCGGATTCCAAAAAAGTTGGGACACTAAACAAATTGTGAATAAAAACTGAATGCAATGATGTGGAGATGGCAAATGTCAATATTTTATTTGTAATAGAACGTAGATGACAGATCAAACGTTTAATCCGAGTTAATGTATCATTTTAAAGGAAAAATACGTTGATTCCAATTTTCACGGTGTCAACAAATCCCCAAAAAGTTGGGACAAGTAGCAATAAGAGGCTGGAAAAAGTAAATTTGAGCATAACAAAGAGCTGGAAGACCAATTAACACTAATTAGGTCAATTGGCAACATGATTGGGTATAACAAGAGCTTCTCAGAGTGGCAGTGTCTCTCAGAAGCCAAGATGGGTAGAGGATCACCAATTCCCACAATGTTGCGCAGAAAGATAGTGGAGCAATATCAGAAAGGTGTTACCCAGCGAAAAATTGCAAAGACTTTGCATCTATCATCATCAACTGTGCATAACATCATCCGAAGATTCAGAGAATCTGGAACAATCTCTGTGCGTAAGGGTCAAGGCCGTAAAACCATACTGGATGCCAGTGATCTCCGGGCCCTTAAACGACACTGCACCACAAACAGGAATGCTACTGTAAAGGAAATCACAGAATGGGTTCAGGAATACTTCCAGAAACCATTGTCAGTGAACACAATCCACCGTGCCATCCGCCGTTGCCAGCTGAAACTCTACAGTGCATAGAAGAAGCCATTTCTAAGCAAGATCCACAAGCTCAGGCGTTTTCACTGGGCCAGGGATCATTTAAAATGGTGTGGCAAAATGGAAGACTGTTCTGTGGTCAGACGAGTCACGATTCGAAGTTCTTTTTGGAAATCTGGGACGCCATGTCATCCGGACCAAAGAGGACAAGGACAACCCAAGTTGTTATCAACGCTCAGTTCAGAAGCCTGCATCTCTGATGGTATGGGGTTGCATGAGTGCATGTGGCATAGGCAGCTTGCATGTCTGGAAAGGCACCATCAATGCAGAAAAATATATTCAGGTTCTAGAACAACATATGCACCCATCCAGACGTCATCTCTTTCAGGGAAGACCCTGCATTTTTCAACAAGATAATGCCAGACCACATTCTGCATCAATCACAACATCATGGCTGCGTAGGAGAAGGATCCGGGTACTGAAATGGCCAGTCTGCAGTCCAGATCTTTCACCTATAGAGAACATTTGGCGCATCATAAAGAGGAAGGTGCAACAAAGAAGGCCCAAGACGATTGAACAGTTAGAGGCCTGTATTAGACAAGAATGGGAGAGCATTCCTATTTCTAAACTTGAGAAACTGGTCTTCTCGGTCCCCAGACGTCTGTTGAGTGTTGTAAGAAGAAGGGGAGATGCCACACAGTGGTGAAAATGGCCTTGTCCCAACTTTTTGGGGATTTGTTGACACCATGAAATTCTGATTCAACATATTTTTCCCTTAAAATGGTACATTTTCTCAGTTTAAACTTTTGTTCCGTGATTGTCATAGAAACACTGTATGGATCAATATCTATATTTCCATATCAAAAAAAAGGATCAATTACAAAAAACAAAATCACTTTCCAAACAGAAAAAAGTCTGAAGGTCAAAGTATAAAGAAACAGGTTTAAATAGAGATGTTTTTAGAGATATTTAGGACACTCAACTCAGCATAATTTGTGACCCAAAGCCTTACCTATCACTACCTTTCGCCATATTCTGACACTGTGTAAGGCCTCATACACACGACCGTATGTATTTTGCAGTCCGCAAAAAACGGATCCGCAAAATATACAGATGATGTCCGTGTGCATTCCGTATTTTGCGGAACGGAACAGCTGGCCCCTAATAGAACAGTACTATCCTTGTCCGTAATGCAG
The DNA here is from genome assembly GCF_905171765.1 of Bufo bufo. Taxonomy (NCBI): domain Eukaryota; kingdom Metazoa; phylum Chordata; class Amphibia; order Anura; family Bufonidae; genus Bufo; species Bufo bufo. The sequence continues at coordinate 462,275,509 of NC_053392.1, read as the reverse complement.
ACAATAATAGGACATGTTCTATTTTTTTGCGGAACAGAAATAAGGACATATGGAAACGGAATGCACACGGAGTAACTTCCGTCTATTTTGCGGACCCATTGAAATGAATGGTTCCGTATACAGTCCACAAAAAAAACTGAACGGACACGAAAAGAAAATACGTTTGTGTGCATGAGGCCTAAGGGCTCTTTTTTGTGGGGGCAAGTTGTAGTTTTTATTGAAACCATTTTGCATGAGTTATTGCTTACTTTTTCTTAATCTTTCTGGGTGCTGAACCTACTAAAAAACAGCAAACTGGGCATTTAGATTTTTTTTCCATTATAGTGAATCATGAACCAGCGGGTGTGAACCCACTGTGCCATGTGACCAACCTTCTCTAAGGGCTTTGTCTAAGTGAACCCTTCATTCTTCGAAGTACCCCTGATGGTGGGGATAGACTTTCTGAGGGGAACGCCAAGTGGCTACCTCTTGAGGAGGATTGGCACATGAGGAAGCTTGTCCTGGTAGACCAGGATGTACCAGTGCAATGTACCAGAGGTCATACTCAGCAGGCCGAGTCGTAACCTGGTGCGACAGTGCAGGACCGAAGGATCGGGCAGAGGCGAAGTCAAACAAGCAATCGGTCAGAGCAGGCAGCACAAGTACAGGTCAGGCAATCCTGGTCAGGTATAAAGGAGAGTCGAGGCAAAGCAGGCAAGGATCAAACAGGTAACGGAGTCCAGAAACACCAGCACGGGAGAGGTATCCAATAACACCAGCATGGGACAGGTATCCAGGAACACCAGCACGGACAACAGCAACCTTTGCAGGACACAAGGACCTTTGACGCTCAGGCACCTGGGAGGGAGGGAACACAGAGCCCGGGACCACATTGGTAAATTGGGGAACATCGGCAGCGTTTACATACACAGTGTTCATTGTGTTGGATAGATAATTTTTATTTCTGGCATTTTCATATGCGTCAATCCCAATTATGTTTGTTTATTGGTGGTGATTTGAATTTTTTATTATTTAGTTTATAGTTTTAAAAACTTGTTTTGTTTACCTTTTGTACTTTATTTTTAATCCCTATAGGGGTCTGAACATGCAATCATTAGTTCACTTATACTATAGACTGCAATAGTTCACTATTGCTGTCTGTTGTAATATTGTGATGTTTCTGACGAAGGGCTTAATAGGAACTTCACTATGTCAGGCCTGGGACAACCAAACTGCTCCTGTGATCTAGTTGTGGAAGGGCCATTTGGTGATCGTAACCCATTCCTGGTAAATGAGCTTTCAGATGCATGGTTCCAAGAGACCATGATATCTGGGGGGTTTAGATGTCTGTGACTGGAGACACTGCCAGTGGATGTCTGTTGTGTAAAATAGACTATGGTGCCCCTTCGGCATCTGAGAAGGCTCCATGTTTTGGGGCTCATGCACACAAAAGTCTGTGCCCCGTGCCCATGCTGCGGACTGCAAATAGCGGTTCACAACTTCATCCAACATCAGTGCTTGACCTCACAAATGCTCATTGGCTGAGTGGGTTCGAATTCCCACATTAATACTGCAAAATCTTATGGAAATCCATCCTAGACGAGTGAAGGATGTTAAAGCTGTAAAAGAGGAACCAGCTCCCATGGCTATTGAATGAGATGTCCATCACACTCGTATTAGATGTTATGGTCAGTTGTCCACATATGTTTTACAAATCCTGTTGGCCATGAATAATAGTGCATCACCTAGTGACAGGCACATTAAAGTGGCTCCATCACCTTAACTCTTTTTAATTCAATAAGACCTAGCAATAAGCTGATCCCAACATACAGACCCTTAACAGCTGTGGTGCCATAATGTAGTGGAGATTTTAAGGAGATGTAGTTCATTTTGAGGACCTAGCAGGCATTTATGGAATATTCTGTGGATGATGGAAATACAGCGTTAATATATTGTACTAAATGCTGTTGGAAAACTTCAGTAGGCACATGTTTGTAAATTTGTCAATTTCTGAAAATGCATTTAATCACCATATCTAATGGATTTAACTATCAGGATGCTGAACTTCTGCATTCATGTAAAAAATACAAGTATAACAATAAGTTCATATATGCCATCTCTTTTTAAGAAGCAGCACAAGTTCCCTTGTATGACAAGAATGCATTCAGGTTCTGCCTATTGGCACAGTGATCTTGTTTACTGTTTGGCTTATGATATTGTATGGGGAAAAGGAAAGAATGTAAAGAATGCAATGTCAGGGCAACTGCCTATGCTAGGTCTCAGTACATTCCTTCCTCACCACACTCTCATGCCTGCAATACAAATTAAGTGAAACCTATTCCTTCCCTATTATGTGTTTCTCCAAGTTTTTCTTCTAAAGTTTTCAAAGAGTTTCTTTTGACCTGTCTGGTCTTACAACCACCTTCCATCTCAATGTACAGAAAAATGTGGTAATAGACTGTGGCAATAATTTTCTGCATTCTCTGGTGCAAAAAGATATTACCCAAGAAAAAGAATCATCTCACCAGCGCGACAGATTGGAAGTGGCTCTCATAAGGAGCTACTTCCAAGAGGTGGCACTGGCGCAGTGGTTCTCTTCCTTGGGACATACCTCCAATATTAATTTCCCATGGAGCATTGGCAATAAGTCTCCATACCATGGTGTTCTTTCAGTAAGTGTCCATACAGGAACGCCATCAGTGAGAAAGCAAGGGTTTACGGTGTAAACACAAAAGAAAGGCGCAGCATAGGGCAAGTACGTCCAGGGAATAAACTGGATGTGTTCACCTTGTGTAGTTTTGCTAGTATTGGCATAACACTATTGAAGGCTTATAGCAGGATTTGATCCAACTCGTGGGTCTTCCAAGAGGACAGAAGTAATTTCAAAAGTTAGTTCCATACAGGAACGGTCTCTTTAAGTAGATTTAGTACTCTGCCTAAGCCACATTTTATGGTGCAAAGACAATACCACAATGATGTTGCATGTCTTGTCATCATCCAATAGATACACTACTGCAATGAACGTCACTAAGGCCTACAGTAAATAGTTGTTGCAACCACACGGACATGTCATCACTATGACCAGGACAACGCAGTGGGCTACTTGTAATATCGGAGCAGGGAAGGTGGTAGTTGGAAAGGCAATTTGATGGTAAGCATTTTAAAGGCTTTTTTATTTATTTAGTTTTTTATTTTGGTGGTTTGCCAAAGTTTCTGTGGTGTCAGAGGGTCAGAGCTCAGTTTGACGTTTACAGGGCTCTGATTCACCGCACCTCATCACACAGCCATATGTAAAATTCTGACTTGCTATAATGGCCATTGGCCACTAGCAGAAGCATATTACATATGGATTTATACAACTCCTGTTTTAAAGGATAACTGTCACATTTAGACCCTAATTTTAATTTTCATATATGTAGTTACTAATAACATGATATTCCAGAATCAGTTACTATTAGACTGACCTACCCCATATTTAATAAGATTCAGCCCTTAGCAACCAGTCTGCATAAAACTGCAATTTCATTATTCAGTTAAGATGGCCGCCACTGCCCTCACCCTGAGGCTAATCCCGCCTGCCCTCACTACCCACAATGCATTGAGCTCCTCACATGCACTAGCCAGCAACAATAGCCCCCCAAAAGTGTCAGTAACCAGAGCCCTCCCCCCCTAAAGGGTTAATCTCCTGCAGCACAAAGGGGTCCTCTTACCACATGTTGCTTTTATTTATACACTGAGCAGATGGAAGATCTCCGTTCCCTGTTGTGCGCTGCTTCAACTCTGCATTCTCCAGCTCTGCTGAGTGAGGGAGCGTCTGCCAAGCGCAGGGACAGGGAGAAGTGCACACAGCCCAGGCACGGTTATCAGCTGCTGGGGAGGACCTGGCTTTAATCATTTATTTACAGTCCCTGGCTGTCAGTAATGTGACCCTGCACGCTGCGTGCTCCGTCTATCAACAGATAGACGGACCATGCCTAGCAACCCTATTTTAAGCACAGGTAAAAATAGGCAGTACAGGGGACAAAAATGTGGAATTAAGGGGTAATTGAATACACAGTGAAAAGTTGAAATAGGGCCACCAAGGTGATATTAATCACCACAATCCAATACTCCAAAAAACAAATACGACAGTTATCCTTTAAGGGAGTCTGTCAGTACTTTTGACCATGCTAAACTGTTGACAGCACTAGGTAGGGGTTGGGGAGACCAGTACAAACATACCTTTTATGGAGGTTTTCTTATCAGTAGCAGTGTGAATATGAAGTTTTATTCTGCCAGTTTCTCCTCCTGCAAGTACCCAGGATGGAGCTTCACTGCGAAGTTCTCTCTTCATTGAGAAGGGAACAGCTATGAATCAATTCAGTTAAGAGATCACTCCCTACTGAAGTCCCACCTTGGACACTTGCAAGAGGAGAATTTACCTAGTGCTGCCAGCAGTTTAGCACTGTCAAATTAGCTGAACTTTAATGGAAGTCAATGGAATCTGTATGAATATGTAGACAAAAAACTACTTTACAACTGGTGTCCATTTAATGCATTATGTCTTTATGTAGTTTTTTAAATGGAAGTACTTTTTTGTCATGTACCCACATATTTTGATCCATCTACTCAGGGGCGGACTGGGAGCTTAGGCGAAACGCGCGTCGGGGTCTTTTTGCCTGTCTCGTGCCTATCTTCTCTGCCCTCCATCATGTCTCAAGGTATGATATGACTTTTTATTAAGTTAGCCACGGATGAGTCTTTTGATTACAGCTCTCATGAGGGTCTGGTGCATGGGGTCTTATTTTTCTACCTGCTTTACATCCCATAGGGGCATTATATTTTGCCTATGCTCTTATCTGCATATCTAGATCCAGCATTTGAGTCTCATCCTGTGGATATATAAATAGGTGATGATCACAGTCAGAATCATTTCTCTGGGGCTTGTATACATCATAACCCCCTCCTTCTTTCTGTGAATCACCATATTATATATTCTATATACACTTGACATGTGTTCCATCTTTTGGTGGGTTATAGAAATATCAGCCGAGGGACTGCAGCATCCAGGGGTTTTCTGCTGACCTCTCTAAACCTTTTTCTTGTTATTCCTATTATTCTCAGAATCATGTATTGTCTATTTTGATGTAATAAAATAATTTATATTTTACATTGGGCATTCAATTGTTGTTTGTTGGACAACATTTTAGGTTTCTATAGTTGCTTTTCTTGTTTGCCCTTAATTATGGCATTATAAGTGAGGCCTTCTTTTTGTTTGGTTCTATGGGAGCTTAAAATGGCCCTGGAAAAAATAAAAATGGCCCCATGTAGGCAGGTCCAAATTGACAGATGGCATGGCAACACAGGTAGGTGGGGTTAGCAATACCATAGCGCAAAATACAGTCTCATTATAGCCATATACTACAGTTTTCTCCCTTTTCTTTTCTTTTGTGCCTTCTGTTTCCCCCTCTCCTCGAAGTTGTGACTGCGTTGCCTCTTTTTCTGGCCGGTATTCGCTTTGCCTGCGGTGTGCGGCCGGCTGTTGCTGGGGCAACGACGCCAGAATCACTGGTGTTGTTGGCCTATGTGCGCTTGCCCCTCCCCGCTGGCGCGGCGAATTCAAGCGCTGCTGTCGGCTTGGTATCGCGATGGCTGCACGAGTCATGTGGATGGTCAGGTGATCAATCACGTGACTCTGGTGGCGTCTCCTGGCTCTGTCCGTTTGAGTTGCGGTTGCTAGGTTTCTGGACATGCGCAGTCTGACTTGGAGGACGCGGATTTTGGCGCCGCTAGTCTGTCTCCGCTGAGTGAGTTTTTATTTTTTATTAATTATAGCTATTGCTGACACTTATGCACAGGTGATGTAACACTGCCCTAATGAGTTCAATTTACACAGTTTATAGTATATGTCTGTACTAATCATGAATATTGTTGATTTGCACATTTGAACACAATCATGTAAACTATATTATTGATACACTGATCACTGTATGAATATATTGTATGTAACACTTATTTTTATGATTGCATTATTTATTAATTGATTGTCACTTTATTTGCTGCTATGTATTCTGGGTATATATACCCCTGTGAGACACCATGTTTTATGCCCCCTGCTGCCTGGCAGCCCCTGATCTCTTATAGGGGGCTATGATATGCACAATTAACCCCTCAGGTTCAGCACCTGAGGGGTTAATTGTGCGGATGACAGCCCCCTGTAAGAGATCGGGTGCTGCCAGGCAGCAGGGGGCAGTCATGTACACAGTTCGTAATATATTCTAACTAGAAGCGTCCCCATCACTATGGGAACGCCTCTGTGTTAGAATATACTGTCGGATATGAGTTTTCACAAAGTGAAAACTCATCTCTGAAAAAGCTTTTATGCAGACGGATCTTCGGATCCGTCTGTATGAAAGTAACCTACGGCCACGGATCACGGACGCGGATGCCAATCTTGTGTGCATCCGTTGTCCGTCAAAAAAATAGGACAGGTCATATTTTTTTGACGGACAGGAAACAGGGATCACGGATACGGCTGAAAAATGGTGCATTTTCCGATTTTTCCACGGACCCACGGAAAACGGCACAACAGCCACGGATGTACACAACGGTCGTGTGCATGAGGCCTAAGGCTAAGTTTGAATCCTTTTGATTTACAGAAGCTACATAACTAAACCTATACTAGTTATCAATACAGTACTATAGGCAACCACTTCCTGTGCTTTAAAAAATACCCCAGCACTTACTGGAACTAGGAGAGGTTCATTCTACTGCCCCCATTTAGTTTTCAATATTAACTAAAATAAAATAGGAGTATATGCTGTGCTGGCAAGTATTTGTATGTACTTTTCTTGGTATCAAGTCAAGACTATATGAACTTAAAGCACAGATCAAAGAGAAATAATGATACACAAAATGACTTTTGGCAAATACGGCTCTAATCTGCATCTTATAAGGATTTCACATAGAGATCACAGAAAACCTAGAGCTATCCCAGTCCAGGACAAACTCACCTAATCAGAGCTTAAAAGGCAGGGGTAGACTGGGAACTTAAAGTAGCCCTGGAAAAAAAATAAAAATAATAGTGGCCCCAATGATGTAGGTGGGTTCAAATTGACAGAAGTAGGGGCAACACAAGTAGATGGGGCCAATACAAGTTGGTAAATACCATAGTGCAGCGCAAAATGGCCATCAATAGCTGCTCCCCTAATTGTCTCTAAGGCTACTTGCACACCAGCATTTTCAATTCCGCTATTAAGTTCCGTCATAGGATCTCGATAGCTGAAGAAAACGCTTCAGTTTTGTCCCCATTCATTGTCAATGGGGACAAAACTAAACTGAACGGAATGCGCCAAAATGCATTCTGTTCCATTTAGTTGCATCCCCATCACAGGCAGAATAACGCTGCAACAGGGAAAATTCCCTGTAATATCTATGGCCAGTAAGCCCTTGTTAAAAGGGTTGCCCTAGTTAAATTATTTTAGAATAATAAAAAAATATATATATTCACCAATCCCTCCCTCTGATCCTTCCCAGTACTGTAGTTCCTTATGCATAGCGCCTTAAAAGGCCTAAAGAGTCTTATAGGCCATACAAGCTCCTCTGTCAATTCTGGGAAGAAAGGGATGCAAATGAGCTCTTACCAAGCTCTGCCTCTAATGCCGTTTAAGGCGCTCTCCATAAGGTAATATTGCATTCCCCAAATCCTGACCTAGGCCTTTCACCCAATTAAGCCAGTACTCTCTGCTATGCACTGATGAGGGCCAATCACCCTGAAACAGCTGCCTGCAGATGAGATTCTGGCTTAATTATTATCCAAGTCATGTCTCAAGGCCTTTCAGAAGGTCAAACATATAATGACTTATAGGATAGCTGCCTTACATCTGGTGGCATTAGAGGCAGAGCTTATTAACCCCTTAGGGACACAGCCTTATTTCACCTTAAAGGGATTCTGTCATCAGAATTTAGGGCTATAACCTAAACATATGGCGAGGTCCGATTACAGGCTGTAATCGGGCGGCCAAGGCAGGTTCTAGCAAAGTGCGCCGGCCGGCGCATGCGCACTTCGCATAACGAGGCCACTGCCAGGAGTGAACGATGAACTGAGGTAGGCGGCTCTAATGGAAGGGAGGGCGGAGATTTCAATTCAGAAGGCGGCGATGGGCACCGAAAGGAGATGGCTGCAGCCGGGCACCCTGCATCGTGAGACGTCCCCTTGGACACATTTTGATGTGAGTGACAGGTTATATAAACCTGTTTTATATGATTATAGAGCCACAGGCGCATTTGATAAGGTCACTTTAGGATTCTGTGTATTAGTAGGGACCTCGCCATATGTTTAGGTTATAGCCCTAAATTCTGATGACAGAATCCCTTTAAGGACCAGGCCATTTTTTGCAAATCTGACCAGGGTCACTTTAAGTACTGATAACTTTCAAATGCTTTGACTTATCCAGGCCATTCTGAGACTGTTTTTTCGTCACATATTGTACTTCATGACACTGGTAAAATGAAGTTAAAAAAATTCATTTTTATTTATAAAAAAAATACCAAATTGACCAAAAATTTGTAAAAAATTGCAAATTTCCAAGTTTCAATTTCTCTACTTCTATAATACATAGTAATACCTACAAAAATAGTTATTGCTTTACATTCCCCATATGTCTACTTCATGTTTGGATCAATTTGGGAATGATATTTTATTTTTGAGGGATGTTACAAGGCTTAGAAGTTTAGAAGCAAATCTTGAAATTTTTCTGAAATTTTCAAAAACCCACTTTTTAGGGACCAGTTCAGGTCTGAAGTCACTTTGTGAGGCTTGCATAATAGAAACCACCCAAAAATGACCCCATTCTAGAAACTACACCCCTCAAGGTATTCAAAACTGATTTTACAAACGTCGTTAACCCTTTAGGTGTTCCACAAGAGTTAATGGCAAATGGTGATAAAATTTCAGAATTTAGATTTTTGGGCAAACTTTCCATTTTAATCCATTTTTTCCAGTAACAAAGCAAGGGTTAACAGCCAAACAAAATGCTATATTTATTGCCCCGATTCTGTAGTTTGCAGAAACACCCCATATGTGGGCGTAAACTACTGTATGGGCACACAGTAGGGCGTAGAGGGAAAGGTGCGCCGTATGGTTTTTGGAAGGCAGATTTTGCTGGACTGGTTTTTTTGACACCATGTCCCATTTGAAGCCCCCCTGATGCACCCCTAGAGTAGAAACTCCATAAAAGTGACCCCATCTAAGAAACTACACCCCTCAAGGTATTCAAAACTGATTTTACAAACTTTGTTAACCCTTTAGGTGTTGCACAAGATTTAATGGAAAATAGAGATACAATTTCAAAATTTCACTTTTTTGGCAGATTTTCCATTTTAATAATTTTTTTCCAGTTACAAAGCAAGGGTTAACAGCCAAACAAAACTCAATATTTATGGCTCTGATTGTGTAGTTTACAGAAACACCCCATATGTGGTCGTAAACCGCTGTATGGGCACACAGCAGGGTGCAGAAGGAAAGGAATGCCATACGGTTTTGGAAGGCAGATTTTGCTGGACTGTTTTTTTTGACACCATGTCCCATTTGAAGCCCCCCTGATGCACCCCTAGAGTAGAAACTCCAAAAAAAAGTGACCCCATTTTAGAAACTACGGGATAGGGTGGCAGTATTGTTGGTACTAGTTTAGGGTACATATGATTTTTGGTTGCTCTATATTACACTTTTTGTAGGCAAGGTAACAAGAAATAGCTATTTTGGCACCGTTTTTATTTTTTGTTATTTACAACATTTATCTGACAGGTTAGATCATGTGATATTTTTATAGACCAGGTTGTCACGGATGCGGCGATACCTAATATGTATACAATTTTTTTTATTTATGTAAGTTTTACACAATGATTTCATTTTTGAAACAAAAAAAATCATGTTTTAGTCTCTCCATAGTCTGAGAGCCACAGTTTTTTCAGTTTTTGGGCAAATATCTTGGGTAGGGTATGATTTTTGCGGGATGAAATGACGGTTTCATTGGCACTATTTTGGGGTGCGCATTACTTTTTGATCGCTTGCTATTACACTTTTTGTGATGTAAGGTGACAAAAAATTGCTTTTTTGACACCGTTTTTTTTTGTTTATTTTTACGGTATTCACCTGAGGGGTTAGCTCATGTAATATTTTTATAGAGCAGGTTGTCACGGACGCGGTGATACCTAATTTGTATACTATTTTTTTATTTATGTAAGTTTTACACAATGATTTCATTTTTGAAACAAAAACAAAAAAATCATGTTTTAGTGTCTCTATATTCTGTGAGCCATAGTTTTTTCAGTTTTTGGGCGATTATCTTAGGTAGGGTTTCATTTTTTGCGGGATGAGGTGACGGTTTGATTGGTACTATTTTGGCGTACATACGACTTTTTTGATCACTTTTATTACCTTTTTTGGGAAGTAAGGTGGGCAAAATTTCAATTTCATCATAGTTTTTTATTTTTTATTTTTATGGCGTTCACCGTTCGGGTAAAGTAACATGACCGTTTTATAGATCAGGTCGTTACGGACGTGGTGATATCAAACATGTGTAGGGAAATTAATTTTTTTCATTTTTAATCAGTGATAAATATGTTTTTTGATTTTTACTTTTTTTTCACTTTTTTTACCCAGACCCACTTGGTTCTTGAAGATCCAGTGGGTCTGATGTCTGTATAATACAGTACAGTACACTTTATAGTGTACTGTACTGTATTTTCACTTTACAAAGTCTGATTAGACTTCTGCCTTTAGCAGAAGTCTAATCAGCACCATGGACAGCCTCTGATCAGTACCATGGACAGCCGGACGCCTGTGAAGGCGTCCGGTTGCCATGGTATCCATCACTCGCTGCCACAGCAGAGCAGTGGGTGATGGGGAGGGAGGAGGGGCCCCCTCCCTCTCCCATCGGGGGCTGAAAAGGCACAGCAGCCCCCGATGGGAGAGGGAGGGAGCTCCCTCCCTCTTAACCTTTTCCATACAGCGGTCCCTAAGGACCGCGGCATTGAAGGGGTTAAATGCATGGCATCTGTGCCAGCACAGATGTCATGCGTTTCGAGCAGAGTGTCAGCAATGTGCTGACACTCTGCAAACCGCTCGGCCATCTTGACAGGGCAGCCCGCCGGCAGATAACAAAGAGGGCAGCAGGGGGGGGGGGGGGGGGTTAAACATTAAAATTAAGCTTATTTGAAGTTTCTGATCCCCGCGGTCTGAAACTTTCGAAACCGCAGCAAACCGCAGGTCTGAATTGACCTGCGGTTTGCTGCGATCGCTGACATGGGGGGTCACAGGAACCCCCGGCGCATCTAGCAAAGGTGCCTGCTCAATGATTTGAGCAGGAACCCGGGTTCCGATCACCGCCCGCCGGTGATCGGAACCATACATGACGTACTGGTACGTCATGTGTCCTTAAGTACCAGGACAACATGATGTACCGGTACGTCATGTGTCGTGAAGAGGTTAAAAGATTATTTGTATACCCTCTTCCCAGCGCTGTAACATCACCTTCTTGGCTCCACCGGTGACGTTCCTAATACTGCAATTGAGCACTGAAGCCAATCAGTGGACTTAGTGGTATACGACACAAGACCAGTGATTGTCTGCAGCACTCTTGTGGTATATGATACACTGATAATTGATACAGTCAGGAAAACAATGTCTGTGACATTCCAGCAGGGTTCATACCCCTTCATGGCTTTCCAGTAGTCATAGTGAATAAAACCTAGATGCAAAGAACTTTTACTTGCGAGAAAACATCATTAAACATCTTCCAGTGACCTCTACCTACCAAATGCACTGTGAAACTACAAACCTGGGGCGTGGCCTGACCGAGCTAGATGGCGGCTGCTTGTTAGCAGAGCTCTCGCCACCAACACCCGTCTAAACCTCATTTTTAGCGCTATCCTGCCCTCGGCATGAAGATACAGTCAAAGGATTGCATGCAGACTGCACCGGGACGCAGAGAGGACCTGAACCCCAGCCCAGAGATGGACAGATTCCTAAGTAAATCGACAGCACAGCCACCGGCACGACCTTCTAAGATGGCGCCGAAACCTCCCGGCGCGGCCACAGGAGACCATGCTATTGCCCAGATCCCGGAAGATGATGGGACATCGCACATTGACGAAAGGTCAGGGCTCACCAGGGAAATCCTTGAGGAGGCTTTGCAACGAGCCCTAGCCCCTCTGGCCGCGGATCTAGGGGCGATCAAAGCAGACGTGCACCACATAGGTGACCGCGTCGAGGCGCTTGAGCAATCACAGGACGCCATACTAACCTTTAATGCGTCTGTAAAAGATTCCTTGATCTCGCATGCCAGGGCGATGAACACGCTCCTGCTTCAGATGGAAGACCAGGAGAACAGAAATAGAAGAAGGAATATCAGGCTCAGGGGGCTCCCAGAGGCGGAGGATAAGGAAGATCTTTTTCAAGTCATGGACTCCCTCTTTAGTACGCTACTAGGCCCAGAACAGGCGCCACATATTACTGTGGAAAGGGTGCATAGAGCATTGAAGCCGAAACCAATGACCAGAGACAACCCGAGAGATATAATTTGCGGTATCTTAAGCTTCAGAGACACCGAATTAATTCTCCAAGCAGCTAGGAAGCAAGGGGAAGTGAAACTTCAAGGAGTGCAAGTGCAAATCTACCAAGACCTAGCTGCATCCACGTTGCAAAAACGGCGATTACTGAAGCCTCTCACTGACCTCCTGCGGTCGTCCAAAATCCCATACAGATGGCTCTTCCCCTTTGGGATTTCAATCACGATAGGGAACCGCCGCTACACGGTCCGTTTACCGGAGGACTTACCACCCGTTTGGGAAGCGCTTCAACAACCTCCGGTGGAGATTGCCTCCTGGCTACCTGTCCTGCCCGCGGATGATCTTCCACCGCTTCCCCAGGCGTCTAGATGGATGAAGCCGAAGCCCCAGAGATCCGGGAAGAATAAAAGAACATGGCCGCAGGGAGTCCCGGACTAAGGGTTCAGTGTTAATGCATCTCTCTCTCTTTCTATCCTACAGCAGGGTAGCATTTTTTGACACAGTGGTAATGCGTCCCTGTATAGCTGTTAATAACCCTGTTTAGCTGTTTACAACCCTGATTGGGTTTACCTTGTCTTTTAAAAATGTTCCATGATAGTCAGTATTACTGACACTCACTAGTTTACTAGCATCTTGATAGACAAGGGTGCTTGCCCAACTGGGCTATGGTGCCTATTGCTATACTCTGTCATGCTGCTATGCACTATGTCCTCCTTCTTCAACAAAAATGTTGGTCAGGATGGCTTTATAACAGCCTTAGTATTATAGCTTTATTATAGCTTTGGTATAATAGCTTTATTATAGAATTATCATAGCTTTATTATTGCGGTATTATATATACTAATGTGCACGAGGTTTAGAAGTGGGGTGCTGGGCTGGTTGGGATACACATGGTTTTCACATGTGCAATTCTTTACCCCCCCTCCGGCCCAAAAGGCCGTACTTCTATGTTATTTTTAAGTTATAATTACTGTTTGTATTGGTTTTTCAACCTGTTTGGTACATCAAAGTGGTCGAGTAAGACAAATGTCCTAAATATGCAGAATATCACTATTATAAGATGGCTCCATTAACTTTATGCTTTAACACCTTCAACGTACATGGGTGTAATAGCCCTAAAAAACGTAGTAGAGTGTTTCAGGTTCTTAGGAGAATTGGTGCGGATATAATACTTCTCCAAGAGACCCACTTTTCTCATTCGCATGTTCCTAACTTAGAAAACAGCCCTTTTAATGTGTGGTATCATGCTACCTCCAATAGTTCTGCGGCCAGAGGAGTCAGTATAGGCTTTAGACGGGGCACCCCTTTTACTTTTCAATCCGCAGTGGAAGATCCAGAGGGGAGATACCTTTTATTGAAGGGAGAGATAGGACACGTAACTGTCACAATATGTAATCTCTATGCACCAAACGTGAAGACGGTTGATTGGCTGACTGAAACGCTAGACAAGATTGGTACATTCGCTGCGGGTCTATTGTTGATAGGGGGCGACCTCAATCTAACTCTGAACCCTTTACTTGACTCCTCTGCCCAGAAATCTGCTGTTTCATTTCGGGCTCTCAAGACAGTTCATTCACGTCTTAGATCTTTGCACCTTAGTGATGTCTGGAGGTCGGCGCATGGTGACAGACGTGATTTCACTTTTTACTCAAACCCTCACAAATCATACCAGAGGTTGGATTACCTGTTTGTGCAGGATAAATACCTGCCGGCTATTAAGTCCTCTACTCTCCACAACATCACGGTCTCTGATCATGCGCCGGTCTCCCTTGTCATCAGCTTTCCTGAGTTGTGTAGTAGGGAGTGGACCTGGAGGTTAAACCACACCCTCTTGGATTCACAGTCTAGGGTTGACTCCATATCACAGAAGTTACAATCGTACTTTTCTACCAACACAACGCCTGATGTATCCCAGGCAACAATATGGGAGGCGCATAAGGTGGTGATTAGAGGTGAGTTTATTGCATTGGGGTCCCACATTAGCAAATTAAGAACGCGTAAAATGTCAGACCTCTTATCTCGCATTGCTACCCTAGAATCGTCCCACAAACGGTCTGGTGCAATTAGAGATCTAGAGGAGCTAAGAATAGCAAGACGAGAGTTACAGGAGCTGTTAAACATTAAGGCGTCTAAAGCATACCTAAAAGTGAAACACAAACATTACGTTCACGGTAACAGGGGCGGAAAAATAATGACGGCTCTTATTAAAAAACGAGATGATCAGACTTTCATTAAGCGCATGAAGTCACAAACGGGATCGGTTATGACTGACTCAAGGAATATATCTAAGATATTTAGAGATTACTACCATAACCTATACAACCTTAAAGGGGAAGAACAGGAGGAAGTACAAACAGACCGGAAAAGGAAGATTGCGCAATTCCTAGAGACACTAAAACTTCCCACCATAGATGACGCTTCCAAATCATCACTGTTGGCCCCCATTTCATTAGCCGAAGTAAAAAAAGTCCTGAATTCAACACCATCGGGTAAGAGCCCAGGCCCTGATGGGTTCACGGTGGCCTATTACAAAAAGTTTTTCCCGGTTTTGGGCCCACAACTAGTTAGTTTTTTCAACGCCCTTTTATGTGGTTCTACTATAGCCAATCAGGCCCTAGAGGCACATATAATTGTGATACCTAAACCGGGTAAAGATGTCGAAGTTCCTTCTAGCTACAGGCCAATCTCTCTGCTAAATGCAGACATCAAGCTATGGGCCAAAATCCTGGCCAATAGACTATCACCCCTACTCCCAGAGATTGTATCCCCCGAACAATCAGGCTTTGTGGGGGGCAGGGAATGCAGAGACAGCACCTTTAGAGTTCTTCAGACTCAACAATTTGCCTTAAAACAGGGGAAGAAGCTTGTGTACCTAAGTACCGATGCCGAAAAGGCGTTTGATAGAGTGGCCTGGGATTTTATGGAAGCCACACTACATAAGTTTGGCCTCCCCCCGCAATTTGTGGGGGCGGTGCTGTCTCTGTATTCTAACCCCTCCGCAAAGGTTCAGGTGAATGGCATCTTGTCACCCCCTTTTAAAATCTTAAACGGAACACGTCAGGGTTGCCCACTCTCGCCCGCTCTATTCATTCTGTGCTTAGAGACTTTTCTACAATCACTGAGGCAAGATCCTGAGATACAGGGGCTCACAATAGGTAAGGATGTACACACTGTCGCCGCTTTCGCAAACGACATGCTCATATTTATGACCAACCCTGAAAAGGCACTCCCATCCCTCTTACAACAGTTAGAAGTATATGGAGCCCTTTCCAATTTCAAGATTAACCATGCCAAATGTACGGCAATGGGTATTAATATATCTCATACATCTATCACGAAATTGGAGAGGGATTTCCCATTTGAGTGGAATAACTCCCACATAAAGTACCTTGGTATTAATATAACCCAAGACCCTAGCTTATTATTCCACAAAAACTACATTCCATTATTCGACAGTATAAAACAACAACTAATTGATATAAAAATCCCTTTTTTATCCTGGTTGGGGAGAAAAAATCTACTGAAGACCTATGTACTTCCTAGAATATTATACACTCTTCAGACCTTGCCCATACCCCTTCCTCAATCTTTCTTAGCAAGACTCCGAAGTCTATTCTCCTCTTTTGTATGGGGGGGATGTAGGCCTAGGCTAGCATACAAGATCCTCACCAAACCCATATTTAAAGGAGGATTTGGTCTCCCTGATGTTGCAGCTTATTATAGAGCGGTCCAGCTTAGGCTGCATTCCGAACTTTGTAACCATACAAATACAAAACTCGGCTGTAAGATAGCTAGGATTATACTAGGCCCTGAAGGAATGGCAGCTTTATGGGACCCAAAACTAGTGACGAGCCACATCATAAGCAAAAGGGGTCTAAACCCTCTACAAGGAGTTATGGCCACTTGGTCAAAGATATCACCGCTTCTGCGTAACTCCCCATGCATGTCACCGCACACTCCCATATGCTACGTCCCGTATTTGGTCACTCAGGGATTTCAAGACGATCTAGGTCTATGGAAGGCAATGGGCAATGTAGCAATCGGGGATATCCTGAAAAAAATATTAATTCCTTCAGCTCAAAGTTTGTCAACGAGCTTTCCTCATATCCCTTGGTCGTCCATTCAATATTCGCAGTTCCAAAAGGTATGCAATCTGTACCTGGCGTGTACCCCTAGTAAACTAGACCCCACATGGTATGACACTTGTCTGCTAAGTCAGGGGAACAAGAAAGGAGCTATATCTAAGACATACAATAAGTTGTTGGAGGAAGAGGGCCAAGAAAAGCCTTGGTTTATTTCCCACTGGGAAAAAGATACCACATTTGATAAGGGAATGGTAGAAAAGGTTTTATGTCATTCACATGGATATTCTCGGTGCATAAGGATCCAAGAAAATGCTTTTAAGTTAGTATCTAGGTGGTATAACACGCCAGCAAAATTGCATGCCATAGACCCCTCGTATACGGAACAATGTTGGAGATGTAAAAGTTCTAGTGGCACCCTACTGCATATCTGGTGGACCTGCCCCTTGATAAAACCATATTGGGAAATGATTTCTAGGAACATATTGGAAATCATCCCTACCTCATCCTCACTGACCCCCCTAGTGGTCCTACTAAACCTCCCTAATGAAAAATTCATTCTCACCAAACATTCCCTATTACCATCCCTTATAGCTGCAGCAAAGCTTCTAGTTCCAGTCCACTGGCTCACCAATATAATTCCAACAAGTGGGGACTGGGTCAACAAAGTTCAGGAAATTCGCTTGCTGGAGGAGTTGTCCAGCTGGGAATCTCTATCACACGAAAAACACCTGAAAATATGGGCTCCATGGCTGCAATGGCAAGCTAAAAATCAAAATGCTTTAGTAATGGGAATGTCATCTAACCCTGCTGATAGTGAGTAGAAATTATTGTGCTTATGCGCGCACTGTTTATCCTACCAACTGAATGAATATGTGCGGGTTTAATGGTGTAATGGAACCCTGACCCCCTTCCCCTTCTCCTTTCTACAATATGGGCTATTGTTCAAAAGTGGCCCTAAGATTAAATTAAAAATAGTAGCTTTCTTTTACACCATAACCTTATGCTTATCAGTAATGCATTCTATGTATTAATCCGCTAACATGTCTGCAAGCATACCACAATTCATAAGGTATACGCCATCTTATATTTACCACACGAGCTGTATTGTCTTACCCACTAAATATCATTTATGATATTCACTGACCCAAAGATGTAATGTTCATGTTTGTTAATGTTTCTCGAATATGTCATGCACTTTATTTTCTTGGATTTGTAAATCGCAGAAATTCATAAATAAAGATTTGTTAAAAAAAAAGAAACTACAAACCTACAGTATAAATTAGTATTATTATTATTATTATTATTAAAGTGCCATTCCATAGAACTCTACATATGATAAGGGATGTACATACATAATACAGACAATTGCACTAAGCATAAACAAGACGAGTTACAGACTGGTATAGAAGGAGAGAGGGCCCTGCCCGTGAGGGCTTACAATCTACATGATAAATGGCAAAGCTTAACAATCAACTAATTTCTGTACAATACCTGCACAAAGAAGAAACCACATATTTGTACGCCCAATCCAATGAGCTATATTTTGGCCTTGACACGGTAATAGCTAATTTTTGTTTTTACTTTATTGCGAGAGATTCTATAATTCAGAGCAGAAAATTAAGTAGTGAGGAGATAAGATCCAGTCTACTTTATGCTGTTTGAAGTTTTGTGGGTTTGGTTTAGCAGGGTGGTTGGATGTTCATTGTCAACTTGTTTCAGTCCCTGCTTGTGGTCAGTAGTAAAAGCTAACGTGTCATACTGTAATACTGATTCATAAAATGTAGCAATTAAGTTAATTACGAGGCTCCCACCCATATTCTCCCTATATAACAGCCTTTACATGCTCTGCATATAGGAAAAGATATTCCAAACTAAAGTTTGCACATTTTTGTACATTATAGCCAAACTTATTTCTATACTAAGCATAAGAAAATAGGCTGAACAAATGAAACGTACAGACACAGCCATACACAATACAGCTCAATTCACTAATGTAGGTATGGCATGTGAAAGACCATGGCTTACCAGGCATCGACTAGATCAGTGGTGCACGTTTCCTGGTTGGGGGCCACATTGCCAGACTGAACCAATGACGAGGGCCGAAATTAAAATTTAAAGGTGTATTAACAACAGAAATATTGTACTTATGGCATATTGAACACACATTATATACCAATAATGTCTAGTTACACTTCCAGGACTCCCATCTAATGGGAGAAATACATGAAAAATACATGTGAGCAGCCACAAGACATAGGCATACATGTCTGTTACCAGATGGTTGGGGGCCGCACTGAATGGTATCAAGGGCCGCATGTGGCCCCTGGGCCGCAGGTTGTGCACCCCTGGACTAGATAAACAACTACTGGCTAAGCCAAGAATACACATTTAATCATTCACAGGTAAATGGATAGAAGTACATTTTCAGAAATGACGTGGGAATGAATGTATGGTACATAAGTTAAATTAAATGTAAACGCTGCATGTAGACTTACGCCTGGTTCACACCTGAGCGTTTTACAGCGCATTCCTACGCGCTGTGAAACGCTCAACAGGCGAAAACCCATGTTTTCCTATGGGCATGGTTCTCACCTGCGCGTTTTACAGCGCGTACGAACGCGCTGTAAAACGCCCTACGCCCAAAGAAGTACAGGAGCTTCTTTGGGGCGTATTGTCGCTCGTTCGCTCCCATAGACTTCAACGGGAACGCGGCAAAATGGACTTCTCATCTGTACATAAACACACAGGAAAGGGTGGTGCTCCGCAGGAAGTCTCTTTCATTGGACACAGTGTAGACATGGCTGTTTTTCATTGGATGCCTCTGTGGTCAATCGCAAGAACGCGCGTACGACGTGTGTTTCCTATTTCCAAAAACGTGCTGTAATACGCCCCAAAAACGTCCGACAAAAACGCGCGTATCAAATACGCTCAAGTGTGAACCAGGCCTTAAAGGAGTTGTCCAGTCTTTTTTAAGAGATGGCTTCTCCTGAGGATAAATCATCACTAGCTGATCGGAGGCGGTGCGGCACCTCCATTGATCAGCTGTTGTGTGTAGCTCCATCACCGGAAGTCAGCACCGTCAACATTGTAATGGGCAGTGCAGAGAGTGATGAACGACCTCCACTAAAATGTTGGCGGTGCTCTGCAGTTGCAGCACTGACTTCTGGCAAATGGAGCTACACAGAATAGCTGATCGGCAGGGGTGCTGGACTCCCACCAATCAGCTAGTGATAGGCTATCACTTAACCCCTTAGAGACTTAGGACGTACCGGTACGCCACGTTTGCCGAGTCCTTAAGAACTCAGGACGTACCGCTACGTCCTAACTTTAAAATGCGATTGCTGCGCGGCGGGGGTTAATCGGAACAGGATGTCCGCTGAAATCATTCAGCGGGCATCCTGTCACAACGCCGGGGGGGGGGGGTCACCCCCCCCCTCCCCCCCGCATCGGCGATCGCAGCAAACCGCAGGTCAATTCAGACCTGCGGTTTGCTGCGTTTCTGGTCCATTCGGGTCTCCGGTGACCGATGAACCGGAAAAGGACGGAGATCGGTGGTGTGATTACACACCACCAATCACAGTCCGAGCATTTGGGAGAGGCGGTGCTGGCCGTGGTGCTGATGGCTGCTGTCCATGGTGCTGATTGGTCCTGGAGAGAGGCGGGAGATTCAAACTCCCGGCGCTCCTCTCTCCCCTCCTCTTCCTGCTGCTGCACCTGCACCGTCCAGCACCGTCCTCACCAGCTCCTGCGATCCCCCTGTCGGCACCCATCACCCTCCTGCACCCATCACCATCCAGGTAGGTTAGGGTCAGTGAGGGAGAGGCACCATTAGGCAGGGATAGAAGGGAAAAGTTAGTTAGGAAAAAAAAAAAAAAAACTTTATCTGATTTATTATTTCTGGTGGTTGGGGTCCACAGCACTTAGCTGTGAGACCCTAGACCCACCCCTGCCACTTGATCCGCTAAATTGCGCAGGGCAAAGGCATTTTTAGAAAACCCTGGTAACGTACCGGGGCTCTCCATGGGGCTGACAGGAATCTCGGTGACATCACCGGCACTGATGGGCGGGATTTAGCTTTGCCCTAGCCAGTAAAACGGCTAGGGCAGAGCTAAAGCCCGTCCCTCAGAGCCAGTGATGTCACCGAACACACTGCCGGGCGGAAGTTACCGCCCGGCAGTGTGTTATTGAAAACAAAAAAGCCCGTGCCCTGCGCGATTTAGCGCAGGGCACGGGGGCGCATCGGAGCATGAGATGCTCCGATGCTAGCCTCAGGGGGGCTGTCTGGGTGAAAAAAAGGGTATGTCCGGGTTCAGCTCTGAACCAGGACAACCCCTTTAACAAAGATTGTAAAATCAGTTTTGAATACCTTGAGGGGTGTAGTTTCTAAAATGGGGTCATTTTTGGGTGGTTTCTATTACAGAAGCCTCACAAAGTGACTTCAGACCTGGAGTGGTCCATAAAAAGTGGGATTTGGAAAATTTCGGAAAAATTTCAAAATCTGCTTCTAAACTTCTAAGCTATGTAACATCCCCAAAGAATAAAATGGCATTCCCAAAATTATACAAACATGAAGTAGACATATGGGGAATGTAAAGTCATCACAATTTTTGGGGGTATTTTTATGTATTACAGAAGTAGAGATAGTAAAACTTTGAAATTTGCAAATTTTTCCAAATTTTTGGTAAATTTGGTATTTTTTTTGTGCAAAAAAATTAACTTTTTTGACCCAATTTTAGCAGTGTCATGAAGTACAATATGTGACGAAAAAACAATCTCAGAACGGCCTGGGTAAGTCAAAGCGTTTTAAATAGGGATCGACCGATTATCGGTTTGGCCGATATTATCGGCCGATATTGAGGATTTTGACCGTTATCGGTATCGGCATCTATTTTGCCGATATACCGATAACGTATTGGGAACACAGAACGCGCTGCTCTCAGCGCTCTCTGTGTTCCCTCCGCAGCACAGGGGAGAAGGAAGCAGTGTCTCCCTCCCCCTGTGCTGCTGCTGCCGCTGCCGCCAATGAGAGGGGAGAAGATAAGAGGAGGGGAGGGGCTGTGGCCACTGCTCCACCAATGAAGATAAGCCTTTCATTCATTCATATACAGGAGGCGGGAGCTGGCTGCGGAATCACATAGCCGGCTCCCGACCTCTATGAGCGGCAGCTACGATCTGCGGTAGTTAACTCCTCAGGTGCCGCGGATCGCAGCTACCGCTCATAGAGGTCGGGAGCCGGCTATGTGATTCTGCAGCCAGCTCCCGCCTCCTGTATATGAATGAGAGACTTATCTTCATTGGTGGCGCAGTGCGCCCCCCCCAAACACCCAGTATTAATCATTGGTGGCGCAGTGCGCCCCCCACCCCAATCCCGGCCAATAGTAAAAACATTGGTGGCACAGTGCGCCCCCCCCCCCCACCCAGTATTACTCATTGGTGGCAGTGGCCACAGGATCCCCTCTCCCCTGCTCCTCCGATCGGAGCCCCAGCTGTGTAATCCTGGGGCTCCGATCGGTTACCATGGCAGCCAGGACGCTATTGAAGTCCTGGCTGCCATGGTAAGCTCCATGCTGCTGTGTGCACTATGCACAGAGCAGCAGGGACAGTGTGAGCTCCTAGTCCCCCTGCACAAGTGGCACTCTATCAGGGTGAATAGGACAAGGGTTCTAGTCCCTAAGGGGGCTAAAAGTTAGTAAAAAAAAAACACAAAAATATTAAGTATAAATGAAAAAGATTTATTAAAAAAAATACACATTAACAATAAACAAAAAAATACACATTAACAATAAACATATTAATTTTCAGCAGATTTGTGTAGGAATTTTTATTTTTTTCTCAAAAATGAAAATTCCCAGAATATCGGTATAAATTATCGGCTATCGGCCTGAAAGTTCACAAATTATCGGTATCGGCCCTAAAAAATCAATATCGGTCGATCCCTAGTTTTAAAGTTATCAGCACTTAAATTGACACTGGTCAGATTTGCAAAAAATGGCCAAGTCCTTAAGGTGAAATAGGGCTGAGTCATTAAGGGGTTAATAAAGGCTGCACAACTACACATTGCCACACTGAGTAGTACAACTGTTTTTCCGCAACATACTTGTACCTAGAATTGTCTGGTAAACATTGTATATATAAAACTGTCTACAAGCATGGTCATACACAGGCTCAGACTGGACCACAGGGGTACAGTCCCCCGGTGGGCCCAGAGTCCCCCTGCACAAGTGGCACATAACACAGACTTACTGCACTACATACATACATTCAATGTACAGCACCTCAACCAGCCTATGTTCATATAAAAAAACTTGATAGATTATTAAAGAAACTCAACAGTTTCTTATAGACACAAGTTGCTGCAGGGACCCCCATATTCAATCATCTGGTTGCATCTCACTGCTGTGTGAGCAGGTAATATTTGAATTTTTTCTGTACGGTGGGCCCCCAAAATAAATTTTACTGGTGGGCCCTAGGCACACCAGTCTGACACTGGTCATACATATTCCATTAGAATACAAAATAGTCTGTATTTAGGAAACGGTGGCTTAAACTTTATTTAAAGGGGTTGTCCAAGTAATTTTTATACGCAGGTAAGGCTACTTTCACACTAGCGTTCGGGGCTCCGCTTGTGAGCTCCGTTTGAAGGGGCTCACAAGCGGCCCCGAACGCAGCCGTCCAGCCCTAATGCATTCTGAGTGGATGCGGATCCGCTCAGAATGCATCAGTCTGGCGGCGTTCAGCCTCCGCTCTGCTCAGCAAGCGGACACCCGAACGCTGCTTGCAGCATTCGGGTGTCCCCCTGGCCGTGCGGAGGCAAACGGATCTGTCCAGACTTTTAATGTAAGTCGATGGGGACGGATCCGTTTGAAGATGACACAATATGGCTCAATTTTCAAACGGATCCGTCCCCATTGACTTTCAATGTAAAGTCTGGACGGATCCGTCTGAAGCTACTTTCACACTTAGAATTTTTTCTACAATATAATGCAGACGGATCCGTTCTGAACGGATCCCAAGTCTGCATTATAGGAGCAGATCCGTCTGGGCAGACCCCAGACGGATCCGCTCTGAACGCAAGTGTGAAAGTAGCCTAAACTGTAGAGAGACGTAATAAAGATACTTAGACTTACAGTATCTATCCCCTCTAATGCAGTAGACATATTGTTTTGGCAGTAGCAGTGATATCCTGTACACCACTGCAGCCAAAGACTAGCTTGCGCTCCCATCGCGGACAGAATAACGCTGATGTGGTGCGGAGCAAGCCGGATCCGTCTTGACACACAATGTAAGTCAGTGGGGACGGATCTGTTTTCTCTGACACAATAGAAAACGGATCCGTCCCTCATTGACTTTCAATAGTGTTCAAGACGGATCCGTCACGGCTATAAAAGACATAATACAACTGGATCTGTTTATGGCAGGTGCATGCGGTTGTATTATTGTAACGGAAGCGTTTTTGCAGATCCATGACGGATCCGCAAAAAATGCTAATGTGAAAGTAGCCTTAGCACAGTGTCTCTTTGAGACAGACACAATAACGGCATAATCAGGTCTACTGCATGTTTGTAGCTGGGTGTTTGTACCATGGGTGCCTTCAACATGTACATGCACCCATGTAGTTAAAAAAAAAAATTGTGCGTTTACAACTTTTGATTTTTTTTTTTGTCTTATTTATTATATATTATACTATGGTACTGCGCGATGCACTCCCTGTCCACCTTCACTATCTGTCAGTTCCTTTGACACACAATATACAATAGCTATACAATTCCAGATTGGTAATTACCTGTTTCTGGGTTCTTGTTTATTCGACTGTATATTTATGCTTTTTCTCTTGCTCTCACATCAACATGAGGGGGATTCGGGAGGCTAGACCCTATTACTTTCACTGAGCTTGCCCCAGCCGGCGGCACAGCTCTAATTAAAAAATTTGCTCGCTCGCGCTCACACGGAGCGCTGTGTGACGTCACAGTTTGAGGTATAGATAGTTAGGAGGACCAAAGTTACTCCAACGCGTTTCGAATAAAATGTTATTCTTCGTTATTATATATTTATTATATCATTTAGAGATAACAGGACTATAAGGTTATGTTACCAACCTTGGAAGGAAAAATAGCAATTCCCTAAGTAAACTATATCACATGGGAAACCTGAGTAATGATGTACATTCTCATGTGGTTTTATGCTGTGTGCAGGGAGACCAATCCAAAAGTAAACTTAGATTGCTTTAATATTTACTTTTAAGATTAACTTCTAAAATCACTTTATACTAATAAAGCCTGAGCAGAAAAGTAACTAAAAAAAGTCCTGCCATTTTCATAACTTTACTGTAACAAACACCCATACAAGTGTTAATATGATTTAAAGGGTTTATCCGGCTTTTTGGACATTTGTCTTCTCCAGGCTGCGGTACCTGTTGAAAAAAAAATCATACTCACCTGAATCCATGGATCACTTCAGTAGTCTTCTAGTTCCTATCCTGTAAACTTCTGGATGGATGGGGTTACATGCACCACTACAGCCAATGACTGGCCTCAGCCAGTGCTGTAACTACAACTGACTGAGCCCCACAGCCGCTTTGCCTGCTTCCCCTATAGCTACGTCCCTGGCCTCAGCTGTGACATGTCCCCAAGCTAGACATTAGCGGCGCACATAATCCTGTCCATCTGGAAATCCTCTGAAGGGAGCCAGGACAGAGCGGCTAGGACCAGGTAATTAGGATTTTTATCAGGAGCAGCAGGCTGGGGTTGACAGTTAAACAAGTCCAAAAACCTGGACAACACCTTTAAAGAGGACCTTTCACCGATTATTACACTATGAACTAACTATACAGACATGTAGAGCGGCGCTCGGGGATCTCATTGCACTTACTATTATCCCCGGGCACCGCTCCGTTCTCCCGCTATGCCCTCCGGTATCTCCGCTCACTAAGTTATAGTAGGCGGAGTCTGCCCTTGTTCTTCTGTAGCGCTGGCCAATCGCAGCGCAGAGCTCACAGCCTGGGAGAAAATAACCTCCCAGGCTGTGAGCTCTGCGCTGCGATTGGCCAGCGCTAGAGCAGAACAAGGGCAGACTCCGCCTACCATAACTTAGTGAGCGGAGATACCGGAGGGCATAGAAGGAGAACGGAGCGGCGCCCGGGGATAATAGTAAGTGCAGGGAGATCCCCGGCCGCCGCTCTACATGTCTGTATAGTTAGTTCATAGTGTAATAATCGGTGAAAGGTCCTCTTTAAGGCTTCATGCACATGACCGTATTTTTGGTCTGTGTATGATACACACTTTTTGCGAATCTCACACAGACCTATTCATTTCTGTGGGTCTGCAAGTAAACGGACAGCACACATCATCCATTTGCTGTCTGCATCTGTTCAGCCAGGCCGCAAATTATAGAACTTGTTCTATTCTTGTCCTTTTTGCGGATGAGAATAAGCTTTTTTGTAGTGGATCCTGTGAAAACTGCGTGATGCACATGGACTGTTTCTGTACTTTGCGGATCTGCGGGAAGACGTGTGCAGACGGCCTAAGGCTGGGTTTACATTCCATGGCTGCTGCATGTGACCTAAACCCATCCTATATGTGAAAGTTGATGGCCACACGATTTTGCTGATGGAGCCGAGGTGTTACCCCGAAAATTGTGCACCCATTATCTACCAAGAGTGGGCAGGGTTTCAGCGACACGCAGAAACCATGGAAGGTAAACCCAGCCTCACAGTTAGGCCTCTTTCACACGAACGTGTGCACTTCGTGGCCATATTGCAGACCGCATTTGCGGATCCGCAATACACGGGCGCTGTTCCGTGGGCATTCCGCATCATGGATGCGGACCCATTCACTTGAATGGGTCCGCAAATCCAGAGATGCGGAATGGTGGGGAACGGAAGCATGGAACGGAACCCTACTGAATCACTACAACGGGAGGATCGCGGACCCATTGAAGTGAATCCGTCCGCGATTAATTGCGGCAGCCCCACGGTTGGTGTTCGTGCATTCCGGCCTGCGCGGCCACGGGGCACACACATTCGTGTGAAAGAGGCATTATAAAATAGAAATATATCAATCCCTGCAAGTATCAACTCCTGTGAGAGCGGTAAGAATGGGTTCATCTAAGCGGTGTGAATTCTTCTTCAAAAGGCATATAAAAGATATTTGAAGGTTGTTTTTTTTAATATGCGTTTTAAGAGGCATTTATTTAAACTTGTTTCTAGTTATACTAAAAAGCCTGTATAACAAGTACCTGAAAAATACCATACCTCTAGCATGAAAAACTCCAAAAACTAAAACAGTATGGCGCCTTTGTGACGAGCGAGTTCTACACTCTGGACTCAGCATGAGTATAAGACAGCTCCCGTCCTGAACTCCTAGTACTGCCGGGGTCACATAGCATTATATTGATTTATGATGCTATGCAACCCTTAGGGCTGTTTCACACGAGCGGATGCGGTGCAGGTAATCCGTTACGTGAAAGAGAGCCAAACCCCGTTCCCTACAGCAGAGACACGGAGCAGTAACATTATTGATAATGCTCTTTGGCTCCCTGTGATCTTTTTACTACAAAATCTCGGTGACAACTTTATCTCACTGTCATTTTGTAGTAAAAAGATCACAGGGAGGCAAAGAGCATTATCAATCATGTTACTGCTCCGTGTCTCTGTGGTTCAGTGCGGGGCTTGGCTGTCTTTCACGCTGCGGATGACACGCACGGCTCCGCTTATAGTTCTGGAATGTATTGGAGCAGTGTTATCCAATACATTCCAAAACTCTAAGGGTTACATAGCCTCATAAATCAATATAATGCTATGCGACCCAGTCAGTACTGGGAGGTCAGGAGGGGAGCTGATGCATACTCACGCTGAGAGTCCGGAACGTGGAACTCGCTCGTCTGAAAGGGGCCTATGGGGCAAACTTACTAATACAATGATTTACGTAGACCAGAAGAGACTAAAGATGCTCCAGATTTATTATAGTGGCTCACGCTGTATGATAGATAATATATAATACATTATAAATGGCCCATCTCGCTAGAAGTTAGACACTTTTGAGTTTAGAAAATAGAAAATCACTTATTAGTTGGCTTATTTTGCATAACATTTTTGTCACACATTGACACATCTTAAGCCTGGCCCCTTCACACCAAGCAACCCCCTCTTGGAACCACATCAATACAATACAAGCCATGTATGCTCATTTTTTGGGTGCAAATTGACCCAGAATTCTGGCACAGTTATTTTGGTAAATATCCCCCTGCACCCAGACGTGTAGTGAGGCATGCACAGTTGTTGTTCCGGTAGCGGCAGTAGAGCCTCTGTGCTACTCGGAGCAAGGCATGACATTGGATGTCAATCAAACAGCAGGAGGAGCCCCTTCTGCAGCATGGACAGCCCCTCACTGCTCAAGATCTCTGATGAACGAATAGATTAGTACAAATTGATTCGCTCATCTCTAACTAGAAAATCAACATCTGACCACAGTGTATTAGCATAAAAAGGGCAGTAGAACCGTAGTAAAAAAACCACCACTAAATGCTTTGCATGAAGATGCCACTAGGTGGCAGACATGCAGTTTTCTTACAAATATATTCTAAAACTGCTATTCCGGCTATATGACGTTATCCCCTATCTACAGCATAGGGGATAACTATTAGATCAATGGCAGCCCTGTGACCTCCACCAATCACGAGAACAAGGACCCAGTATCTCGTGGGGCATGCCAAAATGAATGGAGCGGCCAGTCCGGCATGCGGGCAGACATTCCATTAATTTTGTTGAGTTCTGGAGACAGCTGAGTACTGCGCTCGGCTATCTCCAGAACTCCCACAGATATGAATGGAGAGGCTGCGCTCCATTGGCCAGTGACTGACTGGACAGGCATCGCCTGCGAAAAGAAAGGGGACTTACTAAGCTTCAAAAGTGGAGCATCTCTGAGGTGAGTTTTCCTTTTTTTATGCTATTCTAAGCCTATGTAAAACTAAGATTATTGTCCAGGCAACCATGTTAACGCCCTAAAGAGTCACTATGGCATATCATGTTCATTTGCATGTTCATCTACAAATTTATAATCATATCTCCCACTGTACAAGTCACTATATAATAAAAAAGAAAAAGTAAAAGTAAATGCAATCCAACAGCACTCTGCTCCACATGTATGCTGTGCCTGCTGCCACAGAGAGAGATATCATACAGTAGGTTCCCATCCAGAATCAGGTCACCTTGCCATGGTGGAAGTACCTCATTTTATATAGGGAATATAGTATTGGTCCATATATTCTATGTTTGTGGAGTGCTTTTACTTTTAGGCCCCTTTCACATGGGCGAGTTTTCCGCGCGGGTGCAATGCGTGAGGTGAACGCATTGCACCCGCACTGATTCCGGACCCATTCATTTCTATGGGGCTGTGCACATAAGCAGTGATTTTCACACATCACTTATGCGTTGCTTGAAAATCGCAGCATGCTCTATATTGTGCGTTTTTCACGCAACGCAGGCCCCATAGAAGTGAATGGGGCTATGTGAAAATCGCAAGCATCCGCAAGCAAGTGCGGATGCGGTGCGAATTTCACGCATGGTTTCTATGTGACGATCGGGATGGGGACCCGATCATTATTATTTTCACTTATAACATGGTTATAAGGGAAAATAATAGCATTCTTAATACAGAATGCAAAGTAAATTAGGGATGGAGGGGTTAAAAAAATAATTATAATAAAATAAACTCACCTCATCCACTTGTTCGCGCAGCCCCGCTTGTCTTTTTTCTTCTTTGATGACCTGGGAGGAAAAGGACCTTTGGTGATGTCACTGCGCTCATCACATGGTCCATCACCATGGTGATGGACCATGTGATGAGCGCAGTGACGTCACCAAAGGTCCTTTTCTCCCAGGTCCTCAAAGAAGAAGAAATAAGACAAGCCGGGCTGCGCGAACAAGTGGATGAGGTGAGTTTATAATTTTTTATTTTTTAACCCCTCCATCCCTAATTTACTGTATTAAGTAATTTTCTGTATTAAGAATGCTATTATTTTCCCTTATAACCATGTTATAAGGGAAAATATTAAAATCTACAGAATACCTAACCCAAACCCAAACTTTTGTGAAGAAGTACGGGTTTGGGTCTGGGCACCACATTCAGTTTTTTCTAACGCGCGTGCAAAATGCATTGCACTCACGCGGAAAAAACTGAATAGCACAATGCAATCGCATACAAAACTCACCCCACTAGCAGGCAAAATCGCACGATTTTTCCACTACGCACCCGCATCCTATCCAGCCCTCACATGCGACGCCCGTGTGAAAGAGGCCTTACTGTGTTTGCTTTTGCCTTTATTTGTGAAGTTTCAGCCATGGCAAGTCATACCTGCACATTTACTTCATTTTGCAGGAGGTGCCGACTAACTTTGTCTATCCTTTGGGTGTCACATCACATATGGTAAGACAGGAACTATGGATAGGGCATCACTTTCTGATTGGTGGGGATCTGACACCTCAAACCCCCAGCAACAAGCTGTTCTGTAGTAGCTGCAGTAGCTCTGGCGCTGAAATGACACTGCTCTGTTCTTTATGTACAGGATAGAGCTGGTGACTGCTGCATTGCTCCCACTGAAGTGAAAGGGGGTAACCAGCAACATCCACTGGGCAATGGACAGAGCTATGTAGTTCTTGTGCCAGAGTTATTGCAGAACATCTACACACAATGCCCCATAGTGAGACTGTGAAAACAGAATTTTAGATTTTTCTTGCAAATTTATTAAAATGGAAAAACTAAAATTTTAGATGGACATATGTATTCATAATTCTTAAATGGAAAAAGTTTGGAGCAACCAGGGCTCTTATTAGAGCTGGCTTCCCCACCAAACTAAGTAATCAGGGGAGAAGGGCCTTGGTAAGAGAAGTAAGGAAAAACCACTCTGGATTGATCCTGGGTGCAGATGGGAGAAACTTTCAGAAGGCCAACCATCACTGCGGCACTCCACCAATCTGGGCTTTATGGCAGTGTGGCCAGAAAGAAGCCTCTCCTCAGTAAAAGAAAAAAGGGGGTCAGTCAGCACATCCCAATGCGCAGGTGCACGCTGCCATGGCTAGAAACACAAAGGAAAAAAAAATACAATTCAACATCACTCTGCAAACACAAATAAAGTACAATAATGTCATAATTATAGAAAGTATTCTGGTTCTAATGCTACGCTTATTTTGTAAATTTGAGATTCTTGGCAAATACATTTTGTACAAAATTATTTGGGCCTGTCTGCCACACGTCAAGGCGATCTCTGTAAGACGGGAACCTTACACTAAATTCTACCTGTTATGTGCCATGACGGCTACCATACAATTCAGGGAGTGCAGGTTCCACATGCATGCTGGGTCCACTCTGCTTTATATCGTCTGGCAACAGGAGAGGTAAAGAGTAGGCTCAGAATGCATGTTGGTACCTGCATTCAATGAATTTAATGGAGGCCATTTGGCACCAAAAATGATAAAAAGCAGAGTGGATCCAACATGAATGTGGAACCTGCACTCCCTGAATTTTATGGTGGCCGTTATGGAATCTCAAATTTACAAAATAAGCGTAGCATTATCACCAGAATATTTTCTATAATTATGGCATTATTGTACGTTATTTGTGTTTGTATTTTTTTTTCTATATATATATATTTATTTTTTATTTTTTTTCCTTAGGAAAAGATACAAGAAAGTTTGCAAAAAAAAGCACCTACAATACTCAAGACTGTGAAAGACTCTCTGGTCTAATGTAACCAAGAACATTTTGGCCTCAGTTCTAAGGCTGGGTTCACACCTGAGCGTTTTACAGCACGTTCCTACGAGCTGTAAAACGCTCAACAGGCAAAAACCAATGTTTCCCTATGGGCATGGGTCTCACCTGAGCGTTTTACAGCGCGTACGAACGCGCTGTAAAACGCCCTACGCCCCAAGAAGTACAGGAGCTTCTTTGGGGCGTATTGTCGCGCGTATTGTGGCAGTTTTTCATTGGATTAATCACACAAACGCGCGTACTACCTCAAAACGCCCGATAAAAACGCCTGTAAAAAGCGCTTATCGAATACGCTCAGGTGTGTACCCAGCCTAAGTGTCATGTTTGGAGGAAACCAGGCACTGACCAGTAGAGTGAAGCATGGAGGTGGCAGCATCATTCTGTGGGGGTGTTTTTCAGCCGCTGGGACAGGGAGACTGGTCACAGTTAAGGGAAAGCTAAATGGAAGAAAGTACAGAAATATACTTAATGAAAACCTGATTCAAAGTGCTCAGGACCTCAGACGGGCCGGTGGTTTACCCTCCAACAAGACAATGACCCTAAGCACACAGCCAAGACAACACAGGAGTGGCTTAGGGACAACTCTGTGAATGCGCCCTTGACTGACCCAGCCAGAGCCCTGACTTGAACCCAATGAAACATCTCTGTAGAGACCTGAAAATGGCCGTCCACCGACGGTCCCCATCCAACCTGACGGAGCTTGAAAGGATCTGCAGAGAAAAATGGCAGAAAATCCCCAAATCCATGTGTGTAAACCTTGTGACATCACACCCAAGAAGACTGAAGGCTGTGATCGCTGCTATTAGTCCTGAGTAAAGGGTCTGAATACTTATGTCAATGCAAGATATTAGTTTTTCCTTTTCCATAAATCAGCAAAGATTTCTAACATTCTGTATTCACTTTGTTATTATGGGGCATTGAGGGCAGAATGATGAGGGAAAAAAGTGAACTTGTTTTTATTTTAGCACAAGGCCGCAACATAATAAAATGTGAAAAAAGTGAAAGGGTCTGATGCGCTGTATGTGTAATCTCCTCTCTCTATAAAATGTTACTGATATCAGAAAGGACATCCCCAGATTTGATGTCAACCGTCTAATTATGAAGAGTACAGTATACAATATTGTGAAAACAAGGGTGAGTTATGTTTCTCATACAAACCTTTATTATGTCAATTCTTGGTGAGTCACATCCCTTCCCTCCTCTATATATGACCTTGGGTTTCTGGAGGGCTTGTCGTATACAACTGTACAGTACAGTACACCACATCCATCACCCAATGCCATCCACAAAGCTGCCACTTACAGCCACCACATTCCATCAGCACGTGGCACGTAAGAGGGCACTATTACAGGCAAGTACCACGGAGAGGATGCAGTCTACTTTGTAAGTGGCGCCAAAACAGGTCACGTGACAGCAACAGGTTGTCACGTAACCCCTTCTGCGGCTACCCACCGGCATCACTTCAGCTTTATTTGAATTTCAGAATTAAGCTTTAAAAAGAAACAGGAAGTTTGAGTAGAGTCAGACGAGTCTCTGATCGCTCTCCATCTACCGCACATACACTTCCTCTTTGCAGTTTTTTCTCGAAGTGAAACAGCAATTTTAAATGAACCCGACAGGAAAGAAGAGAACCTATAACTAGCGCCAGCCCAGGCAAACGTCGCTACCGGGCGAGCAGTCATGGCAATGTAATAAATAGGAGAAAAAAACGTGTGGAGAAATAAAAGATTTTACAAGCAATTAAACATTAATGTCATTTTATATTCCAAAATATCCTGCAAAGTATTAGCGGAGAATCCAGGAGCAGGTAGGTCACTTCTGTTACCTGAGACAGGCATCAAGCTGTGAACTTTACAAGAAAGCTCTCTCTCTCTATAGACAGAATTTCTCTCCAGGTGCCATAGGACTACAACTCCCAGCAATGCTTTGCACTACAACTCCCAGCTATATATATAGAGAGAGTTTCCATCATGCACCCTTTAATACCTGCTCTACGTTCAGTAGGATTGCATTACTTTAGCACACTGCAGTACATACCACATGGTTATCACCCACTGGAGTACTTACCTGCACAGGGGCTGGGTGGTGACAGGACTGCCTTGCAGTGGACGAGCTGTGCATAGTGCAGGCTGTATGAGAGCCAGTGCCATGGAAAGCTGCACAGCTGCTTGGAAGTTCCCTGCAGTGAGCTGTCAACAGGCAGCCTGGAGCTGTCACAGAGGCGCGCTCCCCCTCACACCCACTGGGGCGCGCTCCCGAGCGCTGCATGATGGCGCGCTTTTCTGTCCTTATACAGCAGGGGTGCACAACCTGTGGCCCGGGGGCCACATGCGGCCCTTGATACCAATCTGTGCGGCCCCCAACCATCTGGTGACAGAAATGTATGTCTATATCTTGAGGCTGCTCACATGTATTTCTCCCATTAGATGGGAGTCCTGGAGGTGTAACTAGACATTAATGGTATATACTGTGTGTTCAATATGCCATAAATACAGTATTTCTGTTTTTAATACCCCTTTAAATTTTATTTTCGGCCCTCATCATTGGTTCAGTCTGGCAATGTGGCCCCCAACCAGAAAACGTTGTGCAACTCTGTTATACAGCGTGATGGGATGTGCAGTCAGTAAGCAGGAGCTGTGCACGGTCATAGAACTCTCTCTGTGGCGATATGTCTGCCACAATAAATCTGTTCGTGATAATAGTGAATACATAAATATTAAAACTCAGCATTTTCAATGTAGTAACGTGGAAAATAGGACCTGATGTGCACTATGTTATAAAAGAGCACAGCCTGGCGTCACCTGTGGTAATACTGTGGCTGCTGTTGCTGTGGTATATACCCTAGTGGATGACAGCTAGGGATGGGCGAACTTGTGTTTTCAAGTTCGGCATACAAGGTTTGGGCTATCTAAGAATTCCATTATGGATTCCGCTACCACAGCCCATAACTTAGGGTCCGTGGTAGCGGAATCCATAATGGAATTCTTAGATAACCCGAACCTTGTACGTCGAACTTGAAAACACAAGTTCGCCCATCCCTAGTGACAACCTCTGTGATATCAGTAATGTCTACCATGTTGTCACCTGTCCTAACTTTCAGTTAATTGTAGTGCCCCTTTAGCGTCCGGCTACATTGGGACATTTCATGGAATGAATTTCCTTGGTGTCACTATGGGACATGCTGTGACTGCGACGTGACAGTTACAAAAAAGCCACCCAAGTCGGATTTTCCTGCAACTGTGACACTATTAGGCTCCATTCACACGTCCGTGGTGTGTTGCGGATCCGCAACACACCCGCCCGGCACCCCTATAGAAATGCCTATTCTTGTCCGCAAGCTGCGGACAAGAATAGGACATGTTCTATCTTTTGCGGAGCTGCGGACCTGAAGATCGGGGCCTCGCTCCGCAAATGCGGATGCTGACAGCACACTGTGTGCCGTCCGCATCCATTCCGTGCCCATAGAAAATGAATGGGTCCGCACCCGTTCCGCAAAATTGCGGAACGGATGCTGACCCATTTGCGGACGTGTGAATGGAGCCTTAGAACACGTTAGGACACATGTAGCCATACCCTTTTGTGTTACCTTACACATGTCGCCATATAGCTGGACCTTTATACCTCTTTTTTACACTAACGATATGGCTTGTGTCAGGATGTGTTCAGTGAAACTCGTACCATTTCGCAAGCAAGGTCAGTCAGTTTTGTCTGCGATTGCTTTCAGTGTTTCAGTTTTTTTTGAGTGGGTGCAATCAGTTTTCATGCGTTTTTCACACGCCTGATAAAAAACGGAAGGTTTACAAACAACATTTCTTAGGCTACTTTCACACTGGCGTTTTGAATTCCGTTTGTGAGATCCGTTTTAGGGCTCTCACAAACGGTTCAAAACGGATCAGTTCAGCCCCAATGCATTCTGAATGGATAAGGATCCGTTCAGAATGCATCAGTTTGGCTCCGTTCCACCTCCATTCCGCTCTGGATGCAGACACCAAAACGCTGCTTGCAGCGTTTTGGTGTCCGCCTGGCGATGCGGAGCCAAACGG
The DNA here is from genome assembly GCF_905171765.1 of Bufo bufo. Taxonomy (NCBI): domain Eukaryota; kingdom Metazoa; phylum Chordata; class Amphibia; order Anura; family Bufonidae; genus Bufo; species Bufo bufo. The sequence continues at coordinate 462,240,091 of NC_053392.1, read as the reverse complement.
ATCCGTCCTGACTTAACAATGTAAGTCAATGGAAGCGGATCCGTTTTCACTGACACAATATGGTGCAATTGAAAACGGATCCGTCCCCCATTGACTTTCAATGCAAGTCAGGACAGATCCGTTTTGACTTTGTTCTTCATAGTGCAAACGGATCCGTTCTGAATGGATACAATCGTTTGCATTATAGGTGCGGATCCGTCTGTGCAGATACTAGACGGATCCGCACCGAACGCAGGTGTGAAAGTAGCCTTAGCAACTATCAGTTAAAAAACGTATTGCATCCCCACTTGCTTCCGGATGCAATGCGTTTTTCACTGAAGCCCTATTCACTTCTATGGGGCCAAGGCTGCGTGAAAAACGCTGAATATAGAACATGCTGCGATTCTTACGCAACTCAGAACTGATGCGTGGAAAAAAAACCGCTCATGTGCACAGACCCAGTGAAATTAATGGGTCAGGATTCAGTGCGGGTGCTATGTGTTCACTTCACTCGTGTGTAGGACAGAGGCTTGTACCTTAAATTTATATTTTTTTGGCAAGAAAAATAACACCTGACATGCCTTTTTTTTTTTTTCACCTGAAAGTATTTTCCCTGTGTGATGTCACTTTAACTGGAAACCTGTATGGGGGGAAAAAAAAGCACCTATTAAAAAAAAAAATAAAAAAAAAAAAAAATACAAAAACAGCAAAAACACAATGGATGTCTATGGGAGAAAATTTACCCATAGTTGCGATTTTGTGACTTTTTAGACACCATTGCACCTAAATTTAGGTGTAAATGGTGTTTTTACGCTGCCCTCATCGATCTCTGAAAGGGGGGCGTGTCGGGTCGGGGTGTGGGTGGTGCCATCGCCCCCAACACAGTTATCCTCATTTACGTAACCTTTGTGGCGTGAATGGTGACTAAAATCTACACCATCTAAGAGGTGTAGATTTCATTCTTCATGGACGGACGGCTCTATGATTTATAACAAGACGTGTGCACCTCGCCATAAATTAAGTGCATCCTCTTGCGGTGCAGGGGATAGCAAGACCGGCGTAGCACACCGGTCTTTGATAAATGACCCCCTAGAGGCTCATGCACACGACAGTATTTTGCGTTCAGTATACTGGACGTTTTTTGAGTTCAGTATGCGGAACATATACTGAACCATTCATTTCAATGGATCAGCAAAAAAAACTGAAGTGTCTCCGTGTGCATTCCGTTTCAGTATTTCCGTATTTCCGTACCGTGAAAAGATAGAACATGTCCTATTCTTGTCCGCAAATAACGGTGCTTGGCTCCATTCAAGTCAATGGGTCCGCAAAAAAAAACGGAACACATACGGAAATGCATCCGTATGTCTTCCGTATCCGTTCCGTTTTTGCTGAACCATCTATTGAAAATGTTATGCCCAGCCCAATTTTTTGTAATTACTGTATACTGTATATGGCACACGGAAAAACGGAAAGGAAACTGAACAACGGATCCTCAAAAAACGGACCGCAAAACACTGAAAAAGCCATACTGTTGTGTGCATGAACCCTATGTCTTTTTTTGAAGCAAAAACTACCGCTACCAGATGTTATGCACTGGCCAATGTTTTTTTTTAAATACTGGCATTTTAATGGTGGTTGTTTTTGTCTTTTTTTTTTTTTAAAAATGTAGGTTTTGTCAAATTTGGGCATTTTTTTTCTCAATAATAATTGCTGTGTCCAGATGTTACGTGTTGGCCAATAGTAGAATATAAATGCCTTAAAAGCATGCCTTGAAAAAATATTACGCCCCCCCCCCCCCCCTCAAAATAACACAAAGGATAGAATTTTATGGTGTGTTCTACACCCCACAAAAACACCAGGAAAAAGAATGGAGTGTGGCAGCACGCTAACAGTCAAATATTGATTTCTGTGAGCTGTGAAGGACATAAATATAGGTGACTGTTCGGAATACACATTCTGTAGAAAACGCTGAGACAATATAAAGGTTGTTGTACTTATTCCTCTCAAATTGAAGGGGATCTCCAGTTTCAGAATCTCAAACTAGATATGTCAGCAGATAAGGGTACTTTCACACTTGCGGCAGAGGAATCCGGCGACGGAACTGCCTGCCGGATCCGTCAAAACGTATGCCAACTGATGGCATTTGTAAGACTTGATCAGTCTTACAAATGCATTAAAATGCCAGATTCGTCTTTCCGGTGTCATCCGGAAAAACGGATCCGGCATTAATTTTTTTCAATTTTTTTTCGGTCTGCACATGCAGTGTTCCAGATTTTTGGACGGAGATAAAACCGTAGCATGCGGCGGTATTATCTACATCCTGAATAGTCTGAAAGACTGAACAGAAGACATCCTGATGCATCCTGAACAGATTGCTCTCCATTCAGAATGCATGGGTAAAAAACTGATCAGTTCTTTTCCGGTATCGAGCCCCTAGGACGGAACTCTATGCCGGAAAAGAAAAACGCTAGAGTGAAAGTACCCTAAGATGTGTAGTGGTATTGCATGCAGGGAAGGCGGTCAGTCACTGAGTGGCACCACCCACATTACTCCGATGCATAAAAAGAGCAGAGGTTTAAATGAATAAATGAGAAGTTTTGCTGAATCTTTTTCCACAAAACTATATATAAATCTGCTCAGCTCCTCTTGCTCCTCCTATTGTGCTGCATTTCGCAGTGACAGGTCCAGACATTATTATATAACTGTTAAAGTAATGGGTGAGCACACTTCATTTGGACTTCGCAATAAAATTTTATTAAATCAAACAATTAAATAGTTTACACGTGTGTACCTTAATAGAAATATAAAACACTATAAAATCCTGTGAAATAAAATGGAAAAGAATACAATATACTCAGCAACGCTTAATCGGATAGAGTCCACACAATAAATGAATACTTCTCAATTTTTAGTCAATTCACAATGTGATCAGCTGACTGTGTAATATGGAGTATCCTATTAATATGGATAATGATGGCATACAGATGGATTCATATATGGATGCGAGCCAATATCTGAAATATGTCTCAGTTTTCAAGTTCTTGAACCTTTCTTAAATTATTTCAAGATGTTATTATCGTATTGCCGGCAGTTCTTGAGTATTCATTAATAATCACTGTGTTTATAGGCAGAGTTCCTCTTACCTTCCTCGATGTTTATAATAGTTCGGGCGAGGGTCTGGCGGCGCCCGATGATGTCGGTGTCACGCTCAGTACACCTCAAGCCTGCTTCCCCGTATTCTCGCGGGAGTTAGGACGAGACTTTCGTGTCTATGTCGTCCGTACCTTTTGGTCTTCCGGTACAAAACAGAGGAAACTTTAAAGTGGTATATCTTTGAAAAGCAATCATGAACAACAAATTTATTCATACCACAAGTCCACAACAACAAAAGGATTGTGTATTCCAAAAAACGCACATATACGGAAAAATCGCATGGAAAACGCATACAAAAAAACGCATGCAGAGCCTATATTTCAAAGAGGAAATCCAGTTTTCCACAGTTTGGGTGCTCCCTGGGAAATAAAAGGCGGAGGGTAATAGGTGTCACGATACCACTGATGAAGGGAAAGCCGTTCCCAAAACGCGTCTTGGTTTGATCGGACACCTGTACAGAGCACCTCCGCAACCATAAGCGTGGCCACGCTATGAAAATTGGAATCTCGAGATAGAGGAAAGATCACTGGAACAACTATACACGGACCAAAAAGGCACTTTCCTCTGTTTTCTACCGGAAGACCAAAAGGTACGGACAACATAGACACGAAAGTCTCGTCCTAACTCCCGCGAGAATTCGGGGAAGCAGGCTTGAGGTGTACTGAGCGTAACGCCGGCATCATCGGGCGCCGCCAGACCCTCGTCCGAACTATTATAAACATCGAGGAAGGTAAGAGGAACTCTGCCTATAAACACAGTGATTATCAATGAATACTCAAGAACTGCCGGCAATACGATAATAACATCTTGAAATAATTTAAGAGAGGTTCAAGAACTTGAAAACTGAGACATATTTCAGATATTGGCTCGCATCCATATATGAATCCATCTGTATGCCATCATTATCCATATTAATAGGATACTCAATATTACACAGTCAGCTGATCACATTGTGAATTGACTAAAAATTGAGAAGTATTCATTTATTGTGTGGACTCTATCCGATTAAGCGTTGCTGAGTATATTGTATTCTTTTCCATTTTATTTCACAGGATTTTATAGTGTTTTATATTTCTATTAAGGTACACACGTGTAAACTATTTAATTGTTTGATTTAATTAAATTTTATTGCGAAGTCCAAATGAAGTGTGCTCACCCATTACTTTAACAGTTTATGCACATATTTATTCAGAGGGGGGGTGTCCCTCTTATTTGGGTTAGCAGCACCTCTTCCAATAATTCTCTTGGAGTGAGCCACCATCTTGAAATTGATTTCTTATCTATAATCACCCATTGAGTGAGCTCCTCCAAATAGCATTATGGACATTTGGCATCATATAGAGACTAAGAAGTTAAGAGCAGAAACCTACAAATTTAATGCATGTAGTATAAAGACCAAGATAACCGAGATATGATTGACATTTTCCGTGAATTAGAAGGTCTCCTACAGAGACAATTAAGACAATATTAAGACAATATTGGGAAATCAGGTCCCTACAACAATATTTAGAAAATAAGAAAATACCAAAAGGGCTCCTACTACAAAAAATCCCAGCACAAGACTTACTCAGTGATAAATTTGAAGATGAGAGGTATACTTTATTATTTTCACACTCAATATCACTGATTAAATTGATTATTAAGAGGAGAATGGAAATGCTGGAGGATTTGAATAGTAGGATACAAAAAGTAAAAGAGCAAGTAGAAAAATTACCTAAAAATGAGGAATTTGCAAATTGGCAAGAACGACTATGTAAAGGATTAGATAGAACTGAAAATTATATAATAAATAAGAAAGGGAGGAAACATGTAAATCCTCAAAAGAACTCCCATATATTAGATAACAGAGTGAATATAAATAGATCCGAAGACAACTCCCTTACAAATAGAGAAATAAGAGAGGAAGAAGTACAAAACAAATACACAGTCACTGTCAATAATAGATACGATCAATTGTCCAGCCAACATTTTTTAGACCACACCCCTGCACACCACAGGACCCGCACGAGACACAAGGAACACACACCCCCCAATCACAGAAGGGAATCACCAACACACCATTACAATTTGAGGCACAAGCACCATTACCCAACACAACCATTAGAAGACCACTATCATCACAAGACCCAAGAAAGGGAACACGGACTACATTCACTAATGAATCACAGGGATCCCCGAGAATATTACCACCGGGAGCACACAGAGGAGGTAAAAAGACCAGAATGAGCAATAGGAAGAGGAAAGCAACACAGGAGACACTGAGTAATAATGACACAACTATAATAAATTTAAGTTCAGTTCAACTTACAAATGCACAGTCACAATTATTAGAAAAAGGTCTCAAATTTGCACCCACAGAAAAATTGGACAAATTTTCGGTATATATAGGGATTCAAAAATTCATTAGAAATCTCTGTTTAAAAAAACATTTCCTCAAAAACCCCATAATGAGGACTGATCCCAAGAACCCATCGGGAAAAGCTATACTCAAAAACAGGTCAACACTGTTTCCGAGGAATGAAATTAGTGCGGAAATGTCCACTTTTCAAAAAAACGTTGAAGTGGACATCCGAAAATTAAAATCTAAGGGTCTGGGACAGGGAAACCTAACCAGACAGGAATGTCATGCCATAAAACAGCTACAGAAGAACGAAATGATCACCATACGCCCAGCAGACAAAGGGGGCGGGGTAGTGGTCTTGAATTCAGTCGATTACAATGAGGAATGTTTACGACAATTGACGGATGTGGCGACATATGAGATTTTAAATAGTGACCTGCTGGAGCATTTTGATCAAGAACTCAAGATACTATGCAGGAGAGGGCTGGATTTGTCCATCATTTCGAATCAGGAACCCGATTTTATTTTGGGGACACAGAGGAGACTACCTGTCTTCTACTGTCTCCCCAAAATTCACAAATGTATGACCAAACCGCCCGGCAGACCAATAGTCTCGGGTATAGGTTCAATATCATCAAACCTGTCGAAATATATTGATGTGCAGATGCAACCTGTTGTGAAGAAGATCAACTATTACATTAAAGACACAACACATATTATACGAATATTAGAAGAACTAGAGGTCGAACCAGAGTGGATTATGGGCACACTGGATGTACAATCGTTATATACGATAATTGACCACCAACAGGGTATGACAGCTGTACGAGAACAATTAAAGAGGGATGGAACAATAAATGAGACACATATAAACTTCATTATAGATGGGATTGACTATATCTTAGCCCACAATTATTTTTATTTTGAGGGCAATTTTTATTTACAGAAATGTGGAACCGCCATGGGGACCAGATTCGCCCCAAGCTATGCAAATAAATTTTTGGCTGAATGGGAAGAAAATACCATCAAACCCAAACTTGGGGCGGATCTGGCCCTATGGCGCAGATTCATAGACAATATTATTTTTGTCTGGAAAGGAAGCAGAGAGGGATTAGAATCATTTCTGAAAGATATAAACCAGAACCAGCTGAATTTGAAGTTTACCTCAAATATTATGGAGGAGACTGAATTCCTAGATTTAAGAATTAGGAAACAAGATAACAGGTATATGTGTAATACATTCACAAAACCCACATCCAAAAATAGTTTTATACAGTTCTCCAGCTGCCATCTGCCAAGCTGGCTGATCAATATCCCTCTCGGCCAATTTGGCAGAATTAGAAGGAACTGCACACAGAAGGAAGATTTCGAGATGGAAGCTACAAAAATTAAAAATCAATTCCTCGAAAGACAATATCCAGAGAATATCTTGGACGAAGCGTTGGTTAAAACTAGAGATATAGATAGAGCAATTTGGTTCAAGGATAAAAAATCGACAGACAAAAGGGGACATGATACTGATTAATACCAGAATTATTCTCCCATTCAACAACAACCATAGGAGAGTGCAAAAAATTATAAAAACACATTGGCACCATATCTTGAGTGATAATCTGATAGGCCATTTGATGCCAACTGGACCATCTTTAACATTTACAAAAGCCCCCAGTTTGGGTCTCAAAATAGCTCCATCAACTAAGAGACCAACAAAGAAGGATAACTCAATTATGGGCACTTGGATGAAACTGAAAGGTTTTTTCAAGTGTGGCAAATGCATGGCATGTAAGATCAACTCAACACCAAGGAAAATGACAACAATTTCCTCCACTCAAAATACCTATAAATGGGAGATTAAGGAATGCCTCACTTGTAATACCGTGGGTGTCATCTACCTGATCCAGTGTCCATGCAAAAGACAGTATATAGGACGGACTAAACGACCCTTAAAAACCAGATTGGCGGAACATATATCCAACATACATAAAGGATATGATAAACATTGTTTATCTAAACACTATAGAGATGTCCATAATAAGGATCCGTCCAATCTGGTTTTTATGGCACTGGAGAAGGTAGATGCACACTGGCGTGGAGGGAATTATATCAAACAGATGTCCAAGACAGAATCAAGACGTATCTATGAGTTCGGATCAATGCTACCAGCGGGTCTCAATGCCGAACTTGAGATTTTCGGGTTTTTGTAGGCTGGGTGCCCCAGAGCTGACTCATACGCCGCAGTTGGGCCGTTTATCGGCGTCGGTGACTCGGACTGGGGCCCCCAGCCCCATACAACTCAACCAACATCCTACTTACATCCATCATGTATCGACTTTGTTTGAAGACCATTTATGTAGGCTCAATTTGAGTCATGGCATTGAAACATGGGACAGATTCCATGTACCGTATTTATCGGCGTATAACACGCACCTTCATTTTAAGGGAAATTTCAGGGAAAAAAATTAAATTTCAAATTGTACTGCTATGGGGTGGGGGGATCTGTGGATGGAACTGTTATGGGGGGGATCTGTGGATGACACTGCTATGTCATCCACAGATCCCCCTCATAACAGTGTCCATTTCAAATTGTACTGCTATGGGGTGGGGGGATCTGTGGATGGAACTGTTATGGGGGGGATCTGTGGATGACACTGCTATATGTCATCCACAGATCCCCCTCATAACAGTGTCCCCCAATACACCGGGCCCCGCCGCTCACCGAAGTATTTATAAACGTGAATCCTTATCCTGTTATTAAGCTGCCCTCTCCCATGTTCCCATGTCCCCCCTGTATCCCCACAGCACTTACTTAAGCTTCCATAGCAGGCAGAGCGGACGGCACCAGTAACGTCACTCACTGACGTCGCGCGTCTGCTCCGCCTGCTTCATTCATAAAGGGGGTGGAGCAGGCGCTCAACGTCAGTGAGTGACGTTACTGCTGCCGTCCGCTCTGCCTGCTATTGAAGCTTAAGTAAGTGCTATGGGGATACAGGGGGGACATGGGAACATGGGAGAGGGCAGCTTAATAACAGGATAAGGATTCACGTTTATAAATACTTTGGTGAGCGGCGGGGCCCGGTGTAAGAGTACAGTGACTGCACCGGGCCCCGCCCCTAGTTACGGACTCCAGCCCCTCCTCTCTCCCGGCTCATACAGCACAGTCTGTGATGCTGCATCTTTGCCGGGCCGCAATGAATATCGGCGTATAACACGCATACATCATTTGCCCCCTATTTTCAGGGGGAAAAAGTGCGTGTTATACGCCGATAAATACGGTATATGTTAAATATAGGATGTATTTATCTGCTCATTTTAATCATTTTTAAATGTTTTAATTTATCATCTAATAAATTTATATGATATTCATATCATATTTTAACTTAAGTAAAAAACATAGGTGTAAATAAATAGTGTCAAAGCTTAGTCATATAGCCATATAGCTATAACGGAGAAAGCATATATCTACATGATGAGAAACTTTAAAGTGGTATATCTTTGAAAAGCAATCATGAACAACAAATTTATTCATACCACAAGTCCACAACAACAAAAGGATTGTGGATTCCAAAAAACGCACATATACGGAAAAATCGCATGGAAAACGCGTACACAAAACCGCATGCAGAGCCTATATTTCAAAGAGGAAATCCAGTTTTCCACAGTTTGGGTGCTCCCTGGGAAATAAAAGGCGGAGGGTAACAGGTGTCACGATACCACTGATGAAGGGAAAGCTGTTCCCGAAACGCGTCAGGTTTTGATAGGACACCTGTACAGAGCACCTCCGCAACCATAAGCGTGGCCACGCTATGAAAATTGGAATCTCGAGATAGAGGAAAGATCACTGGAACAACTATACACGGACCAAAAAGGCACTTTCCTCTGTTTTCTCCCGGAAGACCAAAAGGTACGGACGACATAGACACGAAAGTCTCGTCCTAACTCCCGCGAGAATTCGGGGAAGCAGGCTTGAGGTGTACTGAGCGTGACGCCGGCATCATCGGGCGCCGCCAGACCCTCGCCCGAACTATTATAAACATCGAGGAAGGTAAGAGGAACTCTGCCTATAAACACAGTGATTATCAATGAATACTCAAGAACTGCCGGCAATACGATAATAACATCTTGAAATAATTTAAGAAAGGTTCAAGAACTTGAAAACTGAGACATATTTCAGATATTGGCTCGCATCCATATATGAATCCATCTGTATGCCATCATTATCCATATTAATAGGATACTCAATATTACACAGTCAGCTGATCACATTGTGAATTGACTAAAAATTGAGAAGTATTCATTTATTGTGTGGACTCTATCCGATTAAGGCCTCTTTCACACTTGCGTTGTCCGGATCCGGCGTGTACTCCACTTGCCGGAATTACACGCCGGATCCGGAAAAACGCAAGTGTACTGAAAGCATTTGAAGACGGAACCGTCTTCCAAATGCGTTCAGTGTTACTATGGCACCCAGGACGCTATTAAAGTCCTGGTTGCCATAGTAGTAGTGGGGAGCGGGGGAGCGGGGGAGCAGTATACTTACCGTCCGTGCGGCTCCCGGGGCGCTCCAGAATGACGTCGGAGCGCCCCATGCGCATGGATGACGTGATCCATGTGATCACATGATCCATGAGCTTGGGGCGCCCTGACGTCACTCTGGAGCGCCCGGGGAGCCGCACGGACGGTAAGTATACTGCTCCCCGCTCCCCACTACACTTTACCATGGCTGCCAGGACTTTAGCGTCCCGGCAGCCATGGTAACCACTCTGAAAAAGCTAAATGTCGGATGCGGCAATGCGCCGAAACGACGTTTAGCTTAAGGCCGGATCCGGATCAATGCCTTTCAATGGGCATTAATTCCGGATCCGGCCTTCCGGCAAGTGTTCCGGATTTTTGGCCGGAGCAAAAAGCGCAGCATGCTGCGGTATTTTCTCCGGCCAAAAAACGTTCCGTTCCGGAACTGAAGACATCCTGATGCATCCTGAACGGATTTCTCTCCATTCAGAATGCATTAGGATAATCCTGATCAGGATTCTTCCGGCATAGAGCCCCGACGACGGAACTCTATGCCGGAAGACAAGAACGCAAGTGTGAAAGAGCCCTAAGCGTTGCTGAGTATATTGTATTCTTTTCCATTTTTTTTCACAGGATTTTATAGTGTTTTATATTTCTATTAAGGTACACACGTGTAAACTATTTAATTGTTTGATTTAATTAAATTTTATTGCGAAGTCCAAATGAAGTGTGCTCACCCATTACTTTAACAGTTTATGCACATATTTATTCAGAGGGTGGGTGTCCCTCTTATTTGGGTTAGCAGCACCTGTTCCAATAATTCTCTTGGAGTGAGCCACCATCTTGAAATTTATTATTATATAACTAGCGGGTTGTGTAGGTCATACTACATATTACAGCGCTTACTATTTTCTGTATCCCCCGTTCCCCCTATGTGCCCCCGTATTGGTTTCCCGCCTGGTATGTTAATTCATACCATCAGTACAGGGAGGAGGAGACATTGTTTCTCAATGGGCATTCCTTCTCCCTGGCTGTGAGGCTCTCCGCTGCGATTGGACTGCACTACAGCCAGGTAGAAGGAGACGCCCATTGAGAAACAGGGCCATCTCCTCCTCCCTGTACCGATGGTATGAATTTACATAACAGGCCGGAAACCAATACGAGGGGCAGAGGGGGCGAACGGAGAGGCGCATATAGAATCTAGTAAGCGCTGTAACGTGCCATCAGAATGCCCTACACAACCCGCTAGTTATATGATAATGTCCGGATCGGTTACAGGTCCTCTTTAAAGGCCTATAGTGTACAGATACATTTAGAAAAGCACAACTTATTACAGCTTCATGCACACAAACATATCCATTTTGCGGTCCACAAACCACAGATCTGCAAAACACGTATACCGGCTGAGTGCGCCCCGCACTTTCCAGTTCTGCACGTTCCACAGTATTGTAGAAATGCCTACTCTCGTAAGCAATCAGACAAGAATAGGACATGTTCTGTTTTTTTGCGGGACGGGCATGCAGACATATGGGTGTGGACAGCACATGGTGTGCTGCCCATATGTTTTTGCTGCCCATTGAAATGAAAGAGTTCACATCCAATCTGCAAAAAATGCGTATCGGAAGAAAAATATGGTCGTGTGCATGAGGCCTAAGAGGCGAGTGCCTCTTAAAATATTCACTCCAACGCACAGATCAAAACTGGCGTTTGGCAAGGTCAGTCGTAATAAATCTGCCCCTATGTGGGCAAAAAATGCCAGAAAAAAAAAAAACGCAAGTGCCAAGAAATAAAAACAAGCTTATTGTGGAGTTTTTTTAGGGGTTGTGTGAACCCAACTTGAGAAGCAATATTTTAATTACTGTAAATGTTCTGATAATTATATACAGTATATCATTATAATAATTTTCCGCAGTAGTTACAAGCAGCTATGGGATTTTGTTTTCTTTTTTTTTCTTTTTAGCATTTCTGGGACTGTGTCCAGCTCTTTTCCTGGAAATTCCTAAAATATAACAGTAGCTCTTTATAATAATTTGCAGGGTTTAGTGTTTTCTTGCTTTAGATTGGGAAACTTAAAAAAAGAAAAAGTGAGTGATGCCAATAGCCACCCAGACATTGATTGGTTTGAGAAATATTCTACTGTATATTAGGTTTTGTTCACATTTCTGTGTCCCTTTCTTGTTTGTGGAAAATCCATCCATGTTTTGTCTGTGAAGATGTCCAATATTTGGTCCATGTGTCTGTTTTTTGCCCTCTGTGTGTCATGCATATACTGTGGACACTGCTCAGCTGAGAATTCATTTACAGAGCATCTCCCGCTAATTGTCCGTGAAAAACCAACATGTTTTGTCACTGTGTTTTGTCAGTGGTTTTTCACAGACCCATAGACTTCGCACCATGGACCAAATTAGTGCAGGATCAAATGGATTTTTCCACAGACCCAAGGTCAGTGGTAAACCACTGATGTGTGAAAAAATACATTAAAATCAATGGGTACGTGTCTGTCCATGTTCTCCATACCCACACATACCCATTGATTTTAATGTCTTTGTTCACACATCAGTGGTCTGCGATTCAAGTGTGAATTAGGCCTTAGTTCTAGCCACAAAATGGGATATCTTTAAAGGATAATTGTCACATTTAGACCCTAATTTCAATTTTCATATATGTAGTTACTAATAACATGATATTCTAGAATCAGTTACTATAAGACTGACTTACCCCATATTTAATAAGATTCAGCCTTTAGCAACCAGTCTGCATAAAACTGCAATTTCCCTATTCAGTTAAGATGGCCGCCACTGCCCTCACCCTGAGGCTAATCCCGCCTGCCCTCACTACCTACAATGCATTGAGCTCCTCACATGCACTAGCCAGTAACAATAGCCCCCCAAAAGTGTCAGTAACCATTGCCTCCCCCTTAAGGTTTAATCTCCTGCAGCACAAAGGGGTCCTCTTACCACATGATGCTTTCATTTATGCACTGAGCAGATGGCAGATCTCCCTTCCCTGTTGTGCCAAGCGCAGGGACAGGGAGAAGTGCACACAGCCCAGGCACTGTTATCAGCTGCTGGGGAGGACCTGGCTTTAATAATTTACCAACAGTCCCTGGCTGTCAGTAATGTGACCTTGCACGCTGCATGCTCCGTCGATCAACAGATAGACGGACCATGCCTAGCAACCCTATTTTAAAGGGTTTCTACCACCAGAGTTTGACCTATTTAGCTGTCTGGCACTAGCGATCTGCTAGTGTCTGCTGTACCTAACCGTGTTCTTGTATTACCTTTGTCTGCTGAGGTTAACCTTAAAAACATACTTTTATTGATATGCAAATGAGCCTCTAGGTGCTATGTGGGCGTCTTTTCAGCACCTAGAGGCTCCGTCTACTCACCATGTCTGCCGCCCATCTCGTCCCTCCACCCCGCCCCACTCGTCTAGATTGACAGCCTACTTCGCTCCATCTCGGCCTAATTCTTGCACCTGCACCGTGCGCTTCTGTATTTGGCACAGTGACTGTCGGACCTCTCCCTGTCGGCATCTTCGGCGCAGGGAGAGGTCCGACAGTCACTGCGCCTGCGCCGAATACAGAAGCGCACGGTGCAGGCGCGAGAATTCGTCCGAGATGGAGGTAAGTAGGCTGTCAATCTAGACGAGAGGGGCGGGCTGGAGGGACGAGATGGGTGGCAGACATGGTGAGTAGACGGAGCCTCTAGGTGCTGAAAAGACGCCCACATAGCACCTAGAGGCTCATTTGCATATCAATAAAAGTAAGTTTTTAAGGTTAACTGCAGCAGACAAAGGTAATACAAGAACATGGTTAGGTACAGCAGACACTAGCAGATCGCTAGTGTCAGACAACTAAATAGGTCAAAATCTAGTGGTAGAAACCCTTTAGGCTACATGCACACGACCGTGCCGTTTTTTGCGGTCCGCAAACCGTGGATCCACAAAAAAAGGAAGCCGCCCGTGTGCCTTCCGCAATTTGCGGAACGGAACGGGCGGCCCATTGTAGACATGCCTATTCTTGTCCGCAAAACGGACAAGAATAGGATATGCTATATTTTTTTTGCGGGGCCATGGAACGGAGCAACGGATGCGGACAGCACACAGAGTGCTGTCTGCATCTTTTGCTGCCCCACTGAAGTGAATGCGTCCCCATCCGCGCCGCAAAAACGGCGGCTCGGATGCGGACCCAAACAACGGCCGTGTGCATGAGGCCAAAAGTACAGGTAAAAATAGGCAGTACACGGAAGAAAAATGTGGAATTAAGGGGTAATTGAATACACAGTGAAAAGTTGAAATAGGGCCACCAAGGTGATATTAATCACCACAATCCAATACTCCAAAAAATATATATACGACAGTTATCCTTTAAAAGCATCCTAAACTAATTGTGAGAGGTACATGCCTTATGGGAATAAAAGGGTGAGGAACAAGAAAAAAACAATGTGGATAAATATGATTGTAAAGGGAGCAATAAATGACAAAAAGAAAGCATTTAAAGGGAGTCTGTCACCTAATCTGAACATTTTAGACCGCTCAGATCAGGTTATAGACTCCTTTGCCCTCATTACAATGGTACCTTTATTTGTTCATTCATTCGCCAAGATCTTAAAAAAAATGACTTTTTAAACTTATGCTAATGAGCTTTGACAAGTGCCCATGGGCAGCTTTACTGCAGCAAGTGCCTAGGCATCTCGGCGATGTGCCCAGAAAACTACACCTCTTTGTGGGTTTTGTGGGACAACCCCTTTAACATAAAAAAGACAGTATACAGTCGTGGCCAAAAGTTTTGAGAATTACATAAATATTGGAAATTGGAAAAGTTGCTGCTTAAGTTTTTATAATAGCAATTTGCATATACTCCAGAATGTTATGAAGAGTGTTCAGATGAATTGCATAGTCCTTCTTTGCCATGAAATTTTACTTAATCCCAAAAAAACCTTTCCACTGCATTTCATTGCTGTCATTAAAGGACCTGCTGAGATCATTTTAGTAATCGTCTTGTTAACTCAGGTGAGAATGTTGACGAGCACAAGGCTGGAGATCATTATGTCAGGCTGATTGGGTTAAAATGGCAGACTTGACATGTTAAAAGGATTGTGATGCTTGAAATCATTGTTCTTCCATTGTTAACCATGGTGACCTGCAAAGATACGCGTGCAGCCATCATTGCATTGCATAAAAATGGCTTCACAGGCAAGGATATTGTGGCTACTAAGATTGCACCTCAATCAACAATTTATAGGATCATCAAGAACTTCAAGGAAAGAGGTTCAATTCTTGTTAAGAAGGCTTCAGGGCGTCCAAGAAAGTCCAGCAAGCGCCAGGATCGTCTCCTAAAAAGGATTCAGCTGCGGGATCGGAGTGCCACCAGTGCAGAGCTTGCTCAGGAATGGCAGCAGGCAGGTGTGAGTGCATCTGCACGCACAGTGAGGCGAAGACTTTTGGAAGATGGCCTGGTGTCAAGAAGGGCAGCAAAGAAGCCACTTCTCTCCAAAAAAAACATCAGGGACAGATTGATCTTCTGCAGAAAGTATGGTGAATGGACTGCTGAGGACTGGGGCAAAGTCATATTCACCGATGAAGCCTCTTTCCGATTGCTTGGGGCATCTGGAAAAAGGCTTCTCCGGAGAAGAAAAGGTGAGCGCTACCATCAGTCCTGTGTCATGCCAACAGTAAAGCATCCTGAGACCATTCATGTGTGGGGTTTCTTCTCATCCAAGGGAGTGGGCTCACTCACAATTTTGCCCAAAAACACAGCCATGAATAAAGAATAATACCAAAACACCCTCCAACAGCAACTTCTTCCAACAATCCAACAACAGTTTGGTGAAGAACAATGCATTTTCCAGCATGATGGAGCACCGTGCCATAAGGCAAAGGTGATAACTAAGTGGTTCGGGGACCAAAACGTTGACATTTTGGGTCCATGGCCTGGAAACTCCCCAGATCTTAATCCCATTGAGAACTTGTGGTCAATCCTCAAGAGGCGGGTGGACAAACAAAAACCCACTAATTCTGACAAACTCCAAGAAGTGATTATGAAAGAATGGGTTGCTATCAGTCAGGAATTGGCCCAGAAGTTGATTGAGAGCATGCCCGGTCGAATTGCAGAGGTCCTGAAAAAGAAGGGCCAACACTGCAAATACTGACTCTTTGCATAAATGTCATGTAATTGTCGATAAAAGCCTTTGAAACATATGAAGTGCGTGTAATTATATTCCACTACATCACAGAAACAACCGAAACAAAGATCTAAAAGCAGTTTAGCAGCAAACTTTGTGAAAACGAATATTTGTGTCATTCTCAAAACTTTTGGCCACGACTGTACTGCTACAAATGGATCTGGATAGACTGGAGGTTAGGGCAGAGAAGTGGCAGATGAGGTTTAACACTGACAAATATAAGGTTATGCACATGGGAAGGAATAATGCAAGTCATCCGTACATACAAAATGGTAAAACACTGGGTAACATGGACATGAAAAAGGACTTAGGAATTGTAGTGAACAGCAAGCTAAGCTGTAGAAACCAGTGTCAGGCAGCTGCTGCCAAGGCCAATAAGATAATGGGTTGCATCAAAAGGGGCATAGATGCCCGTGATGAGAACATAGTCCTCATCATGTGCAGAAGGTTTCTACACAAACACAGAAGAGGATTCTTTACGTTAAGAGCAGTGAGACTATGGAACTCTTTGACTGAGGCGGTGGTGATGGTAAATTCACTATAAGAGTTTTAAGAGGGGCCTTGATGTATTTCTAGAGTGTAATAATATTACAGGTTATAGTTACTAGAGATGGGTTGTTGATCCAGGGAGTTATTTTGATTGCCTGAATGGAGAATGGACGTATGCTGTCTGTGTTCTCCATGCAACAGCACACATATCCATTTTTTTTTTACTTGTTTATTAACAGAAGATAAAAAGTACATTGACAAATACATGTCTGCTACACGTCATAGTGCAAACCAGTATAACAATTTTTATATTCATTTGATGTTTTGGAATATTACAGCTACCCACTGCACTTTTGCCATCTCCTTATACCATTAAATGTCCTTACAAAAAATATATCATTCAGGTATTCCCATCAAGCCGAATAAACCATCGAGCCTCGAGCTGCCACTATAGCTTACTGCAGTCTCGAGGATGAGTATTGTGTGTGGGGTGACTCACACCACAGGCCCCAGACCCTATAAAAAAATTTGCGGTTTATTACGGTGTTTAAACACCAGTACTATACAGTGGGGCAAAAAAGTATTTAGTCAGCCACCAATTGTGCAAGTTCTCCCACTTAAAAAGAAGAGAGAGGCCTGTAATTTTCATCATAGGTACATTTCAATTATGAGAGACAGAATGGGGGGAAAGAATACAGGAAATCACATTGTAGGATTTCTAATGAATTAATTGGTAAATTCCTTGGTAAAATAAGTATTTGGTGACCTACAAACAAGCAAGATTTCTGGCTCTCACAGACCTGGAACTTCTTCTTTAACCACATCAGCCCCCATAGCTTAAACACCCTTAAAGACCAGGCCACTTTTTACACTTCTGACCTACCCTACTTTCACCGTTTATTGCTCTGTCATGCAACTTACCACCCAAATGAATTTTACCTCCTTTTCTTCTCACTAATAGAGCTTTCATTTGGTGGTATTTCATTGCTGCTGACATTTTTACTTTTTTTATTATTAATCGAAATTTAACGATTTTTTTGCAAAAAAATGACATTTTTCACTTTCAGTTGTAAAATTTTGCAAAAAAAACGACATCCATATATAAATTTTGCTCTAAATTTATTGTTATACATGTCTTTGATAAAAAAAAAATGTTTGGGTAAAAAAAAAAAGGTTTGGGTAAAAGTTATAGCGTTTACAAACTATGGTACAAAAATGTGAATTTCCGCTTTTTGAAGCAGCTCTGACTTTCAGAGCACCTGTCATGTTTCCTGAGGTTCTACAATGGCCAGACAGTACAAACACCCCACAAATGACCCCATTTCGGAAAGTAGACACCCTAAGGTATTCGCTGATGGGCATAGTGAGTTCATAGAACTTTTTATTTTTTGTCACAAGTTAGCGGAAAATGATGATTTTTTTTAATTTCTTTTTTTTCTTACAAAGTCTCATATTCCACTAACTTGTGACAAAAAATAAAAAGTTCTATGAACTCACTATGCCCATCAGCGAATACTTTTGGGTGTCTTCTTTCCAAAATGGGGTCACTTTTGGGGTAGTTATACTGCCCTGGCATTCTAGGGGCCCAAATGTGTGGTAAGGAGTTTGAAATCAAATTCTGTAAAAAATGGCCGGTGAAATCCGAAAGGTGCTCTTTGGAATGTGGGCCCCTTTGCCCACCTAGGCTGCAAAAAAGTGTCACACATGTGGTATCTCCGTATTCAGGAGAAGTTGGGGAATGTGTTTTGGGGTGTCATTTTACATATACCCATGCTGGGTGAGATAAATATCTTGGTCAAATGCCAACTTTGTATAAAAAAATGGGAAAAGTTGTCTTTTGCCAAGATATTTCTCTCACCCAGCATGGGTATATGTAAAATGACACCCCAAAACACATTCCCCAACTTCTCCTGAATACGGAGATACCACATGTGTGACACTTTTTTGCAGCCTAGGTGGGCAAAGGGGCCCACATTCCAAAGAGCACCTTTCGGATTTCACCGGCCATTTTTTACAGAATTTGATTTCAAACTCCTTACCACACATTTGGGCCCCTAGAATGCCAGGGCAGTATAACTACCCCACAAGTGACCCCATTTTGGAAAGAAGACACCCCAAGGTATTCCGTGAGGGGCATAGTGAGTTCATGGAAGTTTTTATTTTTTGTCACAAGTTAGTGGAATATGAGACTTTGTAAGAAAAAAAAAAAAATCATCATTTTACACTAACTTGTGACAAAAAATAAAAAATTCTAGGAACTCGCCATGCCCCTCACGGAATACCTTGAGGTGTCTTCTTTCCAAAATGGGGTCACTTGTGGGGTAGTTATACTGCCCTGGCATTCTAGGGGCCCAAATGTGTGGTAAGGAGTTTGAAATCAAATTCTGTAAAAAATGGCCGGTGAAATCCGAAAGGTGCTCTTTGGAATGTGGGCCCCTTTGCCCACCTAGGCTGCAAAAAAGTGTCACACATGTGGTATCTCCGTATTCAGGAGAAGTTCGGGAATGTGTTTTGGGGTGTCATTTTACATATACCCATGCTGGGTGAGATAAATATCTTGGTCAAATGCCAACTTTGTATAAAAAAATGGGAAAAGTAGTCTTTTGCCAAGATATTTCTCTCACCCAGCATGGGTATATGTAAAATGACACCCCAAAACACATTCCCCAACTTCTCCTGAATACGGAGATACCACATATGTGACACTTTTTTGCAGCCTAGGTGGGCAAAGGGGCCCACATTCCAAAGAGCACCTTTCGGATTTCACCGGCCATTTTTTACAGAATTTGATTTCAAACTCCTTACCACACATTTGGGCCCCTAGAATGCCAGGGCAGTATAACTACCCCACAAGTGACCCCATTTTGGAAAGAAGACACCCCAAGGTATTCCGTGAGGGGCATGGCGAGTTCCTAGAATTTTTTATTTTTTGTCACAAGTTAGTGGAAAATGATGATTTTTTTTTCATTTTTTTTTCTTACAAAGTCTCATATTCCACTAACTTGTGACAAAAAATTGAGGGTCTCCGCAATCTTACATGTATGCCCAGCATTAGGAGTTTCTGCTATTCTCCTTATATTGAGCATACGGGTAATGAGATTTTTTTTTTCCGTTCAGCCTCTGGGCTGAAAGAAAAAAATGAACGGCACAGATTTCTTCATTCGCATCGATCAATGTGGATGAAAAAATCTCTGCCAAAAAAAGAAAAAGGAGGGGAAAGGCGTCTGCCAGGACATAGGAGCTCCGCCCAACATCCATACCCACTTAGCTCGTATGCCCTGCCAAACCAGATTTCTCCATTCACATCAATCGATGTGGATGAATAAATCCTTGCCAGGATTTTTTTTTTTATATATACAAAGTGTTTGCCAAAGTATATGAACACCGCCACCTCCTCAGCTCATATGCCTCAGCAAACGTATCTTTTACTGCAGAAGAGAAATCTCGTCTTGCAGCGCCGCATACACTGACTTGCGTGTAATCTGACAGCAGCGCAATGCTTCTGTCAGAATGCACATCAGTGCTGCAGCTAGTCGATCGGTTGGTCCACCTGGAAGGTAAAAAAAACAAAACAAAAAAGAAAAAACCAGGCCGCAACGCAATAAATTTATTAACTTTTGAACAGAACATATAAACTTTTTTTTTACTTTTTTAACTGAACTTTTTTACTTACCGGTAATTTTTTTTTGTTTAGTTTTTTTTTACCTTTATAGAACAAACCTCTCCTTCCCCATGGGACAATGTGCAAAGCGCAAATCGCCCAAAGATGTGGCGAAGTACGTTATGCACTTTATCCCAGGTGAAAGGAGAGGTTTGCAGCAGCTGTGAGTAAAAGGGCCCTAATAGCCCTGTGTGCCTGTCCTGTGAGATGCAATCCCTATGCTAGGTGTACCTGTGTGTGGTACTTCCGGAAACACTCTCCTAAGCATAGGGCAGGGTGGTCAGGACAGTCAGGACAGAAATAGCGGGTGTCACGCCTTATTCCACTCCTGCTACAGACACGACATTTTTTTCGGGGTGGCGGTTGGGTTGAGGTACCAGGAACGACACTGGGGAAATGTCGCTCGTGTAGACGGCTAACTACACTGGTGGTTGGGGCCACGGAACCTCCTGGATACAGGAGGTCCTCGATGATCTCTTCCTGGAATTTGAGGAAGGATCGTGTTCTCCCAGCCTTACTGTAGAGAACAAAACTATTATACAGAGCCAATTGAATTAAATATACAGACACCTTCTTATACCAGCGTCTGGTGCGTCGGGAAACTAAATAGGGAGCCAACATCTGGTCATTGAAGTTCACCCCTCCCATGAGCGCATTATAGTCGTGGACTGAGAGGGGCTTTTCAATAACACGGGTTGCCCTTTCAATTTGGATTGTCGTGTCTGCGTGAATGGAGGAGAGCATGTAAACGTCACGCTTGTCTCTCCATTTCACCGCGAGCAGTTCTTCGTTACACAAGGCAGCCCTCTCCCCCCTTGCAAGACGGGTGGTAACGAGCCGTTGGGGGAAGCCCACGCGACTAGTTCGCGCGGTGCCACAGGCGCAAATCTGCTCTAGAAACAAATGCCTAAAGAGGGCCACACTTGTGTAAAAATTGTCCACATAAAGATGGTACCCCTTGCCGAATAAGGGTGACACCAAGTCCCAGACTGTCTTCCCACTGCTCCCCAGGTAGTCAGGGCAACCGACCGGCTCCAGGGTCTGATCTTTTCCCTCATAGATCCGAAATTTGTGGGTATAGCCTGTGGCCCTTTCACAGAGCTTATACAATTTGACCCCATACCGGGCACGCTTGCTTGGGATGTATTGTTTGAAGCCAAGGCGCCCGGTAAAATGTATTAGGGACTCGTCAACGCAGATGTTTTGCTCTGGGGTATACAAATCTGCAAATTTCTGGTTGAAATGGTCTATGAGGGGCCGAATTTTGTGGAGCCGGTCAAAAGCTGGGTGGCCTCTGGGACGGGAGGTGGTGTTGTCGCTAAAATGCAGGAAACGCAGGATGGTCTCAAATCGTGTCCTGGACATAGCAGCAGAGAACATGGGCATGTGATGAATTAGGTTCGTGGACCAATATGACCGCAATTCATGCTTTTTAGTTAGACCCATGTTGAGGAGAAGGCCCAGAAAAATTTTAAGTTCGGAAACTTGGACTGGTTTCCACCGGAAAGGCTGGGCATAATAGCTTCCCGGGTTTGCGGTTATAAATTGTGTGGCATACCGATTTGTTTCTGCCACGACTAAGTCCAAGAGCTCCGCAGTCAAGAACAGCTCAAAAAATCCCAGGGCCGAACCGATCTGAGCTGTCTCAATCCGAACTCCAGACTGGGCGGTGAAAGGGGGAACTACAGGTGCGGCTGAAGTTGGTGACTGCCAATCAGGGTTTGCCAGCACCTCAGGGACTCTAGGGGCTCTACGGGACTGTCTGTGCGGTGGCTGCGACGGGGTAACTACTGCACGTGCCACCGTACCAGCTTCAACTGCCCTTCTGGTGCTCGCTACTTCACCATGTTGTACGGCAGTGCTGGTACTAGGTCCAGGAAGGGCTGCGCTGCTGGTGTATGCCTCACCACGTGATCCGGCAGCGACAGCCCCACTCTGCTGCTCTTGAAGCGGATCCTGCGCAACCTGTGGTCTAGCGGCACGGGGCCGGGTACGCCTGGTTCTATCAGGGACCTCCACCTCCTGGTCCGAACTTTGGGTCAGAGAGCCACTGCTTTCTACAGGTTCATATTCTGACCCGCTAGATTCATCAGATGAGGGTTCCCACTCCTCATCCGACTGGGTCAGAATCCTGTAGGCCTCTTCAGAAGAATACCCCCTGTTTGACATTTGGGCAACTAAATTTAGGGGTATTCCCTGAGACTACCCAAGAAAAAAAGCAAGCCTGTCTTACAAAGGGGAGGCTAGCAAAGTACCGGAGGCCGCTGCGGTTGATAAAAAATATCAAAACTGATTTTTTTATCGCCGCAGTGCGTGTAAAGTGAATGTGCAGTGTTCAAAAAAAATAAATTTTTTGTCACTGCGGTGGGGCGGGCGTGGGTGAACGCACGTGTGGGCGACCGATCTGGCCTGATCGGGCAAACACTGCGTTTTGGGTGGAGGGCGAGCTAAGGTGACACTAATACAATTATAGATCTGACCGTGATCAGTTTTGATCACTTACAGATACTATAAAAGTACAAATGCTGATTAGCGATACGCTAATCAGCGAATAAGGGACTGTGGTGCGGTGGGCTGGGCGCTAACTGATCCCTAAACTACCTAACCAAGGGGCCTAAACTAATCCTAAAACCTAACAGCCAATACTAGTGGAAAAAAAAGTGACAGTTTACACTGATCACTTTTTGTCTTTCACTAAGTGATTGACAGGGGCGATCAAAGGGGTGATCAAAGGGTTAATTGGGGTGCAGGGGGTGATCTGGGGCTAAAGTGTGGTGTTGGTGCTACTCACTGTGAAGTCTGCTCCTCTGCTGGATCCAACCGACGAAAAGGACCAGCAGAGGAGCAGAGAAGCCATATAACAGATCATATTTACTAATATGATCTGTTATATGGCTTGTGATTCGGTTTTTTTAAAATCAGCAACCTGCCAGCGACGATCATTGGCTGGCAGGTTGCTGATGCAATACTCCTCAAACTTTTGCCGGCCCGCGATGCGCATGCGCGGGCCGGCTGTGACCGAAATCTCGCGTATCGCGAGAGGTCGCGCCGGCGCGTCCAGGCGGAATTAATCAACCACCTCCAGGACGCGTCGCTGCGTTCAGCGGTCCGGAGGTGGTTAAGAGGCTCCTCTGTCCTCCACTCGTTACCTATGTTAATGGGACCTGTTTGAACTTGTTATCAGTATAAAAGACACCTGTCCACAACCTCAAACAGTCACACTCCAAACTCCACTATGGCTAAGACCAAAGAGCTGCCGAAGGACACCAGAAACAAAATTGTAGACCTGCACCAGGCTGGGAAGACTGAATCTGCAATAAGCAAGCAGCTTGGTGTGAAGAAATCAACTGTGGGAGCAATTATTAGAAAATGGAAGACATACAAGACCACTGATAATCTCCCTCGATCTGGGGCTCCACGCAAGATCTCACCCCATGGGGTCAAAATGATCACAAGAACGGTGAGCAAAAATCCCAGAACCACCAGAATGTGGCGATCGGGTTGCAATTCCAGATCATATGCCAAAAATACGCCTCCATTTCCCCACGTCTTGGACATGCCGTGGAGGATGCCCTGCCCATTCTGTACAGTCTAGTAGGTGTGAGATATGTTTGGTGGATGATGTATAATTGAATTATTTTATTATTGACTGCTGGCGATACTTGCAAATGTGATTCTAATAAATCTATTATTGATTCTTCTGTAAGTGTGGGTATCATTATTTTCCATTTATCTATTATCCTAAAGCGCTGACCTTTGCTTGTACCAGATGTGAATGGAGTCCTTGGGTTTTTACGACTCCTATAAGTGGGTACTTAGAGATTGTAGTGTTGGTATTCGGGAATTTGCTCTGTATGGCTGATTGGAGCTGTATGTATGAGAAAAAGTCAGATCGGGGGATTTGATACTTCTGGAACAGTGCCTCAAATGTCATTAGCACTCCTTGATCATACACATCCCCAAGGGTTTTAATGTCTGCCATCCACCATCTGTCCGCCCTTATAACCACCTGCAACTGCGGTAGCGATTGGTTATCCCACAGGGGTATGTCGGATACAATATCTGTAAAATGAGCCCATGATTTTGCCTCCCTCCAGGTCATTTGTGCCAACTTGTGAAGTGGCAACAACGTTTTCTGGAACTTAGGTGGCATTTCCAGGATTGACCATAGTGTGTGGCAATTTAGGTAGTATTTTAAGAAGTATTCCGAAGTGGGAAGGTCTACAGAAGAATACCAGGAGCTAATAAGCCTCAGCTGGCCTGCCAAGTAATATATATAATAGTCCGGCAGTGCCATATCCCCTTCTGCATGCGTTTTAATGTATCTAAGCTTAGTTTCGCTTGGGATCTTCCCCAAATAAAAACCCTAGTTATGGAATCTATTTCTCTAAATACTGAATTGGGTATGTATATTTCCGAATGTTGGAAAGCATAAAGAGCTTTGGGAAGTATTATCATTTTGATTAGGTTAATGTGGCCTGCCACTAAAATAGGCAAAGTCTTCCAATTTTGAAGTTTGCTCCGTATATGGGCAATTAAAGGGTAGATGTTAAGTGACAAGGCCTGAGAGTGTCTTTTAGTTATGTTTACTTTGAGGTATTTGAAAGTTTCTACTACCTTCAATATTTCTATATGAGAGGGACCTGTCCAGTTTGTGTTGCCTAGAGGCATATATACAGATTTTTCCCAGTTGATTCTTAGGCCCGAAAATTCCCCAAACTCATTTATCAGTGCCACTGCTTCTCTAAGAGATGTGGAGGGAGATGATAGATATAAGATCATGTCATCTGCGTACAATCCTATGCAGACATCTCTGTCTCCCATAGTCACACCTGTTTTGGTATTGTTTCTTCTAACCCTGATTGCCAGTGTCTCGATCGCTAGAGCAAGCAAGAGTGGTGAGAGGGGGCAGCCTTGTCTCGTGCCTCTATGGAGAGAGAAGGTTTCTGATAATTCCCCGTTTATTAATTGTCGGCTTACTGGGCTATTATACAGAAGAGTAATCCATCTAAGGAATTGTGGACCAAATCCAAACCCTTTCAAGCATTGAAACAAATAGGCCCATTCAATTGAATCGAATGCTTTGGCAGCGTCTAATGAGGCCAAGGCCCAGTCTGCATTTAGGGCATATCCCAGTTGTGTGACTACCTGTACTCTTCTAATATTTTCCGTGGTGGACTTCCCTGGCATAAATCCCGTCTGGTCCTGGTGGACCAGAGACAGGATTACCCGGTCCAACCTGGTCAGGATTTTATAATCCACATTCAGCAATGCTATGGGTCTATATGAGCTGCACTAATACTAATGGGTCTTTATCCGGTTTAAGCAGTAAGATGATGGTAGCTTCCATAAATGACTCTGGCAAATGTCCCTGTGGCGAAACCAACCTCGCCACTGGGTTTTGGAGAGGCCTGTTTACCAGCTTCTTGCCTCAGGATTATGGCCCATACTAACTTTAAAGGATTAGACAGACCGGCCGCACAGCTTAAATCTGTCTTTGGAATTGTATTTTGTTATGTGAGGGTACCCAGATAGCCCATTTTATTGTATTCGTGTATTCTGAGTGCCATTCACCTAATGATATGCACTCAGACTTGAGCTATCTGGGGCTATGTTAAATGTCTGTGTTTGCTGTGGGGGTGTGACATTGTGTATTTGGTGGTGAGTTCTGTCCTGTTGTATCCACATGTGTATTGGCGATTTCCCTTTGTCCTGAGAGATAATTGAATTGCTCCTCGGGTGTCTCCAGGGCAGAGAGGAGGAAACCATGATGCATTGTGGGGATGTGTTGTGTCTGTGTATCCTGGGTGCTACGTATCTGTCCTGTGTCACAGTCTTCCTTCTGGTTCCCTAGGGGCGTGTCCACCAGATGGGGACCTGCAGAAATACGGGCGGGTAGCCCTCAATAAAGTGTTCCTGTTTTATACCTTCATGAAGTCTTGGCTCATGTTTGGGGGATGGAATAACTACACTCTTGGGGATTGCTATATCACAATACTCCCCTGAGTATAAGCTCTTGTAAGAGCTTGATCCTGGTTCCTGTCTCTGGATTTAGGAGAGGTTCACCCACTGGAGCCTGGAGCCTGGAGCCTTGTCGTAGGTCCAGGGTGGGTAGGAGACGGCGAGACCCCAACCAAGCTTCGGCGGTTCGTGGGGTCTGCAGTGCTGACGGTGTCAAGTGGAGTGCTTGGAGTCCTCTGGAAGCACTAGGAGCATCTATCGACGGAGGTACCCGGTCGGGGTGCTAGGCGTTCCGTTACAGTCCTGTTTCTAGAGCTACCTGAAGTGTGGATAATAATTGTGGGACCAGTTCCTCCGCATATTTGGAGTATACTTCTTTAGGGAGACCGTCTGGACCGGGCAATTTCCCATTGTTGAGGTCTGAGATGGCTTGTGTCATTTCTTCTAAGCTAATTGGTTGATTAATTTGTGAACTTTGTGTTGTGGTAAGTTTGGGGAGAGATATACTATCTAAATAACTAAGTATTTCTGTTTCTGATGTAGTTATGCTTGAACTATAAAAGTCTTGGTAGAATTGTGTAAAAGTCTGGAGGATTGCTTCCTGTGTGCAGACTTCTTGCCCTGCAGCATTCCTGACTGATAGTATTGCTGATGAGGGTTGGTTATGTCGAATTAATTGGGCCAATAGTTTAGCTGATTGATTACCTAACTCAAATGCTGTCTGTTTTATAAAGAACAGTTTCCTGTCCGCTTTATCCTTAAGTATCTCTAGGTATTTCCTGCCTACTTGGAGCTAGGCGTTTCTATTTGCATCTGTTCGATGCTGGATGTATTGCTGTTCCAGTGCGGTACACTGGGATTCCAGCTCCGTCTCCAAACGCTTGGTGTCTTTTTTAATGTAATTAATACTGGAGTGTAAATGCCCGCGGAGGAATGCTTTTAAAGTATCCCACACCAGAGCTATATTCTGCTCTTCTGCATGTATTTCCAAAAACTCCTTTAGCTAAAAAGAGGTCTCATCCGCTGAGCCCAGCAGGTTCAACCAAAACTGTTGTATACTCATTCTGTACATTACTGAGGAATTACCACGTGTTAGAATGCCTAACATTGGCAAATGATCAGATATCCCCCTAAGTAAGTATGTTCTGGAGCGAAGGTTTAACATTACTATCTCATTACCTAGCATGTAGTCTATTCGGGTTAGGGAGTTATGGATACCGCTATGATAGGAGTATACCCTATCTCTAGGATGCTTAGTTCTCCAGAGGTCAAACCATCGAAATTCAGACAGAAACCTGTTAAGTCATGAAGGACTCCCTGCACCTATTGGGTCTGCTGCGTCTGTAAAACGATCTAGAGATGGGTCTAATATTATGTTTAGATCTCCCATGCAGATTACTCTAGCATGCGGGTAGGTTCCCGCAAAGGTGGCTGCTAAGTATAATATTTGCATAGATCCAGGGGGAGGGTTGTAAATACCCAATATTGTATATTGTACATTGTCAATTAGAGAGTGTACAAAGACATATCTGCCTTCTGAATCAACGGTCAAGTCCTTTACCTCCCAGCGTTTGTGGGTTATTAAGGACACTCCTCGTGACGAGGAGGCGGGATAAGAATGTGCGGCCCACTGAACCCAAGGTTTCTGTAAGACCCTAGAGGTAGTAGTAATTAAATGTGTGTCTTGAAGACATAAGATTTGTGGATTAGACTTTCTAATCAGGGCGAACACCATGGATCTCTTCTGCGGTGTACCCAATCCCCTAACATTCCATGAAAGGAGTTTTAGCTCAGCCTTGGATTCAAAGCAAGACACGTGATGTCAAGAATGGGGCGCAGTGCAGTGGGTGTAGCATTATACAACATTTATATATAAATAACTGTCTCTAACCAGTGAAAAATTATTGTTTTAAAACCAGAAAACTGTCTAAGATCTTAACTTTTCCTATCCTCGTATGTAGTTAACCATTTGGAGTGCCGCCTAACTCCAGACTAAAGGCCAGTAAAACCGGGATGCTTCTGTCTACGGTGACTATTGGCAGAAGCATACAGGCTGTGGCTACAGTAATGATATAACCATTTAGAGGATTTAACACAATAATTAACGCCCTATATTCTTGGCTAAATTGAGACTGTATGTATCCCTGCCACTGTATTTAACTATCTGGAACATATCAAATGAGCCAAACCAGATCAGTGTCCTCAGCTGGTAGCATGACCCTATTTATAGCGAAAGTCTCAGCGTCTCGGGAATCTTCTCCGTAAGGCCAGCCATTCTGAGACTTCTCCAGGAGAGGTAAAGAAGACCTCTCTGTCGCCGTCCACTACTCTGAGCCTTGCAGGATAGCCCATGGAGTATGGAATGTTCGCTTATCTCAGGCGTCTCTTTACCTCCATAAAGGTGGCACGTTGTTAATGCAGATCCATGGAGAAATCCGGAAAGATGAAAACTCTGGCTCTGTCATGTTTAATTTCCTGCCTTCTTCTAGCTAGAGCCAGTCCCTGTCTTTGCAGTTGAGAAATCTTGCACGCATGGGACGTGGTGGAGCCCCTGGTGGAAGGGGTTTTGCTGGTACTCTGTGCGCCCTTTCCACTGCGTAGGCTGAAGAGAACTCTGCATCTGGAAAAAGTTATTTTATCCATTTTTCAATTAACTCATCTGGTGCACGCCCTTCTGCTCTTTCAGGCAGGCCAATAATTCTGATGTTATTTCTACGGAGCCTGTTTTCTAAGTCATCCACTTTTTGTTTCCAGAGCTCAGCTTTGGTGTTTAGCTCAGAAATGGATCATGGGACAGTGGCTATAGCATCCTCTACATGTGATATACGTTCTTCGGCATGTTGGACTCTCTCGCAAGTTGTGTAGATCTTGGCGTAGAAGCCCCAGGTCTATTTTGACTTCATCTAGTTTCCCAGTGAGAGATGCCTTACATGCAGTGATGGCTTCCAGTACTTGAGCGGATATTTGTTTAAGCGTGAGCTCTTCTTGGTCCTCTCCAGAGGGTGTTAAATCTGATGCCGTACTTGCTCTAGTGTTAACATTCCGTTGCGGTAATGGTGACCACGTTCCCTCTTCTGGCTGTCTGGCAAATTCACACCGTTTTTCAGCTGTGTTCTGTGCTTTATGAGCACCCATTGTTATATCAGATTTTTGGTCAATCTGCTATATTATAAACAGAGTCTGGCCCTCTGGTAGGTGTAGTGTATTTCTGTATATTATCAGTCTGCTTGTTAGCAAGGAGGTGATGTCCCCCTGAATTTGTCCTGTAGATCAGTTTGCAGAGCAATGACCTGATTTTGGATTCAGACAGTCTACAGTTCCTATTAGTTAATATATGCAGTAGCTCGTGGCTATCTTATGAAACAAGGGATATATTCTGTATCCTGCTGGGGTTGGTGACGGTGACCGTGTGGCTTGCTTCTCCTCTTCTCCTGCGTTGCGGAGGCACCACTAAATGGCCGTCTGTCGGGAGAGCGGAGGAGCCTGTGTGGTTAACCGGCCCTCGCCTTCCGCCTCCTGTGTTACGCCCGATGCCTCCCGAACCACTTACCCTTGCTCCTCACTGGACTAAAGCTCTCTTCTTCACCTCCGGTCAGCTGCACCAGCACATGTCCTGCTCCTCCAGGCCACAAGCGTAGCGCACCGCACTTCCTCCACGTGCGCTCCCTCGGGCAGATGTCACCCGTGCAGGGTAAAGTCTTTTGCAGGGTTCAATATGGAATCTGTTTGTGATGTGATGTCCAGGATTTGTCCCGATATGCAGCGTTAGCCTCGGAGCTCACCTTAGCTGCGTCCAGCCATCTTGGCTGCTGGCCCCGCCCCCATATCCATTGATTTTAATGTGTTTTTCACTTACCATTGATCAGCATTTACTACTTGGGTCTGTGTTTTACGGACCACACCTGCCCATGGGAATCTATGGGTCTGTGAAAACCTCTTACAGAACATGGATGGCAAGTGTGTTCTGTCAGAGGTTTTGACAGACTATTGGTAGGAAATGGAGCGGAAATCCTCTTTTCAGCCTTACAGTGCACATTGTACACAGATGAAACTCAGAGGACAAAAAAAAAGGGACATATGGACCAAAAATTGACTCTTCAGAGTTATTGTCATGGATGAAACATTTGATGTACTCGTACATGTGAATAAGACCGAGGGTACATTCCAGTAGATATTATTAGTGTTGAGCGAATTAAAGTTGACGAAGTAGAATTTGATCCGAATTTAAGGAAAGATTTTAATCGTCACGAAGTCGAATTTCCTCGTGCTTCGTGGTAACGAATCAGATTTTTTTCTAAAATGGCTGCTGCACATGTTAGAAAGAGAAAGTAAGAAGCCCAGGATTGAGGGATCACCAATGATGCCATACAGACAGCCAATCAGCAGATAGCCAGTCCCTGTGATATAAATAGCCTCAGCCTGCCCGGTCTCCTCCCTTTTTTTAAGTGAACTTAGTGCAGGGAGAGACGTTACAGACACTAGGGACAGTGTTTAGGAAATATGTGCCTCCCACTTGTTAAGGGACCAGAAGTAATGGGACAGAATAATAATCATAAATCAAACTTTCACTTTTTTTTTTTTATGTTTAAACTGTTTTTATTCAGTTCATTTTTCAAAAACATTTAACATGTTCACATTTCAATCCATGAAGTACATAATATATATGCAAAAACAAATTACATACCATCAAAAGTATCTCTGTAATGTGACATGTTAAAGCCCCCGCAGAAATCTCCTCCATTCTGTTTATGTGCAACATTTCTTGATACCATTCTCTAATGTTAGGTGCATGTACAGTGCGCCAATGTCTAGGGAT
This sequence comes from Bufo bufo, assembly GCF_905171765.1. Taxonomy (NCBI): domain Eukaryota; kingdom Metazoa; phylum Chordata; class Amphibia; order Anura; family Bufonidae; genus Bufo; species Bufo bufo. The sequence continues at coordinate 462,208,997 of NC_053392.1, read as the reverse complement.
CATGGACCTGGCTGCGGAGATAAAAAATCTCAACATATTGCGTTTCTGAGAAGCGATGGAACCTGGTAGGATGGAGAGGAGCGCCACTTGAGGTGTGTTTTCTATTGACTTCCCAGTCATTTTCCTATATATGTCAAAGATTTTATTCCAGAAAGGTTTTACCTTATTACAGCCCCACCAGATATGCAACATAGTCCCCTTTTCTGTGCTGCATCTCCAACAGGTTTCTGGTACTGACGGGAATATCCTATGTAATCTAACTGGGTACCTGTACCATCGAGCCATAATCTTATAGTTTTTTTCCTGTGCAGAACAGGCCATTGATAATTTGTGAGAGAATATAAATGCTTTCTGTTGTTCCTCCTTTGTTATGGAGGTACCTAGTTCTTGTTCCCAACCTGAAATAAAACTCGGTCTGCCCTGATATGTATCTTCCATCAGATTCCTATCTAGCAAAGAAATCAGGTGAGTAGGCGGAGATTATAACAGAAATAATTTCTCAGTTTCAGATAAGGATTTTCCAAAGGAACCTTCCTCACCTTTCGAGGAAATGTACGATTTCAATTGTTCGTATTCCAACCAGGAAATACGAGCATTCAAGTGTCTTGCGGACAGGTCCTGGAAGGACGGCAAAGGAGATCCTGATAGGACGTGATAAAAGCGTGGATCTGCAGATGCCTGCATCCCCTGAAAGGAATCCCTATTGGAACTAGCTGGAAAAGCTGGATTGTGGAAGAGTGGAGTTAAGGGACTAAATTTTCTAGAACAAATGCCTCTCTGTATAAATGAATCCCATAATTTCAAAGTTTGTTGTGTCAGTTTATTACACTTTTTAAACTTGGGACGAGTCTCTGTCGCAATCCAAGGAGTATGGTTAAGTGGAGAGGAGTAGAGGGACTGTTCTAGTTGAACCCACTGTTTAGAACGCCTATGATGCTGCCAGTCAAGCAATCTGAGAAAGGAGGAGGCTGCGTGATAAAGCTTCAAATCTGGAAGACCCGCCCCTCCCGAGGATTTGGGTCTGGTCAATGTGGTGAGTGCGATTCGAGGACTGGACGAGCCCCATACAAATCTGATAATTAAAGTCTGCATAGAGCGAAAAAATGCAGAAGGAGGTATCAACGGAACTGTTTGGAAGATGTATATGAATTTTGGCAAGATATCCATTTTTAAGACATTCATTCTCCCAAACCATGACAACCCTTTTTTATTATAGTTGGCAAGGTCTTTTGTCGTTCGATCTAATAGTGGGAGGTAGTTTAAGGTATACAACGAGTCCGAATCCACTGGTATCTGGACTCCCAAATATTTTATTGCTGAAGATTGATGCTTAAATTGGAATGCTGTGAGCAAGTTGCTGAATTCTTATTGTGGTATGGATATATTAAGGATATCCGATTTTGAATAATTAACCTTAAAGTTGCTTAAGTGTCCAAAGCGTTCAAACTCCTTTAAGATTGAAGGGAGAGAAATATGCGGTTGAGAGATGTACAGCATCAGATCGTCAGCATATAAGGCTGATAAATCAAACTTTCACTTTTTAATACTTGTTTGCAAATCCTTTGCAGTCAATTACAGCCTGAAGTCTGGAACACATAGACATCACCAGACGCTGGGTTTCATCCCTGGTGATGCTCTGCCAGGCCTCTACTGCAACTGTCTTCAGTTCCTGCTTGTTCTTGGGGCATTTTCCCTTCAGTTTTGTCTTCAGCAAATGAAATGCATGCTCAATCGGATTCAGCTCAGGTGATTGACTTGGCCATTGCATAACATTCCACTTCTTTCCCTTAAAAAACTCTTTGGTTGCTTTTGCAGTATGCTTTGGGTCATTGTCCATCTGCACTGTGAAGCGCCGTCCAATGAGTTCTGAAGCATTTGGCTGAATATGAGCAGATAATATTGCCCAAAACACTTCAGAATTCATCCTGCTGCTTTTGTCAGCAGTCACATCATTAATAAATACAAGAGAACCAGTTCCATTGGCAGCGATACATGCCCACGCCATGACACTACCACCACCATGCTTCACTAATGAGGTGGTATGCTTAGGATCATGAGCAGTTCCTTTCCTTCTCCATACTCTTCTCTTCCCATCACTCTGGTACAAGTTGATCTTGGTCTCATTTGTCCATAGGATGTTGTTCCAAAACTGTGAAGGCTTTTTTAGATGTCGTTTGGCAATTTCTAGTCCGGCCTTCCTGTTTTTGAGGCTCACCAATGGTTTACATCTTGTGGTGAACCCTCTGTATTCACTCTGGTGAAGTCTTCTCTTGATTGTTGACTTTAACACACATACACCTACCTCCTGGAGAGTGTTCTTGATCTGGCCAACTGTTGTGAAGGGTGTTTTCTTCACCAGGGAAAGAATTCTTCGGTCATCCACCACAGTTGTTTTCCGTGGTCTTCCGGGTCTTTAGGTGTTGCTGAGCTCACCGTTGCATTCCTTCTTTTTAAGAATGTTCCAAACAGTTGTTTTGGCCACGCCTAATGTTTTTGCTATCTCTCTGATGGGGTTGTTTTTAGTTTTTTCAGCCTAATGATGGCTTGCTTCACTGATAGTGACAGCTCTTTGGATCTCATCTTGAGAGTTGACAGCAACAGATTGCAAAAGTAAATAGCACACTTGAAATTAACTCTGGACCTTTTATCTGCTCATTGTAATTGGGATAATGAGGGAATAACACACACCTGGCCATGGAACAGCTGAGAAGCTAATTGTCCCATTACTTTTGGTTCCTTAACAAGTGGGAGGCACATATGCAAACGGTTGTAATTCCTACACCGTTCACCTGATTTGGATGTAAATACCCTCAAATTAAAGCTGACAGTCTGCAGTTAAAGCACATCTTGTTCGTTTCATTTCAAATCCATTGTGGTGGAGTATAGAGCCAAAAATGTTAGAATTGTGTCGATGTCCCAATATTTATGGACCTGACTGTACCCACCTATTCTAGATGACGGAATTATGCTAACTTACTCCCCTAGATTCTAACACCCCAATATTTTCTATCACAATAGCTGCCACCACCTATACTTTAAGGCAATAGGGGCCTATACTCAGATATTCTCTCAACCCAAATTTAACACAGTAACACAGGTTATCTATATGGAACCAAAAATCCTCTGAAACACTACTGGTAACGTTATTCCCTCCGAAAGAGCAAGTTCTATAAGACCACAAGGAAGGGACTTATTAATGTTTACATTTAATACACAATAGTGCAATACAAAAAGAAAGTGTCAGATAAAAGATAAAAACAAAATATACATACAATAACAATGCAGTGAACAGATAAAATAAACGGGATAAAATACAGAATATTGGCTTACTGAGATGCAGAAGTTATATTCTGGCTGTGGGGACAGCTGAAGATATTGGCAGTCACTCCAAACGATGTGGATCCCCAAAATGGCTGACCCTTACCCTGTTCCTAAACACCCATTTTTATCCCCCATCAGCCGAGGGGTGGGCTGTGAGGGAACCTCCCTCCTTTCGGTCCGGCCTTCTGAGACGTCTGATATTATTCAGGTTTCTGCCCCACCTTCCCAGAAGACTGACTGAGGTGGCAATATGAATCACGGCGATTCCTCGCTGTATGACAGGGACTGCGGGTACAGGTATGATCCCATAATCTAAGTCGCTTTGTCCCGGTCTTACAGACACCAAATGTGATTGAGTTATGAATTCCAGAAGGCCAGATCCTGAACACCGAGAAATGCCTTCTATCCAGTATGGTGCGCATAGACTCTGCCCGAAGCCCATGTCAGGCTGAACACAATTATTAGGGTTCTGAGGCTGTGGGTGCCATGAGTTCGGAGATATGGAGTTATGGCTTCTGATATTATTTCATTCATCTACTGAATGGGTTTGACCACCCACTAGCAGCCAACATGTCTAGGGTGGCTGTGCATTTTAAGTTTCCCCCTCCCAGGTCTTCATTAGGATGTCAAAATGGCTTTCAATTAGTAGGCCTGTGCTAAATGGGGGCTTCCTCTGATAATGTGGAGTTTCTCACCTAGTCATCAGACGGGCTGCCATCTAGAGGCACCATTTGCATTTGATTTATAGATCAATTAGCCACTGCTATATAATCAGCTATTGATAATGTAAGTATATGAGAATATGGGATCTATCTATCTATATATCTATCTATCTGTCTATTTACCTCGGATTTCGTTACAAGGGACCAATAGAACAGTGTAAAGCTTGGCTGATACAGAAGCTATTCTATTACACCTTGCTGAATTGGGGTTAAAAAGTGTTCTAATACTACAGATTTTAGGTTATTCGCATTCTTTTATACATAAGTAATTCCATTAATCTGTGATTCTGTCATTGGGGTGACATTGAGGTCTGATGCTACAGATTTTGGGGGGTTCACGTTCTTTTATACATAAATCTGTTAATCTTTGATTGTCTGATACTGCTGTTTTTGGGGTGTTCACGTTCTTTTATATATAATTCAAACCGTAAATCCTTGATTCTGAGGTGAAATTGTGTCCTGATACTACAGATTTTATAATGTTCACGTCTTTTTTTTACATAATTCAATTCATTAATTCTTAATCTGCTCCAAATCTACCTCACATGGTGTTGTCATCTGCAGGACCTCATGGCCCCTGTAATGGTGTTCTTTTCATGTCAGAATCTCAACCTAGCCTAAATTCTCTGGGTCAGTCTGACCATCAGGGGCAGACTGACTATGGAACCTACCAGGAATAGTTTCTGTAGGCCAATGTTCATGGATGACACCAGATTCCTCCTCACAGCCGGTGGTAGGGACATATCGATCTGATGCTCCCAGCATTAACACTGGGAGCGTCAGATACTTATGTAACCAGTCAGTTAGGTTTTAGAAGATTTGCACAGTATTAAACTAAGCCAGAGGGATAAGGTTACTTTTACACTAGCGTTGTTTAAATCCGGCGTTCAATTCCGACACCGGAACTGCCCGCCGGATCAGGAAAAACGTGTGAAAACGGATTACATTTGAATCCTGATCAGGATTTTGATAACAATGAAAAAATGCATTGGACAAAACGGATCCGCCATTTATGGACTTTAACTTTTTTTTCCACATTTTTCGGGTTTAACATGCAAAAGCCGGATCTGAACACACGGCGCCGGATCCGGCGTTAATGCAAGTCAATGGGAAAAAGACCGGATCCGGCATTCAGTCAAAGTGTTCAGGATTTTTGGCCGGAGGTAAAAATACAACATGCTACGGTTTTCTGAAAAGACTGATCAGTCAAAAAGACTGAACTGAAGACATCCTGATGCATCCTGAATGGATTTCTCTCCATTCAGAATGCATTAGGATAAAACTGATCAGTTATTTTCCGGATTTGAGCCTCTAGGACGGAAAGTACCCTAAGCTTGTATGTTTACACACCAGGAATTACTTCTGTACCAATCAATGTGGAAATCATAGTAACTGATCTTTCAACAAGTACTTTGAATCAGATCACTGAAAACTGTTTTAAGCAAGATATGAAAAAAGACAAATAACTAGTTGTTAAAAGAATCAGGATTACAAAAACAAAAAGAACATTGTGTTAATTGCAAGTTTACATATTGATATTTTTCATTCAAAGTCAATTAAAATATTCTGTATAAATAAAACATGTATAACAATGAAAGTCCATATCCATATGTGCCCTTCTTGTGTACAACTCTCATACTAGTTAAAGAGCATGCATGTTTGCAAATCATTTGCTCTAAACCCATCCACAATGCTATATTTTATAAATGAAAAAGAATAGATATTTTGTAAAGTTGTTTCCTTTTTTAATTTTAGATGCATACAGGGCAATAGAATTGATTGCAAAAGTGTTCAAATGGATAGGTCATCAGTATCAGGTCGCCCTCTGATCCAGCGACATGACTTCCTCCAGACCAGAAGCAACAGGGGCCCATTCTTGGTCACAAGAGCAGGGCAGCCAATCAATTGCATTAGTGGTATAGTATACAAGAAATGCGTGTCACAAGAAGTGAAATGCCATTCTTACACATGTGGCCTGTGAGTGGCTGCAGGAGTCTCGTGACCAAGAATGGGTCCCCATTTCCCATCACTTCTGGTCAGAGGTGACCTCCAGTTGCACTGGTACTGGAACTGGGGCGTTTGAAAAGGTGTTGTCTGCAGGCCCTCATGGGTTCTGTTGTTGCATTCTTTATCAAGTCAGAATCTGGGTTCAGCCTAGGATCCTCTGCACCAGTCTGATCATGGTAGTACTGCTAAGGTTTCTGTACCAGTACAGTATCTCACACGTGTGTAGGAAAACTCAATATTGGTAGGCACAGCCGTCAGAGACAGTGACACATAAGCATAGTTCATACAGGGCTTTGCCTGTTTTCTTTATTTTTATGCATAAAAAAAATAAATATATATATATATATAAAGCCTTCAGGGATCATGCACACGACCGTATGTATTTTGCGGTCCGCAAAACATACGGATGACGTCCGTGTGCATTCCGTATTTTGTGGAACGGAACAGCTGGCTCCTAATAGAACAGTACTATCCTGGGCCGTAATGCGGACAATAATAGGACATATTCTACTTTTTTGCAGAACGGACATACAGAAATGGAATATACACAAAGTAACTTCCGTTTTTTTTTGCGGACCCAAAACGGAACGGACACGGAAAGAAAATATGTTCTTGTGCATGAGCTTTCACATTCAGGCAAAATACTAAAATAAATTCCTGATTGAGCACTAACTAAACATGAGATTGCCTTTTCTATATGGGTAGCTTACTACCAGCCACATGACACAACACAAAGCAAACTTATAATTAACTTTTTGAGGTTTAGCAGACTTCTGCAGTAATGGTGCAAGACAGTCTGTGCAACAGGTCCCCACCACCACATGCACTTAGGTCCCTTTCACCCGCGATCTTTCAGAACGAGTGCAAAACATTGTAATGCGTTTTGCACTCGCATGAGAAAAATCGCGCATGTTTGGTACCCAAACCCGAACTTCTTCACAGAAGTTCGGGCTTGGGATCGGTGTTCTGTAGATTGTATTATTTCCCCTTATAACATAGTTATAAGGGAAAATAATAGCATTCTGAATACAGAATGCATAGTAAACTAGCGCTGGAGGGGTTAAAAAAATATAAAAAATAATTTAACTCACCTTAGTCCACTTGATCGCGGCCCGGCATCTCCTTCTGTCTCCTTTGCTGAACAGGACCTGTGGTGAGCATTAATTACAGGTAAAGGACCTTTGGTGACGTCACTCCGGTCATCACATGATCCATCACCATGGTAAAAGATCATGTGATGTCACCAAAGGTCCTTTACCTGTAATTAATGCTCACCACAGGTCCTGTTCAGCAAAGGAGACGCCGGGCCGCGATCAAGTGGACTAAGGTGAGTTAAATTATTTTTTTATTTTTTTTAACCCCTCCAGTGCTGTTTTACTATGCATTCTGTATTCAGAATGCTATTATTTTCCCTTATAACCATGTTATAAGGGAAAATAATAATGGTCGGGTCTCCATCCCGATCGTCTCCTAGCAACCGTGCGTGAAAATCGCACCGCATCCGCACTTGCTTGCGGATGCTTGCGATTTTCACGCAGCCCCATTCACTTCTATGGGGCCTGCGTTGCATGAAAAACGCAGAATATAGAGCATGCTGCGATTTTCACGCAACGCACAAGTGATGCGTGAAAATCACCGCTCATGTGAACAGCCCCATAGAAATGAATGGGTCGGTATTCAGTGCGGGTGCAATGCGTTCACCTCATGCATCGCATCCGCGTGGAAATCTCGCCCGTGTGAAAGGGGCCATAGAAGTGAATGGGGCTGCGTGAAAAACGCATTGCATCCGCAAGCAAGTGCGGGTGCGATGCGTTTTTCACTGATGGTTGCTAAGAGATGTTGTTTGTAAACATTCAGTTTTTTATCACGTGCGTGAAAAACGCATCAAAACGCATTGCACCCGCGCGGAAAAAACTGAACAACTAAACACAACCGCAGACAAAACTGACTGAACTTGCTTGCAAAATAGTGCGAGTTTCACTGAACGCACCCTGAACGCATCCGGACCTAATCAGTCACGCTCGTGTGAAAGGGGCCTTAGTGCTGACCTTTATAGCCCAGAAATGAGCTGAGCTCCTTCACCTGGCTGAGGGCTATGAAAACCTGTACTGAACAGGAAGGGAATGATGAGCCCCACTACCAACCTTCTCATCATTCCATTAAAATCCAGGCCTGACAACACTATTAACTAAAGTCCTTTGCAAACAACGCTTTGCTAATAAGGCAGCCCATCTTTCCTGGATTTCTGATATCTCATCCAGCTTTCCTAAATGAGATATTCACTTCCTGTAGCCTACTGTAGTACATTGTATATGAAAGAAAACTAGGGGAAATATAACAATTTCCTACCACTTTCCCGGTCACTGTCTCATACATAATATACATATAGTACGTCGGCTCAACAGTCCATAGTCCCCCTGATTGGCATGGGCTAGCTCCAGAACTCTTATTCCCACCTTTTACCTGATGATCAATGTGGAAATCATAGTATCCTGTTTTTCAACAAGTAGTTTGATGTAAATCTGAATGAGAATCTTTTTTTGGGGAGACATGCCAAATGCTCCTTTAGCCTTTGGTGGACAACTATGCATTCTGAACCACTGTTGCACAGCACAGATACAGCCCAATAATGTCACTACCAGAGCTTTGAGACGTTCTCACAGCTCTGTTTCTCCACCCCTGTGATGATGTCACTACCAGAGCTTGGAGGAGTTCTCACTGCTCTGTTTCTCCGCCCCTGGGATGAGGTCATTACTTTCTGTTTCCTTCCTCCCAGCTGTTCCTCCTATGTTTGATTTCTCTGCCTTTAAATCACCCCTCCTCCTTTGTAGAGTGTGGATTATATTTCTCATTTGAGTTGTAGCTCTTGCTTGAGTATCTTCACTTGTAAGCTATCATTTCACTGGACCTGTGTTCTGCTGCAGCAAGTACTCCGGATATTGCCACCTGTCTTTGGATCCGTCTTCTCTGCTGCTGCAGCTCCTTCAGCTAAGTGTGCAGACATTGTAGTGTATCTGTTTGTTTTCTGACCGGATCCGAGGCGACCACGGTTCCCTCCATATACTGAGCAGGGCACCGGTGGCCGTGCCCCTTCCACTATTGTTGGGGTTACAGTGGTCATCAGTCTTAGGTACGCGGGCATGCCTCGTTCCACCATTAGGATCCGGGTATGTGCTTAGCAGCATAGGGAGAGCTTTGAGGGTCTGACAGGGGTCACCCTTTATCCTCTCTAGTTTGGGTCCGGTCATTGGCTCTATTTTCTGTGTATGCTCTAGTTGCTCACATACAGCCGTGACAAATAAGTCCTGAGCAGTGTTGTATGTATGTCTCTTAACTCCTCTCCAACATCTGCTGCACATGTACGAAGGATTTTGGGTCTTTAAAGATGGCACCTGCTTAGAAGCCGAGTGGGCGCCATAGTCGGCAAGTGCATGCTGTTTTACACATCTGCCAGCAGTTGCCATGACTGTGTAGACCAAGCTAATCATGGAAATTTAACCAATTTTGCCATGGTCAGCATTGCATTTCAGCAGACATTTATTGGGGGGTGTGCTGCTTCTAATGATGGAACATCTACCTTCCTCCACGATTCCCCCAGGATTCATTTGGTTACTATGGTGCACTTAGGCAGTGCTTTTGCTATAAACTAAAATGCTACACAATGGGGGAGATTTATCAAACTGGTGTAAAGTAGAACTGGATTAGTTGCCCATAGCAACCAATCAGATTCCACCTTTCATTTTCCAAAGGAGCTGTGAACAATGAAATGTGGAATCTGATTGGTTGCTATGGGCAACTAAACCAGTTCTACTTTGGAGTAGAAGTTTGAAAAATCTCCCCCAATGTTCCAAATTAGTTTTTCCTAAACAATCAGTGTGTGCAAGGATTTTTTTTTTTTATCCTCACCAGTTATATTACAATGTGGATGTTATTACAAGTGGACGTCCTGATAATGGTAATGGCTTTATTTCTGTTGTGAAAAGAACACAACTGGGGTCATTTATTGTTCTGGTTTTGTTCTAATTTCGCAAGTCATGCCAACCAGAGACATAAAAAATCACGGAAAAAAGATACAAAACATCCTGCACGATATGGTAGTAAATATGCGGATGTGCATGGCTACATTTATAGAATCACGGAAAATAATGCACTAAAACAATAGATGCAAACATAATATATGGACTCAGGCTTTATTATGGACTAATGCATTATTTTCCGTGACCTTATAAATATAGCCATGCACATCTGCATATTTACTCCTATTTAGGGATCATGCACACAACCATATGCCCTCTGAGACATACGGTCCGTGAGCGGGCCATATGTCCCAGAGCGGCATACATCGTGCACACAGCATCATAGGTTACTATGATACTGTGTGCCTCCTCTGGGATGGCGCCAACCCTGACGCGCATTTCGGCAAACCTTTGTCTGCCCAGGGTTGGCGCCATCCTGGAGGAGGCACACTATGGGTAATTGATTCTGTCCTTTACATTTTGTAATATTATTTTTTGCACTTGCACTTTAACTTGAAATTATTTTGTTGGATTTGTATGAATTGTTACCGTTGTGCCCCCTTCCGGTTGATGCCGCCATTTCCCTGCAGTTGTATTTAATATATGGATTTTTTCTTATGAATTTTGCAAATAAAGTGTATTATTGACTCCATGTGGTCTGGTAGTCTTTTATAGGAATTTAGTACTAGACCTATTAGATACTGACTTTCAATTTTGTCTTATGAGGCAGCCACTCAGAAGTTCCCTGCATTTTCTAATAACGTCTTTCTTTTTTCTGCAAGTTCGTAGTTTTGTTAGTAGTTGCCGGGGGAAGGGGTGGAATTAGAGCCTACAATAACCCAAAAACCGAACCTCACTCCCCAACCTACTGCAACTTGTACAAAAAAAGAGCAAGGATTTAACAAGGTAAAAAAATCTCATTTTATTCAATATAAATCACATAATCATTACAGGTGAGACTCAAAAGGGACAGAACATGGATACTGGGCCACAAAAGGGCTCTGCAATGTGGAGAATCACAATAGGGGATAATGTGACCATATACAGCAGGTAACAGACAATTAACAGAGGCTGTGAATATTGGAGTAGTTGCGGGTGCAATTGCTGTCCCCTAGTGTTGAACAACTACCTAGCTCTTATTCACAGCGTCCAAGCAATGGATGCTGTAGGGTATAATTGGACGGTGCAATACTACTCATAAGAATGGCATATAACAATAACTGTAAGCCACTAGTCCCACCCTAATCCAGATACCATGTTACCTACCCATGTTGCTGCTGAAAAATGGTGACACGGTTCCCCCACTGCTTCAACCTCGACACGTGTTTCGCCATGTAGGCTTCGTCAGGAGGTACTTGATCCTGCCGAAGCCTTTTTGCAGCCTAGGTGGGCAAAGGGGCCCATATTCCAAAGAGCACCTTTCGGATTTCACAGGTCATTTTTTACAGAATTTGATTTCAAACTCCTTACCACACATTTGGGCCCCTAGAATGCCAGGGCAGTATAACTACCCCACAAGTGACCCCATTTTGGAAAGAAGAGACCCCAAGGTATTCGCTGATGGGCATAGTTAGTTCATGGAAGTTTTTATTTTTTGTCACAAGTTAGTGGAATATGAGACTTTGTATGAAAAAAAAAAAAATAATCATCATTTTCCACTAATTTGTGACAAAAAATAAAAAATTCTAGGAACTTGCCATGCCCCTCACGGAATACCTTGGGGTGTCTTCTTTCCAAAATGGGGTCACTTGTGGGGTAGTTATGCTGCCCTGGCATTCTAGGGGCCCAAATGTGTGGTAAGGAGTTTGAAATCAAATTCTGTAAAAAATGACCTGTGCAATCCGAAAGGTGCTCTTTGGAATATGGGCCCCTTTGCCCACCTAGGCTGCAAAAAAGTGTCACACATCTGGTATCTCCGTACTCAGGAGAAGTTGGGGAATGTGTTTTGGGGTGTCATTTTACATATACCCATGCTGGGTGAGAGAAATATCTTGGCAAAAGACAACTTTTCCCATTTTTTTTATACAAAGTTGGCATTTGACCAAGATATTTATCTCACCCAGCATCGGTATATGTAAAATGACACCCCAAAACACATTCCTCAACTTCTCCTGAATACAGAGATACCAGATGTGTGACACTTTTTTGCAGCCTAGGTGGGAAAAGGGGCCCATATTCCAAAGAGCACCTTTCGGATTTCACTCGTCATTTTTTACAGAATTTGATTTCAAACTCCTTACCACACATTTGGGCCCCTAGAATGCCAGGGCAGTATAACTACCCCACAAGTGACCCCATTTTGGAAAGAAGAGACCCCAAGGTATTTCGTGATGGGCATAGTGAGTTCATAGAAGTTTTTATTTTTTGTCACAAGTTAGTGGAATATGAGACTTTGTAAGAAAAAAAAAAAAATCATCATTTTCCGCTAACTTGTGACAAAAAATAAAAAGTTCTATGAACTCACTATGCCCATCAGCGAATACCTTAGGGTGTGTACTTTCCGAAATGGGGTCATTTGTGGGGTGTTTGTACTGTCTGGGTATTGTAGAACCTCAGGAAACATGACAGGTGCTCAGAAAGTCAGAGCTGCTTCAAAAAGCGGAAATTCACATTTTTGTACCATAGTTTGTAAACGCTATAACTTTTACCCAAACCATTTTTTTTTTTTTACCCAAACATTTTTTTTTTATCAAAGACATGTAGAACAATAAATTTAGAGCAAAATTTATATATGGATGTAGTTTTTTTTGCAAAATTTTACAACTGAAAGTGAAAAATGTCATTTTTTTGCAAAAAAATCGTTAAATTTCAATTAATAACAAAAAAAGTAAAAATGTCAGCAGCAATGAAATACCACCAAATGAAAGCTCTATTAGTGAGAAGAAAAGGAGGTAAAATTCATTTGGGTGGTAAGTTGCATGACCGAGCAATAAACGGTGAAAGTAGTGTAGGTCAGAAGTGTAAAAAGTGGCCTGGTCTTTCAGGGTGTTTAAGCACTGGGGGCTGAGGTGGTTAATCTTCCATAAGGCATATATTACTCCTTCTATTCAATGCAAAGTCATCAATTGCAGCGCTCACCTGTGGGCTTTCTCTTGGAAGCACGGAAAAATGTCCCGGACAACCAGTGTCGGACTGGGGTACCTAGGGCCCATCAGTAAATTTTATTTTAGAGGCCCACCATACGGATACAATCTAACAAGTTTATTTTTTTTTATGAACATAGGCTGGTTGAGGTGCTGTACATTGAATATATGTATGTAGTACACTAAATCTAATGTGTTATGTGCCACTTGTGCAGGGGGTGGGAGACTAGGGGCCCACCTTGCTCAGGTGCCCACCGGGGGATTCCCCTGTACCCCTGTGACCCAGTCCGAGCCTGCGGACAACGACCATGTAGCATACATGGTTGACATATAAAGGATGTTACAAATGTGGCAGCAATAAATGCATATGCTGCAATTTTATGAATGTGTCTCAATCGTTCACCTCCACGGCCAATGGTAGCAGCCATACAATACAACACTATCTGAACTGCAATACGGATTTCGCTGTATATGTTATAACCTGCAGGGAGTGTCAGTTACAGTATGTGGGTTGTACAACCAACCAAATTAAAGTGAGAATTAGAAAACATCTATCAGATATCCCCTATTACACAACAAGAAATGTTTCAGCGGCCTCACTACATTTTGCCACTGTTCACAAGGGAAACACGTCGGCTTTTGCGGTACAGGGCATTGAAAGGGTGTTTGCTCCAATCAGAGGAGGAGATCATAAACAGAAATTATTAAGCAGAGAAACCTATTGGATGTTTAAACTGGGAACATGTTTTCCAAGCGGTCTGAATAAAAAACATGATTTGGTTCTCCAATACAGATAACTGCAGTTTTTCTGTCTTGGAGAAGGAGTTTTTCTTTCCCTCGTTATAGGTGTGCAGGGGAATTGGTTACCCAGCCCCTTGCTATAGGAGGGTTTTCATTTTTAACTTATGCATGTCATAATGAAGGACCGCTATGTCTAAGGTCTGAAACGCGTAGACAAAGTTTTTGTATTTGATGTCTGGAGGTTTTATTACAAGGAAATAAAGCTTTTTTACGGGAAGCTGGATTCGATTTTTCTTTGTGGAGTACTCCTTCTATGCAACATAAGATGTCTGTGGGAGATCACTTTTGCATCTCTAAATGTGAGGAGCCGAATACGGATTTCCATCACTTCTGGAGATGCTGTAGAGTTCAGGAATTGTGGAGGGAAGTTGGAGCCTAAATACACTCTACTTGTATATTGATAGAGCCAGATCCCTATTGTGCTATATTTGGTTTCCTACTGGTATCCCTGGCCTCCTTGCACAGAAGTAAAAAGGCTATGTTACATATTTGCTCTGTGGCCACTTGAAATAGTACTTTAACCCATTGGCTCAACTCAGTGAAACTGCCTCTCTCTTAGATTTTTATTTAAAATGCAGACAAAGAAAAACAAATGAAAATTTTTTTTGAGAAATGGTCCTTGTTTATTGCTGTCTTGTTGAGGGATACTAAAATAGAACTAAAATCACATTTTAAACATACATCCTGGTACTTATTGGAGGTTCTACATGGACGTACACCAATATCTGACTTGAATACTTCATGATTAGTGAGTAGGGTTGTAAGCATTATAGCAAACAGGACTGGGGGATGGGAGGGTAGTTTGCTTATTAGTATATGATTATCATAATATGATGTATTTTATGGATTATTTCATGAAAATCAATAAAGAGATTTACAAAAAAAGAAGACCCCCAATCTCCAAATATGCCCTTTGGTGTCACTTTTCCTACCACCAAGGTAGTTAGTTTCTTTGGCTTACAAATGCTGATAAACTAGATCCAGATTACGCAGGAGTGACTGAATATTATATTAAAGGGGTTATACCACAAATGTAAAACTGATTTGTACTCACATATATGGAGGACTCCTCCTTTCTGTGGGTGGACAGCAGCTCATCAGGCACCTGCATCTCCCATGCATAGAAAATAGTCCCTCTTATAGGCCCAGAGATGCAAATGGTATGTAATTCCCACACAATTTCCTTCTCCACTGTCTAGAGAGAGAAATAGCTATATATTTACTATGAATTTATAAATTAAAGGTGCCTGGGCCTCATCACGTGCTTCTCTGTGAGAACACCAGCGCTGAGGGGAGGGGAGCAAGAAAAATATTGAGTATGTTTCCAAAAATAGAAAAGAATAAGCGGCACTCACCATTCGATGCAAAATTTCTTTACTGGGTGCAGAGAGGGAAGTAATGAACAACAGTGCAATCACAGAAACATGGCGACGGCCATTTCGCGTATCACCGCTTCATCTGGCCAATACTATTAACCCTTTGACGCAAAAGACGTCCCGATTCATGTTGAAAATAAAGAAGGTGAACGACCTCCAAAAACTGGCCCTTTGTAATGACCGGCGTCACGCAAAGGGAGGGAAATGGGAAGGCCCTGTCCAAGGGAGAGGGAAAGGTGGTGACCCCTGGCTGGCACCTGACTGCCCTGACGTCCCTAGACGGGTTCCTCACCCGTACGCCGATCACGTGCCTAAACCCTGGCTTTCCCTAAGATGAGCCCTGTGTAGTGAACGGGGCGGTGGGATCACTAGTCTGCACCACTGACACTAAGAGGAAAAAACCAAGGAGAGGACTGACAATACAGACAAACATATAATCCCAGGTGGGCGACAACAGCAGACCACCAAGGCCCAACAGGGATCCGGAGGGTAACGTTCTGGAACAACAACCAGGGAACACAGCTACACAGCTCCAGTGGGTCAGTATAGAAGTCCAGACAGGAAGCTCTATATATGGCAACCAGAGAAGTGGGAGATGGGAATATAAGGAGGTTGGGATTGCTGGACAAGAAACAGCTGAGGAGGAGAAGCTACGGATCCCTGAGTGAGCCAAAAAGGATTGCAAGGCAAACCCAGAAAGCTACCATTACGAAACAGCACTGTCTTTGTACATCGAACGCGCAGCCACCCGCTGCGACTTCCTGACCCCGGGTATAACGGAGTCAGACGTGGCTCTTGACACCCTTGTGACACCCTTTAGGTTTCAGCACACATGCCAACTTCAACCAGACAGAGATTTCCTGTCTGGAGTGCAGTGGCGCACCTACAGGGGGGGTCCAGCAGGTCTGGACCCCCCCTAGAACAACCAACCAAATTATTATTTTTTTAATCCTTCAGGGCCGCACCGCCGATCACCACAGGTGGCGCGGCCCTGGATGTAATTGCGGCCGCGGCGGTGGTGGGGGGGGGGGGGGGGGGGGGGCCGGGGGGGCAGTGGGAGTACTAGGAGATGAGCGCTTCCATTGTGGAAGCGCTCATCTCCATATCTAATCCATCTGTATCGCCGTCCTTAGGACAGCGATACAGATGCCTGTGCTGTGCTGCGGCAGGGGAGGGAGAGGTGTGTCCCTCCCCTGTTCTTCTGATAGGCCGCAGGCACTAATGCCTGCAGCCTATCAGAGGCCGGCTCAGGCGAGATGACGTCATCATCACGCGCCTGAGCCGGGCAGCACACAGCAGGGACACAGGCCGGAAGAGCCTGCATCGCATCGCTGCTGATGGAGGTAAGTATCAGTGTATTTTTTATTTTATTTTTGTTGTTTTTTTTTTTTTTGGAGGGGGGGGAGCTGGCACTATGGGGGCACTAAAGGGGAGACTAAAGGGGAGAACGGCACTATGGGGCATCTGGTGGTACTTTTTATTTTTAGGTGGCACTTCTTACTGGCACATTATGGGGGGGGGGACCATGGGGGAGAGGAGCACTATGGGGGCTCTAAAGGGGCTTTTTTTTACACATTATGGGGAGAACGGCACAAGGGGGCATCTGGTGGCACTATAGGGGCATTATTTGGGGGGCACCATGGGGGAGAGGAGCACTATGGGGGCTCTAAAGGGGCTTTTTTTTTTTTTTTTACACATTATGGGGGGCACTACAGGGGAGAACGGCACTATGGGGCATCTGGTGGCACTATAGGGGCATTATTTGGGGGCACTATGGGGAAGTGGGGGTACTAAAGGGGCCTTTTTTTCTTATTGGCACATGGGGGCATTATGGCATCTGGTGGCACTAAGGGGGCATTTTTTACTGGCACATTATGGGAGGCACTATAGGGGAGGGCGGCACTATGGAGGAGTGGAGCACTATTGGGGCATATGGTGGAACTTTATGGGGCGGCACCATGGGGGAGAGGAGCACTATGGGGGCATCTGGGGGGTCTAAAGGGGCTTTTTTTTTATTGACATATTATGGGGGCACTATAGGGGAGAATGGCACTATGGGGCATCTGGTTGCACTATAGGGGCATTATTTGGGGGCACTAAGGGGAAGTGGGGGCTCTAAAGGGGCCTTTATTCTTATTGGCACATTATGGGGGCATTATGGCATCTGGTGTCACTAAGGGGGCATTTTTTTACTGGCACATTATGGTAGGCACTATAGGGGAGAGCGGCACTATGGGGGAGTGGAGCACTATTGGGGCATATGGTGGCACTTAGAAGGGGCATTTTTTACTGGCATATTATGGGGGACACTATGGGGAAGGGAGAGGAGCACTATGAGGGAATTTACTGGGGCACTATATAGGGGTATTTTATACTGGCATACATTATGGGGACATTAGCTCAACAGCGGGCACTAAGCGGGGGTATTTCATGTACTGTCATATTGTAGGGAGAATTATTAGTACTAGGAGGTATTATGCGGAGCTTTGTTAATACTGGGGGGCTATGAGGAACATGATTACTAGTATGGGCACTATAGGGGCGTTATTACTACTAAGTGTGCTCTGGCAGAGAATTATTTCTATTTTGGGGAGCCCTGTTATTTTGTGGGGCACCCTGCCACAGTATCAGCTTAGCACAATAATTTTTGGGGGACATTATCTTTATACTATTAGTGTCTGAGCGCAGTTATTTTTTTAGAGCACTGTGTGCCAATAATTGTTGAGGGGGGCACTATCTGTGTGGTAGTAGTATTTCCAGGGGGACTGTTTCTGTAGTATAGTATTGGGGGCACAGCGGGCACAGTATTGGGGGTGGCAGGAAAGGGTGTTCAGAAGATGTGAAGATGATGGAAATGTGGGAAACTAATGTCTGTTTGTTAATCTCTGCAGAGACGGGAGATGGCTGAAAAATCATCATGGCGGTCTGGTCTGAATGGAGAAGATGAGGAAAGAAAACGTCTACAACAAAGGTGACATCACTGGATGTAAGAGGTAGGGGGCGTTATGTAGGAGAGGAGATGCTCAGGCTCCTCCCCCTGCCATTTGCAGAAGGAGGATTCAGAGCTGGGTGAGGACGGTCAAGGGGGGCAGCAGGCCACGGGTGGGTGGCAGATGGTGGGGGGAACCACAGGCCTTGAGCAGGATCAGGGGAGGGAGGAAAGCGGAGGAGCTTCCTGGCTGTAGCTTGTTATATAAGCAGGCAGTGCAGCCAGGACAGACCCTCCCCTCTCCGTATGGTGTGTAGAGACAGGCCGCAACTATAGAATGTCAGCTGTACAGTGTTTGTTGGGAGTGGCCTATTATATGTAGGGGGGGCTTTTAATAATGGGCGGGGCCCAAAAATTAGCATTGTTGTTTTCCTGCAGTCCTTTTAGAATCGCCAAGTAAAAGAATCAGCACAACACACTACACCCTTTCCCTGCATTTTTAAATATAAAGGGGGCTTTGAAAAATTCAATTAGCATAGCGCACTACACATGCCGCATTTTTTTGCCTTTCGGACCCCCCCTAAAGAAAATTCCTGGGTGCTCCCCTGCTGGAGTGGATGGCCGAAACTAGTCTTGACACCGCTCCGGAGACGAGAGTTACTCCGGGATTCACTGGTGGCCTCCCCTCCACATTCTGTCCCCCCCTGCCCGCCGAGGGGTTATCCCCTAAAATTACTAAACATAGCCATGGAAAAAGCAACTGTGGTAGGCCGAAAAATTCACCCCTGTCCTGAATCCATACCAAAAATAAAAACAGTTAGTAGCGAGACGCCCCACCCCTTTGTATTTTTATTTAGGTACAGCCCGATGGCTGATATAATTAAAAAGGTTGTCAGAGACAACTGGAGCATTGTAGCTAGTGATGATAATCTAAAGGATATGCGAGACCTGCGCCCCTTGATTTGGATGGATGGGTGCTCACCAAAGGGCAATCGAAGGTGCGGCAGTTGTTCCTTTTGTAGGTACAACCCCCAGTGGTCTCACATATCCTTCGGGGGTATCACCCACAAAGTAAACACACTAATTACATGTAGAAGCAAGTATGTAGTGTACTTAATCTTGTGCAGATGCGGTCGATTCTACATCGGTAAGATGATCCGCTGCCTCTTTGAACGCATCCGCGAACATATACATTCCATCTCCACAGGTAGGGGTGTCCCACGCCTCATAGAACATATACAGTCCGTACATAACGGAGATAGTTCAGTCCTTAGATTTGCAGGCTTAGAAGTTGTGCAGAATTCACTGAGAGGGGGCGATAGAGGACGGGAACTACTGAGAAAAGAAGGCAGATGGATCCTATGCTCTAATGCCATGGGCCCTCTGGGGTTAAACGAAAAACTCGATATGAGTGTTTTTTTGTAACTTCTCAATATTCTATGTATGTTGTTTCATTGATGTCTTATTTTATAATATTAAGCTGTACAACCCTTATTGCTGACGTAGCCTGCATTCGCAATGTTATGCGACAGCCTACGCCAACACTATGCGCCCAAGTTTGCGCACGTGACGCATAATAGATGACGTCTTTTTCGTCAAAGGGTTGATAGTATTGGCCAGATGAAGCGGTGATACTCGAAACGCCCTTCGCCATGTTTCTGTGATTGCACTGTTGTTCGTTACTTCCCTCTCTGCAGCCAGTAAAGAAATTTTGTATCGAATGGTGAGTGCCACTTATTCTTTTCTATTTTTGGAATCATTTTGTATCTGACAAGCTGTGCACCACCAGATTGCGAGTCATCCGGACCCCCTGTTCCCTCTACGTGATTAGTGGTGAAGCGACAATTTGAAAGCCGCAGTGCCACCTCAACCTACGTCTCATTTCATTAATTGAGAATGTTTGTTCACCTCTGAATGCAGGAGAAGGTTAACCAGACAGATAAATAGCAGGGGGCGCTACCAGAGAGGAAAATGTAATGTACATAAAAAAGCAAACAATATTTTTACTGCATGTATATTGCAATAATACTTCATAAAAAATTCTCTATTCATTGCATAGTAATACTTTGTGGGATAACCACTTTAAAAGACTTCAGACAAGAAGACGACACAGAGGAACAATACAAAACTGTGTAATACTAGTAAACAGTAATTTCCATACTTTGTCAGAGGTTCCCAGGTAAGGCTTTGAAGCTTGACGGTTTTGTTTGATCTGTGTGTTCTGGTGGTTGCACTGACAAATAACTATGTTCAACATTAAATTTATCCATGGAAGCTTTATTTCCAGTTTATTGTGAGCTGAGCATTTCATCTAGGTAAATGTTAGTTATGTGTGACTACTGTATTAGAAATGAAGAAACATGGTGCAAGAGAATAGAGCATATACAATATCATCTTGGTTCACTTAGAACTTCTACAGATTGGAAGAGGATCACTAATGTTTTTGTGCCTTACGCTGGGTTCACATTGCGTTTTTTTGTTTACATTCAGTATGTATGGGAAAGCCCCTGACATACGTTAAACGTTTATAAGTCAGCTGTAAGATTGTCACCCTCTTTAATTTTTTCAATTCATCAATTTGTAAATTTACAATTTTCAAATCACAACCTCGTGGGAAAGTTCCATCATCTCACTGCTCTTACAGTAAAGAATCCTCATCAGTGAAGTAATCTTGTCATGGTTGCAGGCCTAGGTGTAAAAAGATTATTAAAAAGATCTCTTTATTGCATTCATACAGTAGTACATTGCAATAAACAATTTTTTTCCAAACTGAATAATCCCAAATTTTATAACCAGGCCAAAAAACAAAACAAAACAAAACATGACAACATGTAAATACGCTCTAAAGGCTCATGTACACAGACATATAGGGTAATAGCTCTAACAAGAGATGTACAGAACCATACCCGTTTATGAACGCATTCTGTACCTATGTATGCCTATGATTTCATATGGAGACATTAGTTTATTTTTTTTGTACAGAATCAGAAAAAACACCAAGTGGCAGAACTATTGCTGTAGCAGCAGTAGTGGCTGCTGTGGGGCCTGGGGCACCCAAGGAATTTTAAGTAAATGTGTATTATTTAATAAATGTGCCTAATTGTCTCTAATAAGGTAGTGGCAGTGATTGACAAGACTTCAGGCAATGCAGAGGAGTGGATGGGACAGGCTATGACTGACAGGAGATACATGAGAATAGAAGATCTGTAGCACTCATCCACTTCAAGCAAGGATTATTTAATTCACTAACAAGCATCAAGCAAGGAAGCATCAAGCAAGGCTTGAAAATAATCGACTTAATTGATGCTTGTTAGTGAGTAAAATAATCCTTACTTATAGTGGATGAGTGCTCCAGATCTTCTATTCTCATGTATGTTGGGATCCGGAGCCAGGATTTGACGCTGTGAGTACCAAGATACCCTGGACCTTTACCAGGTACCCAGTCAATGGGGATCAATTCTGCCCAATGGGGGCTTGGAGTGTTGCTCGTCTGTAAATATTTTTTGACAGGAGATACAGCCAATAAGTAAGACCTTCTAGTGTTGCCAGAATTATAGCTTCAGATTTATAAGCGGGGGCGGCAAGTTAGGCATGGCTGCATCTACACTCAGGAGGCACCAAACCTGGTGGTGAAATTAACTGGAATAGCAGCTGTTTTGGCAGCAACATCTGCAGCACTGACAAGGAGGAGAGGATGAGGCTCCTCTTGTGACTGCCATAGCAATATCAGCAGGTATGGACAACAGGAAGGCAAGAGCCAGTGGGGTAACTATAGGGGTTGCAGTGGTCACAATTGCGACCTGGCCCCTAAACCAGGGACGACGACCTGGAAACAGGTGCGGGCAGTGGCAGGGCCGTGGGAAATGAGCGCTTTCATTGTGGAAGAGTTCATCTCTCTGTCTCCAACTACAATACAATACAGTTGAATGCTGCGGAGGAGTCACGGATGTGATGTCTCCTTGCTCCGCCGTTACCTCTGATGGGCTAAAGGCACTAGGCTTGAGGCTTCAGAGGCCGGCGCTTGCGGCACAATGACATCATCATTCGCACCACCTAAACTGGGCACCATACAGCTCAGGGCAGGCTGGGAGAGGCCATGACAGCCACATGGAATTAAGGATTTGAGTTTATTTTTTATTTGGCACTGTTCTGCCCAGCAGGGTTAGGAAAAAT
The DNA here is from genome assembly GCF_905171765.1 of Bufo bufo. Lineage (NCBI taxonomy): Eukaryota > Metazoa > Chordata > Amphibia > Anura > Bufonidae > Bufo > Bufo bufo. The sequence continues at coordinate 462,186,569 of NC_053392.1, read as the reverse complement.
CATTGCAGATTAAGTTTTTCTCAGTTTTGCTATTTCTGTAGTGATTAGTTTGGTTAGATTGTATTGCACCTGTTTTTCTTGTTACAGACTGCTGCATTGTGGGTGGTGCAAAGCATCCTGGGAAAGGGAAGTCTCCAGGACACAGTACAGAGTTTTCCTATGCTTGTCTCCTTCTTAAACTCCACCATCCTGGTAAAATCATATCTGGTGAGAGATCTATCTTTGTTTCAGAGACATTATGTTATGCAGAGCAGTTCAGCTAGTTATCATTGTTACTCAGGGAAGTTGTTATAACTGTTAGATGTTAGACAGGATGCCCTATGTTAGGCAGCGATTCAGTGTTATGTAAATGTTATGGTACATGCTATTCATGCTTTATACTTATTTGTATTCTTGTAGTTTTACCAATCAAATATACAATCTCTCACTCACGCGCACCGCGCAGAGAGTATAACCTGTTGACCAATAAACAAGTTAGACTAAAAAGAACAGTCCTCTTATTTGGAAGACAGGAATGGTTTATGCTGAATGTCAGATTGCACACTGTGTGAACGTGTATGAAGACAGAACAGGTACCATGCTGTTGGGCCACTATGGAGGCATTCTTTCTACTGGCGGCACTAACTAGGGGCATTTTGTACTGGCACACATAAGGGACCATACTATTATACTGGCACACATTAAGGGGAGCGCTATAGGAACAGTGGCTCTACTGGCAGCACTAAGAGGGCATATTTTTTTGTTCTAACACACAGGAGGGTGAATTTTTTGTATTGGCACATATGTTAAGGGGGCATTTTTTGCAATGGCATGTGTTATAAGGGGGTATTTTTTGTACTAGCACACATTGGGGCATTTGTCTTTTTTTTTTATTCTTTATTTATGTACTTTTCTCAATTTTTATGGACAATGCAAAGTAAAATATACTGGGACGCAGCCCAATCAGTATCAAGAATAGAATAACAGGTCTGTGGTTCACAAGGGAAGTTTTGCGAATATGAACAAAAACATATGTCCTGGTATAAGATGTAATATAGTCAAGTGAAGTAAGTGTTATCTGAGCGAAGTTGAAAGTGAAATTTCGCCTTGTAATTCAATATTGCGGTCGGAACCATCAATAACATAGTAATTGAAGGGAGGGAGGAGCGGGATCGGAGAGAACAGGAGGAGGGGCGAAGGGAAGAGCGGAGGGAAAGGAGAGAAGGACACAAAGAAAGAAAAAAATGAAAAAGAGGCGGGGATGGAAAGTCATTAACTAAGCCTTCTGGTGTATTCTCTACCTCATGTAGTAAGCAAGAGCTTGAATTCCTGGGTTTCTTGAAATGCTATCCAACTTCTCCAGGTATAGAGGAACTTGTTCTCATTGTTTCTTAATGAAGCGGTTAGATCCTCCATCCTCATAATATCCTGAATTTTGTCAAACCACATTGAGATTGTGGGAGCAGAAGTTTGTCTCCACTTACAGAGGATGCATGCTCTTGCAGCGTTAACCAGATGTTGCACCACCGATTTTTTGTAAGTCGCAATAGACATTTCGCACTGGTGGAGCAGGAAGAACGCCGGCGTTTTCGGCAGGACAATGGTGGTGAATCATATTGTTGAATGGATTAGGCAGTGGCTGAGGGACAGACAACAGAGGGTTGTAGTCAATGGAGTATATTCAGACCATGGTCTTGTTACCAGTGGGGTACCTCAGGGATCTGTTCTGGGACCCATATTGTTTAATATCTTTATCAGCGAAATTGCAAAAGGCCTCGATGGTAAGGTGTGTCTTTTTGCTGATGACACAAAGATTTGTAACAGGGTTGATGTTCCTGGAGGGATACACCAAATGGAAAAGGATTTAGGAAAACTAGAGGAATGGTCAAAAATCTGGCAACTAAAATTTAATGTTGATAAATGCAAGATAATGCACCTGGGGCGTAAAAACCCAAGAGCAGAATATAAAATCTGTGATACAGTCCTAACCTCAGTATCTGAAGAAAGGGATTTAGGGGGTCATTATTTCAGAAGACTTAAAGATAGGCAGACAATGTCATAGAGCAGCAGGAAATGCTAGCAGCATGCTTGGGTGTATAGGGAGAGGCATTACCAGTAGAAAGAGGAAGATGCTCATGCCGCTCTACAGAGCACTAGTGAGACCTCACTTGGAGTATTGTGCGCAGTACTGGAGACCATATCTCCAGAAGGATATTGATACTTTGGAGAGAGTTCAGAGAAGAGCTACTAAACTGGTACATGGATTGCAGGATAAAACTTACCAGGAAAGATTAAAGGACCTTAAAATGTATAGCTTGGAAGAAAGACGAGACAGAGGGGATATGATAGAAACTTTTAAATACATAAAGGGAATCAACAAGGTAAAAGAGGAGAGAATATTTAAAAGAAGAAAAACTGCTACAAGAGGACATAGTTTTAAATTAGAGGGGCAAAGGTTTAAAAGTAATATCAAGAAGTATTACTTTACTGAGAGAGTAGTGGATGCATGGAATAGCCTTCCTGCAGAAGTGGTAGGTGCAAATACAGTGAAGGAGTTTAAGCATGCATGGGATAGGCATAAGGGCATCCTTCATATAAGATAGGGCCAAGGGCTATTTATAGTATTCAGTATATTGGGCAGAATAGATGGGCCAAATGGTTCTTATCTGCCGACACATTCTATGTTTCTATGTTTCTAGTTTTGTGGGTACCATCTGGAAAGTGTTTTAAATCCTGCTTCTTGTATGTTACTAGCAATTGAGGATTTGTGCGTGCAAGCATACAGTCTATCCCTCTGTTCTGTCGAGAATGTCAAACCCAGATCCTGTTCCCAGTTGAGTATGTAGTTTGGGGGTGGTTGATCAGAAGGTGAGACCAATAGATTATATGTTCTGGAAATAGTGTGTCTGATTATGCCTCTTTGTTCACAATACATTTCAAAGTCAGTCTTGGCTCTTGTGTATGTGGCCGCCGAGGGTAGTGTGGCCAGAAAGTGTTGTAATTGTTGGGATTGCCAAGGTGTCAGATTAGGTGGGTTTTACCCATCTGTGTTGGTGCATGGGAGTGCCCATGAACCCGATGTTACAAAATGGTGTGCCCTGAATATGTTTCTTGCTATTAAGGACCTGAAGTTCCCTTGGTCGAGCCCAGGGGGGAATTGGGGGTTACCCAGAATCGGGTACATTGGCGAGGGTGATGGAGAAATGCCTAGATTAGTTATAATGGAGGCAAAGGATTTCAGGGTAGGGCCAATGGTTGGGTGGAGACGTGCCTTTAATGGAATGTGTGCACCCAGCCATGGAGTTGTGGACAATGGAGTAGGTATGAAAGTTTGTTCAGCTCGTATCCATTGCTTATGTGTCTGATGTCGGAACCAATCAGTAATCCTTAAGAGATGTGACTCCCTATGATAGGCAATGAAGTCTGGTAATCCCAAACCTCTATCAAGTTTAGGGCGAAATAGAATAGCTTGAGCAATTCTGGGTGTTTTCCCAGCCTATATGAAGTGTGTGAGCATTTTCAGTAAAGTATGGAAAAACAGCCTGGGGATGTGTATAGGAATGGCTTGGAAAAAGTAGAGTATTCTGGGCAGGATGTTCCTTTTGAAAATAGAAATTCTGCCAAATCATGAAAATGTACCTTTGTGCCAACGGTCTAGGTCTGCCTTTATCTGCCAGAGGAGAGGGGGGTAATTCACTGTGTACAGGTCAGAGAGAACAGGAGTTAAGTGTATTCCCAAATATTTTAGAGATGATCTTGCCCACTTGAATGGTAAGCTATCCGCCAATTCCTTGGCCGTGTTGGTGGGAAGTGTGATGTTGAGTGCTTCCGATTTCTGAAAGTTTATCTTAAAGTTCGACAAATTTGCGTAGATTTTTAGATCTTGTAATAGTTTTGGGATGGAAACACGAGGATTGGTGAGGAAGAAGAGCAGTTCATCCGCGTAGGCTGCTACCTTGTGGTTTGTACCTTGAATGTGTAAGCCTGATATGTCGGGGTTCGTTCTAATGTGGCCTAAGAGTGGTTCTAAGCATAGTATGAATATTAAGGCTGAGAGAGGACACCACTGTTGGGTCCCATTGGTAATTTGAAAACTTATCGAGTGCTGACCATTCACCTTTACTACTGCTGTAGGGTTGGAATATAAGTTGTGTATACGTGCCATTATTGTCTCCCCCAGGCCTATGTGCTTCAACGTTTCAAACAAGAATGTCCAGTTTACTCTATCAAACGCTTTATTAGCGTCAGTAGAGAGCAGGAGCATGGGCAGTTTAGATACAACTGTGTGATATATCATGTTTATGGCCCTGGTGGTGTTGTCTAGGGCTTCTCTCATGGGCATAAATCCCGTTTGATCTAAATGAACAAGTTGTTTTAGGTACGAGACAAGGCGTGTGGCTAATATTTTGGAAAATAATTTAAGATCCACATTGATTAGTGAAATCGGATGATAACTTTGACATTGGGCCGGGTCCTTCCCTTCCTTGGGGATAACCGTTATGTTGGCTCTGAGTGTGTCAGGAGGGAGGTTACGGGGTGTGTCAAAGGAATTGAAGGCAGCTAAAAATTGCGGGGCCAATAAGTCTATAAAAGTCTTATAATATGATAGGGGTAGTCCATCTGTTTGAGAGTCTTTGATAGCGGTCATGAGCTCAGTGTCAGATAAGGGAGACTCCAAAGCGGTAATCGCCTCCGGTGGGAGACGACTTAGACCCGATGTCGAAAGGTATGTTCGATTCGAAGCCAGAAACATCTCAGGGTCGTGTCTTGGAGAGTCGTTTAGGTTATATAATGATCTGTAATAAGTTTTGAAGGTTTCAGCTAATTTCGAGGACAATGTTATTCGTTGTCCGGTTTTATCTGTCAAGAAAGGGACATATGAGCAAAGTCTGGCCTTGCGTAGTGCCCTTGTCAAGGTCCTTCCAGGTTTGTTTCCATGCTCATAGTAATGCCTGCAACATTTTACTATGGTCGCTTTGGCTTTGGACATGCACAAGGATTGGACCTGTTCCCTCAGGTGTCGCAATTCCGCCCTATTTGGTTGTCTAGGGTAGTCTTGTGTTGTATTTCAAGGGCATGTATCTTAGTGATCAGAGTGGTAAGTGTTCTTGCTCTTTCTTTATTAAGATGGGCCCCCAACTTGATGAAGGTGCCTCTAATATAACACTTGTGTGCCTCCCAAGTAGTAATGGGGTCACTCCCTGATGTCATATTGAGTGAGAAGTAGTCTGTTAGGTCCTTCCGGACCTCGGCACGTATCTGTATGTCTTGTAAGTGGGAAGAGTTAAGTTGCTAATACCAGGCTCTGGGTTGATAAGTCGGCAGTGAAAGCGACATGGATATAAGGGTGTGGTCATAAAAAGTTATGGGATTGATTCAGGCTCCTGTTAATTTGTTCAAGTGGGAGTGTTGCAAGAGGAAGTAATCCAGCCTAGAGTACGAGTTGTGGGGATTGGAGTAAAACTCTGGTTGTTGGATTCAGAACTCGCCACGTGTCTATAAGCTGATGTGTATACAGGAGTTCCTTTATCCTATTTTGTGAGGAACGGGGAAGACATGATTGGCCCCTTGAAGAGTCAGTTACTGGGTCATCAGGGAGATTAAGGTCATCCCCCAGTACTAAAACACCTTCTGTGAAATCTTCTAGAGCTGTGTTTTCTCTAAAAAGTGCACCTGTCTTGTGTTTGGGGCATATATCGTCGATAATGTAATGGTCATTCTCGCTAACTTATCTTTCACGAAGAGGTATCGTCCCGCTCCACCAGTGCGAGTGTCAATCAGTTCCCAAGGGACAGCGCTGGAAACTAGAATGGAGATTCCCTTTGTTTTGGAGTCGGGCAAAGTGCTGTGGAACACATGAGGAAATCTTCTGTCGGTGAGAGACTAAACATCTGCCATAGGAGTCTGAGGAGGAAGGATCTTTTTCCGGGATATTCAAACCCTGTGCGTTAAGAGAAACCAGTAAGATATCAGCCATATTGGTAGTTAGTTAGGTAGTGGAAGGTACCGCAAAGAGAATAGAAAGTAAAGGATGGAAGGGAAAATAGTGAACGAGACAAGAAACAGAAGGGAAGGAAAGTGGGGTGGGCAAGAGGGGGGGGAGGAAAGAAGGGAGGCATCTAGGTTAAGTATAGGGTGAGACCAAGTCTTGTCAGCTACTCTAACAATTAGCAATAATGCTAATAAACTGTGTATTGTCCGCCCCAGAAATACTTCCAAAGAGGACAGTAAACACAGTACCCTAGTGGGGGAAGTGGAACAACTGACCAAATAAGAGAAAAAGAAACAGTAAAAGAGCAACCGATGATCACTATTATGATGGAAGATCAGTTTTCTATGGAGAAGCGAAGAGGCCACTTAGTGCTGACAGCTGCAGCCTCTGTAACGGAGGTTAGCAGCTTATTTTGCGGTTTGTCGTCTCACCCACACTATATTCTCCTGACGAGCCATATATGGCGAAACGCGTCGAGCGCTAGTGGGGGCAAACTTTTGCTTTTATATGTTGCTTGCAATGCGCTCACACTGCAGTAGTGGTCTGTGTCAATCCAGCCATCTGTAGTATGTGAGCAGTCGCTACCAAGCTTCTCCTGCTCATACCCAGCTAGTTTAGTGTCCGTTGATTCGTGTTCGTAGGACCGACACTCGGACACCTGGTTCATCCACGAACAGGTGCCTTTAGCAGGTCGGTCTCTATGGGCAGATGTTTATCAATGGATTAGTGTGTTAAACTTAGTCCAGGGTCCACCAAGCTGGGTTTCTTTGAGCATAGCACCTCGTCCGTGCCACGGTGCACACCTGGGCTGCACGAGCTCACCACGGCCGATTGGCTTAGTGGTGCAGCCACTAGTAGCGCACCAATAGTGGATTTTTTAGTGACTCTATCCACACCTGAGCGGCACCGCTTCATGCGGTCTCACCTGACCTGGGTTCAGAATTGTGGTTAGATCACTAGAATTTTAGTTATAGTTTGTAGGTTTCCTTTTCTCCCCCAGTTTTTTTGTGAATTAATAAAGTATTAGTTTTATCTAATTTTCATAGCGTTCCGTACTTCAGTGATATACATCCCGTAACAGGGCCGATTCAGGTGGTGAATACAGCAGAGGCAAGAAAGTCCAGAATGTGGAATCCTCGGGTGCACTCAGCGGGGCGGAGTGCGTTGGCGTCTTGATGGTGAGCGATGTGGACGTCCCCGGGTTTTGTTCGGACGACTGCTCGCAGAACGCTGAGGCATAGGTGGTTGGCTCCTCCAAAATTCCTCCCTGCTCTGGGTCTGGAGCTGAAGAAAAGGTGGTACTGTCCAGTCAGGAACTGGGAACGGAGGAATGTCCAGAAATTCGAAGGCCTCTGGTAGATCCTCTGGAGAGCGAACAGACAGGGACTGACCTCCAGGCTTACGTATTATGATGTGGAATGGATGGCCCCAGTGGTAAGACGCTCCTGTTTCCTTTATGGCCTCTAGGAGAGGTTGGACAAGTCTCCTCATGTAGAGAGTTAATCTGGAGACATCAGGTAAGACCAGGATTGATTGGCCCTCAAAGTGGATCTCTTTCTTCTCCCAGGCTTTGCGAAGGATGTCCTCTTTTATTTTGTAGAAATGCACGCAGCAAATTACATCACGTGGCCTGTCAGAGTCACGATTTCCCGGACCCGCCATCCTGTGGACCCTGTCTAATTCGATTTCAGTTTGTGGGGGTCTGTCCAGGATTTTGTAAAATATGGATACCACTGTGTTGTACAAGTGGTCACTGGAAATTGTTTCCGGGAGATTACGTATTTTAAGATTGTTACGACGGCCTCTGTTTTCGACATCATCGAGGTGAAGAGAGAAGTCTTTCAATTGAGAGGTCAAGATATCCGTAAGGAAGGACATCTTGGAAGAGGACACAGAAAATTGTTGTTCAAGGGACGTCACCCTTTCATCTATGGCCTGTACTGTGTCTTGCACTGTTTGCAGGGCTTGGGCTTGTTTGGCCTCAATGGGGCCACCTGGATTTCCAGATTTGATCTGGTAGGTAGGGCCCTCACCATTTCCCACAATTCTGCCAATGTGCAGTCTAGGGTAGCAGGTGGGGGTGAGTCTGGGGCATTTCTCTACTGGCACACATTATAAGGAGAATTATTACTACTGGGGGACTATGGGAGCATGATTACTAGTATGGGAACAATGGGGTTATTATTACTATTGGGGGTACTTTTAACAAAGTGCACTCTGGCAGAGAATATTAATTTTGGTGGGACTTTTGGGAGCACTATTACTGTAGGGGCATCCTGGAACAGTATCAGCTTAGCAGAATTATCTTTGGGGGACATTATGTTTACAACACTATAAGTGTTAGGGACACTATTTGCTGGGCGCAGTTATTTCTAGGGCGCTATGTGCCAATAATTTTTGAACGGGGTACAATCTGTGTGGTACTAGTATTTTCGGGGGGGGGGGGGGGGGGGGGGGGGGGGCGACGACTGTTCCTGCAGTACAGTACTGGGGGTTGCAGGATGGGGTGTTCAGAAGGTGGGAAGACTAAGATGTATGTTTGTCAAACCCTGCAGAGACCAGAGATGGTTGAAAGAAATTATCATGGCATTCTGGTCTTAATGGCAAAGATGAGGATGTCTACTGTACATCAGTGGAATCATTACTGGATGTAAGAGTTATGTGGTGCTGTGTTATTCTGTATGTTTTTTTAGAGCTGTGTGTAATGTTTTCCAAGTATGTCTTGGGCTGGATGTAAGTGGTTAGGTTGAGAATTTGGCATGGGGGTTGCACCGTTTCAATTTTCACCTCAGGCAGCAGAAAGGCTAGGTGCAGTCCATTGCTACAAAGCCGACTAACCGCAACCGCACTATTGTATTCTTGCTCCCGGCCAGTCCCATACCTACATTACACAAGCAGCTTACCGCACAGGCTGCCTAGAATGGATGTGAAGGGCACATAATGGTCTTACAGAACTGTGAATCAGCACTTCCAGACCAGACGTGGTGAGGATGCGCCGTGTGAAAGACAGCTGGGGCTGAGTAATTTCAGAGAGACAGATAAGCTGCCGGCAGAACATAGAGTCTTCCTGCAGAGTGGAACAGGAGAGGCCTGCAGTGAGTGTGGAGCTGAAACCAACAAGGAGTGTTGAAGTATGAAGTTGAGGCTGAGTTATGAAGGGGTATTGAGGGTGGGGCCAAGCTGAACTCTTGCACCAGGGCCCATGAGCCTTTAGCTACTACCCTGGGAACAGCAGCATGTTTCTGAATTACTGTAGGGGGCACACTTACCTATGTGTGAGTGGCTAGGCTTTGAACCCTCCAGCAGGACACTGCACGCCACTGATGCAGTAGATCATTCTCTGGGTGCACAATATTTTGTCAGACATTTTCCAAGAGACACTGACAATCTCCAAGAATCAGCCATGAGATTCAGAGCACATGGACCAGCAGTGCCCTGTGTCCTACCAATTGTTTCTCTGATGCCCATTGCTCCTGGGTATAGGATGGGGAGAATAGTAATGTTCTTCCTGCTCTTAGAATAACTGACAGCTGCAAGCCAGGGGCACACCGCCAATGAGGCAATTTACTCAGGCAGCTTCCATTGTGGGTGTGCACATCTCTCTATATCTCAAATATATCGCTGTCCTCATGAATGCTGAATGCTGCGGTGGGGCACAGGAGCGATGTTTCCTTTCCCCACTTTTGTACTGGCAAAGATTATGTAGGGGGGTCAGTATGGGGACATTGGTTCTACTGGGGGCACTAAAAGGGGGTAATTTTTGTACTGGAACATGTTATATGAAGGCATTTTTGTACTAGCACATAATGTTGCAGTTTTGTACTGGCACACATTATAAGGGTGCATTTTTGTACTGGCACATGCTATAAGGGAGCATTTTTGTACTGGCACACTATAAGGGACATTTTTTTTCCCTAAAATACATTATAAGTGGGTATTTTTGTACTGGTACACATCACTGTATAAGGGGAATTTTTACTACTAGGGGGGAATTATGTTGGGCTTTGTTACTACCTCTTGTAGCCTGGAGGTAAGTGATCAGCCTTGCATGTAGATATCCTAGGTTTGAATCTTGTTAAAAACTTTTTTTCTTCTTCACTTACTTTTTTTCTCTTGCTCATGTAACTTATAATAAAAGGCTATAACTATCATATTGAGAATAGTGTTTTTTTTGCTTCGAAAGCAAATACGAATTACTGGTTTCACTATAATCCTATATTGTGCCTGTGAATAAACCAGTAATATGTATTACCTTACTTAGCACTAAAAAACAAACACTTTGGGTCATTTATCAAACTGGTGTAAAGTAGAACTGGCTTAGTTGCCCATAGCAATCAATCAGATTCCACCTTTCATTTTGGACAGCTCCTTTGGAAAATGAAAGGCGGAATCTGATTGGTTGCTGTGGACAACTAAGCCAGTTCTACTTTACACCAGTTTGATAAATGACCCCAATTATTCTCAATATAGTAAGGCTACAGCCTTTAATTATGGGTTAAATGAGAGAGGAAAAAATAACAGAAGAAAATCTATAAGTCACTCCTGGGACTTGAACTCAGGATCTCTACATGTAAGACTGACCACTTACCATTCAGCCTTACTTGTTTTGCTAAAAATCATATATTGTGCCTGTCAATAAACCAGTACCATGTATTAGCTTTCTAAGTATAGAAAAGCTCTATTCTCAGTAAGGCTCGTAAGGCCCCTTTCACACGAGCGAGTTTTCTGCGCAGGTGCAATGCGTGACGTGCACGCATAGCACCCGAACTGAATCCTGACCCATTCATTTCAATGGGTCTGTGTACATGAGCTTTTATTTTCACGCATCAGTTCTGTGTTGCGTGAAAAACGCAGCATGTTCTATATTCAGCATTTTTCACGCAGCCCTGACTCCATAGAAGTGAATGGGGCTTTAGTGAAAAACGCATTGCATTCTGAAGCGTCTTTTAACTGATGGTTGCTAAGAGATGTTGTTTGTAAACCTTCCGTTTTTTATCAGGCGCGTGAAATACGCATCAAAATGCATTGCACCCATGTGAGAAAAACTGAACAATGGAACGCAATCGCAGACAAAATTGACTGAACTTGCTTGCAAAATGGTGCGAGTTTCCCCGGATGCATCCGGACCTAATCCGTCACGCTCGTGTGAAAGAGGCCTAAGGCTATAGTAAGTAGTGTAGAGGATATGTACATGTAGATGTCTAGCCATGTCAATTAAGGGGAGGGTTTTTTGCAGCTCTGGCACCTTTATATGACATCACTGAAAATGGCTCCATAGGCTCACCTGTCCTGGCGCATTACACACTCCCTTCCTTCTACTGTGTGTTCGGCGTCTTTGCACTGCCTCCAGTGTCGCACCCTCAGAACACAGCTAGTTAGAGAAGTATGTGCACTGAACACTGAAGCTTGTTGAGCCTGCGTAGTAGATAACGGGGTAGCCTACTGAGCCATTTTCAGTGATGAAGGTGCCAATGTACAGGCACTGTTGATAGAAGACAATGACAGAAGAAAATGAATATGGATGAGAGTTAATAAAAGGCAACAGAAGCAGGGATAGAAATACAGTGAGTAAATAACTAAAATGTCAAAGTGTTCAACCCCTTTAAGTTTTACACAAAATGTAAATGTTGATGCTTGAAGGGGAGGGGGCAATTCACAAGTATGCTAGGGGACCAGCTATTTCTAGTTATGTGCCTGGCTCCATCAGTTGCCGTATCATAGAGGTATTCTACCCTAGTAGCATTGCTCCTAGAGGAGAGTGTCTCTGTAATACTGTAAACAGAGTGCCCATAGCTCTGTGTAAAGTCTCTATATATGTGTAATGCAAGGCACCAACGAAACAGACCAGTGAGGGTGAAGTAAAAGGGGTTTATTAACAAAATAAACAAAGTCCAGGTAAACTTCACTGGGCAAACAAAAAACGAAGGAAAGCCAGGAGTAGTCCCGATCCGTGCATAAGTCTCTGTGCAACTTGCCAGGTAAACCGTTGGGTCACGGAAAGTCCCGGGTCCCACTGGAATGGACGGAGTCCCAGCAAACTTCAGTCAGTAGCTAGCAGTACTGACCTGCACCTGGATAAGGAAGGATAACAGTGGGCACTGACCAACCTGGGAGGCCACCTTTTATGTGCCTGCTAACAAATCCCAGGGCGCCAAAGTGTCCACTCCCCATAGGTCATGATCCTGACCTACACCTGTGTACAAGGCTTTGGTCGGTCATTAGTCAATTAGACCAATGCCGGCCCCCTAATCTGCTTTGAACTTACGGCCAGGTGCTATTCCCTTCGCTGGTCGGCGAAGTGCGTACACGCGACCGCGTATCCTCTTGCAAACCCGTTTTCGAATGTAAATGCGGATGCACGACAGAGTGCGCGAGCGCGTCGACATGGACACCGGAATGGAATCCACAACAGGCACCGGAGACCAACTCGGCCGCAGCATACTGCCACTAGCCTGGCTAAGCTGTCCCCGAAAGCCATGCGGTCTTCCCCTCCGGAGCACATGCGAACGCATCCCCGCGTCTGTTCGCAAAGGGGTCGGAGCTGGTGTAATGGAGACACGTGTAACCTGTCCCGCAGCTCCACGAGGACACTTTTTGGTCACACCGGAGTGAGAGACAGGTGAGGATCTTACAATATGAGGCCTAAATCATAATATAATGCGTTTTTTTCCTCCTATAATGTTGGGACAAAGTGCATTGTAAAAAAATTCATGTGAAAACATTTTTACATTCTATGAATGTGGTAGTATATGCAGATCATTGTGTAAAACCACAGTTTGAATGTAGCATTACCTATAGGGATGAGCGAACTTTTCGGCATGCAAGGTTCGGGTTATCTAAGAATTCCGTTACCATGGCCCATAACTTATGGTCCGTGGTAGCATAATCCATAACGAAATTCTTAAGATAACCTGAACCTTGCACGCCGGACTTGAAACACAAGTTCGCTCATCACTAATTACCTAGTGTGAAGGACTTGTTTGTTTCGACTGCATAAATAAAATACCAAGCATAGCTGGGCCATACCAGTTCATATTGTTCCTACTTGGGCTTGGTCTGGCTATAGATACTGCTATTTATTTTGTATTCTGTTCCTCTGCCCAGACATGCCTGCAGTGACAATGGCCCAATGTTCTATATTCACTAGGATCCATTAATGTGTCTGATTAGTACATACAGGCTGCACCTGTTATTACTGGTCTAAATAATGGATTTATGTGAGGATAAGTATTCAGACATTGGTGTGTGGCAAAACCCCAGAGATTTGCTGCGGTTTCTCATCAAGTACAGGTGAAGTGCATAAAAACATGTTTCACCTTACTTGCTGATACACTGCAGCAATTTGTGGCAAACCGTTGTCGTTTTGACGCTCAACACACTACAGCCCCATATCTGCCACGTGGAAACACTTTGGTTTTACATTGATTATGAAAATTGCTGCAAAAATGACTAAATGCACAGATGCAGCCGAGCTAAACTTTAACACTTTAAGTAAAAAATGGCATAAAAATGTTAACTAACTCTTTCAATGTATTTCAATGGCTTTTGTCACAAACTGGCATGAGATAACACGGTGACGTGTTATCAGAGTCAATTTTAGCTCGGCTATATCTGTAAATAACTCAATAAATGAATTTGCACAGTACAGTCAGGTCCATAAATATTGGGACATCGACACAATTCTAACATTTTTGGCTCTATACACCACCACAATGGATTTGAAATGAATGAACAAGATGTGCTTTTAAATCCAAATCAGGTGAATGGTGTAGGAATTACAATAGTTTGCATATATGCCTCCCACTTGTTAAGGGACCAATAGTAATGGGACAATTGGCTTCTCAGCTGTTCCATGGCCAGGTGTGTATTATTCCCTCATTATCCCAATTACAATGAGCAGATAAAAGGTCCAGAGTTCATTTTAAGTGTGCTATTGAGATCCAAAGAGCTGTCACTATCAGTGAATCAAGCCATCATTAGGCTGAAAAACAAAAAAAAAAAAAAACCCATCAGAGAGATAGCAAAAACATTAGGCGTGGCCAAAACAACTGTTTGGAACATTCTTAAAAAGAAGAAACGCACCGGTGAGCTCATCAACACCAAAAGACCTGGAAGACCACGGAAAATAACAGTGGTGGATGACCAAAGAATTCTTTCCCTGGTGAAGAAAACACCCTTCACAACAGTTGGCCAGATCAAGAACACTTTCCAGGAGGTAGGTGTATGTGTGTCAAAGTCAACAATCAAGAGAAGACTTCACAAGAGTGAATACAGAGGGTTCACCACAAGATGTAAACCATTGGTGAGCCTCAAAAACAGGAAGGCCAGATTAGAGTTAGCCAAACAACACCTAAAAAAGCCTTCACAGTTCTGGAACATCCTATGGACAGATGAGACCAAGATCAACTTGTACCAGAGTGATGGGAAGAGAAGAGTATGGAGAAGGAAAGGAACTGCTCATGATCCTAAGCATACCACCTCATCAGTGAAGCATGGTGGTGGTAGTGTCATGGCGTGAGCATGTATGGCTGCCAATGGAACTGGTTCTCTGGTATTTATTGATGATGTGACTGCTGACAAAAGCAGCAGGATGGATTCTGAAGTGTTTCGGCAATATTATCTGCTCATATTCAGCCAAATGCTTCAGAACTCATTGGACGGTGCTTCACAGTGCAGATGGACAATGACCCAAAGCATACTGCAAAAGCAACCAAAGAGTTTTTTAAGGGAAAGAAGTGGAATGTTATGCAATGGCCAAGTCAATCACCTGACCTGAATCCGATTGAGCATGCATTTTACTTGCTGAAGACAAAACTGAAGGGAAAATGCCCCATGAACAAACAGGAACTGAAGACAGTTGCAGTAGAGGCCTGGCAGAGCATCACCAGGGATGAAACCCAGCGTCTGGTGATGTCTATGCGTTCCAGACTTCAGGCTGTAATTGACTGCAAAGGATTTGCAACCAAGTATTTAAAAGTGAAAGTTTGATTTATGATTATTATTATGTCCCATTACTTTTGGTTCCTTAACAAGTGGGAGGCACATATGCAAACTGTTGTAATTCCTACACCGTTCACCTGATTTGGATGTAAATACCCTCAAATAAACCACCTCCCAACCGCCTAACGCAGGGATGCGTCCTGCGGGTGGCCGGGTTATTCCTCCTGGACGCATCTACGTGTCATCTCGCGTGAGCCGAGATTTCCTGTAAACGCGCGCTCACAGGATCGCAAGGTAAACGAGTTGATCTACAGCCTGCCAGTAGCGATCATTCGCTGGCAGGCTGTAGATGCGATTTTTTTTTAACCCCAGAAAGGTATACTAGACACTGTTTTGTTAACAGCGTCTGATATACCTGCTACCTGGTCCTCTGGTGGTCCCTTTTGCTTGGATCGACCACCAGAGGACACAGGCAGCTATGTAAGTAGCACCAATCACCACACCCCCCCTGTCACTTATTAAACCCTGATCACCCCATATAGACTCCCTGATCACCCCCTGTCATTGATCACCCCCCTGTAAGGCTCCATTCAGACGTCCGTATGTGTTTTACGGATCCGCAAAACACGGACACCGGCAATGTGCTTTCCTAATTTAGCGGATCCGCACATTGCCAGAACTATATAGAAAATGCCTTTTCTTGTCCGCAATTGCGGACAAGAATAGGACATGTTCTATAGGCTCTACAAAAAACGCAGTGTTCGCCCGATCAGGCCTGATCTTGTGCGCACATTTGCGTTCAGTCCGCCCCACCGCAGTGACAGAAATGTTTTTTTTTTCTGATCACTGCAAAAATACTGTAAAATCGCTGCGGCGCTATAAAGATCACTTTTGAGGGGCATGGCGAGTTCATAGAAGATTTTTTTTTTTTTGGCACAAGTTAGCGGAAATTGATTTTTATTTTTTCTTACAAAGTCTCATATTCCACTAACTTGTGACAAAAAATAAAATCTCACATGAACTCACCATACCCCTCACGGAATCCAAATGCGTAAAAATGCCCTGTGAAATCCTAAAGGTACTCATTGGAATTTGGGCCCCTTTGCGCATCTTGGCTGCAAAAAAGTGTCACACATGTGGTATCGCCGTACTCAGGAGAAGTAGGGCAATGTGTTTTGGGGTGTATTTTTACATATACCCATGCTGGGTGAGAGAAATATCTCTGTAAATTGACAACTTTGTATAAAAAAAAAATTAAAAAGTTGTAATTTACAGAGATATTTCTCACACACAGTATGGGTATATGTAAAAATACACCCCAAAACACATTGCCCTACTTCTCCTGAGTACGGCGATACCACATGTGTGACACTTTTTTGCAGCCAAGATGCGCAAAGGGGCCCAAATTCCAATGAGTACCTTTTAGGAGGGCATTTTTAGACATTTGGATTCCAGACTTCTTCTCACGCTTTAGGGCCCCTAAAATGCCAGGGCAGTATAAATACCCCACAAGTGACCCCATTTTGGAAAGAAGACACCCCAAGGTATTCCGTGAGTGGCATGGCAAGTTCATGTAAAATTTAATTTTTTGTCACAAGTTAGTGGAATATGAGACTTTGTAATAATAATAATAATAATAATAATAATAATAAAAAAAAAAAAAAAAAGAAATTTTTTCCGCTAACTTGTGCCAAAAAAAACAAACTTCTATGAACTCACCATGCCCATCACGGAATACCTTGGGGTGTCTTCTTTCCAAAATGGGGTCACTTGTGGGGTATTTATACTGCCCTGGTATTTTAGGGGCCCTAAAGCGTGAGAAGTAGTTTGGAATTCAAATGCGTAAAAATGCTCTGTGAAATCCTAAAGGTACTCATTGGAATTTGGGCCCCTTTGCGCACCTAGGCTGCAAAAAAGTGTCACACATGTGGTATCGCCGTACTTAGAAGAAGTAGGGCAATGTGTTTTGGGGTGTATTTTTACATATACCCATACTGTGTGTGAGAAATATCTCTGTAAATTACAACTTTTTAATTTTTTTTATACAAAGTTGTCAATTTACAGAGATATTTCTCTCACCCAGCATGGGTATATGTAGAAATACACCCCAAAACACATTGCCCTACTTCTTCTGAGTACGGCGATACCACATGTGTGACACTTTTTTTGCAGCCTAGGTGCGTAAAGGGGCCGAAAGTCCAACGAGTACCTTTAGGCTTTACAGGGTTGTTCACAATTTAGCCCCGCCCAAAATGCCAGAACAGTAAACACACCCCACAATTGACCCCATTTCGGAAAGTAGACACCCCAAGGTATTCACTGAGGGGCATAGTGAGTCCGTGGGAGATTTATTATTTTTTTTGCCATAAGTTACCAGAAATGGAAACTTTATTTATTTATATTTTCCTCAGAAAGTGTAATTTTCCGCTAACTTGTGAAAAAAAATTAAATCATGCATGAACTCACCATGCCCCTCCGCGAATACTTTGGGGTGTCTTCTTTCTAAAATGGGGTCATTTGGGGGGTATTTATACTATCCTGGCATTCTAGCACCTCAAGAAACATGACAGGTGCTTAGAAAGTCAGAGCTGCTTCAAAATGCGGAAATTAACATTTTTGTACCATAGTTTGTAAACGCTATAACTTTTGCGCAAACCAATAAATATACACTTATTTTTTTTTTATCAAAGACATGTAGCACAATAAATTCTGACGCAAACTTGTATAGAAATGTAATTATATTTGAACAATTTTACCAGAAAAAGTTAAAAATACACTTTTTTTTGAGAAAATTGCGGTCTATTTTGATTAATATCAGAAAAACGAAAAATGTCAGCAGCAATCAAATACCACCAAAAGAAAGCTGTATTTGTGAGAAGAAAAGGAGGTAAAATTCATTTGGGTGGTAAGTTGCATGACCGAGCAATAAACGGTGAAAGTAGTGTAGTGCAGATCTGTAAAAAGTGGTCTGGTCATTAAGGGGGTTTAAGCTAGGGGGGCTGAGGTGGTTAAAGCGGACAGTCAGCAGTTAAAGCACATCTTGTTCGTTTAATTTCAAATCCATTGTGGTGGTGTACAGAGCCAAAAGTTAGAATTGTGTCGATGTCCCAATATTTATGGACCTGACTATGTTTGAATAATGTTTTCCTTCGTGCATTCCAGAATTATTGTGGCATTCTTCATCACTTGCTATATATTACAGAAGAATTCTCCCTTACAACTGCTGATCCATCCATGAGGCCTTAGGCTACATTCACACTAGCGGCAGCCTTCTCCAGCAGGAGAACAGCCTGCCGGATCCGTGCTGCCGCTAGTGCACGCGTGCCGACGGAGGTTAGCTCCGGGCTTATTGACTATAATGGGGGCGGGCTGGAGTTCCGGTGGCAGCATGGCAAACATGCCGAGAGGTGGCTGGAATAAAACTACGACGTGAAAGTAGCCCTACTCGCACACTTTTATTGTGGAACAGTTAGGAAACAATTCTTAGGGTACAGTCACACGTAGTGAAGTGTCAATTTTTCCCTATGCATTGCAATGTCTAATTCATGGTGAATATCACCAGCATAAATGAATGCAGAGTATGGATTTTTGCCACAGTGTGAGAATGACCACTTTGCCGATAGTGTAAAATACTTTGGATTGGCCGCACACAAATCCGTGGCTGCAAATGCTCAACATATCTGCTATCTGTGAAAAAAATAAAAAATAAAAAAAAGATCCGTTACCATTGACTTACATTGTTTTCAGTGCTGGATCTCTTTTTCTTTCTGTTTTTATGTCCTTATCAGATCTCTTTCCATTCAGAATGCATGAGGACTAAACGGAAATGTTTTTTTCCTGTATTGAGATCCGCCAGAGGAAAACAACGACACAAGTATGAAAGTAGCCTTATTCCCCCTATATGACAGGAATATTAGTATAGCACCACCTACTGTTTCTATGGAACAGCCTTTCTGTGTCTACGTCGGTAAATGTGCCGAGGGGGACACACACACGCTCAGTCTTGTCTCTTTCACTGCTGCTTTGGGTATGCAATGTGTTCTCTGCTTTTCAGAGGATATGCTGAGCAACCGAGAGACAGTAAGCAGTAAAGCTAGAGGAAAACCTGACCTTGTATGTCAAAATCCGCACAAATATACCGAGGTGGACACTGGAATGCTGCTCAATAGAAAATTATGGTAATTATGGATTTAACTGCTGTATAACCAATATTCTTTGCGAGATAACCCCTTTAACAACAGGACAAATGTTCAGATACTGTGCATAAGACATTACCTGAGTCACAAAATACATTCTGTCACAATGTTGACCAAATGCCTTGTTTTACACATTCTATCTGATCAATATTCTTTCTCAGAATGACCATCTATAATGTGCCACCCACACCATACACATTTCTGGATGTCGGAGTCCTATGTACAGTAACTATAGCACCTCTTCCAATACAAGTGCTACTCTAGATAAGAGCTCAGTTGTATGCAAAATGCTGTGACAGTGTAAGCTAAAGAGAAAGGCCATTCATCAGGTGGCAGCCTGCAATAAACTGATAGCGACCCTCTACAAATAAATGAGCTTCATTCATCGGTAACAAAGCAGCATGTTTAAAGGGAAATGGGATGCGGAAAGTATCAGGTAACCGTAATGGTGGCCAAGAAAGTACAACTAAAAGCTGGCGTAGCCGAAATGAATGAATGCTAACAGTAGTGTATGTTATCAGGCTCCAGAGTGTATGTCCTATTTGTGTTATTAATACGATAGTACAAGCACCTGCCCAATTCATTCATAAAACACAACAACCAAGTTTAGAACCATCATGGCTCATCCACAGAGCTGTGCAATTAGAATTAAGGATGTGATCAGAGATCAGAAACGCCTTTGCGAAAGCCAATTTCATGTTCTGTCCATCAAAACAGAAAAATAAAAGTTCTTCTGTATATATCTCAGGATCTGGAGGGTTGGAACACAGTGGGCTTTGAAGAGGTTGTGGAGTGGTATAATGATGACCTATCCTCAGGACAGGTCATCAATATCAGATTGGTGGGGGTCCAACTAAATGAAGAAGTTGAGGCACTCGCAGGAACATCACCCCTTCCAACAGCTGAACAGTGGGCTGGTGGGAGTCGGATCTGATATTGATGATCTATCCTGAAGATTAGTTAAATATTACACCATTGCACAACCCTATCAACTAAAGATCCTTTTATCCTTTAGTAGGAATGTCTGCTTCAGAAAACCTTGTTATGTGCCCTATTAGGCTACGTGCACACGGGTACGGGTTTCAAAACAGAAAATCTGTGTGTTTTTCAGTGCGGATTTCTGTGTATTTGCTACTTGCCGTTTTTGGGTCATATTTGATGCGTGTTTTTCACAGATACCATTCTTGCATTAAGAAGGGTGAAATCTGTAAAAAAAAAAAATTAATAATTAATAGCAGAGAAAATCGACATGCTGTGTTTTTTTAATTCCGCACAGCAGGTCAATTTCCACATGGAAAAAAGTGTATAGGATATTTGTCTAATCTCATTTCACTTTGCCGGTACTGTATTAGGCCTCATGCACACGACCGTTTTTTGGGTCCGCATCCGAGACGCAGTTTTTGCGGCTCGGGTGCAGACCCATTCACTTCAACGGGGCCGCAAAAGATGCGGACAGCACTCCATGTGCTGTCCACATCAATTGCTCCGTTCAGAGGCCCCGCAAAAAAAATATAGCATGTCTTATTCTTGTCCGTTTTGCGGTCAAGAATAGGTATGTCTACAATGGGCCACCCGTTCCGTTAATTGCGGAAGGCACACGGGCGGCTTCCATTTTTTGCGGACCGCAAAAAAACGGCACGGTCGTGTGCATGTAGCCTTATGCTGCGGTTTTTCAGCACAAATCCACAAAAAAAATAAAAAATATTGTAATCCTCAACGTGTTCAGGTACCCTTAGGGCAAGCAGAGCCAGTACATGGATGTCCACTGCACTGCACCCACGTTATATTAACTAGAGCAGGGTTAAAAGACCCCTAGCCATCCAGTGAACATAATAAACACTCAATTCCGTAAGCACCATAAAATTGTTTTCATAAAATGACCCGCCCCTCCCCCCAAAAACTAGCAATTATCAGTTATACTCCCTTTACCTGTTTGTGGACCCACCATCAAGATCCCAGACAATGGCATGCACCTCCACATTGGTAAAGTAATGACAAACCTTACAACAACCCTTTGGAGATGCGCCTGTCAACATAATGGAATTCATTTATACATAATTCTATAAATGATGCAAATGCTAGTAGAGGAGCAGCACATAAATGAGCCATTGCGTCTTTTTTATTTTTATTTTAATAAAACATTATATACAAACATTTTGCAGCATCACAATTTGATACCTATAATAGAAATACACTGCGTTTTTAAGACATAAGGAACATGACACACTTCACTTTGGCCTTAATCTACCAAATGGAGAACAAATCACTGCTAAATCCTAAATTTTTATGCCCTTTGTGGTTTCAGCCTTTCAAATATTTGTGCATCCTACAAACAGCTGTTTCCTGCAGCATGTGATTCCACTTCACAACTGTAAATTCAATTATTGCTTGTAGTCACATAGCTAGGGAGAGGATGGTGGAAATAGATGTTTAATTGATTTCCTCTTCTTAATATGAAGGTCACCATTATAGTAAAATATGACATGCCCTTTGGCCTTCCTCCTACCACAAACTGTAATGGTACTGGTGTTCAGATTGTATGGAAACATGTTGGATCCCACAGCAGCCACGACACCTAAATCTACTGGACTGCTAGAGGAGACAACAGCTTTTATGGGTCTACATCCAGGCTCCATTAGATGAAGCTCACTGGCAACCTAAATTCACCAGAAGCTTTCAAATTTCTGTTCCACACAGTTGCTAGAGGACCATAGATTGTGGATTTCCAAGAAGTAGTGGTGCAAGCCTAAGTAATGCTCTCGCTGGCATCTTGAGGTCTCGGAATTTCAAGAGGAGTTCAGAGAAACTATTACTTCCTGTAGGAAAATAATAAAAAAAATTACAGGTTTTTAAATGCTTAAAAATAGAAATCTTTATTCTTTGCAAAAACATAGTTCCTCTTGGAAACTAATGAAATTCACAACTATAAAGAGGGTTCACCAGCTCGAAAAAATTGATGGCCTATGATAAGCCAACAATATTAGATTGGTGGATGCCCAACTATTGGCGCTCCCAACAATCATTTGATTGAAGGGGCCGTGGTGTTTAGTGTACTGGGCACAGCTCTGTACATTTAGTAGTGGCTGTGCTGGGTATTGCAGCTTAGCTTAAAGGGTACCTGTCACCGGGATTTTGCTAGCACATCCGCAATACCCAGTCCCCATAGCTCTGTGTGCTTTTATTGTGTAAAAAAAACCAGATTTGATACATATGCAAATTAACCTGAGAGGAGTCCTGTGCCTGATTGACTCATCTCAGGGACAGGATTCATCTCAGGTTAATTTGCATGTGTATCAAATCTGTTTTTTTACACAATAAAAGCACACAGAGCTATAGGGACTGGGTATTGCAGATGTGCTAGCAGCCATCTAGCAACCCATGTCCTCAGCTCTATACAGAAAATCCCGGTGACAGGTTCCCTTTAAGGGACATTGTGCTTGTTGTGATCTATACAAGGTATACGACATGCGTCCTCTCTAAATGAATGGTTAGCCACCAGAGTTGCTAAGTGAGTGTCCTGAATTGTTTCATGTACGGAACGTGGATTTCTGTTCAGTACATTTTCCACTGCTCTTTGATGGACTGAATAGTGCTACTGTATCCAGTAAAAAATGAAAGTTTATAGACCTTAAAGAGTACCTGCACTTTCCTAAAACTTTTGACACCAAAAGTTTTGGTCAGTGGGGGTCTGGGTGATGAGACAAATTGGAAGACTTGCAAAGAAGCCTATGAGCGAGTCTTCAGCTAGCAAGGAGGGACACAGTTCTCGGCTGAGAGATTCTGTCCTTTCATGAAAGCCATCAGTGGGAATCTCAGTACTTGGACTACCACCAATCAAACGTCAAATACATCAATATGACAGGTCAAAAGTTTTAGGAAACTGCTTTAACTATTTAAGTCAATGGGATTTGTTCCAAATGAATCTGCTGTATCCATCATGGTTCATGTAAAATCAGATGTAATAGATCCAAATAATTAATAATGAGCCTGACAAGTTTCTTTATCCTTCTTTAGGGGGTAAAAAAGAACAGCAGACTACACGACAGGATGATGTAAGACAATATGGCACCTGTTTTGACTTTAAAACACATGTGACAGATTTATTAGTAATGTCAAACTTTACACTGTCTAAGAGTATGACTCATAGTCTTGATATTAGACAAATTTAATATTCTGGTGCATAGACCTATGACGTTGGAGTAACATAAATCCTGCACCAGATTTACAGTAGAATTCCATCCATGAACCAAAAAAAAGTGCCCATGAAGGGAAAAACTGACTAGTCAAAGTTTATGGCACTTATAAGTTATCATAGTTTTACTCTAAAAACGCACCAAAATTATGGCACATTTCTTGGTGCACGGACGCACATTTAGGCCATGTCTCTTTCACATGAAGCCACACACCCCTTCCGCGGGAGGCATAGAATGCTTAGAAAAGTGTGTAAAACAGTTGGTAACTGATGCACAGCATGAACGCCAGTGTTTATGGTGCAAAATGCACCAAAAATGGGTGCATTTTCAATAGTAAATTTGCCTAAGAATTGTCAATCTATATTTTTAATAGGTTCTCTAGGACTGAAGTATTGATGGCCTATCCATATTAGATCTGCGGGAGTCCAATTCTTGGCAAACCCACCAATCAGCCATTTGCAGTAGCTTCGATGCAGGAACATTAGTACAGTAATTAGTTAGTAATGACAAGAAATAGATATTTCCAATCTCCTAGGCTTAAAATTTGTAAAAAACATAGTAATGTTCACCACATCCATAAGCAAATCTGAACTGCCATGAGTTGAATACAAACATGCATGGCCCACCTGTAGACTCTCCAAAAAAATAAAAGCAGTGATAAATGATCAAACAGCATTAACACAGAATACCAACTTATAATTTTACGGACTGGTATCCTTTTAATGCTTTTGGGTTACAAAATCATTCATGTATTTTATGGAATTGCACTGGATTGTTTCTCATCATTACAGTTTGGAAATAAATCTATGAAAAATGTGTTATGCATTAAACTTCTGCACCAATACACTCGCACAAAGCACTCTCAAGCAATATGGATATAAAGCACAGTGAATAGACTGAAATAATGTTTAAAAAAAAGCTCAAGAACACAATTACCTTCCAGTCTTCCATCGGATAATTCTTTTGGAGCTGGCACAGAGTAGTAAACCAAGAAACAAGCCAACATACTGAGCCGAGAGTCTTCAATAGTCTGACCAGCTAAATAGGAGTGCAAAGAAACATCCCCACCACCTGTCAGAAAGCAAACTTTTAATAGATTAACAATCTTTCCATTTATCTTTGGTTTCAATGAATCCCTTAATAGTTTTAAAAAGGCATAACAGTTCAACCTGACCAGAGCTCAGGCACAGGGTAAGGGGGAGATGGCCGCTTCAAACCCTCATCTCAGGATCAGTAGCAGCTAGAGGTATGGTCTAGTTTGTCTGGCAGTCTAAGCTTTAAAACAAGACCAAAATCACTGCATTTTCTCCTCTACTTCGGGAGATAGAGCTGTTAGAACATGGGTCGGGAATGATTTAGCTGTTAGAAATCAGATCAGTGCTATCTACTAAAGTAGTGGTGATAATACTGATACAACTGTATGGCATCAGTCTGAGGCATCTGTTAACATATATGTTTTCTGTATGCGATAAATGGATGGCAAAAACACGGTGTGAACCCAGCTTAAGTGGCGACCCAAAAAAGATGTACAAATATAGCATGCACATACTAAATCACTTACATTGCAGCCACTGGTCTAGGGTGTTATCAATGGTGCATTTCATCACTGGCAAAAACTCAGAGTTCATGAAGAGTCCACGGTTGGGGTTCCTCTTCATCCTCTCCTGTAGGCTCTGTGAACTGAAGAACTCTAGAACCAGCTTGATCTGCCATAGTTCAAAGGTTTCTGTTGTTTCTCTTCTTTCTAATCTTCTCACGGCCTTTGGAATAACAAACAACGTAAGTCATCCAAATCCTATACATACTAGTGATAGCTGAATGCTGGAGGTTCCAGTAGTTGGAGCCCAGAGATCAATGCACACAGACAGGTGCCTAAAGGAAAGTCGTTGTCGAGCCATTTAAAGTGATTAAACGCATCCTACAGTAATAACAACAATGTAGGTCTACAAGTTATACATTTTTAAAGCTAATAAATCAAATAGTCTCTTAAAGTGGACCAATCACCACAAATGCAATGAGATTTGCAGGCAGCATGTTATAGAGCAGGAGGAGCTGAGCAGATTGATGTATAGTTTTGCAGGAAAAGATTGAGTAAAACTTTAAATTTTAACTAATTTAAATCTCTGCTATTTCTGACTTCAGCTGTACACGGGGGAGGTGTTATCAGTGACTGATATCATTGTAAGTATGTATACAGAGTTAACTGTCGTCACCAATAGCTGTGCACAGGGGGCGGTCTTAAGTATAGAAAGAGCAGAGATATCAATGTATAAATTACAAGTTTTACTGAATCTTTTCCCACAAAACAATATCTCAATCTGCTCAGCTCCTCCTGCTCTACAACATGCTGACTGCAGAGTGCACTGTATTTTGTGATAACAGGTTCTCTTTAAAGGGGACCTCGAATTTGAACTAAAGTTACCTATAAAACCATCATATGTAGTAACTCTGCACTTTCTGTAATAGCTTTTATTAAAGGGTCCTAGTCCTGGTGTTTGGTATTGCTCCATTTATCTAAGGCTACTTTCACACTGGCGTTTTGGTTTCCGTTTGTGAGATCCGTTCAGGGATCTCAAAAGCGGTCCAAAACGGATCAGTTTTGCCCTTAATGCATTCTGAATGGATAAGGATCCGCTCAGAATGCATCAGTTCGTCTCCGTTCAGTCTCCATTCCGCACTGGGGACGGACACCAAAACGCTGCTTGCAGTGTTTTGGTGTCCGTCTGACGAAACAGAGCCAAACCTGACACACAATGTAAGTCAATGGGGACGGATCCGTTTTCACTGACACAATATGGCACAATAGAAAACGGATCCGTCCCACATTGACTTTCAACAGTGCTCAAGACGGATCCGTTTTGGCTATGTTAAAGATAATACAAATGGATCAGTTCTGAACGGATGCATGCGGTTGTATTATCTGAACAGATGCGTTTGCGCAGATCCATGACAGATCCGCACCAAACGCGAGTGTGAAAGTAGCCTAATCCTGTACAACCCTTTTACCACCACCCACATTGTGGTTCATTAAAAGGGTTGTTCCATCTGACATTTATGGATCCCGTGGGACCCATTCCTATGTCCAGAATGGAGAACAAGCATAGATTACTTTCTTTCCATTTACTGCTATGTGCTATGAGCCAGCTCGGCTATATTCTCAAGTTCCACAACAGTGAATGGAGAAAGTTGCGCATGCGCTGCCTGATCTCCATACACATCAGGGCCGTTCTTGTGGTAGGAATGGGTCCCAGAGGCGGGACCTCCACCTATTGGACATTTGTGCCTTATCCTGTCAATATGTCGTAAATACTTAGATGGGAACACCCATTTAATGATAATGATGCATAGAAGATTCAAAGAAACTACACATTTCATTTGTCAAGTTCATTCAAATTGGAATTTCCCTTTAATAGTCAAGGTTTCCTTTAGAACTGAACCCGGACATATCCCCATTTTCACCCAAGCAGCCCACCTGATACGAAAATCAGAGCAAGGGTAAGGGCTGTTTATTTTATATTTTTGACACTACTAGGCGTAGGCTTCCACCTAGCAATGTTGCTGGTGACGTCACCAGCACTGATGGGCGGGCTTTAACGCTGCCCTAGCCGTTTTACAGGTTAGGGCAGCGCTAAAGCCTGACCATTAGTGCCAGTGACGTCACCTGACCTCCAGAAAAAACCTTTGCCCTGCAGCTCTGAACCCGGACAACCCCTTTAACAGTTTTACTGACTAACTGATGTACAGTCATTTCTACTCTAAGATGCCTTTAAAGGGCTTCTGTCACTCCACTAAACTCATATTATTTTTTGGTCTCCTTAAAATCCTTATGCTGCGATTTCTCAATATATAGGGCTATTACTCAGTTTGGTTCAGTAGTTATATAAAAAAAACTGACACTTATAATATGCAAATTACCTCTCTAGCAGCAGGTAGGGCGGTTACCTACTGCTAGCAGCCGCATCCTCCATTCATAATGACGCCCCCTCCTCATGTTGATTGACAGGACCAGCCAATGCGCCGGTCTTCAGTTGGCGCAGGCGCACTGAGTGGAGGACGCTCGCTCGGCCGCTCCATCCTCAGTGCGCCTGCGCCGATGACGTCACATGTACACCCGGCGCAGGAGCACTGAGGATGGAGCGGCCGAGCGAGCGTCCTCCACTCAGTGCGCCTGCGCCAACTGAAGACCGGCGCATTGGCTGGTCCTGTCAATCAACATGAGGAGGGGGCGTCATTATGAATGGAGGATGCGGCTGCTAGAGAGGTAATTTGCATACTATAAAAGTCAGTTTTTTTTATATAACTACTGAACCAAACTGAGTAATAGCCCTATATATTGAGAAATCGCAGCATAAGGATTTTAAGGAGACAAAAAAAAATATGAGTTTAGTGGAGTGACAGAAGCCCTTTAAGCACTTTAAAAGGGTTTTCAGCGCCTTTTATACTGATGACCTATCTTCAGGATAGACAATCAATAGCTGATCAGAGGAGGTCCCCTGGTGATCAGCTGTTCTGGTGCAGCAATACAGTAACCAGTTCTGTCCACTGCACACAATGGATGGAGTTGGAGTAAAGGTGTTGTCCAGTTAATAGAGGGGGCAGGATGTCCTCCATTCAGCATCCTCACCACAGACACATTGTTTTCATAAAGCAACGCTGCAGAAAAATTGAACACTAATATCCAGATTTCTCCAGCTGATCCCTGGAGG
Source organism: Bufo bufo (assembly GCF_905171765.1). Lineage (NCBI taxonomy): Eukaryota > Metazoa > Chordata > Amphibia > Anura > Bufonidae > Bufo > Bufo bufo. Next base: position 462,158,563 of record NC_053392.1, on the reverse strand, counting down.
TCACAGTGGGGGGAGACACTAAGATTAACATATTGTCATGGGACCCTTTGAACAAGTAAGGAGAGTCCATGTAATTGCAGTATTAGCACAGTCTGAAGTAAAAAGGAGATATAAGTGAAGAATATATATAATCTTACCTGGTCAATTGCAATGTAGGCAGGAAGCATTTCTGGGTTCTCCTGAGTTACACACTCATACAAGATTGATGAAAAGAAGTCCAAAATTTCTTGTTTCTAAAGAAACAAAGCATGACACAATGTTTTCATTTTAAATGTGGGTTAAAATTACGGTATAAACCAACAAATATAATTGGAGGTCAGAGTTTAACCCATTCCCGCTCTGTGATGTAGTATTACTTAAAGGGGTTTTTCAAGTCTTTACATCAGATGACCTATCCCCAGGGTAGGTCATCAGTGTCTGATGGGTGGGAGTCTGACACCCGGGACCCACATCGATCGGCTGTTTGAGAAGGGACCAGCACGCTCCTGTGAGCGCCGCTGTCTTCTCGCAGCTCACTCAGCACAGCTCCATATATTGTACTGCAGCTGTGCTTGGTATTGCGTTCAGCCCCATTCACTTCAATGGGGCTGAGCTGCTCCTAGGCCACGTGACTGATGAATGGGTCACCACTGGCCTAGGAAAAGCTGAGAGAAGACCGCAGGACTGCCGCGAACGCTGCTGCCTTCCCAAACAGCTGACCAGCGGGGGTCCAGGTGTCAGACCCCAGCAGATAAGATACTGATGACCTAACCTTTAAACGGCTCAGACTCCCAGCACCCAGCTGTCTGAAGAGGATGCGCGAGCCCTTCAATGTTTACCTGCATGCTGTCTTCCTTGTACTGGCGGTGCAGTGCATTTACAGCATCCTCTCCCATTCAAGTTAATGGAATGAACAGCTGTAATTACACTGCACCGCCGCTACAAGCGTGACTGCATACAGGAAAACAAGACGACGCAGCGGTCACATAAGTGCCGCGGCCCCTCCAAATAGCTGCTGGGAGTCAGGTCCCCACCAATCTCATATTGATGACCGATCCTGAGGATAGATGGGCAGCACAGTGGCTCAGTGGTTAACATGGGTGCCTTGCAGCGCTGGGGTCCTAGGTTTGAATCTGACCAAGGCCAACATCTGCATGGAGTTTGTATGTTCTCCCCCTGTTTGTGTGGGTTTCCTCCCACACTCCAAAGACATACTGATAGGGGACTTAGATTGTGAGCCCCATTGGGGACAATGTGATGGTAATGTCTGTAAAGCGCTGGGGAATATGTCAGCGCTATATAAGTTAAAAAAATTATAAATCGGTCATTAATATCTGTAGCCCCAACAACCCCCTTAAGTACCAAGCTAGGCTGTGTCCTTAGGGGTTATTAGCTATTAAGAATGAATGACTGAATCCCCACTTCCATTACCTTGTAGTATACATTCCATTATTAGCTGACATGCTACTTTTTCTCAAGCTTTATGACTTGATAGAAGTCACTTGGATTGATGTACACATCTGAGGGGCTGTCAGACCACTGAAGACAGTGATTGGCTGCAGTGGTCACATGCTGTACACCTGCACTTCACTGTAGGTTACAAGCGTTTGTGTTTGTTACACGGCTCTTTAGGTAGGGTGTGTGCTTGACTCAGGCAGCGCTACAGCTGACTTGTGTACTTAGGGTTTGTGATCATCATTACACCTTGGCTGTTTGGGCTGATGGTGATGGCTGAGTGAGCGTCCACAATATTGTGGCACCTGGTGGATGCTTTACCCCAAGGGGGCTTGATTCACTTGTCAGCTATCCCACATCGCCCAGCCAGGTTGATCTACACCTGACAAACCTGTGCCTGGTTTAACCCCTTGAGCCGTGTGCAATTTCCTGATCAGCTTATATTAGCACTGCAGTGCTAGCTGTATAGGATTCTAGTCCGGACTCTATTATAGTGGTGTGGATTTAATCCCTCTCCTACACCACCATTGGAGTCTGGAAGCCTGATTGTCACAGACGTGATATTCAGTTTTCCCTATTTATATTTAATAAATCCTTTATTATTTTTCTCCTCATACGTCTACTCAGGCAGATAAATTTATGTAATATTGGGCGTAAAACTTCTTTATTAGATTATTGTGAATATTTACAAGCGTTTCGGTCACACATTCTTGATGGGATTTTTTTTTTTAACAGACATTTTTGCGAGAAAACGCCTATATGCCAAACCCAGATCACAGCACTGCAGCTCCAGGGTAAATCTGCCCATTTACAGTTACAATTGTCACGGCTACGACTGTGCTGTCTAATTAGACGCAGCAGCAACCTCCTCAACATATGGAAACAAACTGTTACCTGGCCCATGTCTGTAGTTGGTTTACAGAAATATTCTGCAAATGATAGGAGTGCTGGATCAGATGTGAAAGCGGAAATAGCTTCTGGCTAAAGCAGGAAGAAAAGAACACAATGTTAGGCCGGGTACAAATACTTGGCACGGTTTATAAACCAAATGACTTGAGTTCAGAAAAGGCATCAATGACGGCAAACAAGTATCCAGTCCACCGGTCATGGAATGGTTAAGATGTTGGTAATGAATGAAACAGTGAATAGAGAATACACGTATTATAGCAGAGACTATGCAGAATTGTCAGAATTAATGTTGAGGAGCAAGCTTAAAGTGGATTTCCAGGTACCTGCTCCACCGGAAAGATTCCCTGAGGGTGCGTTCTGAACTAATACCGTAATTGCAAAAAAAAAAAAAAGAACCAGTGGAAGTATAGTATGATAAGCCACTGGTAGAGTCTACCTCCAGGACGGACAATTAAGAGAGTGACAGAAGAAAGGGGCTGTAGCTACATTTGAATGAAGCCGAGCTGGAGGACCACACACTGCCGCATGTACTGCTGGGTCCTGAGGGTCAGACTCTCGCCAATTTCACATTAATTTTTAAAGGGAATTTGTCACCACATAACTTCCAAATTAAGCCAACTCACTCTGAGAAATAAACATTTTTATTCTATGCAAATTAGCCCCTTGGTGCAATGAGTGTGTTGTCTATGCACCCTGAAGCTCCACTGACTTTCTGTGCTGGCTGCACCTCCCCTTCGCTCTTAGTGACAGTGTAGATGTAATGAAATTGCAAAAGCGCACTTGCCTGTGTACAAGAGGAGTACAGGACTGTAGTGAGCTGATCACAGAGGCAAACACGCAGTCATGATCTTTCAGGGCCAGGGAGGAGTTTGAGCACAGCCATCACAGAAAGTGAGCAGAGCTTCAGGTGCAACGGCAATGCCTTTGTTGCACCAAGAGGCTTATTTGGATATAATAAAAATATGTTTTTCTCAGAATTGGGGCCACCAAGCAGGATGGGACAAAGTTGATTGCATTAAGCGGGCAAGTACGAGTTGGCTTCATTTGCAGATATGAGGGGTTAGATTCCCTTCAAGAGCAACTTAAACTTTTGAACAATTTTCTGGAAAAGCTCTTGAATGATAGGCTTTAGGTCTACGGCCACCTTTAGCCTTCCGTTTGTATAAACATAAATACTGAGAGCAGTGTAACTTAGTAAAAAACGTCCTGTAACTCATGAGCTGATATATAGTAGGTGTAAAGAACTGAACCGGCAGTAAAACCATCACAGCCCTGGTCTGGAAAACTGCCTGTGAAAAGTCAGTGTGCTCCTACTCTCCCCATCCACATGCTGATGATTGGCAGTTCTTTCCCAATTATCTCCCCAGCAGGAGTTCATGAATAACCCAGACTCTTTACAGGCAGCTGTAACTCTTCTCCAGACTCAGGCTGTGAATCTTATACCGCTGGTTCTTGGCAACCACTTAATATTAGCTCATGATTGACAGGACGCTGAAAACAGCATGTCTGCCACAGTTGTATGCTGCCCTCAAAAAAAGGAGACTTTTGTATTACTTACCAGTAAAGTCTCTTTCTCGCTCTTCCTTGGGGGACACAGGAAACCATGGGTATAGCTCTGCTCCCTAGGAGGCGTGACACTAAGCGAAAGCTGTAAGCCCCTCCTCCATCAGCTATACCCTTCAGCCTGGAGAAGAGACTGCCAGTTGCGTGTCCAAGTAGTGAAAGATAACCACCAACCGGAAAAAGAACTGTCGAGCCCCAACGGGGGCAACCAAGCCGGAACCACAACTGTAACCCAATGAAGGGCGGGTGCTGTGTCCCCCAAGGAAGAGCGAGAAAGAGACTTTACTGGTAAGTAATACAAAAGTCTCCTTTTCTCGCCCATATTCCTTGGGGGACACAGGAAACCATGGGACGTTCCAGAGCAGTCCCAGAAGGGAGGGACCAGAACAAACTCAACCAACGCCAGAGGCATCAATCAACTGCCGCCTGCAACACCAGACGGCCTAAAGCAGCGTCAGCCGACGCATGAGTATGCACCCTGTAGAACTTGGTGAAGGTGTGCAAGGAGGACCAAGTGGCCGCCTTGCAAATCTGCTCCGAAGAAGCCCGATTTCTCTGAGCCCAGGAAGCCCCGACCGCTCTAGTGGAGTGAGCGGTAACACCAAGGGGAGGAACCCTGCCCTTGGCGAGATAAGCCTCAGTAACAGCCATCTTGACAAAACGAGCGATAGCAACTTTGGATGCCGCCATCCCTCTGCGCGACCCTTCCGGGACCACAAAGAGCGAGTCAGTATGCCTGAAAGAGCTGGTTACTTCCAGGTAAATCTTGAGCGCCCTGACAACGTCCAGGCGATGAAGCTTCCTCTCCCGCGGATGGGAAGGGGAAGGACACAAAGAGGGGAGAACGATGTCCTCGTTCAGATGAAAGGCGGAGACCACCTTAGGAAGGAAGGAAGGGACCGGACGAAGAACCACCTTGTCCTGGTGGAACACTAGGAAAGGTTCCAGACAGGAGAGTGCAGCCAATTCGGACACCCTCCGAAGAGAGGTGATGGCTACAAGGAAAATAACCTTGCAGGACAGAAGTCGCAAGGAAACCGTCCGCAGAGGCTCGAAAGGAGAAGCCTGGAGCGCTGAGAGAACCAGGTTCAGGTCCCAGGGCGGTGCCGGAGGGCGATACGGGGGAACCGCGTGAGCCACGCCCTGAAGGAAGGTCTTGACAGGACCAAGGGGGGCCAGTGGGCGCTGAAACAAAATGGACAGCGCAGATACCTGACCCTTCAAAGAACTAAGGCCTAGACCTTGGGCCAGTCCGCTCTGCAGGAAGGACAAAACGGTGGGGAGAGAAAAGCGGAGCGGAGGAATCCCCAGATCGGCACAGAACCCCAAAAAAGTCCTCCAGGTCCTATAATAGATCCTAGAAGAGGACGGCTTACGGGCGCGGATCATGGTGCGGACGACATCCGCAGAAAAACCCCTACGTGTCAGGACGGTGGTCTCAACAACCACGCCGTCAAACGTAGGGACCCTAAACGCGGGTGGAAGATCGGTCCCTGAGAGAGAAGATCTTCCCTGGCGGGCAGTGGCCAGGGCGCGTCTGCCAGGAGCAGCATGAGGTCGGCATACCAAGACCGGCGGGGCCAGTCCGGAGCGACCAGAATCACCGAGACGCCTTCCGCCGCGATCTTCCGAAGGACCTTGGGCAGGAGAGGGATGGGAGGGAATATGTATGGGCGCGCGAAGCCTCGCCAAGGAAGAACGAGGGCGTCGGCTCCGCAAGCTCCCGGATCCCTGGCCCTGGACAGATAGGCGGGGACCTTGTGATTGAATTTTGAGGCCATGAGGTCCACGTCCGGAATGCCCCAACGAAGGCAAATGGCCTCGAATACCTCCGGGTGAAGAGACCACTAGCCGGGGTCGACGGTGGTGCGACTGAGGAAGTCCGCCGCCCAATTGTCCACCCCTGGAATAAAAATTGCAGATAGGGCCGGGACGTGGGCTTCCGCCCAACGGAGAATGCTGGTGACCTCCCGCATCGCTGCAGCGCTGCGAGTGCCCCCCTGGTGGTTTATGTACGCCACGGCCGTGGCGTTGTCTGATTGTACACGAACTGGATGACCCTTCAGCAGATGAGTCCAGTGTCGTAGAGACAGAAGGGCCGCTCTCAGTTCCAGGACATTGATCGAGAGTTTGGACTCCGATGGAGACCAAATGCCCTGGACGGATCGGGGAGGAAACACGCCTCCCCAGCCCGAGAGACTGGCATCGGTTGTAACCACCAACCAGTTGAGTGGCAGAAAGGACCTGCCCAGAAGAGGGGACTGTAACCACCAGCGGAGAGATGACCGCACCGGAGGCGACAGATGGAAGGGATGATCCAGAGACTGCGGCGATTTGTCCCAGGAGGAGAGGATCGCCCGTTGGAGAGGGCGGGAGTGAAACTGCGCAAATGGGATCGCCTCGAAGCAGGCAACCATCTGCCCCAATACCCGCATGCAGAAGCGGAAGGACGGTCGACGGTGGAGAAGGAGACCCCGAACCGCCCCACGGAGGATCAGACGTTTTTCCGAGGGAAGACGTACCTCCGCCGCTCCCGTGTCTAAAAGCATTCCCAGGAAGACGAGTTGTCTGGAGGGGGGAAGGGAGGACTTGGGGAAGTTGATGACCCAACCAAACCTCGCCAGAGTCTCTAGAGTGAGATCCACGCTGGCAACCGCTTGAGAAAGGGACGGAGCCTTGATGAGGATATCGTCCAAGTACGGTAGCAGAAAAACACCCCTGGAACGGAGTAAGGCTAAAACCGGGGCCAGGACCTTGGTGAACACCCGGGGGGCTGTTGCCAGTCCAAAGGGAAGGGCGACAAATTGGAAGTGGAGGTCCCCCACGGCGAATCGAAGGAAGCGATGGTGACACTGGGCTACCGGAACATGGAGGTAGGCATCCTGTATATCGATGGAAGACATGAAATCTCCCTGCTCCAGGGAAGCCACCGCGGAGCGGAGGGACTCCATCCGAAACCGTCGAAGGAGGAGAAAACGGTTGAGCTTTTTGAGGTCCAAAATGGGCCGCACCGAACCTCCCTTCTTGGGAACTACAAAGAGGTTCGAGTAGAACCCTTGGAATCTTTCCTCTAGAGGAACGGGGGTAATCACCCCCCTGTCCAGTAAAGCTTGAACGGCCGCGGAGAACGCGGCCGCGTCTTTCGGGTCTCGCGTGGGGCGGGAGCGAAAGAACCGATCCGGAGGGAAGGATGCAAATTCGATTTTGTATCCGGAGGACACAATTTCGAGGGCCCAGGCGTCGGAGACGTGAGCCATCCAGACGTCCTTGAAAAGGAGGAGCCGGCCCCCCACCCGGGTGGGTGGGGGCGCGCCTTCAGGCAGAGGACTGTTTTGCCGCGGGTGTGCGGGCAGCCTGCGGCTTGCGCCAGGAGGGCTGCGCCCGAAAAAACGGCTTCCTACGCTTGTCCTGGGGAGGAGCCGAAGCGGCAGCTGTGGTGGGAGCCCCAGAGGCCCTGCGGGAGGACCGAAAACGAGACGCACCAGGGCGTCCGCGGGGGGCGCCCCTGGCTTGGGGTTGAGGAAGATGGGTGCTTTTACCACCCGTGGCCTCTGAAATAAGTTCGTCTAAGCGGACCCCGAAAAGGCGGGAACCCGCAAACGGTAGCCCCGCCAAGGAACGTTTGGAGGCAGCGTCCGCTTTCCAGACCTTCAGCCAGAGCTCCCTCCTGACGGCAACTGCCAGGGCGGAGGAGCGCGCAATAAGGGCTCCCGCATCAAGGGAGGCCTCACAGACAAAATTCCCGGCCCGAATAATAAGCTGGGCCAAGGAACGTAGGTCCTGGATGGGGATGTCCGAGTCCAACTCCTGTTCCAGCTGCGTACCCCAAGCAGAGATTGCTTTCCCTGCCCAAGCAGAGGCAAAAACCGGTCTGAGGGCAGAACCGGAGGCAGCAAAAATGCCCTTGGACAGGGTCTCCATGCGACGGTCCTCCGCTGACTGAAGAGAGGACCCGTCGGGAACAGGGATGGCCGTGTTCTTTGACAGCCGGGCCACAGGGGGGTCTACCTTGGGTGGGGAAGACCAGGTGGCCACGACATCGGCTGGAAAAGGATAGCAAATGTCCAGCTTCTTTGGGTTGACAAAACGGGCGTCCGGGCGAGCCCAAGCCTTAGACACCACGGAGGAGAAATCAGAGTGGATTGGAAAGACTTTTGAGGCCTGCCTGGGTCTGATAAAGGAGACGCTAGCTGCGTCCGAGCTAGGGGGGTCATCCTGCACCTTAAAGGTGTCACGTATATCAGAGATGAGTTGACCCATCGCTGAGGCTAGCTTGGACGGCAGGGCCGAGTCCATTTCCAAATCTGAAGCCGCCAATTCACCTTCAGAGAGCGAATCCTTTGGAGAGGAGAGGCTCGTCTGGGTGCGCACGCGTGGCGGGGAGAGGGAGGCATCCGAGGAGGAGGCTCGCTCTACTCTAATACGCTTCTGAGAGTGCCTAGCTCGGGAGGGGTCACTAGGAGAGGATGAACCCGCTGCAGCGGCAGAAGCAGTGGACCCGGAGGGCGCGACAGTCAGAGTGGCGTCCTGCGGGGTAGGTGGCCTGTCTATTAGGCGGCCCACGACATGAGTGAGGCTTTCCACGGCCTGGGACAGGGATCTAGCCCAGTCAGGCGGGTCAGAGGAAGCAGGGAGCGACACAGCGGGCGACTGAGGCTGCGGTGGAGCTCGGCATGCAGTACAGTGCGGATCAGACTGCCCCCGGGGAAAGGGTTCCCTACAAGCGGTACAGGCATGGTACCATGGCTTGGCGGCTGCAGAAGGGTCTGACATGGTGGAAAGATGTTGCACTTTAAAGCAACAGTACTGTGGCACGGAGGGGGTTAAACAGTCCTACCAGACCCGATGATACAAGCGGCAGCTGTAAGGGGAACAGACTGAGGAGGCTGTGGAGGAGAGGCAGCAGCACGGAGCTGAAAGGCTTCAGGATCGCACGGCAGAGAGATGAACCCGGAAGTAGCGGAGCGCAGCAGCACGGAGCTGGATGTGTAAGGAAGCTCCGCCCCCCCTCTGCCGCGCTGAAGCCGAAGCAGAGCCGCGCGCGCGCGGCAAAATGATTTTAACCCCCAAGGATGTTGAAGTGCCGGCCATGACATGGCGCCGTTCATGCCAGGAAAACGGCTCCCACCGCGCCTAGATGTAGCAGACGGCTTGCATGTCTGCAGCCGTCCCCTGTAAGGCAGCGTTCTAGGACTTGCCCAGATAGACTGCCCTCCAACTATGCCCGGTAACGTCCCGATATGCGGGGGGGGGGGGGGGGGGGGGGGGGGCGGGGGGGGGGGGGTTGTCCGCAGCAGTGGTCATGTAACAGTGGCCATGTTGGTAGCAGCGGTGGGAGGGAGGAAGGGGAGGCTGGAGCAGCCACTCTCACCATACGCTGTCTTCGCCCTCAGTCCATCCAGCGGGGTCGCCCCTTCAGCTCCTGGCACCGCGGTGGCAGGAAGCCGGGGGAGGGACTTGGCGTGCGGGCGACCCTGAGCTGGCGGGACGCAGGGGAGCGAGGCTGCCCTGGTCCACCTTGTCTTCTGTGGGGGAGGCGGCAGTGCGGAATTACCGGCACTGGCGCAACTCAACCCCGGGAGAAACAGAGGGGTCTAATGCGCCTCTGTTGTCCCTGTAGGTAGAAAAAAACCGAGTTAAAAACAACAAATACGTAAAAAATAAAAATCATAGGATAACAACCCTGCATAAGCAGGGGGTGTCTTGCCTCCTTGGACACTAAGCAAAAACTGGCAGTCTCTTCTCCAGGCTGAAGGGTATAGCTGATGGAGGAGGGGCTTACAGCTTTCGCTTAGTGTCACGCCTCCTAGGGAGCAGAGCTATACCCATGGTTTCCTGTGTCCCCCAAGGAATATGGGCGAGAAAGCTCACCTTCTCCCCTGCCCTGTACCGATGGTATGGATTTACATACATGGCGGGAAACCAGAACAGTGGACACAGTGGGGGAAGGGAGCAGCACACAGAATAAAAATTAAGCGATATCACAGCTCATCAATATGCCCTACCCTGCAAGGCATTTATATGGTAATGTCAAGACCGGTGAAAGGTCCTCTTTAAAGTCCCCTGTCCCTTAAAAGACAGTTGCTATGGCTTGTCTGTCTTCCCTTTAGTATAAACAGAAGGTGCATTGCATGCTTGCATTAGGCTTTGGAGTGAGGAGGCGTGTCTCTCAGTAATAAAATCTGATTGGCTGGCAGGAAGCTTCTGGCTACAACAAGTGTGTATGTGAAGTAAGGGAAGGCAGTTTTGGCCTTTAAGAACTGGCAGAGGAGCCATCTGGAGAAGGTCCTCATATTGTAGGAGTTAAAACAGCCATAACTAAAGGAAAAACTCAAGGAAAACAGTGGTATGTTAAGAAAATAAAGACTATAACATACAAGCAGCAGTAACATATGCTAAAATTGATGAAAAGATGACAGTTACACTTTAACCTCTTCAGGACACAGGGCGTACAGGTACGCCCTGATGTCCTGGTACTTAAGGACACAGGGCGTACCTGTACGCACTGTGTATTTCTGATCACCGCCGCGCGGCGGACGGTGATCGGAAGCCGGTGCCTGCTCAAATCATTGAGCAGGCACCTCGGCTAAATGCGCGCGGGGGGGGGGGTCCCGTGACCCCCCCATGTCGGCGATCGCCGCAAACCGCAGGTCAATTCAGACCTGCGGTTTGCGGCTTTTACCTATTGCGGTGGCGGCGGTGCCATCGGGTCCCCATGGGGCTGTATGGGGGACCCGATGGCATGGAAGGCAGCGCGATGCCTTCCTGAGGCATCGCCGCTGCCTTCCTGTGACGTGCCTGTGAGAGGCACACAGTAATACACACAGAATTACTCATACAGCCAATGAATTCCAATACAAAAGTATTGGAATGCATTGTAAAGGAATTAGACCTCCAAAAGTTCAAGTCCCAAAGTGGGACAAAAGAAAAAAGTTGAAAAAATAATGTTTTCCCCCCAAAAAATTTAAAGTTTCAAGTAAAAATAAACAAAAAAAAGTCATTTTCCCCAAATAAAGTAAAAAAAAGGCGTTTGCCCACCAAAATAGTACCAAACAGTCGCCTCATCGCGCAAAAAATGAGCCCCTACCTGAGACAATCGCCAAAAAATAAAAAAAAAATATGGCTCAGAATATGGAGACACTAAAACATCATTTTTTTGTTTTAAAAAAGCTGTTATGTAAAACTTACATAAAAAAAAAAGTATACATATTAGGTATCGCCGCGTCCGTGACAACCTGGTCTATAAAAATACCACATGATCTAACCTGTCAGATGAATGTTGTAAATAACAAAAAATAAAAACGGTGCCAAAACAGATATTTCTTGTTACCTTGCCTCACAAAAAGTGTAATATAGAGCAACCAAAAATCATATGTACCCTAAACTAGTACCAACAAAACTTCCACCCGATCCCGTAGTTTCTAAAATGGAGTCACTTTTTTGGAGTTTCTACTCTAGGGGTGCATTAGGGGGGCTTCAAATGGGACATGGTGTAAAAAAAACAGTCTAAAATCTGCCTTCCAAAAACCGTATGGCATTCCTTTCCTTCTGCGCCCTGCAGTGTGCCCGTACAACAGTTTACGACCACATATGGGGTGTTTCTGTAAACTACAGAATCAGGGCCATAAATATTGAGTTTTGTTTGGCTGTTAACCCTTGCTTTGTTACAGGAAAAAATGGATTAAAATGGAAAATTTGCCAAAAAATTTAAATTCGGAAATTTCATCTCCATTTGCCAATAACTCTTGTGGAACACCTAAAGGGTTAACGACGTTTGTAAAATCAGTTTTGAATACCTTGAGGGGTGTAGTTTCGTAGATGGGGTCACTTTTATGGAGTTTCTACTCTAGGGTTGCATCAGGGGGGCTTCAAATGGGACATGGTGTCAAAAAACCAGTCCAGCAAAATTTGCCTTCCAAAAACCATATGGCATTCCTTTCCTTCTGCGCTCTGCCGTGTGCCCTGCCGTGTGCCATAAATATTGAGTTTGGTTTGGCTGTTAACCCTTGCTTTGTAACTGGAAAAAAATTATTAAAATGGAAAATCTGCCAAAAAAGTAAAATTTTGAAATTGTATCTATATTCCATTAATTCTTGTGGAACGCCTAAAGGGTTAACAACGTTTGTAAAATCAGTTTTGAATACCTTGAGGGGTGTAGTTTCTATGGTTTCTATTATGTAAGCCTCGCAAAGTGACTTCAGACCTGAACTGGTCCCTAAAAATTTGGTTTTTGAAAATTTCAGAAAAATTTCAAGATTTGCTTCTAAACTTCTAAGCCTTGTAACATCCCCAAAAAATAAAATATCATTCCCAAGATGATCCAAACATGAAGTAGACATATGGGGAATGTAAAGTAATAACAATTTTTGGAGGTATTACTATGTATTATAGAAGTAGAGAAATTGAAACTTGGAAATTTGCAATTTTCCCCCCAAAATCTTTGGTAAATTTTGTATTTTTTCATAAATAAAATATATATATATATTTTTTTACTTCATTTTACCAGTGTCATGAAGTACAATATGTGACGAAAAAACAATCTCAGAATGGCCTGGATAAGTCAAAGCGTTTTAAAGTTATCACACTTAAAGTGACACTGGTCAGATTTGCAAAAAATGGCCTGGTCCTTAAGGTGAAATAAGGCTGTGTCCTAAAGGGGTTAAAATAAGATCTGGCCATGTAAGGGTGGGGCTGCACAGCTTTTTTGGTCACAACACAAGTATTGCAGCCCGCCACAGGAATGAATGGGGTCTCAGTGTGACTTGCATGTTAGCTGCAACCATAAATCGCCAAAAATCCAGCATTTTTTGTGATTCACCAGTCGCAGTGGCAGCGAACATGAAAATCTCACTGCGAACCTATTCATCCCTAGGGCTGCCCTGCTACACCACGATACTTGGGTTCGACATGTGTTGCGCCCAAAATTGCTATGTAGCCATACCCTAAAAAGGCTGCAAAAAACGGGAAAACACCAAGTGTTCAACAACTATACGTGAAACCATCCTAATGGTCTCTATAACAGGGTATAGAAGGTAAAAGCCAAGCGGTGGGATTAAAGACAACTGACTTCTCTGAAATGGAGCGTGACAGGATTGTGCACAGCTGTAGTCACCCCACCCATCCTCTTCCTAGATTTCGGACAATGACTTTCTTCATCAACATAAACAAAGGCATTTGATCACATTTCAAAGGCACCAATGCAAACAAAACATTTAGCAATTTACTTCCAGCACACAAAATTACAGTGTATGTATGGAACATCTGCCTTCGGATAGCATTCCCACGCCTTAACACGTTTCTTTACCCAGCACTGTAGTAATACCTTGGGCTGTAAGAGGCCACTGACAGTCAAAAACAGAGGCCACGTGACTGTTGTCAACAGCAATACCTCCCCAAAACACCATCTCTTTGAGCAAATCACCACTGATGTAATTTGGCAGTGAAAATTTCATCATGTCAAAAGTAGAGAAGGCACAGCAGTTGCAGAGAAAGGGAAGCCTCCAGGTGTAAAGGCAACACCCCCATTGCTCCTAGAGTCTCATTTGCATATATTAATCAGCAATGTAGGCACATAGGAACATGGACCAACACAGATTCCTTCCGCTGTCAAGCGCACATGTAACAGGTCAGCCAGTTTCATAGGTACAAATCTGCTGACAGATGCCCTTTAATACAATAATGAATGGGAAATTCCCTATACAGGGATCCCTCAAGATACAATGGTCTTAGGATACAATATTTTTAACATACAATGGTCTTTTCTGACCATCGGAAGTTGACACTAGACTCAATATACAATGCCTTAGACTCGGAACCAACCAATCAGTGCCTCTTCTCTGGTAAAATAGCTGTATTAGTTGCTAGTTAGCAGCTGTTCCTGACTGTTATATGTAAGGACTTGTTTTATCTGTCTTAGTTATCCGCTTATTTTTCTTAAATCTTTATTTTCTCTTATCTTGGATGACATTTTAGGGCTTTGGAACCAATTACTCAAGTTACAATGGTTTCAACATACAATGGTCGTCCTGGAACCAATTAATATTGCAACTAGAGGGACCACTGTATCCCTATGAAGCACTGCCACCTGCAGGAATATACCTGTAATAGCCCTGGTTGCCTCAAACAGTCTCAGGTCTATCACAACCAACAAACAGCTTCCCCGATCTCATTTTGGAGAAGACCTTCAGGCCGCCTCAGAACTGACCACAGCATCTGAGGGATTACACTTCTGTGATTAGCACTATTGCCGATTGCAGACTTTAGCCCTGGGTGTTTTCTGTGTGAAAACAGCAGGCACCCAGCAGCTATGATGGCGGCTCCACTCCAGGAGCCATCTTCAAAAAGACCAGCGCCGTACATGTATTGTGCGTTTGTCAAGGGGTTAAAGAGGTTTAACTATATTAAGACAGCTATAACATTGTCAGATGCAAACGATTAGTGGGTTCGGTGTCCCCTTTTGAGCAACATTTTATCATTTACATTTTAATCCATTTAAAAAACTGAGTAATATCTTGCAGTAATCACAGTTCTGATGGTTGTCACTGGAAACGTTCAGTAAGTTTATTAGAAAGCTTAGCGAGAGATCAGCAGTTCCTGTACCTTTGAAGACAAAACTCTCCAGAATTCAAATCACAAGAGCGAGCTTTGTGCAGGCACTGATCCATCCACTGGCAGCCTTGAAGCTAGCATATTATGTACATTCACACAACTGTATATATTTTGTGGTCCACAAAATGCAGATCTGCAAAAAACAGATGACGTCCACGTTGCATCTGGGTTTTTTTGTTGGCCCACTGAGCCAACATTTTCCGGCCAGGTATAGGACCTGTTCTATCCTTTGCTGAACAGACATACAGATGTTTTTTCTGTGCTTTCTGCATCTGTATGACTGTTCCACAAAAGACAGAACATGTCCGATACTTGGCCACAAGTGCAGACTACAGACTTATAGAAAATCAATGGGTCCTCAAAAAAAATAAAAAATAAAAAATAAAAAATGCAACACAGACGTCATATATGAAATAATTGAAATAACAGTGGCTCACCAGCAGGTGTGATCGTGGAAAGGTGCTCTCTCCAAGGGCAACACCCCATGCTTTATGTAATTAGTGCTACACAATTCAAAAATAAAAGGTTGGAGGGCACTCAAATCTCTGGAAATTATGAGGAGATATAATACATTATATTCCAACTGTAGTACATTTATTATTAAAATTGAAAGTCTAATCAAGAAACATGTATAAATAGTAGTACATAAAAAATATATATAGTACAATGTGTTCTACTTATATAAATTCCCTTTCAACAGTCCATATGGAAACCAGTGCATCAGTGCACACTGTAAGATGTACCAGCAGCACAGTGTTCAAACTATATGGATCACCAGTTCCACTTTGACTATTCCACTGAGAATATATATTCCCCAAAAATTTTAAAACCTAGGAAATAAGAAAAAAACAAAAAACAAGAGCGAAATACAAATGAAAGCCACTCAGGATCCTTTATAAACCAAAAGCCACCCAGGATCCGCCAAGCGGCATTCATCATAAGTAATGTTCGTGATATACAGGTCGCTGCAATTGCCGCTTGTGGTATATAAGTCAATGGTGTTTAATTTTGCCACATATATTCATAGTCAATTGTAACAGACATCTATACATGTGACACAATTGACTATGAATATATGTGGCAAAATTAAACACCACTGACTTACAGACGTCATATATATTTTGCAGATCCGTGTTTTGTGGACTGCAAAATACACAGTTGTGTGAATTCCCCTGCAGAGTGAGAAGCGAGGAAGTATTGCAAAGGAGTTGTTTCCCGTTATATGGGGCAATTAGCATCCCCTTCAGAATTTAATTATTTTTTTTACCTTCCTCTGGATCAACACAGGAGGACTATAGGTTGGACTTTTTTTTCAACCTTATTAACCATTTTCTCAGTATATCTGTCCATAAGTAAACTGTAAAATGGAGTGAAAAAGGTGACCCTATAGTTAAACATCGTCCCTCCAAGCTTTACAAATAATCAGACTGCTTCCCATTGTATTGCGCGTTGTTTTCCAATCCTCTGACATTTAAGAAAGGCATTGTGAGGAACTTTATACAGATAAGACGTGTCCATTATTTCGAAATGTCATTATGCCAGATATAGCACATATCACAGTGAAAACAGGAACACCAATGTAGAGGTGAATGAAAACTCAAAATAACGGCATAAAGTACCTTAAAACTACGAGCCTCTGAGTTTCTATGAGTAACAGTCTGAGCAAGAAGACTTCTCCAGCCCATAGGGTCCTCTTTATAGGATAGCTGTCCAGCCCGGAGTTTTACATACAGAACACCATCCTTACACAGAATTGAGCTAAAAGAGAAATGTACAGGTGACAGCTTTAGGGTTAACGCTCTTATGCTAAAGTCAGAACTACTGTACAGCAAATGGGGTTTGCACATGACCAGGATAAAGTATGCATGAACTTCATACGTTCGCCTCGTTTCTGCTGGGCACTGTGGATTCACAGGTTGATTGGTCCCTACAGTGAGTCAATGAAAAAGCTTTCTCTGTTCAATACTATGTGCCCACCATATACCTGAGAGAGGAAATGGTTAATCAGGCAATACTGGTGGAGAGGGCACCACATTAAACTGTCCACAAAAGGACAGTTGCTGCTGCCTGTATAACGGTGCTATCAGAAGTGGCGGATGACACGTGGCAGTGTTTGTGTGGGTAATAAGCAACTCTAAGGCTGCGTTCACACGGGCGAGATTTCCGCGCAGGTGCAATGCGGTAGGTGAACGCATTGCACCCGCACTGAATCCGGACCCATTCATTTCAATGGGGCTGTTCAGATGAGCGATGATTTTCACGCATCACTTGTGCGTTGCGTGAAAATCGCAGCATGCTCTATATTCAGCGTTTTTCACGCAACGCAGGCCCCATAGAAGTGAATGGGGTTGCGTGAAAATCGCAAGCATCCGCAAGCAAGTGCGGATGCGGTGCGATTTTCACGTATGGTTGCTAGGTGACAGTCTATTCACTGTATTATTTTCCCTTATAACATGGTTATAAGGGAAAATAATAGCATTCTGAATACAGAATGCTTAGTAAAATAGCGCTGGAGGGGTTAAAAAAAAATAAACAAATTAACTCACCTTCTCCTCTTGTTCGCGAAGTTCCCGGTATGATGAGTTGTGGGCTAAAGGACCTTTGGTGACGTCAGATCACATGCTCCAATCACATGGTCCATCACCGTTGGACCATGTGATTGGAGCATGTGATCTGACGTCACCAAAGGTCCTTTAGCCCACAACTCATCATACCGGGAACTTCGCGAACAAGAGGAGAAGGTGAGTTAATTTGTTTATTTTTTTTTAACCCCTCCAGCGCTATTTTACTAAGCATTCTGTATTCAGAATGCTATCATTTTCCCTTATAACCATGTTATAAGGGAAAATAATACAATCTACACTACAACTAACTCAAACCTGAACTTCTGTGAAGAAGTTCGGGTCTGGGTACCACAGTCTGTTTTTTATCACGCGCGTGCAGAACACATTGCACCCGCGCGATAAAAACTGAACATCGGAACGCAATCGCAGTCAAAACTGACTGCAATTGCATTCCTACTTGCGCGGGTTTGCCGCAACACACCGGGACGCATCCGGAACTAATCCGGACACGCTCGTGTGAACCCAGCCTAAAGGGAGTAAAATAAACACAAATAAACCACTGCCTAAGGCTAGTTTCACACCAGCTTTTTTACGCTTCTGTCACGATAATACAACCATCTGCGTCCGTTATAAAGGGATCCGGTTGTATTATCTTTAACATAGCCAAGACGGATCCGTCATGAACTCCATCAATGAGGGGAGGGATCAGTTTTCTTTTGTGCCAGAGAAAACAGATCCGCCATCATTGACTTACATTATGAGTCATGACGGATCCGTCCCCACTGACTTACATTGTGAGTCATGATGGATCCGTCTTGCTCCGCACCACATCGGGGACAGAAAAACGCTGCTTGCAGCGCTATTCTGTCGGCAATGGGGACGCAACCAAACAGAATGGAACGCATTCTGGTGCATTCCCTTTTGTCTCCATTCACGTTTTCCCCCGCTATTGAGACCCTATGACAGATCTCAATAACGGGAAGGGAAAGCACAGATGTAGCCTAATATCACATGTATAATGCTGCTTCTGGGCATGAATAGTCCAAATGATAAGTCAGGCATTGTTCCACAAAAATTTTATTTACAAAGACATGTATTTCACTTTTCAGTTAATCACAGGAACAGCGTATTACTGGCTGCATAAGACTTTCAGCTAGAATTAACAAAATTTAACCCATTAAAGGCTTTCTTGAAAATGTTAATGTATTTTTCCCTTTATATGATACACTTGTAACAGCAGCATCTTAGAAGGTAAATACCAGTAAGCACTTCCACTTCTAGTATGCAGGAGGTTGTACTCGCCACTCCCTGTTCTTCTCCAGGCTCTGCGTCAGTTCACAGTGCAGGGTGGGCCCGGAGATGAACAGGGAGTGGTGAGTGGAAGAAGACTGAAGGCACCATCCGGACCATTAATGATAGGTTCATTTCGTTATTTTTGGTCTGATCTGGGGTCTGATAAAGGTTGGGAGTCTGATGATCTATCCAGAGGATAGATCATCAGTTTAAACAAACTGCAGAACCCCCTTAAGTAAATGCTATACTGTTAGATCTTATTTAACTTACTGCAAATGTTGAGTTCCTTTACGCAGGTCAATAATGATTTCCCAGTACCGAGGGCCTTTTACTTTTATCTGTTTGTGGAAAGACAAATAAAAAAAAATCTATGGTTTTCATAGTCTCCTAATTAGCAGAGTTCCCTCTAACATATTTCCAGGGTTCTGTTCCACATCAAAATAGTAAAATAACTGGGGTATTAAAATGCAAACAATACGACATCTACAGAAAGACAGGTCCAGATTCTAGACTAAGATGCACTGAGCTACAAGGGTATTCCGGTTACCATAAATAAACAAATGTTTTAGACTAATTCATCATCAATAATTACCTAATATAATGTCAATTTCACATATTTACCGTTCAGTAGTTCTAGAAGTAGTTTTCCTCCTCTGCTACCCACTGTGTTTCCTCATAAATTACTATGGTATCGACCTGTAGTTCTGAGCTTTTGTTAGGTCGAGCATGCTCAGTGTGTTGCTATCAATTCTCTAGCTAAATGTCTTGTGAAACAAAGGGAGTGTTAGGGTCCATTCACACATCCGTATGTGTTTTGCGGATCCACAAAACACGGACACCGGCAATGTGAGTTCCGCATTTTGCGGACCGCACATCGCCGGCACTAAAAGGGGTTCTGCACTTTGTTTTAAATGATGATCCATCCTCTGGATAGATCATCAGCATCTGATCGGCGGGGTCCGACACCCGGGACCCCCTCCGATCAGCTGTTTGAGACGGCAGCGGCGCTCCAATAGTGCCGCGGCCCTCTCACTGTTTACCGCCGGCTCAATGACGTCACGACTAGTTTCAACTAGTGTGGGTGGGGCTAAGCTCTGTTCACTTGAATGGATCCGGACAGCACATCGTGTGGCCCCACAGAAATGAATGGGTCCGCAATTCCATTTCACAAAATGTGGAACAGAATTGCGGACGTGTGAATGGAGCCTAAGTGTGCTGCTGATTACTGAGTAGATGGGCGTGACTGGGCTGTATATCAGGCAGCCATTCAATGAACATCAACACTCACAGCAGGAAAGCTAGGGATTATAGTCTTCTGAGGGAAGATCAGGCGCCATGATACTCTGTGTTGCAGGCTCACACAGGATCTAGACAAACGTATTGCAAGGTAAATTAAAATTCTGGTTATATGTTTAGGCATGGGTTCTGGTTGGGTCACAGCTTGCAGCCTTGTAGTTTTTCAAAAATTAAGTTACTTTACTGAAATACCCCTTTAAACAGTAACTAAATAGCCCCAATTTTTTTTTTTTTAATAGACGTTAATCAACCCAATTATGTGTTTTTTTTTTTTTTTTTTGGGGAAGGAGGAGGGGGGGGGGGGGGGGGGGTAGGGGGGAAACAAGGCACCCAAAAGCCTAGGTACTATCGCTCCTTAAAATGATTATTCTAGTATAGCGCTGCCATATCAGAGTAGTACAGATTCACTGGGGGTCACAGCAAACACATTGCTGCTCCTGCCTGTGCTTTCCCCAAGCTTGGGTCAATCATGGCACAGCACCTCTGTACCCTGTACTACTATGCTATGCCAGGATTTAACTGAGTGGAGCAGGCTCCTGCCCGAGGTGGCTCCGCTCAGCTGAAAGCTCTCCATAGCAAATCGGTACAGAATTAAAATGTGCTATAGAGAGCCTAGATCTGAGCGGAGTGGGCTCAGGCAGGAGCCTGCTCTGCTCACCTAACTCCTGGCACAGCACATCTGTACGGGTACTAATGTGCTGTGCCAGAATTTACCCAAGCTTCAGGGGGGCGCAGGCAGGAGAAGCAATGTGTGCTCCGGTCTGTGCATAGTTCACTGCAGCCCACAGTGAGATTCGTACCCCTCTGACATATCATCCCTGTACTACAATAATGAGTTTACAGTGCGATAGGCATCCAAAGCCTTGGGTGCTATTTGAGAAAACAAATGAAGTACATTTGAAAATCATTTCGGGCTATTTAGAAAAATTTTTAAAGTTTACTAAGGGCTCATGCACACGACCGAATGCCCTCCGAGACATACAGTCCGTGAGTGGGACATATGTCCCGGAGCGGCATACATCATGCGCACAGCATCATAGGTTATTATGATGCTGTGCGCATCGGGCCGCCCATGGGACTATTGTCCCGCACTTATATGATATTATGAGTGCGGGACAATAGCCCCACGGGCAGCCCGATGCGCACAGCAATATGTAACCTATGATGCTGTGCGCACGATGTATGCCGCTCCGGGACATATGGCCCGCTCACGGACTGTATGTCTCGGAGGGCATACGGTCGTGTGCATGAGCCCTTACTCTTTAAAGGGGTTGTCCAAGTTATTTTTAATGATGACCTATCCTCAGTATAGGTCATCAATATCAGATTGGTGGGGGTCCTACACCTGGCACCTCTGCAGATCAGATAAAGAAATGGCGCACGCCGTGCTGCCTTCCCCTAACAGTTTACCTGTTCGCCGTCCCAACAGTAGCAGTGAGCAGATGTACAAGCCTTCCCACTGAAATTAATCTTTCATCCAGCGGATTGGCGGGGGTGCCAGGTGTCAATCTGATATTGATGACCTATCCTGAGGATAGCTCATCAATAAAAATAACTTGGAGAACCCCTTTAAGAACTTCAGAAAGCCGTGAGCAGTGAAACGGTTTTAATTAGACATGTCATAGTGGCATGGGCGGACTGGCTATAGACTCTACAGGGAAATTTCCCAGTGGGCCAATGCCCAGACAGCCGCCCAAGGCTGCAAGCCAGGTATGTAAAGACCTGACGTTCTCAGCAGTAATTAATGTAGGCAGTATTTTGTTCTGCACTGTAGTATTTGGTTCTGCTGGGGCTGCCTACTTCTGTTGCCCTGCCCTCTGTCAGTTTGGACCCACCTACGACATAGAGCCACTTTTAGGTTTTTTACCCAGGGCAACTTTAAGTTCCCAGTCCGTCTCTGCATAGTGGTACAGAAACTTGGACCCCCTGAGAACAACCTGGTCTCAGTTCTAATACAGAGGTATCAACATATGTTTCGTCACTGTCTACAGCACCTGAGTTGCAACAAGCTTACATTTTAGTTTTCAGAAACTTCAACTCATTTCTGGGACTGAATGGGGGACCTGCATGCACTCAAACTAAGTCAGAAACACAATCCCATTCTAAAAGTTAAATGCACACGGTGAATATTACACATTGATTTTCCATGCGGGTTTTCGCGCAGAAAATGTGCAACGTAATACAGTACCAGCTAAGCAGAAAATTTTTCTGTTCTGAAATTTACTTGTGGTGACGCTTTTTAAATCTGCAGCATGTAAATGGTTTGTGAGGTTTTTTTAGTGTAGATTTCACCCTTTGCAATGCAAAGGGTGAGATCTGGAGAAGTCAGTGTCAAAATCAGCAAATAAGCGGATTTTGGTGAAAACTGTCAAACTGTGTGTGGGAAACAGCATAAATTAAACTGCCGTGTGCATATACCTTAAAGCAGTGTTTCCCAACCAGTGTGCCTCCAGCTGTTGCAAAACTACAACTCCCAGCATGCCCGGACAGCCTTTGGCTGTGCGGGCATGCTGGGAGGTGTAGTTTTGCAACAGCTGGAGGCACACTGGTTGGGAAACACTGCTAAAGGATTTTTAACTTGATGTACGTATTGTTTTGTTATATACAGATTTTTCACTTATGTATAAATGGTTCATAGCACATACTTGTTTCAGTAGA
The DNA here is from genome assembly GCF_905171765.1 of Bufo bufo. NCBI lineage: Eukaryota > Metazoa > Chordata > Amphibia > Anura > Bufonidae > Bufo > Bufo bufo. The sequence continues at coordinate 462,136,238 of NC_053392.1, read as the reverse complement.
TGTAACTCTGGAAGCAGAGTGGGCGCCATGAGCTCTTCCGTTGTTTCTTCATACCATTGAGTCCCCTGCAACAACATATAAACCAACTAAGTAAAACTTAAAAGTTGGGGTTCTTCTCCTTTTAGACACTGATGGGGCTATATATGCTAATAACATATCTTCCAAACCAATGGAAAACAACACATAGTGGACACATATAGCATATTTTAACTACGCACCACAATATAACTAGAAAACAGAGTGCAGCATGTCTTAGAAGCATCAAAATAGTAGAACCCATAGAAACGATATCAACACCTGCAGGTATACATAGGCACAATCTTTAATGAATCTGTTACAAACAGCACATCAAAAGACTGATGCTGAAACACATTTGGAGGCTTGCTAAAGCAATACATAAAATAAAGTAACCCTTTCCAAACAGTGTTTACCACCAAGGTCAATATCCAAATGTACTGAAAAAGGATTCTCCCCAGTGAGCCTAAAAAAATTACAGAAATGAATTGTTCAACGGAGTCCATCAGCAGCTCTGTCTGTGCAAAACTGCTGATAGACACAGGTAGGGGCACGAGGCAATACATAATTCTGTCCCTGCTTTTAGTCCAAAGGGTGATGTATAAACTAACCGATTGCTGTTACACCAGGCTCAGCCTATGAGATGCTCCACAGTCCCTCCCTTCTGCTGTGAGTAACTGCTGCAGCACTCAACAAGGAGACCGCTGCAGCCTCCACTCTCATCAGAGGGGAGGTGTCTGTGGAGCGGCTCATACACTGAGCCTACAGCCCTGTGGGAGCGAGTCTGTGGCAAACAAAAAGGAGATTTTGTATAACTTACCAGTAAAATCTCTTTCTCGCTCTTCATTGGGGGACACAGGAACCGTGGGTATAGCCATGTCCTCTAGGAGGTGTTGACACTAGTAAAAGCTGTTAGCTCCTCCCCTGGCAGCTATACCCCCTCCAGCCTGGAGAGAGAGCTTCAGTTTGTGTACAAGCAGTAGGACAAGCAAGCCAACCAAGAAAAAAACATGGAACATCAATCATGCCAAAAACCCAACGGGATTCTAACCAGCAACAGCCACAACTGTGGTCCAATACTGGGTGGGTGCTGTGTCCCCCAATGAAGAGCGAGAAATACATTTTACTGGTAAGTTATACAAAATCTCCTTTTCTCGCCCATATTCATTGGGGGACACAGGAACCGTGGGACGTCCAAAAGCAGTCCACAGGGAGGGAAAAACCACAGACCCATGGACGCAATCGTCCCTGCAGGCATCTAAGAAACTGCCGCCTGCAAGACCATGTGGCCTAAGGCAGCAGCAGCCGCCGATGCAAGTATGCACCTGGTAAAATCATGCGAATGTGTGTAAGGAGGACAAGTAGCCGCCCTACATGACAGTATAGCCGAAGCATGATTCCTCCGAGCCCAAGATGCGCCCACCGCTCTGGTGGAGTAAGCCGTGAACACCTAAGGTCGGAACCCTGCCTCGGGCGCAGCATGCTTCAGCAATTGTAGACTGAGTCCAGAATGCGAATGTCACCTTGGAAGCCACCAGTCCCATTCGAAGACCCTCTGAAATGACAAAAGGGGGATCCGTACAGCGGAAGGAACCGGAGGCTGAAAATAGACCTGCAGAGCTCTGACAACGTCCAAATGGTGTAACTCCTTTTCCTTAGGGTGTGAAGGAGATGGCACAGTGAGGGAAGGACAATTTTCTTGAAAAAATGAAACTCAGAGACCACCTTCGGAAGAAAAGAAGGGACAGGCTGGAGAACCACCTTGTCCCTATAATAAAACAGAAAGGGTTCTCTGTAGAGAGGGCTGCCAACTCAGACACCCGTCTGATGGAAGATAGAGACCAGAAAAAAACTACCTTCCAGGACATGAGTCGGAGAGAAAACTCTCGCAAGGGCTCCAGGGAAAAGCTGGAACGTTGCGAGAACTAATTCAGATCCTAAGGCGGTAAAGGAGGAAGGAACGGAGGAACCGTATGTGCCACTCCCTGAAGAAAAGTCCTTACAGGCGACAGAGGGCGCTGGAAAGGATAGAAAGCGCCGACACCTGACTCCTCAAGAACTAAGGGCTAGACCAAGGTCCAACCCCGATTGTAGAAAGGACAGGACCGTGGCGAGAGAAAAAAATTAAGTGGCGGAACATTTCGGCTTCCACAGAAACCTAGGAAGGACCTCCAGGTCCTGAATAGATCCTGGACGATGCAGGCTTGCGGAAAAAAATCTGCCAAAAAAAACCTCTTCGCGTAGAATGGCGGTCTTGCAAGGAAGAACTCCTGCCAAGGGGAAATCAGGGCGTCCACGCTGCAAGCTTCCAGACCCCTTGCTGGGGAGAGAACGGTGGGAAGCTTCTGAGTCAGTCTCGAAGCCATCAAGCCCACGTCCGGGCGACTCCAACGCCGACAGATCGCCTCGAACACCTTCTGCAGGAATACTGGATAGAGAGGCCGGTAGCCATTCTGTTCGAGGAGGAAGAAGAAATAGGAGGGTGTTCCGTTCCAGGAATGGAACGTCCATCAGCGTGGCTAGACGTGACAGCAACTCCGCTCCGTCTGGTGTGGGGAGTCTCGTAGCCTACCCACGGAATGGGCGGTGGAAAGTATTATCACCAGAGGGCTGACGTGACCTAGACATTAGACATGTCTTAAGAGAGGCAATGTAGATACAGGTAGCACACCCAGGATCAATGGAAAGAATCACCTGTAGAAGGAGAGATGTGGAGTGCGCAACAGCCCACCAGCCGGTCCTGAACGCTGGAATAGAAGGCGACAAGAGAATACCCCGTGCAAATGCAACCAGGCATTTAGTGCCAAAACTCCGCCAGAGGAAGAAGTCAAGCAGGGGGAGCCACAACTGTATCGCTAGCCCACACCCCAGCGGAGGAGGGGCCACACTGCAGAGTCCACCAATTCAGTACTAGAAGAATCCGTCACCTGACAAAGGAGCTGTGCAGTAAGAACCATAGTATGTAGTGGTAACACAAATAACACTCCCCCAGAAGCAGCCAGTGCCCGCCCTGTCGGCGCAAAACAGAGGGAGGCGTGAGGCTATCCATGCTGCCCCAGTTAAGCTGAGCTAGCCTGAACACTTCACCTTGGAAGGGCTCTGAACAGGAGACACAGCAAGCTAGCGTCAGGGCAGAACCCCCAGCTGGGGGGGGGGGGACTACAGAGTCCGTGAACACTCGACTAGCTGGAACATACTCCCCATATTATTCGCAATGGTGAATGCACCACGTATTGATGAGGACCATATCATGACCGACTGGAGCCGAGGAGGCCCATAGAGATGGGTGGTCTCTAGGACACAGTGTTGCTAGGCAACCCCTCTGAGAAGACAGAGTATGTCACAACCATGCTCCAAACCAGAACCGAAAGATAAGAAGGAGCCCCTGTGGAAACAGCAACCGTATCCACTGGCGGCACCCATACACCACGAATGCAGAGCACCAGCACCTGCGGTAACGACTGTTGCCACGCCCCCTGTGAAAGAGCATGTCCTAAGGCATCTAGAACCGTGTGCTAAGGCATCTAGCGCCGTGGTGTAGTTGAACTGTAGTAATCTAAGATGCTCAGATATTCCCCTGTAAACCTGTGGAAGGGGAAATGCAACAGGAAGCACGGTGATGGGAGAAGGCTAATGCATACGGCAGGTACAGAACCCAGTGGAGATGCAATGCCGCCCACTAAAGAGTGTAATTGTACTCAGTCCACCTACGGCAGTGGACAATACATAAGGCAAGTACTGTAAACGTAGCAGTGCAATTACTCCGCCTATGGAAGGGGTAATGCATACAAAGTACTGCAGCAGAAGTGGTCATGCATACAGCAGGAACTGAATGCAACGGTAGAGATTATGCCGTTTACGGAAGGGTAATGCACATGGCAAATCCGCGCAGTTCTACCTCTCAGAAACTTGCCCGTGGCAGTTGTAGGCAGCACCGGTGGGGAAGGCGGAGCTTTATCAACCAAACGACCCCGGAGGATGGAGTGGGAACTTTCAGAGGTTCTCCATTGGATCGTGCAGGTGGAGAATTAACCACCAAACGGCCCCGGAGGGCAGATTGGGAATCCATAGGTCCTGTACTGGAGTGCGCTGGAGTATTATCAACCAAACTGCCCAGAGGGTGGATTGGGAAAACTCCAGCTGTCCTCCCTGGATCTGCGCAGGTGGAGGAATATCAACCAACGACCCAGGAGAGCGATTGGGAACTATGAGAGGTCCTCCTTTGTCCGTATAGGACACGGGCCCAGCTTGGTACCACACAGACAGGGTGGAGAGGGGGGCCGTATGAACGCAGATTTTGCTCTTCCTTTTTTGGGATGCCCGGCGTTAAGTGGGCAGAGAGGCAGGAAGGGGTTAACTGTCTGAACGTTAAGGAGCTGTCCTTCCTTCACATTGCCCAGATAAGATGCATAGATATCTGGTGCCGGCTACAGAGGTGGCCGGCCAGAAGGGGTTAAGCTGTGTAAAGGACCGGGGGCGGGGCCTTGCGGCTTGTGAGAGAGGAAAAGTGAGGTGGGAAGAATTCGCGCCACAGCGCACCCCCCGTCTAGAGATGTGATTAACCCTCTAAACTCCCTTATGGTTCCGGTCCGCAGCGGTACTTCCGCACTGCGGCCGGGGCTAAGTTTTTGCGCACGGCCGCCCGGAGCGGTTGGTCGGCCGTATCGCAGAGGGACCTGAGCAGAGCGGCCGCTAGCGCCCACAGGGAGGGGGACCGAGTTCAGAGTGCGACGTATAACCCGGACTAGGAAGATCACAGGCCGTTTTTTTCTCGCGGCGGTAGGCCGGCTTCGGCCTTAACCCTTCCGAAGCAACGCTATCTGGTGCCGGCTCCCGAAAGAGTGGATTCCGATGGTAGCTGCGGAACCGGCCTGGGACACCACGGTGTATGATCGTGGCCGGCCGAGAGCGCCTGCCAGAATGTTATTAACCCCCTAAGTGGCCGCGTAGCCGTCGGCCTAAAGGGGAAGTGAGAGGGGGTCCTGGTGTTATAAACAAAAAAGTGTGGCACAAATCTGCTGCCACCTAATATCTCAGGGTCCATACTTGGCTTTGTAAGCCATTCTTGCTCGGCAGAACATAGTGAGGCACAATTAACAGCAGGTCCGCTACATCCTGTGTCAGAACCCCTCTAGTTACTATAATAAAGCCTCGTGCCTGTTTCCTGGTGCCTGCCACCAAAGAGGGAGGGAGGGGGAAAGGGTTAAAACATACTTACCTAATCCCGTGTACTCACCTCATCTTCATCCTCTTCTCTTCACCCTCCCTAAGTGGGCCCATAATGGTACCTTCTCCAGCAGGGTCACCTCCTCAGCAGCTGGCACCAGAGTGGCAGGAGTCTGGTATGGCGGGAGGGTCTTCTCTTTGGCGGACCTAGGTGACCCTTTGGCTGACGGGAGCAGGGGAGCGAGGCTGCCCTGGTCCATCTTGTCTTCTGTGGGGGAGGAAGCAGTGCGTGTGACCGGCACTGGCACAACTCGACCCCGGGAGAACAGGGAGGCGAGGCGACCACTGTTGTCCCATCTGAAAAGGAAGGAAAAAAATAAACTAAAATAAAAAAATCTTCAGGAGATCCCTGCAGAGCAGGGAGGTCTTGCCTCCTATTGACACTAGAAAAAACTGAAGCTCTCTCTCCAGGCTGGAGGGGGTATAGCTGCCATGGGAGGAGCTAACAGCTTTTACTAGTGTCAACAATGCCTATAGGACATAGCTATACACACGGTTCCTGTGTCCCCCAATGAATATGGGAGAGAAATAAAAATTCACATCACTCCTTCCAATTAAAATCCAGGACAATGATACTGGTATAGTATGTATTACCTCCGGCCACTACTGATATCAGCTGTTTTTTAATTGACAACATGCTGACAGACTCCTTTACTGCGCAAATTTAATAAATGGTGTATGAACAAGCACCAAGCTATGATCTGCTCAGAAAAAACCTATGTAAAGAATATGAGAAAGGCCCAGCCCACAGCACAGATCTACAGATTTTTTCATTCTTTACACAGGCTTACTTTCTTTACACGATGTGTTTATTTTCAGCCATTTATTTTCTGGGGACTGTACAAGCATAGGCTAGATGTCTCATTATCATTGTTTGGTGCTTGTTCACACATGGGTTGCGGCATTTGCACTTTACTACCACCTATGTAGCTTGTAAATTATTTGGGTTGATTGTGGAGCCTCCATTTGATATTGGCCTTACAGTTTGGGGAGGGTTACCTTATTGGAGGTACTACTTTAACAACCCTCCAGATGTCTTCTAATATGTCCGTCTTTTGATGTGCCAAATGATATAAAGATGGTGTCTATTTATTTTTTCATACATGCAGGTGTGCACATTTTTTCCAGGTGTTGCTTTTGACTTCCTACCTTGTATGTGACCTCTAGCAAGACGTAACAAGGGGAATTTGTGTCCACATCCACAGGGACCAGAAGCCTCGGCTCCGCAGCCAGCACGTAGAGATGACGTAATGCTTGAAGGTGATACCTAGTTGTACACATACGTATTAGTGCACACTTCCATTAGGTCAATAGAAAAATATATGTTCTAATAATAACAGAAGTTTCTGAGCACATTGCCACAGTCACATTATACATTTATTGATCCAGATTTTTTAGAATACTGTATAAAATTAAACTGCATATAATTAGCAGCAAATAACTATTGTATCAGTTTGTAACATGCGTACATAGGGTCCACCAGAGCCACCGCACTCATTTATGGATAATGAACAATTCCCTGTGCAGGGTACCTCTCCTATCCCCTGAGGGGTTATATAGGGCATATGGTCAATGTTGTCCAAGTAGGACAACCCCTTTAAAGAGGTTTTCCCTACAAACATACTTGGCTTATAAATGTGATATGCCATACGGGTCTTATCCTCCATTGAGCACAATGGGAGATAAAGAAAGAAAAACAGCTTGGCACATGGACTAGGCAGTTTTCTTATTTTCCATGAGGTTAGGTAGTTGGCATGCCAATTTTAAGGATCCATGAGGCGGAACTTCCATGGAAGACATTAATGACACATACGATTTTCCTTGATGCATTAGGGTGTCTGGCTAACCCCTTAATTGTGTGAACTGGTAAAGTGGTTCCTCGCGTTACAATGGCTGCACGACTACATAGTTTTCAGCATATGATGGTCCTTCCTGGGTCATTGTAACCAGAAACCATATTCAGCACAATGCCACAGACACTGACAGTTTTCACCAGGTGTGATTGGCTGAAAGGTCTAGTCAATCTGCATGGAGATTCAGATCCAGGTGCTGGATTGAAAATTGCAGAATATTGTTTGAGAGACAGACCCTTTTTTGGCTGTCTAGTAGCACCTCTCTACAGTGCAGTGTGGTACTCCATGCTCTGTGCTGTATCCATCTGTGGTAGGATGAGTGGCTGTTCTGGACACTAGGTGACAGTGGGTCCATTCCATTATAACTGCACACTGGGTCCTAAGGACCATGGAGAAGCACCCGTCTCTACATAAAAACTGATCTACTGCTTTCAGCATCTCTTTCTGATGTTTATATGAAAATTTGTTTTATCTGTGTTAGCTTTATGCACACTTTTCTTTAATTTTCGTGTTTCTTTTTATCAGTTGACATTTTGGAGCTATAGAAACAATTACTAACCACAGAGGAACTGTCCAAGTTACTAGATTTTCAACTTACAATTATTGTCCCAGAATCAATTAAGGATACTTTCACACTAGCATCGCTGGATTCCGGCAGGCAGTTCCGTCGGCGGAACTGCCAATCTGTATGCAAACGGACACCATTTGTAGACTCATCCGGATCAGTCTCACAAATGTATTGCAATACCGGATCGTCTCTCCAGTTGTCATCCGGAAAAACGAATCCGGTATTAATCTTTTTCACATTTTTAAAAGTCTGCGCATGCGCAGACCGCAAAACCGGATCTGTTTTTCCGGGAACACTTAGGGCCTGATCCGGCATAAATGCATTTCGCAGGCAAAACTGAATGACTGCCTGCGAAATCGCACATTTTTCACTGGACGCATTCGAAACGTATCCGAACCTAATCCGGACACGCTTGTTTGCAAGGGACCAAAGGCCTCTTGCACACAAACTTATTTTCATTCCGTTTCATTTTTTTTGCGGACCGTATACGGAACCATTCATTTCAATGGGTCCGCAAAAAAAAGGGAGGTACTCAGTGTGCATTCCGTTTTTCTGTTCCGTAAAAAAATAGAACATGTCCTATTATTGTCCACATTATGGACAAGGATAGTACTATTCTATTGGGGGCCAGCTGTTCCATTCCGCAAAATACGGAATGCACACGGATGTCATCCGTATTTTTTGCGGACCGCAAAATACATACAGTCGTGTGCAAGAGACCTAAAGATGCACAAAATACAGTGTATATCACTCTGCATCAGCCACTGTGATAAATCTGGGGATAAATTAGGAGCCCTTTTATATGTGGAGGTGATAGAGACAATTATCGTTCGTTCCCGATAATTGTCCCATTTAAAAAGGTAGTGATCGTTCATCGCCATACAAAGTGGATGACTGCTGCATGTAAATAAAATATGCCCAGCTGCCACTAGGAGGCCGACAGTAGAAACAAAAAAAAAGTGTTGGCTCCACCCAGATGGGCTATACCCCTCTGTCAGAGCCGAGAGAGATCAGTCGGTACAAAAGAAGTAGGAACGCCACACCTGAATCAAAAACGGAAAAGCCAACAAATCTTCAACAGGGAAAACCCGACAACCAAACCAGGCAAAAGCCGGAACTTCAAACAAGAAGAAACTCAAGAAGGGAGGGATCTGTGTCCCCCAATGCCTACTACGAGAAAAGGATTTTACGGTAAGTACAAAAAATCCAATTTTCTCATGCATAGCATTGGGGGACACAGCACCATGGGACGTCCCAAAGCAGTCCTCGAGGGAGGGAAACAAGAAAAAAGCGCAATGCAACCAATCCAAAAGCACAGCCGCTTGCAGAACCTTGCGTCCCAAGACTGGCATCAGCAGAAGCCAAGGAATGAATATGGTAGAACTTAGAAAAAGTGTGAACCGACACCCAAGTGGCTGCACAGTAGACCTGGGAAGCTGATGCCTGATGACGCACCGCCCAAGAAGTCCCAACCGCCATAGTCGAATGTGCGGTCAACCTGGAAGAGGGAGCCCGCCCCTTCGCGAAATAGGCCTCCTTGACGGCCGACCGAACCAAGCGAGAAATGGTGGCCCTGGAGGCAGGCAAACCTTTACGAGGGCCCGCCGGGACCACAAAAAGAGAGTCAGAACGACGGAAGGGTTCCGTGAGGCGAAGATACAGGCGAAGAGCCCGAACCACATCCAGGCAATGGAGGGACTTCTCCCGAGAGTGAGAAGGATTGGGGCAGAAGGAAGGAAGGACAATCTCCTCATTAATATGAAATGAGGAAACCAACCTAGGGAGAAAGGAGTGGACAGGAAGCAATACCACCTTGTCCTGATGAAACACCACGAAAGGCGAACAGCAAGAAAGCGCCGCAAGTGTAAAACCCGGCGGATGGAGGTGACAGCCACGAGGAAGGCCACCTTAAACGAGACAAAAGAGAAGGAGATCTCAGCCAAGGGCTCGAAGGGCGATGACTGAAGGGCGTCCAGAACGAGATTCAGGTCCCACGGCTCCACGCTGGAAAAGGACCGAGAGGGCTGAAATCTGCCCCCTGAGAGAAGCCAGGCGAAGACCCTTATCAAAACCGGCCTGGAGGAAGGCCAGAATGTTAGGGACAGAAAACAGGAGAGGGCGAAATCGACCAGATTTGCACCAAGCAAAATACGCTCTCCAGGTCCGATAGTAAATGCGGGCCGACTGGGGCTTGCGAGCGTGAAGCATCGTCCGGATGACCGAGTCCAAGAGACCACGAGACTTCAGGACCGCGGTCTCAACAGCCACGCCGTCAAACAAAGCTGAGGTAAATTCGGGTGGAACAGAGGGCCCTGGGAAAGGAGATTGTGGCGCAGAGGAAGCCGCCACGGGACGTCGGCGAGCAGAAACACCAGATCCGCGTACCATGCCCTGCGGGGCCAATCCGGAGCCACCAGGATCGCCGGAACTCGGGCCGCCTTGAGACGCTTGAGCACTCGGGGAAGGAGAGGAATGGGGGGAAAAAAGATACAGAAGGTCGAACTGAGACCAAGGCAGAACTAGGATAGCACGGGAGCTTGCGGTTGAGGCGCGATGCGAAGAGATCCACGTCCAGAGTTCCCCAACGGTGACAAAGTTGGAGGAACACCTCTGGGTGGAGAGACCATTCGCCCGGGTCGACCAGCTGATGACAGAGTCTGCCGCCCAATTGTCGACCCCCGAAATGTGCACGGCGGAGAGGACCGGAACGTGCTTCTCCTCCCACCGCAGGATACGGCAGGATTCCTGTAGGGCCATCACACTCCTGGTGCCCCCTTGGTGGTTCAGATATGCCACCGCGGTGGAATTGTCCGTCTGGAAGTCCAGTGAGACAGTGCCAGGAAAATTGCCCTGAGTTCGAGGACGTTGATCTGCAGGGAGGACTCCTGAACAGACCACAGACCCTGGACAGTGAGGGACCCGAAGACCGCCCCCCAACCTGAGAGGCTGGCATCTGTGGTGATCACCCGCCAACACGGAGGGAGGAAGGACCAGCCCAGGGACACCGTCCGAGGGTTTAGCCACCAGGAGAGATCCTGGCAAATCTCGGGAGGGAAGCAGGTCCAGAGACTTGTCCCACCTGGATAGGATGAACAACTGAAGGTCCCGGGAGTGAAATTGGGAATAGGGAATGGCCTCGAAGGAGGCCACCATCCTGCCCAGGACGCGCATACACATCCTGATGGTCAAGGGAGACGGGTCGCGGAGACGAGCCACCCCCACCTGAAGAGAGGCAATCTTCTCTGGGGGAAGGAATACCCGCCCAAGGCGAGTATCGAAGATCATGCCCCGAAAAGGCATCCTCCGGCATGGGACGAGAGAGGACTTGGAGTGGTTGATGAGCCACACGAATTGGGTAAGAGCCGAGAGGGTGATGTGTAGGCTGGACAGGTTGTCCTCCAAGGACGGAGCCCGGATCAGAAGGTCGTCCAGGTAAGGCACCAATGCGACCCCCCTTGCACGGATAAGTGCCACGAGAGGCGCCAGCACCTTTGTGAAAACCCTCGGGGCAGAGGCCAGGCCGAAAGGCAGTGCGACAAACTGAAAATGAAGAGAACCCACCGCGAAGCGGAGGAACCTTTGATGGGAGTGGGCGATGGAGACATGGAGATAAGCGTACTGAATGTCTATGGACGACAAAAACTCGTCCTCCTCCAAGGAGGCGATCACCGATCTGAGGGATTCCATGCGAAAATAACGGACTCGGACGAAGTGATTGAGCGCCTTCAGGTCCAGGATTGGGCGGAGTGAACCGTCCTTCTTGGGAACCGTGAACAGGTTAGAGTAGAAATCCTGAAAGCGTTCTGAGTCCGGAACCGGAACGATGACCCCCGAGAGAGCAAAGGGAACGAATGGCCCAAAAAAACTCGTCTGCCCTGGCGAGGGACTTGGAGGGCGACGTCAGGAAGAACCGTCCCGACGGAAGACCGGAAAATTCGATCTTGTATCCGGAGGAGACTACCTCCAGAACCCAAGCGTCCTCCACGCTTGCTTGCCAGATATCCTGAAAAGGAAGCAAACTCTCCCCCACCTTGATCGGGGCCGAGTCATGCGGAAGGTGGCTTAGTGGACTGGGGCCGAGCAGGTTTGGGTTTGGCATGCCAGGAGGGCTTGGACTTAAAGGAAGGCCTAGTGGACTTCTTATCTGGTCGGGTGGAGGGGGCCCGAAAGGAACGAAAATTCTGCGCCCGTGAGGACGACCCAGGAAAGCGGCGGCGGCGAGGCTGGTTTTGGGGGAGAAGGGAACTCTTACCGCCAGTGGCCTCAGAGATGAGCTCCTCCAAACGTTTCCCAAAAAGCTTCCCACCGAGGAAGGGAGATGAGAGCCTTCTTGGAGGCAGAGTGCGCCGCCCAAGAACGAAGCCAGATGGCCACAGAGTCCGGCGAGCCGATTCCATAGAGGCATCACGAAGAAACTTGGACGCCTGGTAGATCTGAGAGGCAGGCACTGCCAGTTCCCCTTGGACCGAGTCTGGAGGTAAGGCTTGCATAAGCTGTTTGGCCCAGACCACGCAGGCTTTGGCCACCCAGGAAGCGGCAAAAGCAGGACGGATGGCGGCACCCGCTGCTACAAAAACGGACTTGGCCAAGGAATCAACCCGCTTGTCAGCGGGATCCGACAAGGAAGCCGCATCAGCCAGGGGAAGGGTATTGGCCTTCGCCAGACGTGCCACCTGAGGATCTACCTGAGGAGGAACCATCCACAGGTTGACGGATTCCTCAGAAAAGGGGTAAGGGACATCAGAGACCTTGGTAAGGTGAAGGCGCCGCCACTCCTTAGCCAGAAGTGCGTCAAGATCCACGTGATTAGGGAAAACCACAGCGACTCCTGGGAGTAGGAAGAAGGGTCGTCCTGCACATGGAGCGCGTCCTGGACGGCTTTAATGAGATCCTGTATGGCCGCAGACATGGCCGAGCACCGCTCTGATTCAGAATCAGAAGAGTCCCCAGGAGCAGCGGAAATGGCTGAAGAGGAAATCTCGCCCGTCTCAGACCTATCCGGGGAATGATCCGAGGAAGAGTGGGACCTGGCCGAGACCCTACGAGGTCGCTTGCAGGATCGCGTGCCAGAGCGAGAACGGACGTCCACAGCGGGAGAGTCCCTGCTAGAGGCGGCCGCAATCTGAGCAGGCAAACGGTCCAGTGACTGCGCCAGGGATTGGGAGAGGCTGGCAAGGTTCCCTATGGCCTGGGACAGGGTAGCGGCCCATTCCGGAAGAACCGCCCCGGAGGGGACAGCAGGGACGGCCTGGGGTCAAGGCACTGTGCGCAGAGGGAGTTAGACTGGCCGCATGGAAACTTCTTATTACAAAGAGAACATGCATAATGGGTAGAGATCCCAGTAGGGAGAGTGGGGTCCCGATCAGAGGAAGACATGTGGTCTTAGGATGGAGCCTGCAAAGAAAAAAAAAAGAAAAAAAATCAGCCAGAGGGCTGCCTACCCGACCCAAGGTGCTGTGTCCCAGAAGAGAAGCAGCTGCAGCACAGGAGAGGAGCAGCAAGATGGCGACCGTATGCAGAGAAAGAGCTGGCAGCAAAAGAAGATAACGCCCCACGTGACAGGCAGAAGCCCGTGCTGAAGGAGGATTGGCAGGAGAAGAGAAACCCCTCCCATGGCTCCCCCCACGGAGGGGAGGGAACAAAAACAAGCCCGGGAAGCCAGGAGTGGGCGGGAGGGAAAGCTCCGCCCCACGTGACCTGCGGCCTAGTAGGCCGAAAAGCCGGGGCCCAAAGTAGAACAGTGCGGCCGGGAATGGACGCCCGCGATCGCGGAGGTGTCCGGAAGCAGCCGCGGGACGGGAGGGACACAGCGCCGAGGGAAACAGACGCCCTGCCAGAAGAAGCACCCAAAATGACCCCCATTAAGACGATAACTCCCCGACTTCCAGGGTCAAAGTGCCGGACCCAGAACAAAGACATGGACCTCCTTGCAGGTACCCCAGCATGGGAGATGGGGAGGATGAACAGAATGGAGGTACCACTGAAGCACAAGTGCCTCAGGCTACTAGGTGCCCATGAGGGGAGAAAGTGGAGAGGGGGACTACAGGGCCCCCGCAATGGATCCGGATCTCTACTCACCTTCCGATGTCTTCAGGCGCAGCAGTGACCACCCCCTCGGCGGACTCAACACGGGAACCGTGGGTCTACCGGAATTCCACCGCGGAAGCAGTTTCAAGTGGGGACTGGGTGGCTGCCAGGTACCTGAGTACGTGCCCGCAGGGGGGCAACTAAAGTGGAACACGATGGAGTCACCCCTGCAGCAGGCTGAAACCTGCAGAGAAAAAAAGAGAAAAATAAAATAAAATAAAAAATTTGCAGGATGACCTGCGAAAAAAGATAGCAGGTCATGTCTGCCTCCTAGGGACACTAGAACAAGACTGATCTCTCTCGGCTCTGGCAGAGGGGTATAGCCCATCTGGGTGGAGCCAACACTATTTTTGTTTCTAGTGGCAGCTGGGCATATACCCATGGTGCTGTGTCCCCCAATGCCATGCACGAGAACAAACTGTTCGACCCAGATCATCACTGTGCATCGATCCGTGTAAATGGGCCCTAGGTTTACACGGTCTAAATATTAGACAGTATAAGTAAATCTGCCCCATTTTGTATGTGTAAACAATAGGTTGGCATAAAATACATAAAGGCATATCAAATTTAAATATACATTGTGAATGAGTCATGTGACATTTACCTGTTATCTGTACTGTGAACTGGAAAATGAGGATACAGAGCACATAGCAGAGCTGCTATTGAAGAATTAGAAGTGCTTAGCGAATACCTGAAAATAACAAAAGAATTATAAACGAATCCAATCATCCGACTAACAAACGCTCATTTGCATCTTTCATGCAGCAAGAATTATGAAAAAGTGTTTACCACACACAAGCCAATACCAAAAAACTAAAACAAAGAATAAATAATCAAAGGTATCACAAGGTAAAATTCAAGCAGCTACTCCTAACCAGGAACAGGAATCTGATCAGCTGCCATGTGCAACTACTCCACGTTTCCTTTGCACCCGTTTACAGTTGCCTTATATTATTGGTTTTATGCCATCCATACTAGGGCACGGTCCAGTGGACATGCTGAAGACAAAGCACAATTGGCCTTCTGTATGATAAAAAACGAATGAGACTAACTACTTTCACACTAGCGTTTTGACTTTCCGTTTGTGAGATCCGTCATGGGCTCTCACAAACGGTCCAAACGGATTAGTTTTGCCTAATGCATTCTGAATGGAAAAGGATCCGCTCAGAATGCATCAGTTTGCCTCCGTTCCATCTCCATTCCGCTTTGGAGGCGGACACCAAAACGCTACTTGCAACGTTTTGGTGTCTGTCTGACGAAACTGAGCCAAACAGATCTGTTCTGACACACAATGGGGACGGATCCATTTTCTATGACAATTGAAAACGGATCCGCCCCCCATTGACTTTCAATGGTGTTCAAGACAGATCCGTCTTGGCTATGTTAAAGATAATACAAACGGATCCGTTCTGAACGGATGCAGACGGTTGTATTATCTGAACAGATCAGTCTGTGCAGATCCATGACGGATACGCACTAAGCGCAAGTGTGAAAGTAGCCTAAAGGGGCAAGTCAACCTGCTATCTCATAATCCTAAGTACACTGAAAAAATACTGCCTGGTATCAAGTCCATTTCTGTAGCAACTACTGTACTGTCTGGTCTAGTATTTTACTGTATGTGCATGTGGTTTGGCAGAAGCCAAGTAAAACAATGCAATTCACCTTCCACCTCCCAAGAACAACAGCCCTAGGGCCATGTGGTGCGCCAGGTGGAAGCCATAGTTCATCTCACCACCAGTCTTCTTGTGCATAAATCGGCACAGCTGCAGAACTCGGAGATTGCCAGAGCCAGCCATCACCATGGAAAGAGATAATAGAACCACACTCAGACACGTCTCTAGGTTATAATGACCTGTCTTTGGGAGACATTAAAAGCTTGGTGTTTTTATTATTGCTCTTCAAGCAAATAATATTAAAACATTTGTATTAAAAAAAAAAAAAAAAAAACTCTGTAAAACATTGCACTGAAATTGTGTTTATCATGGGTATAAGTTTAGGTTACTTTTCGTGTGTGTACATGAGGAATAACACTGTGTCTGACCATTATATGACTCGTTTTTGGCATTTTACACCAGTTTTCTCTATGCAGGCTGCATGACAGTTTTGCATGAGCTTGTCTCTAGAGTGGGCAGAGAATAGCTATGATGTCTCCTATAGACAGCACATACAGAGAAGAGAAGATCCTGCAGCAGCATGGAGGACATTCTAGAGAAGTAATGTGTAGTGCAGCTGTGAATCAAGCACTGAGGCGGGATAGAAATCTTCAGCAGTTTCTCTGTGTGTATTTGCCTCTCTCTAACTCTGAAGCACTGAGAAGAAAGCGTTCCTGCCCAACAACTGGCTGCTCGTTCAGTGGGAATGAAGTAATGCATTTACATGCAGTGATCACCCTCACAATACGAGGAGGAGGGATGACTATTCCAATCACTCATCCTCATAACAGCCGCATTGTTTCTGGGCATCAGATCGCTGTTTAGACCACGTAATCTGCTACAAAGAAACGATAATTTACTTGCCTTCAGGATGACTATCACCCGACAAACGAGCGTTTTGTTATCTCCGATAATCTGCACGTGTAAATCCACCATAATGTGCAGAAGTATTCACTCCCTTAAAAATAAATACCTTGTGAAGCCACTGCAATTACAGATGAAAGTCCCTTGGTTTATGTCTCCATTAGCTTAGTTCATCTAGACACTGGGATTTTTGCTTATTTCAGGTAAGCTGCTCCTACTCTATGTTATACGGGTTGCGTTGGTGCACAGGAGTCTTTAAGTCAGGCCACAAATTCTCAATTGGACGAAGGTTTGGGCTTTGACTAGGCCAGGCATGCTCAACCTACGGCCCTCCAGCTGTTGCAAAACTACAATTCCCAGCATGCCTGAACAGCCTACAGCTATCAGCCTACAGCAGGGCATTATGGGAGTTGTAGTTTTACAACTGCTGAAGGGCCGCAGGTTGAGCATGCCTGGACTAGGCCATTCCAAAGACTTTTCAGTGTTTATCTTTAAACCACTTCACTGTAGCTTTAGCGTGCTGTATGTTTAGGGACATTGTCCTGCTGGAAGGTGAACCTTCATCAGGCTTGGACTGGCCCACAGGGGTACAGGTGAATCCCCCGGTGGGCCCCTAGTCTCCCACCCCCTGCACAAGTGGCACATAACAGACTTACTGCACTACATACATATATTCCATGTTCAGCACCTCAACCAGCCTATGTTCATATAAAAAACCTGATAGATTATTAAAGAAACTCCCCAGTTTATTATTCTAGACACGATCAGAGCAGAGATGACTTCTAGGTATAGAGGAAAGCTAGTCAGTATCCTCTTTCCTCCAGGACCTACCTTCTCAAAGTTGTTGCAAGGACCCCCATATTCAATCATCTAGTAGCATCTTGCTGCTGTGTGAGCAGGGAATATTTGAATGGATCCATACGGTGGGCCCCCAAAATAAATTTTACTGGTGGGCCCTAGGCACACCAGTCTGACACTGACCTTCATCGTAATCTCTGGCTGATAAAAACTGTCCTTTATTTACTTCTATCTTTCCTTCAGTCATGACCAGCCTTCCAGTCCTTGCCGATGAAAATCATCCTCACAACATGATGTTGCAACCACCATGCTTCACTGAGGGAACAGTGTTCTTATGAGGATGGAAAGTTTGGGATTTGCACCACACATAGGGAGAAATGTTATCTACTGCATTGCCAGTAGCAAGAGCTTACAGCTCACTAAGGCATCTCCGGTGGCTGGTTCATTACAGGAAAAGAGCTCACTGACAGCACTGACCAGGACCTAAATGTATAAATATATATTTCATTTATATAGTGTACTGTCTCCACTACTATATGAAGGAGCAGTGAGGGCTGACGCCCAGCAGCTCCTATCCCAGCCCGTCTCCCTAGTCACTGTGGTGTGCGAGTGTGCGCTGCTAAGGGACATTTCTGCCCAAGTTTTTTACTATAAATACTCGATTTCCCTAAATAAAAGTATATTAGAAAAATGTTCCCTCTCTGTCCCTACATATTAAACTTTAAAGCCACTTTTCTGGTAAAAGGGTTTCCCAAGATGGTCTCATCTGATCAGAGAACTTTCTTCCATGTGTTTGAGGAATCTGCCACATGCTGATTGGCAAACTCCTGATGTGTTTTCTTGTGCTTCGTATCGTGTTCAGCGGCATTCACTTCTATGGGGCTGAGCTGCATCTAGGCCACATGACCGATGAACGTGTCGTCACTGGGCTAGGAAAAGCCATGAAAAGGCTGCGGCGAGAGGATAGGTCATCAGTCAAAGTCTTGGAAAACTTTTTTTTTCTTCTGGGCACTATTCCATAAAGCGCCCTCTCTGTGGAGTGTATCACTTATAGTGATCCTATGGACAGATACTTCTACCTCCCCTGTGGATCTTTGGAGCTCCTTCCGTGGTGTCTTTGTTGGCTTTCTAATTAATGCCCTCTTTAACCAGCCCGTGAGTTTTGGTGGATGGCCTTCTTTTTTCAGATTTGAAGTTGAGCCATATCCTTTCCATCTTGTTATAATCGATTTAATGGCTTCTAGTGGAATGTCAATAGTTTAGGATTTTATTTTTTATTTTTTAATTACCCAACTATGATCTATACTTCTCCACAACTTTGTCTCTGACCTGTTTTGGAGAGCTCCTCGGTCTTCATATTGTTTGCTAACTAGTGGTGCAGACACAGGGCCATTCAGAACCAGTGAAATTATACTCCCACCATGTGACAAATCACGTAACACTTTGATTGTACACCAGGGGACCTAACATCTAAATAGAAGATTTCTTTTTTAAACATTTTTCATTCTACTGTATCAATTCAGAATATTTTGTCAGGTCCAATACTTAAAATCTAAAATTAGAATCCATTATTTTAATTCTGTGTTGTAATGCAACAAAGCAAAAAACAAAAACCACACTTAGGGGAATGAAAAATGTTAACATTTTGACACATTTAGCATTTCTGATCACGTTGCAGTAATAAAGTATGAATTCTGTTCATAGGGGAGGAGGAAACAAGGATTCTACTTACTGTGGTACCGGCTTGTCCAGACAAACATTCAAAGTCTTTAGCAAATTTGCACTGGAAAAGGAAGCAAATGATAAAGATAAGAGAATGGGACTATAAAAAAATAAAAACACCATAAAAAACTTGCATATCCAACTTACCAGACAGTTGAAAGCAGCTAGATTTGCAGATCCAGCAAATCGAAAGCCTAAAGCTAGACAAGCTCCAGCAATTATGTACACATGAGCTTGTCTGGAAAAGATGCAAGAACACAAGCGTCAGGAAAGCAGGGCACACAACACTGGACTTCAGAGGCACGAACCAGTCTCATTGTATGGACTCCTTTAGTTCAACTGATTTGGTCATAAACAACCTCGAAAGATCGATTTCACCAGTTCTGTTTCTCTGAGACTTAAACTGCAGTTTCAGAGATTTGCAGCAATTCCACAGGCATAAAGAAACTTGGTCAGAAAATAACTTATTGGGGGAGTTTTATTATATTTGAAGACAGAAACAGCAAGTCTGTAATTTGCATCAAATTAATCAAATGTTATACTTTTGTCTAGAGAGGTTACTCCTGTTTTAACGCCACCACCTACTGGAGTGAGACCAAGATGTTAGCGTAATCTACTTGCCTAGCAAACCACGTCCACTTTCCCACCCAATCGCGGAATGTGGTGAAAGAGGCATAAGATGACAAAGTGCAATACGGCGTGTGCCAAAAAACGAGATTTTTGTATAACTTACCAGTAAAATCTCTTTCTCGCTCTTTCCTTGGGGGACACAGAAGACCTTGGGTATAGCTCAGCTCCCTAGGAGGCGTGACACTAAGTGAAAACTGTTAAGCCCCTCCTCCATCAGCTATACCCTCAGCCTGGAGAGAGAGACTGCCAGTTGCGTGTCCAAGTAGTGAGAAAAGGCAAAGTCCAACAAGGAACCAACAAGCCAACTACCCAACGGGTAAAACAAAACTCTGAAACCGTGCAGAAAAAAGCAATGAATGGGTGGGTGCTGTGTCCCCCAAGGAAAGAGCGAGAAAGATTTTACTGGTAAGTTATACAAAAATCTCGTTTTCTCGCCCAATTTCCTTGGGGGACACGGAAGACCTTGGGATGTTCAAAAGCAGTCTAAGAGGGGAGGGACCACAGCACCAAGGCGAAGCACCCGAAGGCATCAAGGAAATGCCACCTGCAAACCTAGGCGGCCCAAAACCAAAAATCAAAATTTAAACAAGGAGAAAAACAGCCCTGCAGAGCAGGGAGTGTCTTGCCTCCTTGGACACCAAGCAAAAACTGGCAGTCTCTCTCTCCAGGCTGAGGGTATAGCTGATGGAGGAGGGGCTTAACAGTTTTCACTTAGTGTCACGCCTCCTAGGGAGCTGAGCTATACCCAAGGTCTTCTGTGTCCCCCAAGGAAATTGGGCGAGAAATGTGCAATATTTTTTTTTTTTAACGAAAAGGAAAGCTACAAGTGTACATGGATTCATAAATTCCATCCACTGGCATCTATAAAAGAGTGTTGTGGGCATGCTTTGTGAGATCACTGTGTAAAAAGGAGAAGTAACATCAGAGAGCAGAATTATTTGGAAGGTAGCAAACCCATTATGAAGCTGGCAGAAGATAACACAGAATCCATTGTAGACAGGTAGATGACCTGCTGCTCCTTTTTATACAGTGAACTTACAAAAGCTGACAAAAACAAACAAACTTGTTTTAAAGGGGTTGTCCCATTCCAAACGCTTATCCCCATAAACAAGATGGGGGTTAAAGGGAGTCTGTCACCACATTTGAGCATATTAGACTGATCAAATAGCGTTATATGTGCCACCCAGAACTTAAAAACGGTACCTTTGTTGTATCTAATGGAGTTTTCTTTCAGCCAAAAATGAACTTTAAAGATTCTGTAAATGCACCCTCTCAAGTGCCCAGGGCGGCGTCTCAATCGTCCGAGCCCCAGGCATCACCTCCTCAACGACTAATAACCCCGCCCTCTGTGTGCCTCTGCCCGCCCGTTTACTCTCCTCCTCTCTCCTTTTCCACTGCGGCTGCGCGGTCAAATTCGTAGCGCAGTGGAAAAGGAGAGAGGAGGAGAGTAAACGGGCGGGCAGAGGCACACAGAGGGCGGGGTTATTAGTCGTTGAGGAGGTGATGCCTGGGGCTCGGACGATTGAGACGCCGCCCTGGGCACTTGAGAGGGTGCATTTACAGAATCTTAAAAGTTCATTTTTGGCTGAAAGAAAACTCCATTAGATACAACAAAGGTACCGTTTTTAAGTTCTGGGTGGCACATATAACGCTATTTGATCAGTCTAATATGCTCAAATGTGGTGACAGACTCCCTTTAAAGTGGTTGTCTCACTTCAGCAAGTGGCATTTATCATGTAGAGAAAGTTAATACAAGGCACTTCCTAATGTATTGTGATTGTCCATATTGATTCCTTTGCAGGCTGGATTCATTTTTCCATCACATTATACACCTCTCGTTTCCAAGGGTTACGACCACCCGTGCTTGCACACTATAGGAAAATGCACCAGTCTCTCTAGTAGCTGGGACTGCGCATAGACAGTCACTTTTTCCTATAGTGTGTAGGCACGGCCACCGCTGCTGGATTGCAGGGTGGTAGTAACCCTTGGATATGAGAAGTGTATACTGTGATGGAAAAATAAAAAAGCTAGCAAAGGAGGCAATATGGACAATCACAATACATTAGTAAGTGCCTTGTTTTAACTTTCTTTACATGATAAATGCTATTTGCTGAAGTGCGACAACCGCAAGTAGCCGCCACCAATCACGAGAACAGAAGCCCTGTGTTCTCCAGGTTGAATGGAGTGCTGTTCAAACTACCATTCTATTCAAGTCTTTGGGATGGCTGGAGAGAGTGGCGTACATGAGCTATACAGACTATATTAAAGTCAAAGTATATTTAGTACCTAGCAGGAGACAATTTAGAAGTGTCATACAGTGTATATTAAAAGGGTGAAACCATTTTTCATAACTTCTATGAAGATATGATTGGTTGAAGTTACAGGCTCACAACCCAAGGCTGCAGTACATTGCGGAAATTGTCTGCAGGTCTAAATGTGAATACTACTTACGCCAATGTTTCCAGGTTCAAATCCTCAGAGGCAGGTTGCTCTGCAGCATGAAGTGAAACACTATTGGCTGTGATGATCTACAAATAGAAAATAGTTGAAATTTACAGACTAATTGCCATTGGTAGCAAATACAGTAGTAAACTGTGAAATTCTGACTCTAGGTAAAACCAGCAGTAAGTTACTAGTAAACTGGCCAAGTCAAGGAAAAATAGTCTGCATTGCTTACAATGTAATTCAATACCTCGGTGACTGCATTCTGTGGAAAGTTCTCTTCTGCTGCATTAAACCTCATCAGCAGAGAGCACAGTTCAGGTTAGCCATGTGCGATGCCATGTGCAAAGCATTGCTTTGATAAGAACTTACCTTAGGGACAGCATTTCTATCACAGTTCTGATAGATATAGACATCAGATGTCAGGTAGTCACTAGCGTGATGTAATTATAAAGTAATCACCTTCACCAGTGTAAAACGTAACCTTTACTGATGATTAAAAAAATCACTCAATTTGTGCCCATAAAAAGCAAACTGGCGATAAGGCTGGGCGGGACAAGGAACGGAAAAATCTCTCACCCTCACACTTGCCCTATCAAACTACAAGCCCTGCCCAGCAAAACGGAATGGCAGCCCCGATCCCATGTCAGGAACCTCCTATAGGTCCTTGACAAGGGATAGATACCGCCACCCGAGAAGAGACTTAAAATGACTAGAGTCAAACAGTAATGTCATTGGTCAATGCATGTATCAGAAAATAACAAAGTTACAACATAAATAGTCGCACATTAATACATATATGCTCCCAAATAAACCAGTGGTCTCCAAGTTTGATCACCAGTGGAAAAAAAGGAGCACATACCATATGTCCCAGGAATGCGTTTCTCTGAACCGTTCTCTGGGGTCAGTTCATCAGGGGACCACATATAACAGAAAAACTCCACAAAGCAGACAACACAAAAATGGATGCAATATGTGTGCGAATCAGATTAAACTATTGTAATAATGCCCATCTGATAAAGGCAAATCTCATGGCCAAAAAGAATAACAATTCCCACAAATTTGGGACCAAATATAATGCATCTGCATCACACACCCAATGTCCACAATGCCCCTTTTAAATCGTACCGCAGACCAGTTAAATACTGATAGTAATAATATGGCTTTATAAATACAATTGGAATAACAGCAGGAAAGGCTAATCAAAGTAACGATCGATGTACCAGCGGGGGGAGAATATGGTCATACTTCCCTTAATCATAACTGAAATGCCAGGCCTGGGGAGGGTATGATAATTCGGTCATTCTGGGTCAGCACAGGAACATTGGTGGTGCAGTGGTGGCCATCTAGATGGAAAGTCCAGTCTCTGTCCATACCTACATACAGTCAGCATTGCTCTAAAAACCGTAAGTCACATGACTGGAAGTAGACGGTGGAACGCATGGTAGAACGCAAATACAGAAAGTGAATCGCAGATTTACTGGTAATACAGGAGGAAGGACAAAGAAACCATTGGGCATAAATTTATGGTACAGCCACTATCCAATATCTGCAAAGTAATAGTTTACCATAAACAAGTGTCACTTCATAAAGCTCATAGGACGGGGAGGTAAATTAGGGGGAAGGTTACTATCCCACATATTATAAGGTATATATTGGGTGCACCATTTGATGAGTAGCACCCTACCTCACCCATAGATAAAAAATAACAATAGACGGACTAGTCCAAAAAAGTCATTATTTAAATAAAACACGCAAAATCAATATATTCATTAAGGCCACAAGGGGTGATAGTATTCAACCTATATGTCCATCTGGCTTCTTTTTGTTTCAAAATGGTATCGAGATCTCCACCAGGTTAGTATACCCTGTGTCCACCAGAATCTGAAAACTGAGACCCTCCATCGATAAATTGACAAGCTATACAATGGCCGCAGCGAAAGGTACCAGTCTGTCTATTGGTCAGCAATGTCTCTTTTTTTATTCTGAAAGTGGCTATGAACCAAGAAGCCAGTTGCGCCCACGTCTATACATATTTGCTGGAAAATCTGGAATGAATACTGAGACGTCTGGATCCGTTTTCAGAAGTGACCAATATTTTCCAAGTATATTTCTCACTTCCTGTGCCAAGGAATCAAAAGTTCCAATAATAGGTATAGTTTTATCCTCTTGTTGTCTGCTTTTGGGGGTTAATAGCCTTGGTTCTGTTGCATTTCCGTGCAAATTCCCATGCCCGATTTAATACTTTTCTTGGGTATCCTTTTTCTCGAAATCTCTGATATAGAATGGTACCCTCTTTCTCAAAATCCTCATCCCTTGTACAGTTCCTCCATATTCTGAGAAACAATCAGATTGGTGGGGGTTCTACCACTAGGACCCCAACAATCATGAGAATGGGGCCCCCATACCCCCCAAGGAGACAGCCTCAAAGGCTGGTCGAAAGAGTGCCACCACTCCATTAATTTCTATGGGAGCACCGGAGATGGTCGAGAGCTGTACTCGGCCATCTCTGGAGCTCTACCAGAAATGAATGAAGTGGCAATACACTTTTCTGACCAGCCTCTCCGTCCATTTCATGGGGTATCTTGTGGATAGGGGATATATTTGTTATACCCAGAATACCCCTTAAAGGCAGTGTTCATTGGGAAAAATAAATATGCAAACCAACACCAGAGTGCAGCAAAACTTTCTTCAGATGCAGATTACACCGTTAAAAACGACACTAGACCAAATAATTCACTGAAAGTGGACTATATTAAGACAGTACAGTAGGTAAAGGAAGGGCACAATGCTGCAGTCAGTGACAGACCTGCTGTCACTTCTGGGATGGCAGTCAGTATTTTTACAGTACTGACATGCCGAACCCCTAAGGGCACACCAGCACTGTGAGAGAGATGAGTCCAATGAGACTTGCTGTCCTCGTCCTACCCCCCCCCCCCCACCCTAGACGATGAATTACAGGTTTCTTTTCTGCTGAGCAATATATTAAATTTCAGCATAGACCTCAACCATGGACAGTGAAGCCCAGGCTGATATCACCACGTTCTGGGTAGAGATGCCCCAGTGGGTAACGACGTCTGACAAGTCCTGGAAGGGAACATAACGTAAACTCTTTAAATCAGGAGCACGTTCTCAAATCCACATAAATTTCCCACTGTACATAGCCTTAAAACTGCACCATGGGTTTGGAGGTTCCCCCGATTTCCCCATTTAGTATCTATCAAGATGAAATTTTCTATGATTCTCATAACAAATGTAATTACATCTAACCTATTTCAGTTTTACATCAGGCTTACTTACTTGAGGCACATTGCTGTTTACCCAATTTGCATTAGGTAGTATGTCATCCCATAAAATGAGACATCTTGCAAGAGTCTAAAATGGAAAAACATAAAATAGAATGTAGAAAGCTTACACACACGAAAAATACACACATTAAACATGGTGCTATACTGTCTATTAATGATTAGCATGCAAGACACAGTACTACTTGAATAAGTAGGTAATAAACGCAGAGGGTTTCCGGGAATTAAATACTAAGGACCTTAGGCAGCAGCCTCTCCATAGTACTGTAAACAAAGCACAGTGCCATAGACTGTATAGTGGCTGTACTTGGTATTGCAGTTCAATCCCAGGCTCGAATAGGACTGAGTTGGAGAAATGACGTGACCGATAGATGTGATGTCAAAGGCCGATCAGCGTGGGTGCATGGTGTCCGACTCCAACTGATCTGATACTGATGACCTATCCTGAGGAGAGGTCATCAATATTTAACTCCTGGAAAACCCCTTTAATTCTAAAATAACTTGCAGGATGACAGGCCGAACTGGATGGACAAATGTCTTTTTCAGCCTTATGTACTATGTTACTATGTATTTCAGCAGAATAAATATGAGGAAACATTCCATACCCTTAATAAAAGGAACTCTGGCTTAACAAAGTCAAGAAGATACATAGTATCTGGAGCTCGAAGCCAATCGGCAATTGACCTATGAAGACAACAGAAATTCCTAAGAGTTAGAATAAAATAAATAAAAAATTATATATTATAATATATATAAATATATATATATATATATATATATATATACAAAAATCTACACGCTAAGCTTTGTCAAAATGTGAGGTGGGACTTCATCTCAACATCATATTTACTGGTTACAGAAATAAAAAATGTCTATACATGTGACAGAAGTACAATACTGTGAAAATGTTTATTTTTACACCTACCGTAAAACCCTTTTCTGCTTTAATTCATTGAGGGACACTGCGTATACACCAAGCTACTACTAGGAGGCTGACACTAGAAATAATAAAACCTTGGCTCCGTCCAGGTGGGCTATACCCTCTACACAGAAAATCAGTTTGTACAGATAGCAGTAGGAGAGAGAGAAAACAAGAAGTAAAACCTACAATGTCCTGTACCTAGAAGGGAAAACAGCAGTCTGGGGACAGGAACAAAAAAAAAAGGACAAAGAAGTTAATGAGAAACGGATTTTATAATAAGTACAAAAATCAGTTTTCTCGTTAAAATATCTGGGCTACAGAGCACCGTGGGAAATCCAAAAGCAGTCCCAGAGGGAGTGAAGAGAACAGTCGTGTGAATGGTTTAGCGCATATCTACTAGCAGAACAAATGACCCAAACAGGCATTGGCAGAGGCCAGAGAATGAATATGATAGAAAGGGAAAAAGGTTCAGATAATTGTGGGAGACCACAAAGAGATCTCAATGACAAGCAGTTAGAGAAGACATTCACACACAGGGGGGAACCAAGGAAAAAAGCTCCAACCCCCTGCTGGGGAGAAATAAAAACCAACCTGGAGTAAAAGGAACACGACAAGAAACTGCCTTTCGCGAGAACAGAGAACCAGTGGATGATAGTTCCTGTCCTACAGCAGGATAGAAATATGAGACAGGCTACTTTCACACTACCGTTTTTTTGCGGATCAGTCATGGATCTGCAAAAAATGCTTCCGTTACAATAATACAACCGCATGCATCCGTCATTAACAGATCCGGTTGTATTATGTCTTCTATAGCCATGACGGATCAGTCTTGAACACCAATGAAAGTCAATGGGAGACGGATCCGTTTTCTATTGTGCCAGAGAAAACGGATCCGTCCCCATTGACTTACATTGTGTCCCAGGACAGATCCGTTTGGCTCCGCTTCGTCAGGCGGACAACAAAACGCTGCAGGCAGGTTTTGGTGTCCGCCTCCAGAGCGTAATGGTGACTGAACGGAGGCAAACTGATGCATTCTGAGCGGATCCTTTTCCATTCAGAACGCATTAGGACAAAACTGATCCGTTTTGGACCACTTGTGAGAGCCCTGAACAGATCTCACAAACAGAAAGCCAAAACGCCAGTGTGAAAGTAGCCTTAGAAAGGGAGGGCCAAGCTAGGAAGGAGATGCGGAAAGGCAAAAAGTCAGCAAGAAACGTTAGCTGCCCAAAGCATTTGTGAACCAAAGGGGAAGAGGGACATGTACAAGGAGAAAATGTGACTAAGGGTTACCCAAACGCTTGAAAGAACAAGTGCCTCCTTGAGAACCAGGTGGAGAGGAGTCTACAAGAACGAGGTTCCCGCTGAGGAAACAGCAAGTGGAGCGCTACAGAAAGACATCCCCTGAAAAA
Source organism: Bufo bufo (assembly GCF_905171765.1). Classification (NCBI taxonomy): domain Eukaryota; kingdom Metazoa; phylum Chordata; class Amphibia; order Anura; family Bufonidae; genus Bufo; species Bufo bufo. The sequence goes on along the minus strand of NC_053392.1, from coordinate 462,108,745 downwards.
CCAGCATCCATGATTCCCTGGAATGAGTATAACCATGCCAAATCTGCAGATAACCTAGTCAGACTAGATAGAGCTAGACGCTCTAAGAAAAGGATCTAGAAAACAGATGGGAGTCGAGCCACAGAGAACTGGAAATCACAGTTAGGGTCCATTCACACGTCCTCAAAATGGGTCCGCATCCGTTCCACAATTTTGCGGAACGGGTGCGGACCAATTAATTTTCAATGGGGCTGCAAAAGATGCGGACAGCACACTGTGTGCTGTCCGCATCCGCACTTCCGTGCCGCAGCCCCGCAAAAAAATAGAACATGTCCTATTCTTGTCCGCAGACACGGACAAGAAAAGGCATTTCTATTATAGTGTCGGCCATGTGCGGTCCGCAAAATGCAGAACACACATGACCGGTGTCCGTGTTTTGCGGATCTGCAATTTGCAGACCCCAAAACAGTTGCGGACGTGTAAATGGACCCTTAATTGTAAGGCACGAGAAAACACGTGGCTGCTGGAAGTTTCAGGACAAAAAAGTCGACTGGGAGCCTCCTATCAAAGAGAGCACTTGGGGAAGTTGGAGTGGAAAGGAGAAGACTTTGGACACCCAAAGGAGGAACAATCCCTGTACAGCAAGAAAAAAAACTGTCCAATGTAAACCCAAGATCAGAGTCTGTCTACAAGCTGGAGCAAGAAGCTCCCATGTAATAAGACCAGATCCTGATGAGAGGGGGGAAATCAGCAAATCACCCTAGGAGGAAAGGAAGATTATGGGGATCCAGGAGGGAAAAAGAATCCTGGCTCAATGACCTGACTATTGCAAAGGGCATACATGTTCTTAGATGCCATGGATATATGTTTAATATACAACTTAAGAAATCAGGCCATTCACTTGCTTTGACGTCCTGAATGCTTGATGCAGTATTTAAAGGGGTTTTCCGGGTTCAGAGTTGAACCCGGACATATCCCCATCTTCACCGCTCTGGCCCCCCCTGAAATGATCATCGGAAAAATTCATTTCTCTCCTTTTCCCTGCGCGATTCAGCAAAGGCATTTTATGGAGTACTGGGCTCTCCTTAGGGCTGTCAGGTGGAGGCTTCCGCCCAGCAGTGAGCCTGATGACGTCCCCGGCACTGATAGGCGGGCTTTAGCACTGCCCTAGTCTGTAAAGTGGCTACGGCAGCGCTAAAGCCCGCCTATCAGTGTCGGGGACGTCACCAAATACACTGCTCGGCGGAAGCCTCCGCATAGCAATGTGCTGAGGTAAACAAACAAGCCCTTGCCCTGCGCAATCTAGTGCAGGGCAAGGAAGAGCATCGGAGCATGAAATGCTACGGTGCTCATGTCACAGGGGCCGGAGGGGTAAAAATGTGAGTATGTCCGGATCAACCCGGACAACCCCTTTAAACATTGCTAACCCTGTACATAGTAATGCATGTTCTTTAACCCCTCCCGACTAGCGCATAGTAGTACGGCGCCGCGGGAAGTGACTTCCGGACCAGCGCTGTAATGCTATGGCGCGCTGATAGGGCGAGTGCAGGAGCTGCGCCCGCCCGATCAGCTGAAGGGGACCAGCTGTTCTCGTTAGCCAGACCCCTGCTGTATGTGCCAGCATGATGAAAACACAGATACTGGCTCATTAACCCTCACTATACCGCGGTCAGCGCTGACCGCGGCATGTGCGGGGTGTGTGGAGGGAGGGAGCTCCCTCCCCGTCCCCATCAGGTCCCCGTGCTGCTGTGACGGCAGCCCGATGCCTTCTTTAGGCATTGTGCTGCCTTCCCTGTTAGCCTGTGAGATCCAGCACCCCAGATGTATTGTAATGCATTGTACAGGGGATCAGACCCCTAAAAGTTGTAGGGGAAAAAAAGTAAAAAAGGTAAAATTAAGTTTTGCATAATAAAGAAAAATTATTATTATTTTTTTTTTACAGTATTCACCTGAGGGGGCATATAATGTGATATTTTTAAAGAGCAGGTTGTTACGGACGCAGCGATACCCAATATGTTTAATATTTTTATTACGTTTTACACAGTAAATGCATTTTTGAACAGAATTAAATCTTGTTTTTGCGTTGCCACTTTCTGACTGCCCTATTTTAAATTTTTCGGACGATTGTCTTAGGTAGAGTCAAATTTTTTACAGGATGAGATGGCTGTTTGATTTGTACCATTTTGGGGTGCATACGCCTTTTTGACAGCTTGGTATTACACTTTTTGTTGCAATTTTTTTTTACTGCATTCACCTGACAGGGTGGATCAGGTGATATTTTAATAGAGGCGGTCAATACAGACGCAGCAATACATAATATGTATATTTTTTTACATTTTTTTATTACTTGATTATGGGAAAAAAGTACCACTGAGGAAGGGGCCATTTAGAGGTTTGGATCCTCCTGTAGAACAAAGACCACCGTAATCTACAGCCATTTTATATTCATGGAAAAAGATCGCAAATATATTCCAAGTTCGTGATATCCTAAGAACCGGAAATACGTATGAAGTCACTGGCGCCAGTTGGGAAAACATTCGTTTAAAGTGGATGTGGATAAAGATTACTGCAATCGAGACTTTTTCGACATCACAGTAGAAACCAACACTTTTGATACACTACATACCTCTAGTGAAACTTTCGACACTCACGTGAGTAAGCAGGAGCGGGGGGCCTGATATAACTACCACGCGGGAAGCCGCGGTGTATACACCGAAATCCGCCCGTGATCGACCTGGCTTGTGAGTAAACACACCGTATAGAGGATAACTAAAGTAATTGTGTTGGTTGTGAAGTCGATTGTCCAGCTTGACTAGAATATTGCAATTGAATATTTAATCGATTGATACGGTTATAAGAACATTTGAATATTGACTGTGGATATCCGCAGAATTTTTATGCGAACATTTCTTGCGAACATTGTTACCATTGTGAAAACGCATTAAATTCTATGTGATAAATAATTACATTGCGATTATTAGATCGAAGGCTACACTGCAGTAAGAACAGATTTAAAACGGATCCTCCCAAAAATCGGGCCCTATTGGAGAACATTGTTTTAAAGTCTGGCCAGACCTCAATTTTACATAGGTTATTTGCATTTATTGTGAGTTTTTATTAGCATTTACTGTGAGTTTTTAAACATTGTACACTGCTCAAAAAAATAAAGGGAACACAAAAATAACACATCCTAGATCTGAATTAATTAAATATTCTTCTGAAATACTTTGTTCTTTACATAGTTGAATGTGCTGACAACAAAAATCACAAAAATTAAAAATGGAAATCAAATTTTTCAACCCATGGAGGTCTGGATTTGGAGTCACACTCAAAATGAAAGTGGAAAAACACACTACAGGCTGATCCAACTTTGATGTAATGTCCTTAAAACAAGTCAAAATAAGGCTCAGTAGTGTGTGTGTGGCCTCCACTTGCCTGTATGACCTCCCTACAACGCCTGTGCATGCTCCTGATGAGGTGGCGGACGGTCTCCTGAGGGATCTCCTGCCAGACCTGGACTAAAGCATCTGCCAACTCCTGGACAGTCTGTGGTGCAATGTGACGTTGGTGGATAGAGTGAGAATGATGTCCCAGATGTGCTCAATTGGATTCAGGTCTGGGGAACGGGCGGCCCAGTCCATAGCATCAATGCCTTCGTCTTGCAGGAACTGCTGACACACTTCAGCCACATGAGGTCTAGCATTGTCTTGCATTAGGAGGAACCCAGGGCCAACTGCACCAGCATATGGTCTCACAAGGGGTCTGAGGATCTCATCTCGGTACCTAATGGCAGTCAGCTAACCTCACCATATCACCCTCATGGAGTCTGTTTCTGACCGTTTGAGCAGACACATGCACATTTGTGGCCCGCTGGAGGTCATTTTGCAGGGCTCTGGCAGTGCTCCTCCTGTTCCTCTTTGCACAATGGCGGAGGTAGCGGTCCTGCTGCTGGGTTGTTGCCCTCCTACGGCCTCCTCCACGTCCGTCTTCTGATGTACTGGCCTGTCTCCTGGTAGCGCCTTCATGCTCTGGACACTAGGCTGACAGACACAGCAAACCTTCTTGCCACAGCTCGCATTGATGTGCCATCCTGGATAAGCTGCACTACCTGAGCCACTTGTGTGGGTTGTAGACTCCGTCTCATGCTACCACTAGAGTGAAAGCACCTCCAGCATTCAAAAGTGACCAAAACATCAGCCAGGAAGCATAGGAACTGAGAAGTGGTCTGTGATCACCACCTGCAGAACCACTTCTTTATTGGGGGTGTCTTGCTAATTGCCTATAATTTCCACCTGTTGTCTATCCCATTTTCACAACAGCAGGTGAAATTGATTGTCACTCAGTGTTGCTTCCTAAGTGGACAATTTGATTTCACAGAAGTGTGATTGACTTGGAGTTACATTGTGTTGTTTAAGTGTTCCCTTTATTTTTTTGAGCAGTGTATATGGTTCCTTATGTTTTTTTTATAGTATCTTCTTAAAATTAAAGTGCCACTTACTCCAGGTATAGCGAGTGCCTAGCCTCTTTTTGATATTTACAAAATTATGTTAACATAAAGCAGACATATGGGGAATGATGACTGATAACTATTTTTATGAGGCATTACTATCTGTCTTAAAAGTAGAGAAATTCCAAATTTAGAAAATTGTGTATTTTTTAAAAATTTAGGGAATTTTAATTTTAGTTTTTAAAATAAATAAACGAAAAATATATTGACTCAAATTTACCACTCTCGTGAAATACAATGTGTCGCAAGAAAACATTCTCAGAATTGCCTGGAAAAGTAAAAAAGTGTTCCAAAGTGATTACCACATAAAGTGACGTCAGATTTGCAAAAAATGGCCTGGGCAGGAAGGTGAAAACTGGCCCGGGGTAGAAAGGGTTAAAGAGGTTGTCCCACAAAAAATATTGTACAGTTTTCAATTCAGCACCTGAATCTGAATACTTTTGTAACTGCATGTAATTAGAGGTTATCATAGAGATTATGTATGATTTTCATTTTCTTTTTTTCACATTACTCATGGGATAACCCCTTTAAGCTGGCCATACATGTGTGTGAAGGCTGGCTGGGGTCTGATATAGGCCCCAGACCAGCCTTGAGTAATTTCCATCAGGCTGCGCCTGGTCAATGGTAGAACAACATTTCCATTAAAATGCAATGCACTGTAGTGATCCGCGGCACCTAAGGGGTTAACTACCGCGGACCGCAGCTGCCGTTCATAGAGGTCGGGAGCCGGCTATGTGATTCTGCAGCCAGCTAACGCCTCCTGTATATGAATTAATGAAAGACTCATCTTCATTGGTGGCGCAGCGGCCACAGCCCCTCCCCTCCTCTTGTCTCCTCTCCTGCCATTGGCGGCAGCGGCATCACAGGGGGAGGAGACACTGCTTCCTTCTCCCCTGTGCTGCTGAGGGAACACAGAACGCGCTGAGAGCAGCGCGTTCTGTGTTCCCAATACGTTATCGGAATATCGGCAAAATAGATGCCGATACCGATAACGTTCAAAATCCTCAATATCGGCCGATAATATCGGTAAAACCGATAATCGGTCGATCCCTAGTAGTGATAGTATTTTGATTGCTTTTAAAATGCAATGCACTGTCTGTTATAGTCCCCGTGTGGGACTATTAAGTGGGGGAGAAAAAAATAAATAAAAAAATTCCATACAAACCCCCCAAAAACAAACGCTTTTTCCTCCATTGAAAATACGCTTTTCAATGAAAAAAAATGCAATAAAAAAATAATAAAAATCACCCATATGTTTGGTATTGGCACGACCGTAACAAACTAGACTAAATAAATATCACATAAATTATATCCTACGATGAATGCCGTAAAAAATAAATAAAAAAATTGCTAATTAATTCTTAGTTGCCACGAAAAAAACTTATAACAAGCATTAAAAAAGCGTCATTTACTGCAAAATGATACCAATGAAAAATACAAGTCTTCCCGCAAAAATCAAGCCCCCACACAACTCCATAGAAAGAAAAAGAAAAGTTCTGGGTCTTGGGAAGAGGAGAGGCAAAAAAAAAATTTTCCTTTTAAAAAAAAAAAGGGGTTTTATTACAAAAAAGTAGTAAAGCGTAAAAAAAAAAAACTATATGTATTTGATATCACTGTAATCGTACTTACTCAGAATAAAGATATTATGTTATTTATACCAAAAAATTAACGCCGTTAACGTGAAAACGCAGTGGCAGAATTGATGTTTTTCCCATCTCCCTCCCAGAAAGAGTTAATAAAAGTTAAATCAGAAAGTTATGTGTACCACAAAATTGCACCATTAAAAACTACAACTTTTCACGCAAAAAACAAGCCCTCATACAGTTATATAGATGAAAAAATTTAAGTTATAGCTCTAGAAACGCGGCGATGAAAAAAACGACATTTTTGTTAAACTTACCAGTAAAATCTCCTCACGCTTCATTGAGGGACACAGAAACCGTGGGTATAGCTATGTCCTGTAGGAGGCGTTGACACTAGGCATAAGCTGTTAGCCCCTCCAGCCCTCCACGACAGCTATACCCCCTCCAGCCTGGAGAGAGAGCTTCAGTTTGTGTACAAGCAGTAGGAGAGGCAAGTTAACCAACGAAAAAAAACGTGGAACACCAACAATGCCAAGGAACCACCACTGTGTTCTAACCAGAACTGCAGAAACTGTGGCCGAACAATGCTGGGTGGGTGCTGTGTCCCCCAATGAAGAGTGAGAAAGATTTTACTGGTAAGTTTTACAAAATCTCGTTTTCTCGCCCATATTCATTGGGGGACACAGAAACCGTGGGACGTCCAAAAGCAGGGAAAAACCACAGACCCATGGAAGCAAGCGTCCCTGCAGGCATCTAAGAAACTGCCGCCTGTAAGACCATGCTGCCCAAGCAGCGTCCGCTGATGCACAAGTATGCACTTGGTAGAATTTGTGAATGTGTGTAAGGAGGACACGTAGCCACCTTGCACCGCTGTGTGACCGAAGCGCGATTCCTCCAAGCCCAAGAAGCGCCCACCGCTCTAGTGGAGTGAGCCGTGACACCTAAGGGCAGAACACTCCTCCGAGCGCGGTATGCTGCAGCACTTGCAGACCGAATGCAACGTGCAATTGCCACCTCGGAGGCCGCCAATCCCTTGCGAGGACCCTTTGGATGACAAAAAAGGGTTCCGTACGCCGGAAGGGACTGGAGGCTGCCAAATAATAAATCAGAGCCCTGACAACGTCCAATGAGGTAACTCCCTTCCCTACGGTGTGAAGGAGAGGGACAGTGAAGGAAGGACAATTTCTTCATTGATATGGAAGTCGGAGACCACCTTCGGGAGAAAAGAAGGAATGAGCCGGAAAACCGCCTTATCCTTGTGAAGAACCAGGAAGGGTTCTCTGCAAGAGAGCGCCCCCAACTCAGACACCAGTCTGATGGATGTGATAGTCACAAGAAAAACTACCTTCTAGGACAGGAGTCGGAGTGAGATCTCCCGCAAGGGCTCAAAGGGAGAAGACTGGAGCGCTAAGAGGACTATATTCAGATCCCAAGGCAGTAGAGGACGGTACGGAGGAACCGTATGTGCCACTCCCTGAAGGAAGGTTTTCATGGGCACCAGGGGAGCCAGAGGACGCTGGAAAAGCTGTGTCGCCCAAGATAGAAGCACTAACAACTGACCCATCAAAGAACTAAGGGCTAAACCAAGGTCCAACCCTGATTGCAGAAAGGATAGGACCGTGGGGAGAGAAAAAACGGAGTGAGGGGATGTCTCAGCATTCACAGAAGCCCAGGAAGGACCTCCATGTACTATAATAGATCCTGGGCAATGCAGGCTTTCTGTCCTGAATCATAGTGCGGATGACGTCCGCCGAAAACCCTCTCCATGTCAGAATGGCGGTTTCAATAGCCACGCCGTCAAACGAAAAGACCCTAAATGCTGATGTAAGACCGGACCCTGTGAAAGAGGGTAGTCTCTGAGTGGCAGTGACCAAGGGACATCTCCTAGAAGGAGAACGAGGTGGCGTACCACAAGCGACGGGGCCAATCCAGAGCGACTAGGATTGTTGGAATGCCCTCCATCTTGATCTTCCGTAGAACACTGGGTAGTAGGGGGAAAACACATAAAGGAGGGAGAACTCCTGCCAAGGAGATATCAGGGCATCCACGCCGCATGCTTCCGGATCTCTTGCTGGGAGAGAAAGGTGGGAAGCTTCCGTGTAGATACCGTTAGCACACCCGGGACCAATGGAAGGATTCCCTGTAGAAGGAGGGATGTGGCGGGCGCCACAGCCCACCAGTCGGGACCGGAGCATGTCTGGAAATGGAAGGCCACGAATACCCCGTGCAAATGTAGATGAGGGAAAGGTAGTAACGTAGGAGCTACCAAGGCTTGCGGGGTGGCTATGAACCATGAGCCAGAGAGGAAAAGACAGGATAAGAATAGGCTAGGTCTAAGCCCATTCCCCGTCTGAGACCAGTGCTATACAGAAGTAGCCAAGGATTAAGTGGGTGTGCAAAAACTCTGCACTGTATTGCTAGCCCCATACCCCAGCAGAGGAGGGGGCCACCCGCAGAGGCCACTGAATTCAGTGCTAGAAGAGTCCACCACTTGACGAAAGAGCTGTGCAGTAAGAACCCAAGTATGTAGTGGTAACGCAATACCACTCCCACAGTAGTAGCCAGCGCCTGCCCCGTCAGTTCAAAACTGAGGGAGAGGCCTGAGACTATCCGTAGAAGCCACGTACCATACTGCCCCAGTTAAGTAGAGCTAACCTTAAAACTCTACCTGGAAAGGCGCTGAATAGGAGCAACTGCCAAGCTAGCGCCAGGGTAGGACCCCTACCTGAGGGAGATGTCCTACTGCAGTGACCATGAACTCTAGCATTAGCGAAAAGCTGCACCTATGGAGAACACGCTGTAGTAGCTAAACCAGAGTGCCAGCATAACCACTTTCCCAGAGAAGGAGGAGTGGTGGATAGAGAATACAGAGTCACTGAAACACTCGACTCGCTGGAACGTACTCACCATATGTGTGCAATGTGTACGCACTACGTATTGATGCGGACAATCTCATGACCGACTGGAACAATGGAGGCCCATGGAGATGGGGGGTCCCTAGGACACATAAGTGATGCTAGGTAACCCCCTGAGAAGATAGAAGATGTTATAATCATGCCCAAAACCAGCACCAAAAAGAAAAGAAGGATACAATGAGGAATAGCCACCTTATCCACTGGCAGCACCCATATACCACTAGAGAAAGAGTACCGGGCACCCGCGAGTACCGACTGTTGCCACGCCCCCTTGTGAAATAAGCAAAAGCACCTAGAGCCGTGGCGCAGTTGAATTGCAGCATCCGAAGATGTTTAGTTATTCCCCCGCTAGTGGATCACTTGTGGAAGGGGGTAATGCAACAGGAAGCACGGTGATGTGCAACACTCCGCCTATGGAAGAATAGCGTGACAGTCGGGACCGTATCCAATGGTAGTGCAATTACCCTACCTACGGCAAGTATTTACATAGAAACATAGAACATAGAATGTGTCGGCAGATAAGAACCATTTGGCCCATCTAGTCTGCCCAATATATCTGAATCCTATTAATAGTCCCCGGCCCTATCTTATATGAAGGATAGCCTTATGCCTATCCCATGCATGCTTAAACCCCTTCACTGTATTTGCAGCTACCACTTCTGCAGGAAGGCTATTCCATGCATCCACTACTCTCTCAGTAAAGTAATACTTCCTTATATTACTTTTAAACCTTTGCCCCTCTAATTTAAAACTGTGTCCTCTTGTGGTAGTTTTTCTTCTTTTAAATATGCTCTCCTCCTTTACCGAGTTGATTCCCTTTATGTATTTAAAAGTTTCTATCATATCCCCTCTGTCTCTTCTTTCTTCCAAGCTATACATGTTAAGGTCCTTTAACCTTTCCTGGTAAGTTTTAAGCCAGTGGTAGAGAAAATACTCCACCTATGAAAGGGGAGTTAATGCCCACGGCGAGAACTAGTGCATATGGAGAGTCCTGTATCCCGTGGGAGTGCAATTCTTGCAACTAAGGGAGTAATGCATACAGCACACATTGTAACCAGTGAGAATGTCATCGCGCCACCTATGGAAGGGGCTAATGCATACGGCAGGTACTGAAACCAGTGGAGATGCAATTCCGCCCCCTACAGAAGGGGGAATGTATACGTCCGACACTGAAGTGTTATTGTACTGTACTTAGTCCACCTATGGCAGGGGACAATGTATAAGGCAAATACTGTATCCCGAAGTAGTGCAATTACTCCGCCTATGGAAGGGGGTAATGCATACGACAAGTACTGCTGGCCTCCGCAGACGCAATCTTGGGAGATTGCTTCGGATTCATGTCAGGGTCTGAAACCGTGATTCCCCCCCCCCTTCGGAAGGACCCTCTCCGAGAGGGTGTGTCTGAGCGTGACCCAGGGAGGAAGGGTGGGGGTGTGGAGATATTCGAGGAGAAAAAATGTCCTGCTGAGGTCCGCTTGCGCGTAGGTCTACCCCTCAAAATCTCGCCCCTGGCAGTTGCGGACTTATCAACCAAACTACCCAGGGGGTGGAATGGGAACTTCTAGAGGTCTCTAGACCAGATTGCGCAGGCTGTGCATTATCAATCAAACGACCCCGGAGGGTGGATTGGGAAGTTCCAGCGGGCCCCCACTGGATTGCACAGGTGGAGAATTATCAACCAAACGACCCAGAGGGTGGATTGGAAATGTCAGAGGTCCTTTATTGAATTGCGCAGGTGGAGGATTATCAACTAAACGACCCAGGAGGGTGGATCGGGAATTCCAGAGGTTCCCCACTGGATTGCGCAGGTGGAGAATTATCAACCAAACGACCCAGAGGGTGGATTGGGATACTTCAGCTGTCCTCCACAGGATTTGCGCAGGTGGAGAATTATCAACCAAACGGCCCTGGAGGGTGGATTGGGAACTATGAGAGGTCCTCCTTATCCCAGTCTGGTACCACACAGACAGGGTGGTCCTGCGGGACCCGTATGGACGCACAACCCTTTTTTTATTAAACTGGATGCCGGCCTCAAGTGACAAGAGTCAGTAAAGGGGTTAAATTCCTCCACATTACGGCACACTGCACTAAAGATAGAAACCCCAGATAATACGGTGCCGGCCTAAAAGAAGTGGCTGGCCAGGAAGAATTAAAGCAGTCTTGAGGACCGGGCGGAGCTCAGCGTGCTTCTGGGGAGGGGGAAGTAGGGCGGGAAGAATTTGCGCCAGAGTGCCGCCCAAGCCCAGCAGGCCGCGATCCAAGCACTCGCGCACGGCCGACCGGGAGCACCGGCCGGACCAGAAAGGGACCCGGAGTAGCGCGCAAATGCAACCGACGAGGGCCTGAACACCATTGCAGTGCACAGCCGATCATGCGGCTGGTGAGCCCCCCAGAGCAGATCATGGCGGTAGGTATCGGGGAGCGGGAGCCTCCTCCGCGCCCCTCCCTGCATGTCTGACTGGCACACTCCCGGTCCACAGCGGTGCGCTCGGCCTCCCGCTGGTATTAGAAAAGCGCCTGCCAGGGGGTGCAACTGCATTAACCCCCTATGTGCCCTTGTAGTTTCGCCTAGAGGGGGAGTGAGAGGGAATGCCTTTAGGGGTCCTGGGCTATGATCAATAAAGCCCTGTGCCTGTTAACCCCTGAAAACTATTGCCAACAACGAGGGAGGGGGAAGAGGGTTAAACATACTTACCTAGTCCCGTGTACTCACCTCATCTTCATCCTCTCTTCTGTCCTGCCACCATCTTCACCCTTCCTCTTCTCCAGCAGGGTCACCCTTTCAGCTACTGGCACCGTAGTGGCAGGACGCTGGAAGAAGGACTTGGATGGGTGACCCATCTGCTGGCGGGATGCAAGGGAGCGAGGCTGCCCTGGTCCACCTTGTCTTTTTGTGGGGGGGGAGGCAGTGTGGCGGGCCTACGCAGGCGTGCTCCCGCAGGAGAACAGGCAGGCTAGGCGACCACTGTTTCCCACTTGAAAAAGAAGGAAAAAATAAATCTTCAGGAGATCCCTGCAGAGCAGGGAGGTCTTGCCTCCTATTGACACTAGAAAAAACTGAAGCTCTCTCTCCAGGCTGGAGGGGGTATAGCTGCCAGGGGAGGAGCTAACAGCTTTTACTAGTGTCAACGCCTCCTAGAGGACATAGCTATCGCCACGGTTTCTGTGTCCCCCAATGAATATGGGCGAGAAAAAGGAAGAATAACGCTTGGTCAGTAAGGCCAAAAACAGGCTGGCCACTAAGGGGTTAATTAATCCTGCTTTCTCAGAATAGTTGCCATTTCTGAACGTTTGGTTGGGTCCTAACTGTTATTGATAAAGAATCAGCAGTAGTTTTGCCTTTTTTTTATTTATTTTTTTATTATCGCATCCTCTTTCTTCTCCCAGATTTGTAAATGGGCTGGACAACCCCTTTAAGATGTTAAAGAGAGGTGATCCTAGGATTTTGCTTTCTGGAAAAGCACAGCGAGTGTTGTTCTCTACTTTGGTTTCTTACCTGTTGTTGGTTTTTAAATAGATCATAGCTAATGCCAGAGTAGCTCCAGGGCAAGTGACATCCACATTGATAGTGTCTCCTTCCTGTAAACAAAGCAAAGTAATAACAGAATGAAAGTTTTGGCACCAATTACCCTCGATATAATCACAAAGTACACATCCTGGACCAGGAGCGTGACAGAATCACATGTCTTTTTACAGGAAGGAAAAGCTAACCAACTCCAAGTCTACGTTTCCAACTGACTCTCCACTTCACGGATCTGGGATTATGTCTAAATAATAAGGAGCAATCCCCTTGCCCCACCACTTAAGGCTACTTTCACACTCGCATTTTGTGCGGATCCGTCATGGACGGATCCGTTCAGATAATGCGGCCGTCTGCATCTGTTCAGAATGGATCCGTTTGTATTATCTTTAACATAGCCAAGACGGATCCGTCTTGAACACCATTGAAAGTCAATGGAGGACGGATCAGTTTTCTATTGTGCCAGATTGTGTCAGTGAAAACGGATCTGTCCCCATTGACTGACATTGTGTGTCAGGACGGATCCCTTTGGCTCAGTTTCATCAGACGGACACCAAAACGCTGCAAGCAGCATTTTGGTGTCCGTCTCTAAAGCGGAATGGAGACTGAAATGTGCATTCTGAGCGGATCCTTTTCCATTCAGAATGCATTAGGGCAAAACTGATCTGTTTTTGGATCGCTTGTGAGAGCCCTGAACGGATCTCAAAAACGGAAAGCCAAAACGCAAGTGTGAAAGTAGACTTAGTCTGTATTACACCGGACGATTTTTCAGCAGATGATCGCTAATGAGCAGGCCGGCCACATTTCATCATACACTGCTCAAAAAAATAAAGGGAACACTTAAACAACACAATGTAACTCCAAGTCAATCACACTTCTGTGAAATCAAACTGTCCACTTAGGAAGCAACACTGAGGGACAATCAATTTCACATGCTGTTGTGCAAATGGGATAGACAACAGGTGGAAATTATAGGCAATTAGCAAGACACCCCCAATAAAGGAGTGGTTCTGCAGGTGGTGACCACAGACCACTTCTCAGTTCCTATGCTTCCTGGCTGATGTTTTGGTCACTTTTGAATGCTGGTGGTGCTTTCACTCTAGTGGTAGCATGAGATGGAGTCTACAACCCACACAAGTGGCTCAGGTAGTGCAGCTTATCCAGGATGGCACATCAATGCGAGCTGTGGCAAGAAGGTTTGCGGTGTCTGTCAGCGTAGTGTCCAGAGCATGGAGGCGCTACCAGGAGACAGGCCAGTACATCAGGAGACGTGGAGGAGGACGTAGGAGGGCAACAACCCAGCAGCAGGACCGCTACCTCTGCCTTTGTGCAAGGAGGAACAGGAGGAGCACTGCCAGAGCCCTGCAAAATGACCTCCAGCAGGCCACAAATGTGCATGTGTCTGCTCAAACGGTCAGAAACACACTCCATGAGGGTGATATGAGGGCCCGACGTCCACAGGTGGGGGTTGTGCTTACAGCCCAACACCGTGCAGGACGTTTGGCATTTGCCAGAGAACACCAAGATTGGTAAATTCGCCACTGGCGCCCTGTGCTCTTCACAGATGAAAGCAGGTTCACACTGAGCACATGTGATAGACGTGACAGAGTCTGGAGACGCCGTGGAGAACGTTCTGCTGCCTGCAACATCCTCCAGCATGACTGGTTTGGCATTGGGTCAGTAATGGTGTGGGGTGGCATTTCTTTGGAGGGCCGCACAGCCCTCCATGTGCTTGCCAGAGGTAGCCTGACTGCCATTAGGTACCAAGATGAGATCCTCAGACCCCTTGTGAGACCATATGCTGGTGCGGTTGGCCCTGGGTTCCTCCTAATGCAAGACAATGCTAGACCTCATGTGGCTGGAGTGTGTCAGCAGTTCCTGCAAGACGAAGGCATTGATGCTATGGACTGGCCCGCCCGTTCCCCAGACCTGAATCCAATTGAGCACATCTGGGACATCATGTCTCGCTCTATCCATCAACGTCACGTTGCACCACAGACTGTCCAGGAGTTGGCAGATGCTTTAGTCCAGGTCTGGGAGGAGATCCCTCAGGAGACCGTCCGCCACCTCATCAGGAGCATGCACAGGCGTTGTAGGGAGGTCATACAGGCACAGGGAGGCCACACACACTACTGAGCCTCATTTTGACTTGTTTTAAGGACATTACATCAAAGTTGGATCAGCCTGTAGTGTGTTTTTCCACTTTAATTTTGAGTGTGACTCCAAATCCAGACCTCCATGGGTTGAAAATACTTCAATTACTCTTACCGGTAATATGTTTTCCATGAGCCCATGACAGCACCTGTGAGAGATCCTCCTCCTTCCGGACAGGAAACAGGAACTTCCCAGATCTTTAAATTGGTCCCATGCCTTCCACCTTCAGTATTTGACAAGATTCCTGGGACCAGCAACACACCTATATATAGTGAAAACTAACAACATAGGCGAGAAAACATAATAGAAAAAAACTCTGCGCCAAATATATGCCAGGCATATCTCTTCTTTGGCACCATACTAAAGAGTAAATTTCTCTCTTTTTCTTTTTTTTTTTTCATCATCATTCTTTATAAAAAATATTATTTTATTTTTTTTTAATTTTTTTTATATATTAAGGGAGGGAATTATGTAGGTGCTGTCATGGGCTCATGGAAAACATATTACCGGTAAGAGTAATTGAAGTATTTCCATTACGCCCCATGACAGCACCTGTGAGAGACTAGACTAGATAACTATTAGGGAGGGACTACAGCCTGCAGCACCTTTCTCCCAAAAGACATATCCTGCACAGATGAAAGGTCCAACCTGTAGTGCTTGTAAAACGTAGAGGGGGAACTCCACGTTGCAGCCCTGCAGATTTGTTCCATGGTAGCACACCCTTTTTCTGCCCAGGAAGAGGCTACTGCCCTGGTGGAATGGGCTGAAAAATCTGAAGGGACCTGACAATCTCAATCTGAAGTGAATATGCCAAACCTATCGCTCTCTTGATCCATCTGGCTAAGGTACGGCTTGTAACCTTTGAGCCCCTGTTCTGACCCTGAAATTGAACAAAGAGTTGCGGGGTCTTTCTAAAGTCCTTCGTAGACTCTAAATACGCACAGACACACCTTCTAAAGTCTAAAGTATGAAAGGATCTTTGTCCTTCATTCTTTGGGTCCTGACAAAAGGAAGGGAGAACTATCTCCTGAGACTTATGGAATACCGACACTACTTTGGGCAGGAATGCAGGGTCTGGTTTGAAAACAATCCTATCCTCCAGAATCTGAGTATATGGTGGGGAAGAGGACAAGGCGGACAGCTCTCCTACTCGTCTGGCAGATGTAATGGCCACTAAAAATACGGTCTTATAGGACAACATCTTTAAGGGGATGTCCCCCAGAGGCTCAAACGGAGCCTTGGTTAGAGCAGAAAGAACCAGGTTAAGGTCCCATGGGGCTGACTTAGATTTAACTATAGGACATAGTCTAGAGGACCCCCTAATGAACCTTTTGACCCAAGGATGAGTAGCCAATCGAAAGTCAAACAGGACACTCAGTGCTGAGACCTGCACCTTGAGAGTACTGGGTTTAAGCTTTTTGTTAAGGCCTTCCTGCAAAAAGTTCAAAATTAACGGGATGTTGGGTGAGTTCAAGTCTAAGCCTGGACCTGCAAACCGAAGGAAGGTTTTCCATACTCTCAGATAGATTTCGGAGGTGACTTTTTTCCTACTAGCCAGGAGAGTCCCAATGACTTGTTCTGATAGGCCTCTAGACCTGAAGAATGTCCTCTCAAAATCCAAGCTGTCAGGTGGAGGTTCTTGACTTCCGGATGACGTAGAGGGCCCCGATATAATAGGTCCTGTCTTTCTGGAAGCACCCAGGGATCGACTATTGATAGTCTCCTCAACCAAGCAAACTAAACTCTTTTTGGCCAGAATGGTGCTATTAGTATCACTGTAGCCTGTTCCCCCCTGATCTTCTGGATCACTCTGGGCAATAGGGTGATGGGAGGGAAAGCATAGACTAGGCCCTTCAGATTTATCATCAGCCTGTTGGGCTTGGGGACCAGAAATGGGGTTGAATAAAAACCCTCTCCTTGTTCGTCCTTTGGGACTGGAACAAGGACTACCTTCTCCAGGAGGTTGTTTATTTCCTCCGAAGGTGTCACCTGTTTTGGAGGATTTTGGTTTAATAAAGTAATTTTGAATGTCCTGGGTGGTAGTCTCTTGAAGTCTAGGCGATAGCCTTCCCTTATAACATCCTTTATCCAGGCGCTTGCGGTAATATTTCGCCAGGCCGGAAAAAATAAGGAAAGACGACCGCCTAATTGGGGTCTGGCGTCATTGTTGAGTGGAACTTGATGTTTGAGGTCTGGATTTAAACAGCACACCTTTGGATTTATCAGAACTCCACTCCCTCCTTATCTTTTGATCCCCAAAACCTTTCCTTCTTTCATTGATCCGAAATGGCTTCCCCTGTTTAGGAAATGACGGTGCTGGAAATCCTTTTTTCTTATCAGATGCCTTAACCAAAATATCATCTAAGGCTGACCCAAACAAAAAATCTCCTTGGCAAGGGAGGGCACAGAGCTTAGATTTTGAAGCTACATCGCCCTTCCACCCTTTCAACCATAACGACCTTCTGGCTGAATTGGATAATGCAGCCGCCTTAGCGGAAAGCCTCAATGCATCAGCAGAGGCATCAGAGATGAAATCCACTGCACTGGACATAGTTGGTATAGCCTCCAGCAGCTGATCCCTAGGAGTCTTGTTCTCTATATGAGACTCTAATTCCTCCAACCAGAGCTTTAATGACCTTGCCACCGAGGTAGTCGCTATATTTGGTTTAAAGGCAGAAGTGGAAGCTTCCCAATTCTTCCTTAAGTACGCATCAGCCCTTTTGTCCATGGGATCTGTAAGGGACCCTAAATCCTCAAACGGGAGAGCTGACTTCTTATTTATCTTAGCTACGGAAGCGTCTACCTTCGGTACCTCCTGCCAAGCTGATACTTGATCGTCAAAGGGGTACTTTCTCCTGACCGCTCTAGGGATAAAGAATTTTTTATCAGGCTTCTCCCATTCGCGTCTAATCAGGTCCTTGATACAGTCCTGAATGGGGAACACCCTAGACCTTTTAGGCTTTAGGCTCTCAAACATTAGCTCTGGTCTAGACCTGGACTCCTTTTCTTCCTCAAGCTCCATCGTGGATCTAACTGCCTTCAATAGTAGATCTGTATTTTCCGCTCTAAATAACGGCTTCCCTGTCAAATCCTCAGAGGAGGAATCTGAGTCTGCAATAGCGCCCTCCTCAGACCCAGAGTCCATAGAATCCTCCACTATCGCCTTTTGGGCCCTCTTATGCCTGGATGAGCTAGGCAGGGATTTTTTAAACTCCTCCACAGAAGAACGTACTTCATTTTTAACTAAATCTTGGATACTTTGCAATAAAGATGGCGACTCCTCTGCCACTAACTTATCCAGACATGATTGACAACATGTTTTTGGGTAAGACGGATCCAACTTCCGCTTGCAAATTCCACACTCTTTAGCTCTTTTGTGGGAAGCTTTCTTTGGGGCTTCTTTAACCTGCATTTAATAAAACAGCCCAATCAGTCTAACCTGACCATAATAATAACTCCCCGAAGGGAGATGGTGGGGGTTAACCCCTCTTACCCCCAGGAGTACCATGCTTGGTTCCGAAAGCTGCTCCTGTCTGTCGGTGCGCTGTTGTACTTCCCCCTCTTCTTGCATGATAATGCTGCCTCAAGGGGGGCCAAAGGAGGGCTGCAGGTGCCGCCTGGCGTCCGGTCCGGTCAGTATCTGCCTGCTGCTGCTCCCTCCACGCTGGCTGGCCGGCGCTCCCTTTTTCAAATGGGCTGCGCAGCGCCCGCCATGTTTAAGCTCCTCCCCTTCCGGCCAGTGGAACGCACGCGTCACCTCCGGTGCGACGCGCACGCCCAGCTCTGCCAGCCTCAATGAGAGGAGAAGACGAACCTCCCCCCTCACGCCGCAACTTCGCCGGCAGGCAGGGTCACAAGGCAGCAACAGGATTCCCCCCATGGCACCGAAGAAGGGAAAAAACAGCAGACGCCGGGCTTCTCAGCGGCTCCTAGTGGAGACTTACGCCGACAGGTACCTCCACTAGGTTTCGTTTTAACCCTAGAGATCCTGCAGCCGAAAATAGACCTGGAAAGAAATCCTCCTGTCCCTGGACAGGAAACAGGAAAGAACTGAAGGTGGAAGGCATGGGACCAATTTAAAGATCTGGGAAGTTCCTGTTTCCTGTCCGGAAGGAGGAGGATCTCTCACAGGTGCTGTCATGGGGCGTAATGGAAAATTTGATTTCCATTTTTTTTATTTTTGTGTGATTTTGTTGTCAGCACATTCAACTATGTAAAGAACAAAGTATTTCAGAAGAATATTTAATTAACTCAGATCTAGGATGTGTTATTTTTGTGTTCCCTTTATTTTTTTGAGCAGTGTATGAGAGCACTACATCCCCTGAAGATTCCTGTTGGGAGAAAACTTCTTAATGATACCTGGTCAATCAAGGAAAGGGGAGGATATGGGGTACAGAGGGGCTATGGTCCATCATATGTGCACCTAGCAGCATTTACAGATCGATAACAAGACATGCAACACTGAGGCCTGCACTACTGCTTCCATAGATCCCTGTATAAATATTCAGTGACTGAACTCCGGGTATAAAATTCACAATGTGTTTGCTGGAACAATTGGCATTTGTAGTGTTCTTATATTAATGGCTATATAAAAGCCGTGCTCAGTGCACTGTAATACCTGTATAACCGGTACTAACCTTCTACGTGAACACAGTGTACAAATAACATAAAAATGCTTCTGAGCAATGAAGCACACATAGGCAGGCACAGCGCACAAGCTAGGCACACTGACCAGTGTCTGTACAAGGTTACTGCATGCTAAGGTTACTCAGCTGCATTAAGACCTGTAAGTATCAGGGCTCATGCATGGGCAACATCCGTGCGGCGTCCAGGACGGATGGAGACCCATTCAACTTGAATGGGTCCGTGATCCTTCCACACCGTAAAAAAATAGAACACGTTTGATTTTTTTGCAGTGTGTAGGCATGGACAGAAACACCACGGAAGCACTCCGTAGTGCTTCCATGGGATTTCGATCCGTGCTTCCGTTCCTCACCGCCTGGATTGCGGACCCATTCAAGTGAACGTATGCGGGCCACAATACGGCCACAGCCGGGCAACGGCCGTGTGCATGAGCCCTCAGTTTCAGACAGAATTTTGGCACATTTTTATTAGTAAAAATATAAATAACAGGGTTTTTGTACTCAATTGTAAAATCCTTTTCTAGATACATTCTTTGGGGGACATAGAAGGCTGTGGGTATAGCAACACCAAAGTGTTAGGTCCTCCTACCACCTACACCCCTCCTGCAGACACTGAGCTAATCCATTTCCAATAGGAGTAGCCAGGAGAAGACAACCGAAGGTAAATAGCAGAACCTTGGAAAAACTGTAGATGGGTCAGAACCATGGAACCAGCAAAAAAAATAAGAAAGAGAGAGGAGCTGTGCGTGAATGTAGCGAGAAGAGGATTTCACAGGCAAGTACAAAAAAGTCCCGTTTTCTCACTTGTGTCAAACCGTGGGATATTCCAAAGCAGTCCCAAGGGGGTGAGGGGATGAAGGGGTGAAAGGGTGGGGGGTGAGGGGATGAAGGGGTGGGGGGTGAGGGGCAAAAACAAAAAAAAAAAAAAAAACAACAGCACAACCAGTAAAACTGAGGGAAACTAAGCAACTGGGATGTATCTATAGATGTCAAAGGAGGCATACTGTAAATAAAAAAAGGATGGACAGTGGACTGATGGACTCACAGAGCAGAGGTATCAACAGTATCCCAGAAAGGATAAGACCAGGGTGAACCTTGCTATACTGACCAGAAGGTCATCTAAATGGTGGGAACAACGATGGGCCTGGACCGAGCATGGAACGAAAGGAGATGTCTTCTGTGTCCCCCAATGACACGAGCGATATATTTATGCAGGTAGGTCACTCTGTTTATGGAGGTGCAATTAAGGAGACCAATCACACATTCAGTTACCTTGATCTGATAACTCGGGGACTTATGTTTTTCACGGTTAACACCCACATGTGAACGCTTGTGTCCGCCTACCATATACTGGTACAGCTGTTCTGGAACATTCAAGTCAGACATGCCAATCAAATTGCTTCCATGCTGCAACAGAAGAAATTAAGACAATAAAATAGTATTGACCACAGTTAAACATAGGCAGTGCCCTATTAGGGTCACATACGGCGGTATTATAGCCTCACAACTGCCGCATACCTACTGACTCAGATTTCATATAAAAGGTATGCAGAGTTTTTGGTTTTCCTTTTCTGTACATCAGAAAACAGAATATGGAGTTATTCTGAAGCTATGATGGAGCTCCTAGGTAAAGTGTGACCACACAATATGCCGTATATGGCATACCATACAGAAGCACAGCGTCCTTAAAGCTCCATATAGCCACTTGGACTATGGGGGAGATTTATCATTTCCTGAAAAGCAGCATTAAAAAGCCTCTAGTGCGACTTTCAATAAATTGTCGCATCTCCCTTTTTTCGCCATCCTCGCCACTTTCTAAAAGAGGGTGGGGAAGGGGGCGTGGGCCAGTTGCAGTGACAAATGTATCTTCATTTATGCCAGTTTTCTTGAGTAAATGAAACCAGAAATCTACGGCATGTCGTAGATTTCTGGATAGGTGCACAGACTGCGGGAGGATGCACCTAATTTATGATGAGGCTTGCACCTGGTCATAAATTAGGCGCATCCTCCGCTAGGCAACTTCTAAACCGAAATTTTTTGAAGCCAAATTAAATTTAGTCACCAATTTGAAATACTTATATAATTGTTATGAATAAAAAGGCTTACTGTGTGCAGCGCCACATTTACTGTGTGCAGCCCTCTGTTTTCTGGTTCCTTTTCTTCTGCTTCTAGTAGCTGCTAATCAACTTCTAAGTTAAAGGGGTTTACCACTATTTTGATATTGGTGGCCTATCCCAATATCATATTTGGCAGGGACCAATTCATCTTTAGGTCACCCACCTGCTCCCACTGAAATAGTCATTGGGAGCAGTGATGCAGTAACCAGCTCCATCCACTGTGCAATGGACAGAGCTGTGTAGTTCTGGAGCTACTGCAATCCTGAACAGCTGATCGGAGGAGGTGTGGAATGATGGGCCCATACTGATCTGAGAGGCCAACGATCAGCAACCTCCGGCACTCCAGGTGTTCTGAAACTACAACTCCCAGAGTGCTCTATTCACTTTTATGGGAGTTAGATGAACAGCCGAGCATGTTTGCTGGGAGTTGTAGTTTCACAACAGCTGGACTGCCAAAGGTTGCTGATCCCTGTGATGATAGGCCATCGGTATCAAAATACAACCTTTTTGTGATTAGGAACATGTGGTGTCTTAACAGTGTTTTTTAATTATTATTATTATTTTTATTTTATTTTTCTGGGCTGCCAAAATAATTTTGTGATGCTTTTCATGTGAAACATGGATTTTATTAATGTTTTTTTTAGAGATTTTTTTTCTATTTGGGGAAAACTGGAAATTTTTGTTATAAAAAAGTTGTTTTTTTTTTCAAATGGCTCCTAATTCTTTATTAACTCAAATTGACACCAAATTGTCTCTCTATATTGTGCTGCTAGTTATGTATATTTTCACATGAAATAGGAAGTACAGCCACAGTTTCAGTTTGGTATGGGCAACTAATTTCTTATTTGTATTTAATTTTTTTTAAACTTTTTTTTAACTCACAATGTCATTAAAAAGACTCACTCTATCCAATCAGTGCTGCTATTTTCATACTATGCAGGTACACAGCCCAACTGGTTACCACCCCTCTGTACCCTTACTGCAGACTGCTAGCAATTCAGTCACAACTTCTAGTAGAAATAATAAAAGCCATAGGAATAGATGTTGCAACTGACAAGACTCAATTCTTGTTTGATGCAAGGGAGCATTTCACACGACCGTATGTATTTTGTGGTTCCCCAAACGCAAAGCAAAAAAAAACAAAAAAAACACAGATGTTGTCCGTATGTCCATTTTTTGTCGACCCATTGTAACAATGCCTATTATTCCCTGCAAGACCATAGGATATGTTCTAGCTTTCTAGCTGCGGTGCGGAACAGACATACGGATGCTGTCTGCATTTTTTGTGGCTATTGAAATGAATGATTTATACGGTTGTGTGAATAGGGCCTCACCTGTATAAAACAAGTGACCCTAATAGGAAAAGTCACTGCTGTTGGATGTAAACCGCGGCCGGGTAACTGCATTACAGAGCAGAGTTGCAGGTCATCTTTGCTAATTCATATATGATAGTGCTTTCCATACTACAACTATGAGAAATTTTAAAAGTTGTGCATTAGCAGCTTACCCCTAGACAGACCATACCCAACGCCAGACCAGCTGCCAAGGAATAGGACTCGCGATCTGTGCAGTACTCCATTTCAGGTCCTGGGGGGCGACCTAAGGAATTTTATTTGTATATCAATTTTATAAAGAGTAACATCAGAAGTACAAGGTATGTTAAAGACATTTTAATAAAAGGACTCCATTATACACAGTGCAGTCTGCAGGCAGCATGTTACAGAGCAGGAAGAGCTGAGCAGACCAATATATAGGTTTGTGGGAAAATCATTAACTTATATTTCATTAATTTAAATTAATCTCTTTCCACAATATTACATATCAATGTGTACAGCATCTCCTGTTCTACAACATGCTGCCTTCAGCACTGACATCATGTCCAACGTGATAACTCCCCTTTAACGTATCTACAGTTGTGCTCATAAGTTTACATACTCTTGCAGAATTTATGATTTCTTAACCATTGTTCAGAGAATATGAATGATAACACAAAAACTTTTCTTTTACTCATGGTTAGTGGTCGGCTGAAGCCATTTATTGTCAAACAACTGTGTTTACTCTTTTTAAATCATAATCACAACACAAACTACCCAAATGACCCTGATCAAAAGTTTACATACCTCAGTTCTTAATACCGTGTATTGCTCCCTTTAACATCATTGACAGCTTCAAGTCTTATGTGGTAGTTGTGGATGAGGCTCTTTATCTTCTCAGATGGTAAAGTTGCCCATTCTTCCTGGCAAAAAGCCTCTAGTTCCCCTAAATTCTTGGGCTGTCTTGCATGAACTGCACGTTTGAGGTCTCCCCAGAGTGGCTCAAAGATATTGAGGTCTGGAGACTGAGATGGCCACTCCAGAACCTTCACTTTATTTTCCTGTAGCCAATGACAGTTCGACTTGGCCTTGTGTTTTGGATCATTGTCATGTTGGAATGTCCAAGTAGGTCCCATGCACAGCTTCTGGGATAATGAGTTTTCCTCCAGTACTTGTTGATACATTACTGCATTCATATTGCAATCAATTCTGACTAAATTTCATGTGCCTTTGTAGCTTACACATCCCCCAAAACATCAGCGATCCACCACCATGTTTCACACTACGAATGGTGTACCTTTCATCATAGGCCTTGTTGACTCCTCTCCAAATGTAGCGTTTATGGTTGTCTCCAAACAGTTCAATTTTAGTCTCATCACTCCAAATGACTTTGTGCCAGAAGGTTTGAGGCTCGTCTCTGTGCTGTTTGGCATATTGTAAGCGGGATACTTTTGTTGCATTTGCGTAGTAATGGCTTTCTTCTGGAAACTCGACCATGCAGCCCATCTTTCTTCAAGTGCCTCCTTATTGTGCATCTTGAAACAGCCACACCACATTCTTTGAGAGAATCCTGTATTTCACCTGAAGTCATTTGTGGGTTTTTCCTTGCATCCTGAACGATTTTTCTGGTAGTTGTGGCTGAAAGTTTAGTTGGTATACCTGACTGTGGTTTGGATTCAACACAACCTCTACTCTTCCACTTCTTAATTAGAGTTTGAACACTGATTGGCATTCTCAAGTCCTTTGATATTTTGCTATATCCCTTTCCTGTTTTATAGAGTACAACTACCTTTTCCCGCAGATCCTTTTGCTTTCCCCATGACTTAGAATCCAAACAATGCAGCACTGGATGAAAGATGCAAGGGTCTGTCAGGAGTCAAGAAAGTCATTGACCTTTTATACACACCCGCTAATTACAAGCAAACAGATCACAGGTGAAGATGGCTAACTTTAATAGCCATTGTAACCCTCTTGTGTCAAGTTGTGTGCATGTTATCAAGCCAAATCACCAGGGTATGTAAACTTTTGATCAGGGTCATTTGGGTAGTTTGTGTTGTGATTATGATTTAAAAAGAGTAAACACAGTTGTTTGACAATAAATGGCTTCAGCCGACCATTAACCATGAGTGAAAGAAACGTTTTTGTGTCATCATTCATATTCTCTGAAAAATGGTTAAAGAGGACCTTTCACCTGTATAAACTATGTGAACTAAGTATGCTGCCATGGAGATCGGCGCCCGGGGATCTCACTGCACTTACTATTATCCCCGGGCGCCGCTCCGTTCTCCAGTTATAGGCTCCGGTACCTTTGCTCACTAAGTTATAGTAGGCGGTGTCTTCCCTTGTCCTGTGGGCGTCTCCTTCTCCTAGGCTGCAGCGCTGGCCAATCGCAGCGCACAGCTCACAGCCTGGGAGGTTTTTTTCTCCCAGGCTGTGAGCTGTGCGCTGCGATTGGCCAGAGCTGCAGCCTAGGAGAAGGAGACACCCACAGGACAAGGGAAGACACCGCCTACTATAACTTAAGGAGCAAAGGTACCGGAGGGCATAACGGGAGAACGGAGCGGCGCCCGGGGATAATAGTAAGTGCAGTGAGATCCCCGGGCGCCGATCTCCATGGCAGCATACTTAGTTCACATAGTTTTTACAAGTGAAAGGTCCTCTTTAAGAAATCATACATTTTGCAAGGGTATGTAAACTTATGAGCACAACTGTATATATGGTAGCCATAGATAGGTTTTAATCTTCAGAATGTTATTCACAATAATATCAACAATCTAATCGTTTGACTTTGTTTTTATACAAATTTCAAGACAGCTGTCAATGCAGTCAAACAATATTCTTGCTAAATATATATTTTTAATGCACCTTTTGGTCTATGTATTTGTAAGACTGGTTGTGTGATGATATAACAGTCCTGCTTATGTGGCTCTACGGGTTTTGTAATGACTGCATATTCTGCCAATCAATATCCTTTACATTGTACATAGTTTACATAAAACTTACAATTCATGATTAGAAAAAAAACATTTGTGCAGATTTATTAATCATATAGATGGCTGTCTATACCTGTAGCAGATTTATCACAGGGGCTTCGGGATGGACACTTTTCACTGAATCTACACCACTACTGTTGGCTTAGGCTACTTTCACACTAGCGTTCGGGGCTCCGCTTGTGAGCTCCGTTTGAAGGCTCTCACAAGCGGCCCCGAACGGATCCGTCCAGCCCTAATGCATTCTGAGTGGAGGCGGATCCGCTCAGAATGCATCAGTCTGGCTCCGTTTGTCCTCCGCTCCACTCAGCAGGCGGATACCTGAACGCAGCTTGCAGCGTTCGGGTGTCCGCCTGGCCGTGCGGAGGCAAACGGATCCGTCCAGACTTACAATGTAAGTCAATGGGGACGGATCCGTTTGAAGTTGACACAATATGGCTCAATTTTCAAACGGATCCGTCCCCCATTGACTTTCAATGTAAAGTCAAAACGGATCCGTTTGCATTATCATGGTAATGCAAACGGATCCGTTCTGAACGGATCTAAGCGTTTGCACAGACGGATCCGCTCCTATAATGCAGATACCAGACGGACCCGCTCTGAACGCAAGTGTGAAAGTAGCCTCACTTTGAGACAGAATTTTACGGCAGAATTGTGGTGCAATTTTAGCACAAGAGTCGCATCTTAGGCCCTGCGCTTTTCCACTAAGCCCTACCCCTTAAAAAAATTGCAGAAACCCCAGTTGCACCAACAGATTCTAGACACTGACACAATAGTAAATCTAGGCCACTTTGTACTGGCCATTCGTGCAATGAATCATATGCCTTGGCCGACAAGCGACAGCAAAAATCCAATGTGGCAGATAAAAACTTTGTCCAATTATGACTTGCTCCTTGGGGTCTGCCCATAATGTACAGTATAGATGAGGCCATACAATCGGTAACTCCACAGGAGCCAGCAGTCACAGAATACCACCCCTAAAACATAGCCTTTATTATATACCATTAAAAATAATTTAAAAATAACCCAAATAATGAATTCAAGAAAAAAGTAAAAAAACAAAGAAAAAATATAATATAAATGAGTCAATACTCTGGGCCAAATATAATTTACTATGGGTTCTGACCCTAAAGCTGGCCCTATATCCATCATGCCCTGCCTACAAACTGAATGGCTGCCCCAATAGGGGCGATCCCGTATCAGGAACCCCCTGAGCGCCCTAAGATGGCCCTGAATAGGGGATAGAGCTACAAGCTAATATATGCTTTAGATAAGTAGCACAATATATTGAAAAAGAAAACAAAACATACAAAAAAAAATAAAGTAAATAAGAATCCAGGTTTTTATATCACTGTAAACCGAATCTGATTACAGATAGATGGAAAATTTATACTATAAATTGATGTTAGTTTATCACGTCATCGTCCCGACGCGTTTCACCCATATTATAGTTGGGCTCATAAGAGGACACGTTAGGTAAATACCTAACCAGGATCAGATCAAGACTTAGATCTGAAAACACATTGAACAAACCATAAGGAGTTTCCAGTTTAGATAACAGGATCGGATATACCTTTTTTTTTTTTAAAAGGAGATTTTTGTATAATTTACCAGTAAAATCTCTTTCTCGCTCTTCATTGGGGGACACAGGAACCATGGGTATAGCTATGTCCTCTAGGAGGCGTTGACACTAGTAAAAGCTGTTAGCTCCTCCCCTGGCAGCTATACCCCCTACAGCCTGGAGAGAGAGAGCTTCAGTTTGTGTACAAGCAGTAGGTGAAGCAAGCCAACCAAGAAAACACGTGGAACACCAACTATGTCAAAAGACCCAACGGGGTTCTAACCAGCAACTGCCACACTGTGGCCGAACAACAATACTGGGTGGGTGCTGTGTCCCCCAATGAAGAGCGAGAAAGAGATTTTACTGGTAAGTTATACAAAAATCTCCTTTTCTCGCCCATATTCATTGGGGGACACAGGAACCGTGGGACGTTCAAAGGGCAGTCCACGGGGAGGGAAAAACCACAGACCCATGGTAGCAAGCGTCCCTGCTGGTATCTAAGAAATTGCCGCCTGCAAGACCATGCGGGCAAAGCAGCGGCCGCCGATGCATAACAATGCAACTGGAAAAATTTTGTGAATGTGTGTAAGGAGGACCGGTAGCCGCGTTACACAACTGCGCAGCCGAAGCGCGATGCCTCAGAGCCCAAGAAGCATCCACCGCATAGTGGAGCGAGCCGCGGGTGCGGAATGGTACAGCATTTGCAGACCGAATCCATCGCGCAATTGCCACCTTGGAGGCCGCCAATCCTTTGCATGGAACCTCCGGATGACAAAAAAGGGGTTCCGTATGCCAGAAGGGACTGGAGGCTGCCAATAATGATCAGAGCCCTGACGTCAATGACGTAACTCCCTTCCCTAGTGAGTGAAGGAGAGGGACAGTGAAGGAAGGACAATTTCTACATTGATGTGGAAGACAGAGACCACCTTCGGGAGAAAAAAAGGAATGGGCCTGAGAACCACCTTATCCTTGTGAAGACCCAGGAAGGGTGCTCTGCAAGAGAGCACCCCCAACTCGAACACCCGTCTGATGGATGTGAGAGCCGCAAGAAAAAACTACCTTCTAGGACAGGAGCCGGAGAGATATCTCCCCAAGGGCTCAAGGGAGAAGACTGGAATGCTGAGAGAACTATATTCAGATCCCAAGGCAGTAAAGGATGGTACGGAGAAACCGTATGTGCCACTCCCTGAAGGAAAGTTTCCATGAGCACCAGGGGAACCAGAGGATGCTGAAAGCTGCCCCAGGATAGAAGCGCCAACACCCGACCCATCAAGAAAACTAAGGGCTAAATGAAGGTCCAACCCTGAAGAAAGTATAGGACCGTGGAGAGAGAAAAAAAACGGAGTGAGGGAATGTCCCGGCTTTCACAGAACAGGCTTCCCGACCTGAATCATAGTGCGGATGACGTCCGCCGAAAAAACTTCCTCCACCTCAGGATGACTGTTTAAATAGCCACGCCGTCAACCAAAACCCTGAATGCCGATGCAAGACCGGATCCTGAAAGAAGGTCGTCTCTGAGTGGCAGTGACATCTCCTAGAAGGAGAACGAGATCAGTGTACCACGCGTGACGGGGCTAATCCTGAGTGACTAGGATTTGTCGGAATGCCCTCCATGTGATCCTCCGTAGAACCCTGGGTAGGAGAGAAGAAACACGTAAGGAGGGAGAACTCCCGCCAAGGAGATGTCAGGGCATCCATGTCGTATGTTTCCGGAACTCCTGCTCGGGAGAGAAGGTGGGGAGCTTTTGTGTAGATACCGTTACCACACCCAGACCAATGGAAGGAGTCCCCATAGAAGGAGGGATGTGGAGGGCACCACAGCCCACCAGTCGGGACCAGAGCGTATCTGGAATGGAAGGCCACCAAAAGAATACCCCGTGCAGATGCAGATGAGGGAAGGTAGTAATATAGGCACTACCAAGGCATGCGGGGTGTCTATGAATCATGATCCAGAGGAGGAAAGTGACAGGGGAAGAATAGGCCAGGTCCAAGCTCATTTCCCATCTGAGACTGGCGCTATACAGAAGTAGCCAAGGATTTCAGTTGTAGAAGAGTCCATCACCTGATAAAAAAACTGAACAGAACCCAAGTATGTAGTGGTACGCAATACCGCTCCCACAGTAGTAGCCAGTGCTTGCCCAGTCAGCGCAAAAAACTGAGAGGAGGCCTGAGACTATCCGTAGAAGTCACGTACCATACTGCCCCAGTTTAAGTAGAGCAACCTTAAATACCCAACTTGGACGGCACTGAACAGGAGCAACCGCCAAGCTGGCGCCAGGGTAGGGCCCCTACCTGAGGGGATGTCCCACTGCAGCGACCACAAACTCGAGCATTAGCGAAATGCTGAACCGGTGGAGGAGAACACGCTGTAGCTGCTACCAGAGTGCCAGCATAACCACTTTCCCAGAGAAGGAGGAGTGGTGGATAGAGAATACAGTCAGTGAAGCACTTGACTCGCTGGAACGTACTCACCATATATGTGCAATGGTGTACGCACTACTACTGATGCGGACAATATCATGACCGACTGAAACAATGAAGACCCATGGAGATGGGAGTCTCTAGGACACAAATGATGCTAGTAAACCCCCTGAGAAGGCAGAGGAGTTATAATCATGGCCAAAACCAGCACCAAAAGAACACAATGAGAATAGCCACCGTATCCACTGGCGGCACTCATATAGCACTAGAGTAAGAGTACCGGGCACCGTCGAGTACCGACTGTTGAATTGCCGTATCTGAAGATATTCAGTTATTTTGTGAAAGGGGGTAAGGCAGGCAGAAGGAACAGTGATGTGCAACACTTCGCCTACGGGAGGCCCGTATCCAATGGTGGTGCAATTACCCTACCTATGGAAGGTGGAATGCGTACTTTAGCCAGTGGTAGGGAATATACCCCACCTAAGAAGGGGGGTTAATGCCCACTGCGAGAACTAGTGCATATGGAGAGTCATGTATCCTGTGGGAGTGCAATCAGCAGCTAAGTAAGGGGGTAATGCATACAGCACACCTTGTAACCAGTGATAATGTCATCCCGCCACCTGTGGAAGGAGCTAATGAATACGACAGGTACTGAACCCAGTGGAGATGCAATTCCACCACCTACAGAAGGGGGAATGTATACATCCGGCACTGAAATCAGTGTTTTTGCACTTAGTCCACCTATGACAGGCTACAATGTATCCCAAAGTAGTGCAATTACTCCGCCTAAGGAAGGGGGTAATGCCTACGACAAGTGCTGCTGGCCACCGTAGACGCAATCTTAGGAGATTGCTTTGGATTCATGTCAGGGTCTGAATCAGTGATTTCCCCCCCCCCCCCCGGACGGACCCGCTCCTGTGAGAGGGTGCGCCTGAGCGTGACCCGGGGAGGAAGGGAGGTGTGGAGATATTCGAGGAGAAGATGACCTGCTGTGGTCCACTAGCGCGCAGGTCTGTCCCTCAGAATCTCGCCCCTGGCAGATGCGGACTGCGTAGGTGGGGGCTTAGCAACCAAACTACTCAGGGGGTGGAATGAAAATAGAGGTCCTGTATAAAATTGCGCCGTCTGAGAATCATCAACCAAACGACCCAGGAGGGTGGATTGGGAACAGAGGTCCCGTATAAAATTGCGCCGGCGGAGAATTATCAACCAAACGACCCCAGAGTATGGATTGGGAAGTTCCAGTTGTCTCCCACTGGAATTGCGCAGATGGGGAATTATCAACCAAACGACCCAGGAGGGAGGACTGGGAATGTCAGAGGTCCCTTATTGAATACGCTGGTGGAGAATTATCAACCAAACGACCCCGGAGGGTGGATTGAGAATTCCAGAGGTTCTCCACTGTATGGCGCAGGTGGAGAATTATCAACCAAACGACCCGGAGGGTGGGTTTGGAATACTTCAGTTGTCCTCCACGTGATTTACGAAGGTGGAGAATTATCAACCAAACGACCCAGGAGGGTGGATTGGGAATTCCAGAGGTTCTCCGCTGTATTGAGCAGGTGGAGAATTATCAACCAAACGACCCCGGAGGACGGATTGGGATCCTGCAGTGGTCCTTCACTGGATTGCGCAGGTGGAGAATCATCAACCAAAACGGCCCCGGAGGGCACATTGGGAACTATGCGAGGTCCGCCTTTACCAGAGTTAGGACACGGCCCCAGTGTGGGACCACACAGACCGGGTGGCCCTGCGGCTGAGGGGGACCCGTATGGACGCACATTTCCTTTATTATTATTATATATATATATATATATATATATATATATATATATATATATATATATTTTTTTTTTTTTTTTAAACTAGGAAGACGTCCTCAATGACAAGAGGCAGGAAGGGGTTAAATCCTCCACTCATGTACAGTGTACTTAGGGGAAGAACCCCGGATAATCAGGTGCCGGCCCAAGAATGGTGGGTGGTCATGAAGGGTTAAGGCAGTCTCAAGACCGACTCAGCAGGTGACTGGGGGAGGGGGAGAAGGGCGGGAAGAATTTGTGCCATAGTGCCACCCCCCCCACAAGCTGCACCGGCCGTGTCACAGATCGGCCGGACTGACTGGGGAGTTCACTCCGCTTGATAGCGCGGGTCGGACAGAGAAAAGTGCGGGCCTGAACACCGATGTGGTGCACGGCCGATCGCGATGCAGTTAACCCCTTCCGGAGCGGCGCGCGGGCTTCCGCTCCAAGAGGTGTAAATGTGGGAGGTGTCGGGGAGCGGGAGTCTCCTCCGCATGTGTGACCGAGCGCCTCGGACCAGCGGTGCGCTCGGTCCCCGTATGCCCTGCTGGCCGCCATATTTTGAGCGGGGTGGCAAAAATCACGGCCGGCTCACCAAGCGGTGCCGGCCGAACGCAGGGCGGTTAACCCCCTCCGGAGCGACGCGCCCGGCGTCTGCTCCCAAAGGGGTGGAGAAGGGTAGATGCCTCAGGGAGCTGCGCTCCGCTCCCTGCATGTGAATACAGACCCAGCGGACATTAACCCCCTATGTCCTCTGAGGAGGAGGTCCTCAAAACATCAACCAAACTGCCTGTGCCAGAGGGGAATACTTTAGGTGTGCTGGAAGGGCTGCAGGTGCTGGGCTATGCCGAAGCCCTGTCTGTTCGCAGACTATTGCCACCACGAGGGAGGGGGAGACCAACCCAGAGGGTTAAACATACTCACCTAGTCCCGTGTACTCACCTCTCTTCTCTTTCCTGCCGCCATCTTCACCCCTCCTCTGGTCCAGCAGGGTCACCCCTTCAGCTACTGGCACCGTAGTGGCAGGACGCTGGAAA
This sequence comes from Bufo bufo, assembly GCF_905171765.1. Lineage (NCBI taxonomy): Eukaryota > Metazoa > Chordata > Amphibia > Anura > Bufonidae > Bufo > Bufo bufo. The sequence goes on along the minus strand of NC_053392.1, from coordinate 462,076,206 downwards.
AGGGGGGTGACCCCTTGGCTGGCGGGATGCAGGGGAGCGAGGCTGCCCTGGTCCACCTTGTCTTCTGTGGGGGAGGCAGCAGTGCGGGTGACCGGCACTGGCGCAACTCGACCCTGGGAGAACAGGGAGGCTAGGCATCCACTGTTTCCCATCTGAAAAAGAAGGAAAAAAAACTAAAATAAAAAATCTTCAGGAGCTTCCCAGCAGAGCAGGGAGGTCTTGCCTCCTATTGACACTAGAAAAAACTGAAGCTCTCTCTCCAGGCTGGAGGGGGTATAGCTGCCGTGGGAGAGGCTAACAGCTTTTACTAGTGTCAACGCCTCCTAGAGGACATAGCTATACACACGGTTCCTGTGTCCCCCAATGAATATGGGAGAGAAATTGATATATCAAATGTCCATAACAGCTCGTTAGTATGGTGCAGTCTCCCTATGAAGGGGAGAACTGCTAAAACTAAACCTATCGTCCACTTGAGTGTCAGCTAGATAAAGACAGATGATGCTGTCGTGTAGGAGCCCAGTACCCCGATATATCAATAAAAAGATGGACAGCAGTAGACGTATATCACAGCCACCTATAAAATAATGTAGAGAGAACCATCAGCCATTAATTAATAACGCCCCCCCCAGTGTGTGGTAATAATCATCAATTAAGATACCTATATAGGAGGAAAAGCCCTGTAAATAGTAATGTAGGGGAGAGTTGATGGACAACAGCCAGTCATTTACTTGTATCTCAGCAAAGAACAGATGACATTTTGCTGCAGAAGCCCAGTACAAGGATACACAGCAATAGATGTGTGACACAACCACCTAAAAGATATGCAAAACATGTAGAGAGCCTAAGTTCAGATTCAGTATCAGCTCCAATATATGGCCATGGTTGCCATTTAAAGTAGCTGTATGTGGTAGTCCTGGATCAAGATGGCAGAGGGTCTCCTGGCGTCTGTGGTGTAGAGCGCAACCTAGCTAGAGCAGACGCGCTCTTATGTCACATAGGCCGGCAGGAGAAATAAGAGCGTGTCCACACTAGCTAGGTTGCGCTCTACACCACGGACGCCAAGAGACCCTCTACCATCTTGATGCAGGACTACCACATAATGGTGCCTAATCCACATACAGCTACTTTAAATGCCAACTATAATATGGGTGAAACGCGTCGGGACGATGATGTGATAAACCAACACGGTGTCTTTTTGTTATAGTATACATTTTCCATCTATCTGTAATCAGGATCGGTTTACAGGAGTGATATAAAAAACGAGATTTTTGTATAACTTACCAGTAAAATCTCTTTCTCGCTCTTTCCTTGGGGGACACAGAAGACCTTGGGTATAGCTCATCTCCATAGGAGGCGTGACACTAAGTGAAGACTGTTAAGCCCCTCCTCCACAGCTATACCCTCAGCCTGGAGAGAGAGACTGCCAGTTGCGTGTCCAAGCAGTGAGAAAAGGCAAAGTCCAACAAGGAACCAACAAGCCAACTACCCAACGGGTAACACAAACTCGGAAACCGTGTAGAGAAAAACAACGAATGGGTGGGTGCTGTGTCCCCCAAGGAAAGAGCGAGAAAGAGATTTTACTGGTAAGTTATACAAAAATCTCGTTTTCTCGCCCAGTTTCCTTGGGGGACACAGAAGACCTTGGGACGTTCAAAAGCAGTCCAAAAGGGGAGGGACCACAGCTCCAAGGCGAAGCACCCGAAGGCATCAAGGAACCGCCGCCTGCAGACCCAGGCGGACCAAGGCAGCATACGCCAAAGCCAGAGTATGCACCCTGTAGAACTCTGTAAAGCGTGCAAGGAAGACCAGTGGCCGCCTTGCTCAAATGCATGGCCGAAGCCCAATGCCTCCGGCCCAGGAGGCACCGACCGCTCTGGTGAACTGAACGGTGACAGCAAAGGCAGAATCCTGCCCTCGGTGCGGTAACCTCAGCAATAGCCAATCTGATAAAGCGGAGGAAAACCACCCTGGAGTCCGTCAACTCTAAGCGCGGACCTCCAGGAAACCCAAGAGACCGAACGTCGACAAGAGTCGGAGATCTCCAAGTAAAACCGGCAAGGCCCAAACAACGTCCAAATCGGTGAAGTGTTGAAGCGAAAGGCAAACACCACCTTCAGAAGGAAGGAACGGGATGTAGAACAGCCCTGTCCTGGGAAAAGACAGAAGGCTCAGAACAAAAAGGGGCCATTCAGGCACCCGTCAGAGACACGACTGATACGGAAACACAACCGTACAGGACAGGCGGGGTAGAGAGAACTTCTGTAACGGCTCCAAGGACAAGATTGGAGCGCCGAGAACTCAGTATGTAGTTCCCAGGGCGGTACCGAAGGACAGTACAGAGGAACCAAAGAGCCATTTCGAGTAAGAAGGTCTTGACAGGCCCAGAGGGCCGGGGAACGCTGGAAGAGGAAGAACAGCGCTGACACTTGACACCTCAAGTAAAAGAATCCCAGTCCCAGGTCCAGGCCGGACTGGAAAAAGACAGAACCATGGGGAGAGAAAGTCAGAGTGGGGAATGCACAGCTTCCCACAGAACCCCAGATAAAAAAAAACATAAGTCTTACGACAGATCCTGGACGAAATACAGCCAGGAGCGGACAGTAGCGAACCCGCTGGAGTCGCCTGGCAAGCGGGTGAAAAACCAATGTGACCAGGCGCAGATCAGTAACACGGGCAGAAGTCGACAAAACTGGTCCCGTCGGCCCCCGAGCAACGTTGTCCCGTATCCACCCGAGTGGGGGAGCAGAAGGACAGACGGAAAGGAACCAAAGGGTCCGCCCAGCATCCGCCAGATGCCAGGACAAGACAGGCTAAAGTCCATGCTGATGTAGCCATGTTCTACAGTCCCGGTGTAGGAGATCAAAGGACAATCTGGACCGGAAGGTAGTCCCCCCAAGTTACAGAGAAGGTAAGTCTACAGCAGGACCATTGTCTTAGAATGGACCACGCAATCTGCACTCAGCGGGAGGACAGAACGCGGTAGACTCGGTAAATAGGCACAGCTAATACAGCCAGTGTGAACAAGGGAGACAGTACGAGGGCCAAAAGGAACACCGGAACCATCCACATGAACAACCATGCTCTCCCCAGAGGGGAGGACAGTGAAGGAACAGCCTCTGAAGTCTGGCGGGACAGAAGCCACATCGGAGAGATCTGTACCGAGCGGGAACCAAACAGAGCCGGCGAGATAAGGTAGTCGAGACAGAGGCCGGCATAACACCCTCCAACCGAACGGAGGAGTGGGCAACAGGGAAGCCATAGGACAGCTCAAAAGCAGAACCCTGCTACACTGTGAGATGCCCGGTTCACCGCCTCGCAGAAGGCGAATACCCTGAAGAACCCAAGGTGGAGGTCCTCCGGACCTGGGTAATCGAGCACCCAAGAGAATTTGGGTGACCTTCCCGAGAAAAGCGGCCCGCACCTGGTAGCAGATCAGACTGAAGCGTAGAGGCGCCGAGGAAGGACTCATACCACACTTCATCCGAAGAGGAGGAAATTGCAGCAGGCAAGGGAACCGCAGTCCTGCCAGAGCCAACGAAGAATTCGAGGGGCGCTCCAGACAACAGCACTCTCGACCATGTGATCACTAGCGCAGGGAAGCAATACCGCGGAAGGACGAATGGGCACGCATCTAGGAACCACGAACACTCCCTGGGATGAAGGGCCAACTAAATGAATGAGTACCACCCAGCTCCGTGCAGCAGAGAGCAAGTAGAGCCCGTCCGGGTCAGGTGGACAGAATGAACTCCTTAGAGATGAGTGCAAGGTTTGCGGCAAGCATCATATCCCAAGAAAACAAAAGTATGCCGCAGGAAGCAGATGAGGCATACGTACGAGCAGCCCGTAAGCAGTGAGAAGGCCAACCCACCTACAGGAGGAGAAGGCATACACGGCCCAAACAACGCACAAGAACGTCCGCTCACTGCAAAAAGGTTAATTCAGTGAAAAAGGGGGCTCGTCACAGAGTGCCACAGCATGTACGGAATTGCAAAGTGCAACCTGAAAGGGAGTTATGCACAAGCCTAGTATAGCATGCGATGGAACGCAAGCAGTCCGCCCCGAAAGGGGGGAAATTGTATCTGGCAAACTGCAGTCGGCAAGAGTGCAAAGGCCGGTCCCAAAAGGGAGTGATGCCTAAAGCCGTACCTACTTCAGAGAAGCAGGACATACCCTATAATCCAGCAGGAACGCAGGAGGTCCACCTAGTGAAAGGGGAACATGCACAGGGTTATCCTAGCATTAAGTGAGTGTGCAATAATCACCCAACACTGACTTAGCGAGAGTGCAACCACTCTGCCAATGAAGGGGGACATGTACAAGTCCAGCACAGCCATACAAGGACAGCCGTGAATCTCATGAGCGTGCCAAATTCTACCCATGGAATGAGGGGTGGTCACGCACAAGGCCAGCACCGTATCCAATGGGAGTGCAAGCGTTCCACCCATGTTAGAGGGCCATGCTCATGGCCAGCAAGGTATCCGGTGAGAGTGTAGCATGCCGCCCAGAAAAAAGGGGGGGTAATGCACATGGCCAGCATCTCATCCAGGGAGAGTGCGTGCACCCGCCATGTATGGGAGTCATACACATGGCCAGCATCGTACTGGTGAGAGACAAACACAGTCAGTGAGAATGTGTGTATGTCACCTGAGGAAGGAAGGCATGCCCATGGCAGGCAGCGAATCCAGCGTACACCGCCCACGGAAGAGGGGTCATGCATATGGCCGACAGCGGATCCAGCGAGAGTGCAAGCACCCCGCCATGTATGGGGTACATGCACATGGCCAGCAACGTACCTGCGAGAAAACAACCACAGACGGAGGGATGTATGTATGCTGCCTGAGTCATGCCTATGGCCGGCAGCGAAACCAGTGAGAGTGCAGCATAGCAACATAGTACATCATAGCACATCAGAGAGAGTGCAGCGTTTCGCCTATGGAAGGGGGTCGTGCACATAGCCAGTACCGTATCCGGTGAGAGTGCAGAATTCCGCCTAAAAAGGGGGGTCATGCACATGATCGGCAACAGATCCAGTGAGAGTGTAGCGTTCCGCCTAAGAAGGGGGTCACGCACATGGCCGGCAGTGAAAAACAGTGAGAGTGCAGCGTTCCGCCTAGAGAAGGGGGTCACGCACATGGCCGACAGCGAATCCAGTGAGCGCGCTGCGTTCCGCCCATGGAAGGGGGTCACGCACATGGCCGGCAGTGAAAACAGTGAGAGTGCAGCGTTCCGCCTAGAGAAGGGGGTCACGCACATGGCCGGCAGCAAATCCATAGAGAGTGCAGCATTCCGCCTATGGAAGATGGTCATGCACATGGCCAGCACCGTATCCGGTGAAGGTGCAGTATTCCGCCTAAAAGGGGGTCATGCACATGGCCAGCCGGCAGCCAGGGAGAGTGCAGTATCCCGCCTAGGAGGGGGGGGATGCACATGGCAGGCACCATAACTGGAGAGATGATGAATGCTGCCTACGGAAGGGGCGCATGCACTTGGCCAGCTCCGTATCCTGGAAGAGGGCAGGAAAACCGCCTAAAAGGGGAAATGCTCTAGCACCGACGCAGGTTGGGAGCGCAACACTATGCCGCCTGTGGAAAGAGGGCATGCAGAAAAGCAGCACTACTGATGAGGCTGCAGCGTCCTGCGCAGTCCAATAGAAATCTGTTATTTCTTTTTTTTTTTTTATATTTTTCATTGAAAACACAGCCTCTCTGAGGCTAAAGGGGGGCCACCTATAGGGGCACAGATAGTCAGGAAAAGGGGAGCCAGCCATACAGGCCCATTGGGAGCCGGCCTGTACCCAAAGGGTTAACATGGATCCGGCCTGGAGGGCGGCGCTGCGATCCCCTGGGGGCGGAGGAACCTCCCGGCGGGAAGAATTCGCGCCTGGAGAAGTTCCCGCCCCCTCCACCAGAGGCCGGAATTTTGCGGCCTAGTAGGCCGTGAAGCCGGGGTCTAAATTTGCGGCGCCCGGTATGTACCGCCGGGACCTGAGGCGGAGTAGCGCATCAAACCGGCCGCGGGTGCCCACCCCGCAGGCTGGTCGGATTTGCGGCCCAGCAGGCCGCGAAGCCTGGGCCAAAGATTGTGGAGCCCCACCGACCGGCACCGACGGTCGGCCGGGGCCTGCTGGGCATAGAAGTCAAGCCCAAAGCCGGCCGCGGAAGCCCACCCCGCCGGCCGGAAGAGTCAGGGGCTCGGAATGGCGGCTGCCGGCCGCGGGAGTCCACCCGGCCGCCGGAAAAGTCAGGGACCCGGAATGGCGGCCTAGCAGGCCACGGAGCCTGGGCTAAGATTTATGCGGCGCCCGGCCGCACCGGAATACCAATGTCGGCCGGAGGCGAGGCCTTACTCCACAGCCGTCAGGAGCCTCAGGCCTTGAGCAACACTCCGGTAGGAGATGGGACCCAGAGACCTGGTGCCTGTGCTGATAGAGAAATAAACTATGTTGCCGCTTCTGTAGCTGGCTGTGGAGACAGCCACTGGCTGCATGTCTATGGGAGCCAGGCAGGGGGGGGGGGGGAGATTGCCGTGTTCACCCTCGGTCCGTTCCAGCAGGGTCGCCCCTTCAGCTACTGGCACCGTAGTGGCAGGACGCTGGAAGAGGGACTTGGCGTGCGGGCGACCCTTGCGCTGGCGGGATGTAGGGGAGCTGGGCTGCCCTGATCCACCTTGCCTTCTGTGGGGGAGGCAGCAGTGCGGGTGACCGGCACTGGCGCAGCTCAACCCCGGGAGAACAGAGAGGTCTAGTGCGTCTCTGTTATCCCTGATGATCTGGAACAAAAAAAAAAAGAAAAAAAAGTAAAAAACTAAAATTGAAACAAGGAGAAACCAGCCCTGCAGAGCAGGGAGTGTCTTGCCTCCTTGGACACTAAGCAAAAAACTGGCAGTCTCTCTCTCCAGGCTGAGGGTATAGCTGTGGAGGAGGGGCTTAACAGTTTTCACTTAGTGTCACGCCTCCTATGGAGATGAGCTATACCCAAGGTCTTCTGTGTCCCCCAAGGAAACTGGGCGAGAAACCTGGATTCTTATTTACTTTGTTTTGTGTGTATGTTTTCTTTTCTTTTTCAATATATTGTGCTACTCATCACTGTAGTGACAATTTTTTTGGTCGGCATATATTAGCTGGTAGCTCTATCCCCTATTTAGGGCCATCCTAGGCCGCTCAGGAGGTTCCTGATACGGGATCACCCCTATCGGGGCAGCCATTTCGTTTGTAGGCAGGCAATGATAGTTATAGGGCCAGCTCTAGGGTCAGAATCAGAACCCAAAGTAAAATATATTTGGCCCATACCCGCCTACCCGTGTCCCTAAGTGCAGAGTATTGACTCATTTATATTATATTTTTTCTTAGTTTTTTTCACTTTTTTCTTGAATTGGTTATTTATTTTTATTTTTTATGGTATATAATAAAGGCTATGTTTTAGGGGTGGTAGTCTGTGACTGCTGATATTTCCATATACCACCTGTCGTAATATTATACCCACAGACAGATCCTTGTCTGAACTGTAAATTCCTTCCACAGGAACCATAAACCTCAAGCCTTATGCACACGACCATATACGTTTTGCAGACCATAAACCGCGGATCTGCAAAACACGGATGCGACCCCCACTATTGTAAAAGTCCTTTTCTTGTCTGCAAAATGGACAATAATAGGGCATGTTATATCTTCTTTGTAGGAACGGACATACAGATCGTGTGCATGATGCCTAACAGTGTGTACCTAGTACAGCGTGCCTAGGATGTTGGCATACATACATGCATTCCATATTTCTGGGTTCTGTGCTTTGATTTCTGAAGTTAATTGATTAGTATAATAAATACAAGCTTACATCCTATTTCCTACCTATTTCAGCCAGTAAAACTTCTGCAATATGCCGGTGTGCGGTTCCCTGGTACACCATACCAATGCCAATCACTGCAGCCACCTGCACATTGTGGGGTACGTCCAGCTCAGTGGATGTCGGAGGTAAGAGAGCTGGGATGTGAATGCTAAGAAGTCGTGTAATGGAGATGTCCATTGTACTAAGTTTGGCTGCTGAAACCCCAAGCAGCAGTCCAATGCTGGTCATCTCATGACCCTGTTTGAAAAGAGAAGAATCATTCATGAGCAACAGTTACCAGAAGCCAATCTAGCATATGCCGCATACAAATAGACATTTCAGTAGCACAACAATTGATAAAATGTGCAAACTCATTAATACTTGTGTGTTAGGATATTACCAATTTTAATCAATGACCCAAGTACTTGGTGAGCAAATAGAATTACTGCAATTTATCATACACACAAAGAAAAAAGACTCTTAAATACTCTAGTGCAGGCATGGCCAACCTGCATCTCTCCAGCTGTTGTAAAACTACAACTCCCACCCTGCCCTGCTGTAGGTAGTCTGGGCATGCTGGGATTTGTAGTTTTGCAGCAGCTGGAGAGTGTGTGTTTAGGTTGAACGCCTATATGGCAGCCACTGAATATCCCTGCACTTTGAGTCCCTGTGAGAAAAGTGTATTACAATTGTTCAGGTATTGTTTGCTCATTTAAATGCCATAGAAACCTCTAATTTACTTCTCTCCATATCAAATGTGGTTTCTATGGGGGGGTTTTTTTCAGATTTTTTTCCCCCTATAGAAAATGGATGAATGTCAAAACGTATGAAAAAGCCAAAAGCTTCAACATGCTGTGTTTTAAAGAACACTAGAGACCCAAAAAATGCCACAAAAACGATTGTGCATCTTGAGTTTCATATTTCCCAGACTTTTCCCTCATCTGAACCTGCCATTTTTACTGTGAAAAACCCGAAAATGGACAAGAACTCTATGGGAAACCTATGTGTGAACATACATTTAGCAATTTACTCGGCGATGTGCCCAGAAAAACACACCTTTTTCACCCCTCTGGCCCTCCCTCGTTTCCTATTATTACCTCCTCCTCCCACTCACAAATCTCCCGCCTGTGCCACTCCGCACTTGCACACTGCCGTGCCCATTATGGGCAGAGGAACAGGGAGTTGCACTGCGTATGCGCCAGTCCGTACCTCAAAATCCAGTCGGCAGAAGAAACCAGCCAAAGCAGAGGGCTGTAGTGAAGCCAAAGAAGGGACGGGGTGGCGCATGCACAGTGCAACTCCCTGTTCCTCTGCCCATAATGGGCACAGCAGCGCGCAGGTGCAGGGCAAGTGGGAAGTGGCGCAGGCAGGAGATTTGCGAGGGAGAGGAGGTAATAATAGAAAACGAGGGCGGGACAGAGGGGTGAAAGAGGTGTGGTTTTCTGAGCACTTGCTGCAGTAATGCCGCCCCTGGGCACTTGCCGAACCTCATTAGCATAAGTTTTAAAAGTCTTTTTTGGAAGATCTCGGCAAGGGATAGCACAAATAAAGGTAACATTGTAATGTGGGCAAAGGAGTCTATAACCTGATCTGAGCGGTCTAAAATGCTAACATTAGGTGACAGACTCTCTTTTAATGCATATTAATAAAATTGAGCACAATTAAAGGATGTGGGATACTGTCCCTTTTTGGGTCTCTGCACTAAAACATCTAATAGGGAATCAGATCCTCGTTACTTAAATCTTGTATGTTGCAACTTGTCAGCGGGGCTCACCACCAACTTTTTACACTAGAGGGTCGATTTTAAAACATTAAAGTGGTTTTCTGGGATTTTAATATTGATGACCTATCTTCAGGATAAGTCATCAATCTCAGATTCTGAGAATAGGTCATCAATATTAAAATCCCAGAAAACCCCTTTAACTAAGAGCCCCCAACATGTTCCTAAGCGCCACTGGCACCTTCAGGGGTTTCTGTGCAGTAAAGTCAGAAATAACCATGGTTCCACTGTCACGGCCCCTAAACGCCTGAAAATGCCAGTAGCATGGCAAAGCATGTCAGAAGTTGGGGTTGCAGGGGAAGTCTTTGATTTAATGGTTTAAACTTGGTTTACCCTACAGTTTTAAAATTAGTGCTGTGTGTCTCAGGCCCATTTTATCGTGGTGAGCTGATTGCTTGATCTGCTGCATTAATGCAGAGACTCATGAAAAGTAATAGCATTAAAATAGAGTAGAGATATAGAACTTTAATTGTCAAGACATTCGTTAATTGAGCTTGACAACTACTTTCGTGAATAAGAAATATGATCACAGCGGTCATACCTTTGTTAAGTAGTCGTGTATATTCAATGTGGCCAGCTTGGTGAGATGCCCATTTAAACCCAATGCCATGAGAAATCCAGCATACTCATTAGCCAGCTCTGCATTTTTAGGTTTGTTGTAAACGATCCAAGCAGAGTCTATCTGGGAGGCGGGGGCAATTTTTAGGCCTGCAGCCACCCCATTGTGGAAACTAGCCCAACAAGCCATGTTCGGTGGTACATCAATATTTCCACTATTGAGATCCACAGTTGTGTTTCTGGGTGGCGCTCTTCCTGTTCAATAAAAAAAAAAAAAAGATCCACAAATATTACGTTTTTAAGATGTACTGAATATGGCACATATTACATTTGTTGGACTATAAGATGCACCACCCAGGTTTTAGACCAAAAAAAAATAAAATAAAAATGTTATCAATCTTCTATGGTTTAGCACTATTATGGCAATAGCAAATATGCATACATGCTCTATATCAGGCTGTATAGCTGCTACAGACATGAGCCAAGCCTTGTTTCAAAGCTAAGAATCCTTAATCCCTTGACAACATGCGTTGTACATGTATGGCAGATGTCATCTCTTTAAACATGGTGCTTGCTCCAAAGCAGAGCAGATGCCATAGCCGCTGGGTGCCTGGGAGAAGCAATTTAAAGGGAACCTGTCACCGAGATTTTGTGTATAGAGCTGAGGACATGGGTTGCTAGATCTCTGCTAGCACATCTGCAATATCCAGTCCCTATAGCTCTGTGTGCTTTTATTGTGTAAAAAAAACGATTTGATACATATGCAAATTAACCTGAGATGAGTCCTGTCCCTGACTCATCTCACATACAGGACTCATCTCAGGTTAATTTGCATATGTATCAATTGTTGTTTTTTTACACAATAAAAGCACACAGAGCTATAGGGACTGGGTATTGCGGATGTGCTAGCAGAGATCTAGCAACCCATGTCCTCAGCTCTATACACAAAATCCCAGTGACAGGTTCCCTTTAATGACTGCACGTTCAGGTCCCCTAGGAGGGCTTAAGAAAAAGGATAAAAATAAAAATAAAATAATAATAATAAAAAAAATTAAATATATATATATATATATATATATATATATATATATACACATACACACACACACATACATACACACACACAGTACAGACCAAAAGTTTGGACACACCTTCTCATTCAAAGAGTTTTCTTTATTTTCATGACTATGAAGGCATCAAAACTATGAATTAACACATGTGGAATTATATACATAACAAACAAGTGTGAAACAACTGAAAATATGTCATATTCTAGGTTCTTCAAAGTAGCCACCTTGTGCTTTGATTACTGCTTTGCATACTCTTGGCATTCTCTTGATGAGCTTCAAGAGGTAGTCCCCTGAAATGGTCTTCCAACAGTCTTGAAGGAGTTCCCAGAGATGCTTAGCACTTGTTGGCCCTTTTGCCTTCACTCTGCAGTCCAGCTCACCCCAAACCATCTCGATTGGGTTCAGGTCCGGTGACTGTGGAGGCCAGGTCATCTGGCGCAGCACCCCATCACTCTCCTTCATGGTCAAATAGCCCTTACTTTCAAAGTTTTCCCAATTTTTCGGCTGACTGACTGACCTTCATTTCTTAAAGTAATGATGGCCACTCGTTTTTCTTTACTTAGCTGCTTTTTTCTTGCCATAATACAAATTCTAACAGTCTATTCTGTAGGACTATCAGCTGTGTATCCACCTGACTGCTCCTCAACGCCACTGATGGTCCCAACCCCATTTATAAGGCAAGAAATCCCACTTATTAAACCTGACAGGGCACACCTGTGAAGTGAAAACCATTTCAGGGGACTACCTCTTGAAGCTCATCAAGAGAATGCCAAGAGTGTGCAAAGCAGTAATCAAAGCAAAAGGTGGCTACTTTGAAGAACCTAGAATATGGCATATTTTCAGTTGTTTCACACTTGTTTGTTATGTATATAATTCCACGTGTTAATTCATAGTTTTGATGCCTTCAGTGTGAATCTACAATTTTCATAGTCATGAAAATAAAGAAAACTCTTTGAATGAGAAGATGTGTCCAAACTTTTGGTCTGTACTGTATATATATTTTCAAATAAGATCACTTTCCCCATAAAAAAATAAATGAAGATCATATGCACTGCTCTGTCCCAAAATGTCCGAACTATTAAAATATAAAGCTATTTATCCCATATGGTGAACCCCTTAAAGGGATTCTGTCACCAGGTTTCACCCCTGTGAGCTAAACATATGCTGATGTTCAGGGCCTCATCAGGATTCCTAATGTGGGCTTCTAAATGTGATCCGTAGCCTTATTTTGCTAAAAAAACAGGTTTTACTAACCTGTCACTCAAAGAAATAAGGTGCCCAAGGGGATGTCAAGGGATGCAAGGTGCCGGCCGCACCCACCGCTGTTGGTGCCCACCGCCGCCAACTTCTGCAGCGCCTCCTAATCCTCTGTGCCGCCTCTCGCTCTCTCTCTCTCCCTCCTCCTCCTCCTGCTGTAAGATCTCGCGCGTGCGCACAGGGCTCTGCCTGATGCGCCCGTGCGGACTTCTCGATTTGGCTCCTTAAAGCGAAGTGCGCATGCACCGGCACTTCGCTCAACCCAGGTATGACCTGCACTCTGGCGCCAGCCTCTCAGAGCCCTGTGCGCACGCGCGATATCTTACAGCAGGAAAAGGGGGGAGGGAGGGGAGCGAGAGGCGGCACAGAGGATTAGGAGGTGGTGCAGAAGTCTGGAAAGGCGACGCTGGGCACGAACGGCGGTGGGTGCGGCCGGCACCTTGCATCAGGATTCCTAATGTGGGCTTCTAAACGTGATCCGTAGCCTTATTTTGCTAAAAAACAGGTTTTACTAACCTGTCACTCAAAGAAATAAGGTGCCCAAGGGGATGTCAAGGTGCCGGCCGCACCCGCCGCCGTTCATGCCCAGCGCCGCCTTTCCAGACTTCTGCACCGCCTCCTAATCCTCTGTGCCACCTCTCGCTCTCCCTCCCTCCCTCCCCCCTCCTCCTCCTGCTGTAAGATATCGCGCGTGCGCACAGGGCTCTGAGAGGCTGGCGCCAGAGTGCAGGTCATACCTGGGTTGAGCGAAGTGCATGCGCACTTCGCTTTAAGGAGCCAAATCGAGAAGTCCGCACGGGCGCATCAGGCAGAGCCCTGTGCGCACGCGCGAGATCTTACAGCAGGAGGAGGAGGGAGAGAGAGCGAGCGAGCGGCGGCACAGAGGATTAGGAGGCGCTGCAGAAGTCTAGAAAGGCGGCGGTGGGCACGAACGGCGGTGGGTGCAGCCGGCACCTTGCATCCCTTGACATCCCCTTGGGCACCTTATTTCTTTGAGTGACAGGTTAGTAAACCTGTTTTTTAGCAAAATAAGGCTACGGATCACATTTAGAAGCCCACATTAGGAATCCTGATGAGGCCCTGAACATCAGCATATGTTTAGCTGACAGGAGTGAAACCTGGTGACAGAATCCCTTTAATGGTATAAAAAAAAAATCTAAATGCCCGATTTTGCAGTTTTTGTCGCTTTATCTCCGCCAAAAATTGTATAGAAAGTGATTAAAAAGTCAAGCACACTCCCCAAATGGTATAAATAGAAACTAGAGATCACCCCCACAAAAAAATAAATAAAAAGACCATCACGCAGCTCTGCAGACATAACTGTAAGAGAGTTATGGGGGTCAGAATATGGCGATTCAATTTTTATTTTTTTCAGTATTAAACCACAAGAAAAACTACTGTATATAAATGTGGCATCGATGTAATCGCACTGACCCAGTAAATGAAGGTAACAGGTCATTTTTACGCATTAGGAACGTCATAAAAGCGAAACCCATAAAACTAAGGCAGAATTGCATTTGTTCCAGTTCCACCCTATTTGGGCGAGTTATCTTCATTGGTGGCGCAGTGCACCCCCCCTCCCCCAACCCCAGTATTAAAAGACATTGGTGGCGCAGTGCGCCCCCCCCCCCCCCACACACACAAGCCCCCCCAGTATTAATCATTGGTGGCAGTGGCCACAGGGTCCCCTCTCCCCTCCTCATTGGTGGCAGTGGCAGCTTCTGATCGGAGCCCCAGCAGTGTAATCCTGGGGCTCAGATCTGTTACCATGGCAGCCAGGACGCTATTGAAGCCCTGGCTGCCATAGTCAGCTCCCTGCTGCCGTGTGCACAAAGTACAGAGCAGCAGGGAGAGTGTGAGGTCCTATTCACCCTAATAGAGTTATATTAGGGTGAATAGGACAAGGGTTCTAGCCCCTAATGGGGCTAAAAGTTAGTAAAAAAAAACAAAAAAAAAATTAAACAAAAACAAAACACCAAAATATTAAGTATAAATGAAAAAAAGATTTACAAAAAAAAAAGCTAAACGTTAACAATAAACATGTTCATTTTCAGCAGATTTGTATAGGAATTTTTTGGTTTTTTTCAAAAATGAAAATGCACAGAATATCGATATAAATTATCGGAATCACAATTCATATATAAAATGAGCAGGAAACAAACCAACCTGTGAGGTTCAGTTTTGGAATGGGAAGCGGCTCTGTCGGAACTGGGTGATGGGAAAATAAAGTGAACATCCCTCGGCCCACAGGTAAAGCCATGGTCCTCTGACATAGCTGTAACAATCTGCAATAATTTCAAGTGTGTATGGTGACAGCATTATTTAATGGAAGGTCCAGTGACAGTTTTTATCAAACTCTGATGATGGAACTTAAAAGATTTGACTACTACTCCCTGGTGACCATTACCTGTTCTCTTTCTCTTCTATGTACTCATGGTCGCTTACTTCTGGCGTCTGAACAACATTTACACGCACTGGAAGGGAACTTTGAAAAAGTCTTCGCACCTCCTGAACTCTTAGGTCTTCACTCCAGATCAATGACATCACGTCTTGGTTCAAGTCATTCATCCCATCATCCTCTTCTTCTGGCTCCCCTGCAGGAGGAACTTCTGCTGATGGAACCTGAGCTGTAGACGACTGAAAACGGAAAGTTACAATAAACTGTTTTTGAAATGTCATGTAGTCAGGAGTTTTCCTTTCTATAGCAAGACAGCTGTGCCTTTAAGGGGTTTTCCAAGACTTTGATACCGATGACATATCCTCTGCATAGGGCATCAGTATGTAAGGTGGGGATCTGACACCCAGAACCGCCACCGATCAGCTGTTTGACCCCAATAGCTGATTTGCGGGGATCCCAGGTGTCAGACCCCCATCGATCAGATACTGTGACCTATCCAGAGGAAAGGTCATCAGTTAAAAATCTCGGAAAACCCCTTTAGAGGGGTTAGATCATCTGAGACACTGATGGAATACCCCACCTCTGGGACCCAAACCTATCTCCAAAACAGGGCCCCCGAAGTGAATGCTGAAATTTACTGCTATTGGAGTTTAAAAAAAAATAAAAATAGCCAAGCTCTGGCTCAGCTACTTCTGGCAGCTCCATAGTGGTGAATGGAGCGGTGGTCACGTTTCTGTGGCTGCTCTCCGTTCACTTCGGAAGCCTCATTTTGGAGATAAGAGCAGGCCCGAGAGGTGGGATATGCCATCAGTGTCTGAGATGAGCCAACCCCTTTAAGGCACAGCTGAATCACCTCTGGGACCCGCATCGATCTGACACTGATGGCATATTTTAGGGATATGCCATCAATGTCTGAGATGAGCCAAACTCTTCAAATGGTTTCTCTGCTTTGGAATATGCATCCTTGTTAAAAAGGTTTCCTTGACAATGAGCTTATCACAAAGTGCCTTCCTACTGGGATCCCCAGCAATCAACTGTAATCTCTGGGGGACCTGGCAGTAAGTGTTCAATTTCCTGAAGTGCCACTATTCAATATATTAAAGCATTACACAGGGACCATTAAAATCTGTGTAATGCAGTATGGGGCGGTTCTACCAAAGAGAGAGAGAGAGGCTCTTTGTAGCTGCTCTATACTCTGAAGAAGACAGACAATTCTTAAAGACGTATTCAAGCTTTTAGATACTGATGACCTATCCTCTAGATAGTTGTCAATATCAGATCGGTGGAGGTCTGACATTCACACCAATTAGCTGCCTTCAGCAGCTGCCAGTGGACAGCAGCCTTTTACTTCTGGCTCTGTCCACTGTGTTGTGGCCGCACTGGTAAATCGAAGCTGAACTGCAGTACGCTGCCATGGCAGCACACGAGGTACTAGTCGGAACCGAAGCCGAATTCGGTTTCACGTTTTATAGTGGTTTTCCACTTTAAAAATCAACTACCGAAGTTATTCAACGAGGTTACGCGCGACGTCACGAATAACTAACTTTGTCTCATCGGAGCCAATACATTCTAATACTACACGGAGATGGATCTCCACACAGTATTATTCTGAAGTTTTGAACAACGCGACTTCGGATAAAGCATCCGAAGCTTGCTTAGCTCAACACTAATTATACAATTTTTTTTTACATCATTTTTTTTTTTGCAGTTTTTAAATACTACCACAAACAGCCTAAACATTTTGCTGTGCAAAACCCATTCCATTTTACAATTGGATTTTTTTTCGTTACTCACTGTAAAATCCCTTTCTCGTCTCATTCATTGGGGAACACAGCAAAGACCATGGGAATAGCTGCTGCCACTCGGAGGCGGGCACTAAGCAAACCCAGCTATACCACTCCTGCGGATACTGAGCTGATCAATTTGTACGGAAGCAGTAGGAGAAAAAAACACTAGTAATGAGAAAAAAGAACCTATGCAACCAACATGTCTGATTCAAAAGGGAAAACAACCCAACAAGGGTAACGTGCAGGGTGCACTGTGCAGATGAGAGATAGTATGCAAGAGGGGTGGGTGCTGTGTCCCCAATGAACTAGACGAGAAAGGGATTTTACGGTAAGTAACAAAAAATAGGATTATTAATAGAAAAGGAGACCATGGGGTATAGCTGCTGCTGCCACTAGGGGGCGACACTAAGCAAAAAACTGTTAGCTTCTCCTCTTAGCTATACCCCCTCCTGCACAAACTGAGCTAATCAATTTGTATGCAAGCAGTAGGAGCAGCCAGGAGAAACCAACAGAAAACAAGAGTAAGAAGAGAAGAGGAGATGGGCCAGAACCAAGAACAGGTGGACCCATCAGGAAAAGCCAGCAATGTGCTGACTGGGTTTGGTGCTGTGTCCCCCAATGAACTCTGCGAGTAAAGTATTTTATAGGTAAGCACAAAAAATCCTATTTTCTCGCTCATATGATTGTGGAACACAGGAGACCATGAGATGTTCTAAAGCAGTACCATGGGAAGGGAATAAAAGCCCATGAGGTCCCACAAGGTACGGGGAAAGGATGTACAGGAAACCCTGAAGAGCATGAACCAGGAAGGCCAGCCAGAGAGAGTAGAACAAGCAGTGGCTTAGACTGGGCAGAAAGAGAAAAGCCCAGTAAGGGTTCATGCACACGGCCATTGCCCGGCAGTTCCGTACATTGGGGACCACAATTTGCGGTGATGCAATGTTTGGGGGCCGCAATACGGGCCTGGCTGGCACATGGTCATGTGCATGAGCCCTGAAACTAAGCTAAAGGGCTGGAGATACGTCAGAAGATGTGGATAGCAGCACAGAATATCTACAAGAAGGATAAGTAATTTCTAACAAATAAAAATGATGTCCGGAAGGTACCTCTGGATGTCGAGGACCACAGAACTGCTGTGGAAGTCCGGACTGGTCAGCCAGGAAGTCTTGCATGACAACAGGCCCCACGGAAAACCTAGGGAGGTCTACCGAATAGCAATGGGTCTGTAGAATCCAGGCAACAAGCGACAGGAGGACCCAGACAAAACTCTTCCAAATGTACCAGCAAGGGAGATTTCAACATAGGGAAAAAGCATAGGAGTACAGCAAAACAAACTTCCATCACTACACAAAAGGAAGACTGAATGATGCCGGATCCAGAACAATATCATGACTGGCGCTAGACAGGGCAACTGCACTGTGAAAAGAGAGCAGGCTACAATATGTGAGAGCACAGACTAGGGCTGCAGCTATCGACTATTTTTGTAATAGAGTATGCTATCGATTAATCGAGTACTCTAATAACAAAAAACTAATTAAAAGAACGTTTTTCTTTATAAAAACTCATCAGCCCCCCAGTGCCATCAGCTTCCTCCCCCAGTGCCATCAGCTGTCCCCCCCCCCAGTGCCATCAGCTGTCTCCCCCCCCTCTCCAGTGCCATCAGCTGTCCCCCCAGCCATGTCTCCAGCGCCAGTACTTACCTTTCATGCAGGGGCGCCGCTCCACAGCTCCTCCATCTTTTCCGCGCATTACACTGTCGTCCTGACGTCACACAGCATCGGGTCATAGCGCGCGCTTACATGCACTATGACCTGACGACGTGTCAGGATACAGTACAGTGCAGCGAGGTGCGGGCCCACGGAGCGGTGAGTAACAGCAAGTACTTCACTCCCGCTCCGTGATGACATGACACAAACGAATCCTCGATGCAAAAAAAAATAATTGTGTGTCGAATTAATCGATTTAATTGAGTTATCGTTTCAGCCCCAGCACAGACGTTTGCCAGGAATATCTAGGGATGTCCCTATGAGTACACTTATGGAAGCAGAGTAAGAACTGCAGCACACACACCTCTGCTAAAAAATAAAAACTCCCTAAGGAGAAGGTAATATGGTAGGCGGATGCCCCCAGAGCCACAGAGGCTTGTCGCAAGTTCTCTAACAAGAGAAGCCGCCTGATATGCCACAGACAAAACTGTGCCACAGAAGTACCAGAGAAAAATAAATAAAAAAAATGGCAGATAGGTGCCCTGCAAATCAGGAAGGTCTGCCTCCTACAGACACTAAGCTTAAACTGATTAGCTCAGTGAATGCAGGAAGGGTATAGCTGAGAGGAGGATCTAACACTTTTGCTTACTGTCGCCTCCTAGTGTCACAGCTGTATGTGAGCAACAAGAGTAACACAGTAAAAAGAGCTACTGACCGGACCCAAACTAGGGAGGATAAAGGGTGACCCCTGTCAGACCCTCAAAGCTCTCCCTATGCTGCTAAAGCACATGCCCGGATCCAAATGGCGGAACGAGGCATGCCCACGTACCTAAGACTGATGACCACTGTAACCCCTACAATAGTGGAAGGGGCACGGCCACCGGTGCCCTGCTCAGTATATGGAGGGAACCGTGGCCACCTCAGATCCAGTCAGAAAATAACCAGGTACACAACAATGTCTGCACATAGAGAAGATGGATCCAAGGACAGCTGGCAATATCCGGAGTGCTTGCTGCAGCAGAACATAGGTCCAGTGAACTGATAGCTACAAGTGAAGATACTCAAGCAAGAGCTACAACTGAAATGAGAAATATAATCCACGCCCTACAATAGGAGGAGGGGTGATATAAAGACAGGGAAATCAACTGCAGGAGGAACAGCTGGGAGGAAGGAAACAGAGTAAAGACTTCATCACAGGGGCGGAGAAACAGAGCAGTGAGAAGTCTTCCTTACTCTAGTAGTGACATCATCACAGGGGTGGAGAAACAGAGCTGTGAGAACGTCTCAAAGATCTGGTAGTGACACCTAGTGGCTGCAGCTATACTCATGGTCTCCTGTGTCCCCCAATGACAAGAGCGAGAAATATATATTTTTCTCGTCCGCGTCATTGGGGGACACAGCAAAGACCTTGGGACGTTCTAGTGCAGTCCCCATGGGTGGGAAGACAAGAATTAACAATCGTAGCGTGAGTGCTGTCAATGCACCGCTGCTTACAGCACCCTGCGACCACGAGCCGAATCAGAGGATGCAAAAGTATGCACCCTATAGAACTTTGTGAATGTTTTTAGGGAGGACCACATACCTGCACACTTGCAAAGGGGATGCCTTGTGCTGCACCGCCCAAGAGGTGCCAACTGAAAGGGTGGCGCTCTGCCTTTGGAACGATAAGTTTCACCGATGGACAACCTGATACAGCGACTGATTGTGGACTTGTCTGCCACTAGACTGTGCAGAGGCCCGTCAGGGACTACAAAGAGGTAGTCCAACTTGCGAAAGACCTCCATACTGTCCACATAGACTTTAAGTGTCTGGACCACGTCCAATGTGTGAAGTGCTTTCTCCTTGGGATTGGCTGGGCTGGATAGAAGGAAGGGAGGACTATCTCCTCGTTCAGAGGGCACCACCTTTGGCAGAAAGGAGGCAACTAGTCTCAGACACTCATCGTATCGACGTGAGGGATACAAGAAAAGCGACTTGAGAGAGAGAGAGAGAGAGAGAGAGAGAGAGAACACGGACAGGGATCTCCCAAAGGGATTCAAACAGGGACAAATGTAAAGTGTCCAGAATTAAAATGAGGTCCCATTAACGGCTGATGATATGGGGGTTCCAGTCGCGCAACTCGCTGGATAAAAAGGTACGGACTGCTGAGATTGAAGTCAATGGAGTTTGAAATAAGATGGAAAGGTCCGACAGTTGACCTTTCAGTGACCCTAGGGCCAACCCCAAATCTAGGCCTTTCTGAAGAAAGGTGAGAATGTGAGGAATAGAAAAATGAAGAGGATGAAAGTGGTGGCCCTCACACCACAGCTGAAGGGGGGCACGGCTCTGGGGTCTTAGAGCCAAACAAAGGAAAGGAAAACGGACAACACCTAACAAAATTATTCAATAGCCTGCAGGAGGGATATAGGAAAGGTGGGGCGCCACCTAGGGCAGAGTCTACCAGTTTGTAGACCTGAGGAGCAGGCCAGCTTACACTGCTGGGGCTCCGATCGGAGGAGCAGGGGAGAGGGGATCCTGTGGCCACTGCCACCAATGATTAATACTGGGTGGGGGGGGCGCACTGCACCACCAATGTTTTTACTATTGGGGTGGGGGGCGCACTGCGCCACCAATGAAGATAAGTTTCTCAATCATTCATATACAGGAGGCGGGAGCTGGCTGCAGAATCACATAGCCGGCTCCCGACCTCTATGAGCTGTAGCTGCGATCCGCGGCACCTGAGGGGTTAACTACCGCGGACCGCAGCTACAGCTCATAGAGGTCGGGAGCCGGCTATGTGATTCTGCAGCCAGCTCCCGCCTCCTGTATATGAATTAATGAAAGACATATCATCATTGGTGGCGCTGCGGCCGCAGCCCCTCCCCTTCTCTTGTCCTCCCTCCTCTAATTGGCGGCAGCAGCAGCACAGTGGGAGGGAGACACTGCTTCCTTCTCCCCTGTGCTGCTGAGGGAACACGGAGAGCGCTGACAGCAGCGCGATCTGTGTTCCCAAAACGTTATCGGTATATCGGCAAAATAGATGCCGATACCGATAACGGTCAAAGTACTGAATATCGGCCGATAATATCAGTAAAACCGATAATCGGTCGATCCCTAGTCCTACGCGCCACTTTATCGTTAATCCTGGCTACTGGGGATGGTAGGAGGCATCATGGTATGCTGCAAGGTGGGTAACCGGGGTATAAGTCCACCATGGGCCTAAGTGTGTGAAAAAGCAAGACCTGCAGAGTAGATGTCTGCCTCCTATGGACACTAAGCTAAAAGTGATTAGCTCAGTGTCTGCATCCTAGTGGCGGCAGCATCTATACCCAAGGTTTTTGATCCGTTTCCCAATGACACAGATGAGAAAGCAAAGTGTCTTGTGTTACTGTGCCATTTAATATTGCAAATGATTTCTGGACTTAACTGTAGTTATCAAAACATAAAGCTACTCACAGATTTGGCTTGCGGAAAGTTCCCTTGACAGGCTTGCTTGGAAAGGTCTTGACGTCCAATGAGAAGGCAGACTGCTTCCGGCCAGTCAGAAGCAGGTTTTTGTCGACACTGATAGATGGCATGTCGAATAGGAAGAGCAACTCCAAATGGAAGGGACTCCAAATCTTGTAGAGAAAATCCTTACAAAAAGAAATAGTAACTTTATTAAAGCATGTAGGATTTTGCACTACGTATTAAAATATAGCTAAGAAAGAAAATTTTGCACAACATAAACCAAAATCTAAAAAAACTAGTTTAGATGGAGCCATAATCCATATCCAATATTCCATTCCCTCTATTACCACTGAATTTCTTTCACTGAATGGCCGAGAAGCTTAAAGGGGTTGTCCCACGAAAAATATTCTACATTTTTTAAACCAGCACCAGGATCTGAATACTTTTGTAATTTTATTTAATTAAAAATTTAGTAAAGCCACTAATTTATTCACTGAAATCTATCTGTATAGTGCCACGTGCGGTTTGCTTTTTCTGATTTCTCTGTCCTGCTCACTGAGGTGTATGCACATGCTCAGTTTGCCCCTTCAACTGCCACCAGCTGCAGTAGTAAGGACCCATGAGAAAACACACAGATTAGTGCATAGGTTTGTTCAGAAAGAGTCAGGAAAATTTAAATTATGGATTGCAATCATTACATATTATTTTCCAGTGGAAGAACTCACTAAAGGATTGGCATCCTTCCTTGTATGACAGTGCATACATAGATGGTTGTCAGTCGCTGATTAGGACCACACACTGGACTCTAAGAACAGAAAGCGCCATAACTTTATTACTTGTTCTTAAGGGACACATACTTTTCAGGGGCATCATTTAATTCGCCATATCATGCATTGAAATGTAAAAAATTATTTGTGGATGAAAAAATAAATAAAAAATAAAATAAAAAACTGCAATTCAACCATGGTTCTGGGGGGATTGTTTTTCTGCCGTTAACTGTGCACTATAAATGACATTTTGACCTTATTCTGCTGGTCAGTAAAATTAGGGCTCATGTACATGGTTGTGTTTTGCCGTCCACAAATTACGGATTCCGGCCAAGTGCATGCCACCATTTTTTTAATTATTCTTTTTTTTACTTCTGCAGAAATGTCCTATCCTTGTCTGCAAAACAGACAAGAATAGGACACGTTCAAATTTTTTTTGCAGACCCGTGGAATGGATGGGCGAATGTGGACAGCACACAATGTGCAGCACATAATGAATGGGTTTGCATCCGATGTGAATAAAAAAAAAAAGAAAAGATAACTTTGAAATTTTTTATTTATTTTCCTGTTAAAGCATTCACCACATAAAGACGGTATCTTTATTTTTTTTAACAATTCAGATATTTTTGAACTCCGCAATATTAAGTTTAATTCGTATTATTTATTTAATTCGGAAAGGGGATGATTAAATTTTTTTTTTTATATATATTTGCTATTTGTCCCATATTTTTAAAACTTTTTTACTATACTTTTTGATCCCTTTCTCTTATTCCATAGACTACAATAGTATACTATTGCAGTCTATGGGAATTTTACTGGCAGGCAGGGCAGGGCTTAACAGGCAGTTTGCTATGACAGGCATGGGAGCCATAGCAAATGACTTAAAACCTGCTGCAAAAACTATCAGAGGATGAGAGATACAGTCCTGATCAAAAGTTTAAAGACCACTTGAAAAATGGCAAAAAAAAAAAATCCTATTTAGCATGGCTGGATCTTAACAAGGTTCCAATTAGAGCTTCAACATGCAACAAGAAGAAATGGGAGTGAGACAAAACATTTTTTGAGCATTCAATTTAATGAAAACAATGAATAAACTGAAACAGGCTGTTTTTAAGCTGATCAAAAGTTTAGGACCACACCTCCAAAAAAAAAACAAAAAAAAAACTAAACCCCCCCCAAAACAGAAATCCAACTTCCAAACATGAACTCAGTAATGAGTAGCTCGGCCGTTATTGTTTATCACTTCAAAAATTCGTTTCGGCATGCTTGATGCAAGCGTTTCTATGAGGTGAGTGGGAACATTTCTCCAAGTGGTGAAGACGGCCGCACGAAGGCCATCTACTGTCTGGAACTGTTGTCCATTTTTGTAAACTTCCCTTGCCATCCATCCCCAAAGGTTCTTAATTGGATTTAGATCAGGGGAACACGCAGGATAGGCCAAAAGAGTGATGTTATTCTCCTGGAAGAAGTCCCTTGTCCTGCAGGCATTGTGTACTGTAGCGTTGTCCTATTGAAAAACCCAGTCGTTACCACACAGACGAGGGCCCTCAGTCATGAGGAATGCTCTCTGCAACATCAGGACATAGCCAGTGGCTGTTTGACGCCCCTGCACTTCCTGAAGCTCCATTGTTCCACTGAAGGAAAAAGCACCCCAGACCATTATGGCGCCCCCTCCACTGTGGCGCGTAGAAAACATCTCAGGTGGGATCTGCTTGTCATGCCAGTAACATTGGAAACCATCAGGACCATCAAGATTTAAAAAAATTCTCATCAGAGAATAAAACTTTCTTCCACCTTTGAATGTCCCATGTTTGGTGCTCTCTTGCAAAGTCCAAACGAGCAGTTCTGTGGCATTCAAGGAGACGAGGTCTTTGAAGACGTTTTTTGTTTTTGAAGCCCTTCAGTCTCAGATGCGGTCTGATGGTTATGGGGCTGCAGTCAGCACCAGTAAGGGCCTTAATTTGGGTCGAGGATCGTCCGGTGTCTTGACGGACAGCCAATTGGATCCTCCGGCTCTGTGCTGATGAAATTATTTTGGGTCTTCCACTTGACTTTTTTGTTCCATAACCCTCAGGATCAATTTAATTCCAAATTACTGTCTTACTGCGTCCCACCTCAGCAGCGATGGCGCGACATTACCACGTTCAAAAAGGGAAAGTTTTTTTGCCTTTGCCATCACAACGTGTGACTACCTGGCAGAAAATGACAATGAATCCACATCTTTGCACAGATTTGGCCTTTTAAAGGCATGTGGTCCTAAACTTTTGATCAGCTGAAAAACAGCCTGTTTCAGTTTATTCGTTGTTTTTACATTAAATTTAATGCTCAAAAAATGTTTTGTCTCACTCCCATTTCTTCTTGTTGCATGTTGAAGCTCTACTTGGAACCTTGTTAAGATCCAGCCATGCTAAATATGATTTTTTGCCATTTTTCAAGTGGTCTTAATCTTTTGATCAGGACTGTACCTCTGTTTAAGCCACCAGTAGATGTGGTTGACGAGGGATCAGAGTGTTAGCTGTATTACACAGCTGGCATCCGACACATATGGAGCTCCATATACCTCCTATGCCAGGCTTACATACTATTATGTAAAGCGTAATGAAAATGTTAATTTATTAGATGCATCTTTCCACAAAAAGTATATAAAAATCTGTTCAGGTCCTCCTGCTCCATAACTTGGTGCCTGCAAATCAGACACCAAATTCAACATGAAGAGTTCCCTTTACTGCACAAAATAAAAATGTTATGACAATGACATATCTTAATATGAGCCATTAGTGAATACTTTACAGAAAAGCAACAGGTATGTAATAAATATATTCTTAAAGAGGTCTAGTTCTTTTAAAGATAGATAGCACATTTGTAATCTATGTAATCAATGTGTGATGGTGTGGCTCAGAAGACTGGGAGGACCACCAATTACATCACCACCACTGAGCGCCACGGCCCCTTTAGATGTACAACAAGAAAATGGCAAACTTTTTTAGGGCTCCGTGGTGTTGGAAACCATCTGTCATCTAACACATGAGGAGGGAGAGCAGCAGGTCTGCAAGCCTGCTGCTTGTTCCCTGCCTCTGGAATGCAAGGAGGGACGGTTGATCTCAAATCTGCAGTCTTCCTCCAGCAATCAGATTACCTTAACCATCAAAAGCCCCCTATTTTCCAGCATAGCTTCTCTCCCCAAGAGGAAGCACACTGATGAAAATGACATAGCTAAAATTGGGGTGGAAAGAAAACAACAGACAGGTAAGTATATTTTCCTCCATCTTATCCCCCTTAAGAGTAAGGACCAGTCGGCAGGGATCTCAGGATCTTCAAGGGCTCACGAGTATCATTCTACAATCCCCCAAATCCCCTCTCCCACAGTGTGCAGTGGTACTTGTCCATCCGAATCCCGGCATATTTGCTGGTGTCATGGTAGAATTTTTGATATGATCCCTTGATATTATCCCTGAACAAGGAATCCAACCAATTGTCTGTGATACTTCAAATTATTATATTTTCTCCAGGGGGTAAGAGTATATGACCGGTCATGAAAAGAAACACACGAACTGGACATGTGGGATATCGCTTTTGGCCCTTCCTCCAGAAAGTTCTTTAATTTATAGGGAAAAGTCCTCGGTGTCAACATTTACAGCAGGAGTTTCAAAATAACCAATCAAATTATGCCAACTGTTGTAACAGCAACCTATATGTCTTAGGCCTATTGCACACGACTGTATGGCTTTTTCAGTGTTTTGCGGTCCGTTTTTCACGGATCCGTTGTTCCGTTTTTTGTTTCCGTTGTGGTTCCATTTTTCTGTATGGCATATACAGTAATTACATAGATAAAATTGGGCTGGGCATAACATTTTCAATAGATGGTTCAGCAAAAAACGGAACGGAAACGGAAGACATACGGATGCATTTCCGTATGTGTTCTTTTTTTGTGGACCCATTGACTTGAATGGAGCCACGGAACGTGATTTGCGGGCAATAATAGGACATGTTCTATGTTAGAACGGAACGGAAAAAAGGAAATACGGAAAGCATACGGAGTACATGCCGTTTATTTTGCGGAACCATTGAAATGAATGGTTCCGTATACGGAACGCAAAAAACGGCCAGTAAACGGGGAAAAAAAACGGTCGTGTGCAGGAGGCCTTATTAGGATAACACCTGGAATAAATCATGGTAGCTGAGGCGGGAAACCAGAAGAATTCTTTTGTCCAGATACCTGCATATGGAGTCTACATACAGCTTATACCAGATATTGCAGACTAATAACAAGTGCTTATAAAGAGTATATGATTCAGAAATTTACAGAAGTGTCTATGGGAGAAAATATTTGAAATTATGATTTAAACTTTAGCTCAGTCAAGTTGTTCTCTGCTGGAACTCCTGCCACAAATGTGAAACAGGCCTTAGAGTGAAGTTCAACTAATCAATCGTGCTTGTATTGATGTACGAGGTGCTGCTCACCTATATTAGTCATCCACACCGCCAATTTTTCTGAAAGACTGGATACAGATGGAATGGGCTTTAAGCTATACCTGCAGTGGCAAGAAAAACAGAGTTAGCAACAGGGTTTACTCCTTCAAAAGTTCCAATTGATTCACTATCACGTGACCACGTGTTTACTCCCTCCTGACATGACAAATTTTGGAACAGATAATTTAATGTTTCTACTGTCTTCTTCCCAGGGCCATAACTTCTTTACTTTCCATTCACATACCTGTATGAGGGTTTTTTTTTTGCATGAGGAGTTTCATTTTTAATGGCAGCATTTAATGCTGTAAATAATGTATTGAGAAAAATTAAATACATTTTGTGAGACGAGATGGAATGGAAAAAAAAATAAATCTATTACTCTACTCTTATGTTTAGGTTTTACTTCTATGGTGTCCACTGTTCAATAAAAACAAGTTAACTTTACTCTGGGGGTCAGTACAGTACAATAATGTCTATCTATATATATATCTATATATATATATCTATATATCTATATATCTATATATCTATATATCTATATATATATCTATATATATATCTATATCTATATCTATATATATATATCTATATATATATATCTATATATATATATCTATATATATATCTATATATATATCTATATATATATCTATATATATCTATATCTATATCTATATCTATATATATATATATATATATACATATATACACACACTCGCCTAAAGAATTATTAGGAACACCATACTAATACGGTGTTGGACCCCCTTTTGCCTAGAGAACTGCCTTAATTCTACGTGGCATTGATTCAACAAGGTGCTGATAGCATTCTTTAGAAATGTTGGCCCATATTGATAGGATAGCATCTTGCAGTTGATGGAGATTTGAGGGATGCACATCCAGGGCATGAAGCTCCCGTTCCACCACATCCTAAAGATGCTCTATTGGGTTGAGATCTGGTGACTGTGGGGGCCATTTTAGTACAGTGAACTCATTGTCATGTTCAAGAAACCAATTTGAAATGATTCGAGCTTTGTGACATGGTGCATTATCCTGCTGGAAATAGCCAGAGGATGGATACATGTTCTCATTCTGTTTACGCCAAATTCAGACTCTACCATTTGAATGTCTCAACAGAAATCGAGACTCATCAGACCAGGCAACATTTTTCCAGTCTTCAACAGTCCAATTTTGGTGAGCTCGTGCAAATTGTAGCCTCTTTTTCCTATTTGTAGTGGAGATGAGTGGTACCCGGTGGGGTCTTCTGCTGTTGTAGCCCATCCGCCTCAAGGTTGTGTGTGTTGTGGCTTCACAAATGCTTTGCTGCATACCTCGGTTGTAACGAGTGGTTATTTCAGTCAACGTTGCTCTTCAATCAGCTTGAATCAGTCGGCCCATTCTCCTCTGACCTCTAGCATCCACAAGGCATTTTCGCCCACAGGACTGCCGCATACTGGATGTTTTTCCCTTTTCACACAATTCTTTGTAAACCCTAGAAATGGTTGTGCGTGAAAATCCCAGTAACTGAGCAGATTGTGAAATACTCAGAACGGCCCATCTGGCACCAACAACCATGCCACGCTCAAAATTGCTTAAATCACCTTTCTTTCCCATTCTGACATTCAGTTTGGAGTTCAGGAGATTGTCTTGACCAGGACCACACACATAAATGCATTGAAGCAACTGCCATGTGATTGGTTGACTAGAGAATTGCATTAATTAGAAATAGAACAGGTGTTCCTAATATTGCTTTAGGTGAGTGTATATATATATATTTTTTTATATGATATTTTATTACTGCATTCACTGTGCGTAATATAGCTGCGGCTGGGTTCACATTACTAATTTGTATCTCTATGCTCACCTTTGTCCCCCATCTGTGCACCCACAAACTGGCCTTGTTGACTATGGTAGCTAAGTATTTACGTGTCTAGGAACAGACATAGAGCTGGATCCATACACTTTCCTTTTAACTTCTCTGTGTGTATATTTATATCTCTATCTATCGAGAGAGATTATAGTGGAAGTAATGAAAATTAAGCAATTGCTAACATTTAGGTCTCACCTTCTGTCTCCTTCCAGCTGCTGTTTTCTTTGCCCTGAAACACAAATTAGCCATTAGTGTCTGGATTACATGGGACTACTTGAGCAAAGACTTGTTAACACACGTATGAGCATTTTACCTGCTGTTATTTTGGTCAGGTACTTTGATATCCCATTTGCAACAGCATTCTCATCACCAAGAATATACAAAGCAAAACTCTAAAATACAGAAAGGGGCACAGAAAGCAAAGTTATATTACACTCTACAGAGAACACTTTGCTTCCCAACATCAAGCTTGGAAGACAGATGTACACATACAGTACACAACACAAGTTAAGCATTAAAGACTATGGACACCGTTAATTGAAATTTTCTTTATTGTCGAGTTGCTCCCTAAGTGAAAAAGTGCCAAACAATAGTGTTCAGAAATGAAAACAGGTTCGCCCTTGATAATTATGATGGCCACATCAGCCTTTGCAGGAGGGCTGGAGAGTGCTTGCTGCCATCATGCATAGTGCGGAGACACACGACCAGCACCAGGTGTCATGGGATATCCTGATAAGTCATCATTATCTTTTCAAGGATAACCACTTTAAAGAATATGCCAATATCGGGCGGCTCCGCCGGAAGTTAGGCTTCGTTCACATCAGCGTTCAGCCTTTCCGTTCTCCTACTCCGTTATAGGGGCAGGAAAAACGGAAAGGACGGATTCAGCACATAACTGAGCCGAACGGAGCCTTTACGCTCAGAAGATGATTTTGGAGCGGAGACAAGAGTAGTGCGTGCAGGATTTTTATCTCTGCTTCAAAAATCTTCCTCTGGGCGGAAACCTAACGGACCCCATTATAGTCTATGGGGTCCATAGGCTCCATTCGGCTCAGTTATGTGCTGAATCCGTCCTTTCCGTTTTTCCTGCCCCTATAACGGAGTATGAGAACGGAAAGGCTGAACACTGATGTGAACTCACCCAGTCAAATAGTAACAAAATGTAAACAAATTGTGGTAGCAGGCACTCTCTATTCTAGAGTCACGTATTCATTGTTGCAAAAAGAACCAGATACAATATGTGTAGATGTGACGAAAGGGATTTAGAGGTCATTATTTCAGCAGACATAAAAGGTAGGCAGACAATGTCATAGAGCAGCAGGAAATGCTAGCAGAATGCTTGGGTGTATAGGGAGAGGCATTACTAGTAGAAAGAGGGAGGTGCTCATGCCGCTCTACAGGGCACTAGTGAGACCTCATTTGGAGTATTGTGCGCAGTACTGGAGACCATATCTCCAGAAGGATATTGATACTTTGGAGAGAGTTCAGAGAAGAGCTACTAAACTGGTACATGGATTGCAGGATAAAACTTACCAGGAAAGATTAAAGGACCTTAATATGTATAGCTTGGAAGAAAGACGAGACAGAGGGGATATGATAGAAACTTTTAAATACATAAAGGGAATCAACAAGGTAAAAGAGGAGAGAATATTTAAAAGAAGAAAAACTGCTACAAGAGGACATCGTTCAAATTAGAGGGGCAAAGGTTTAAAAGTAATATCAGGAAGTATTACTTTACTGAGAGAGAAGTGGATGCATGGAATAGCCTTCAAATACAGGTGGTAGCTACAAATACAGTGAAGGGGTTTAAGCGTGCATGGGATAGGCATAAGGCCATCCTTCATATAAGATGAGCCAGCGGCTATTCATAGTATTCAGTATATTGGGCAGACTAGATGGGCCAAATGGTTCTTATCTGCCGACACATTCTATGTTTCTATGTATTGATGTGTCCAAAATATAATAAATGTCACAGAATAATGGTAAATAAATACAGTATAAAAGCTGACCGAGTCTGAAGAGCTACGTACGGGAAAAACAAGCATTGGAAGGTAAGCGCCGAAGAACACGCGGGACGCCGCATCTAGGTACAGCGGACCAAGAATACCTACCCCGCACGTAAGTTCTGATGACTGACTACCTCTGATATTGAACTGAATAGTATTTTTTTATTTTTTTTGGGTTCTCTTAATGCAGTAAGACTTTATCAGCACTATCCCCTCTGCCTAGTTTATAACCAGAAGCTTCCAAGGGGTATTATTAAATACCACAAAAACCAGAACTATGTACACTCCTTACTATTGGATTGGATCATATATGAATATGGGCTTATTATAAAACCAGTATTCAATTTATCTTTTAGGCTATTCATTTATACTGTATTTATTTACCATTATTCTGTAACATTTATTATATTTTGGATACATCAATTCATCTAATCCTTGATCTACACATATTGTATCTGGTCCTTTAAAGAATATCTGACAGGTTAGGAGAGTCTGGAACTTTTGTTCAGAAAACCAATCTTGAAGACCGAGTAGATAAATAATAATGGTTCCCGATCACCATCTATGTGATTATCGCAAAAACTGTAAAAATTCTGAATTTATTTACCAGTACTACAAGCTTGCTTCTTTCACATATCCCAGGAAGGTGTGGGTAAGCTGACAATTTTTCTCCTTTCAGACAAGAGCTCAGCCACTGATAAATACTTGGTGGATCAGAAGTAAAAAAGGACGGGTAACTCATGAAACCTATCTGAGCTGTATGAATGATAAAATAAAAACCGGATTAGAAGCATATCATTGACTGTAGATACGACATCAATCCAAATCTCAATGAGTATGCCCTCCAGTGGTAACCAAATATACTACACAATATAACAATCAGTGAACAGAAAGCACATAGTAGTATGAATAAGTTCACAACTTTGCCAATTCAAAAAGCGTTTGGAACAAAAGGCCCAGAAGTTTGAACAGGTTTAGGTCCGGGGTACTTTCCATCTTCAGGACCAGACAAAGTTTAGCAGTTTTTAGTAGACGTTCATTTAACAGGTATTAAATTTTTACTATTGTTTATACTGCATTATAACTTTTCCCACCTTAAGATATAGTAATGTCAGATATTAAGGATCTGCACAGTCAATGGTTATTTACAAAATTCTCCACTGTAAGGACTCGTGCACATGGCTGCTGCCGATTTGCAGTCCGTACAATACGCATACCTGCCATGTGCCTTCTGCACTTTCCGAAAGCCCTATTGTACACAGTCCATTCTTGTCTGTTTTAATACACGGTAAACTCCTTTCGCACGCCTCTAGACTTAAGAAAATGCGGACTGCATAGATTTGCACATGCCTTCAGAAATTGGCTATACTAGAGCGGAGACCTAAATGTTCCCTCTCATCGGTGGTTTATCAAGAGCTCTGTGATACACAGTCGGCTCTAAGGAAAATAATTGATCAAAAATATTTAGGAGCCAGAGACAAGCTTAAAAAGCTCTTCTATGGACAGGGAGATCAGAGCGGTATATTGCTGGCAAGGATGTTGAGACCGAGACAAGCCTCCTCTTAAATCCCTTCGCTTAACCGTAGAGAGGGTGGTCGCATTCACGCTAACTGGTGACATCTTACGGGAATTCTAATCTTTTTACGAGGGTCTCTACAATTTGAAGGGGAAATATGCAGATCTCCACCAAGACATAAAGACCCAGAAAATCAGAAACTACATTTCGAAGCTAGTAGGCCCTAAGCTCTCAACAGCGGACAGGGACACTCTGGAGGGGGAAATAACCTTACAGGAGGTCCAAGGGGTTATAAAATGACTAGAAGTAGGTAAGTGCCAGGGTGCTGATGGATTCACACCCCGCTTTTATAAGAAGTTTCTCGATGATGTCTCCAACCCTCTTACCAAAACGTGCAACTCTCTTGTAGAGGGTTCCTCCTTTCTATCACAAGCCCTGATTGCAGATATCTGTGTACTTCGTAAACAGGGCAAGGATCCCTTGGTCTGTAGCAACTACCGACCGATATCATTGATTAACATTGATGTGAAGAAATACGCTAAAGTTTTGGCCGACAGATTGAAGAATTAAATGTCCACTTTAATACATGAGGATCAGGTGGGCTTTGTTCCGGGTCGGCAATCAAGGAATACTACTATACGATACGATCCCTGGCTCGAGCCAATGCCCCCCTGTGTCTTCTCTCGATTGATGCCGAAAAGGCTTTTGACCGAGTGGACTGGGTCTTCCTGGGAGAGGCTATGAGGGCTTTTGTCTTGGGTCCCAACATGATCCACAGAATCCCTGCCCTTTATCAAAACCCTAGAGTTCAGGTTCGGGTTAATGGCTCCTTATCAGCCTCTTTTCAGATACATAACGGTACCAGGCAGGGGTGCCCACTTTCCACCCTACTATACATGATTATGGTCATGGAATTCCTGGCCTGAACTCTCAGGGCTAACAAGTCTGTCTATCAGGGGGTATTTAAATTAGGGAATCTGGAATCCAAAATAGCCATTTATGCCGACAACCTCCTCATCTACTGCTCTGACCTGGTTGCTGGTCTCCCCAATGTCTTGAAGGAGTTCGTGACCTTTGGAGACATTAGCAACTTCAAGGTAAACCTCCACAAGTCTGAGATACTCAATATTACCATACCGTCTAACACGGTACACACACTACAGACTTCGTTCCCCTTTCACTGGACGCAGGGACATATCACCTATTTGGACACAGCTATCCCTTCTCGACTAGCTATCCTCTACTCTACAAATTTTGCACCACTTCTAGAGGATATTAGGAGGGATCTACAGGCCTGGAAGAAAATACATATATCTTGGTTTGGGAGAATACATACATTAAAAATGAATGTTCTACCGAGGATATAGTATTTCTTCAAAACTATTCCTATTCCATTACCATGTAAATTCAGATCAACGCTCCTGGACTTTATTTGGGCAGGCTCATCTCCTAGGTTGCATATGCGTTTTCTGGTTCAATCCAGATTGAGTGGAGGAGCGGGGCTCCCTGATTTACAAATGTATCATAGAGCTGCACTCCTTTCGCATGTTTTGGATTGGTTCCATAGTGGTCTATCCAAACTCTGGATTCAGTTTGAAAGGAAGGAAGTGGGCTGCCCAGCCCAAGATCTTCTTTGGATCACTAAATCAAATAGACCCCCGCACCTCCCCCCACTAACATCAGGAATATTGCAAATGTGGGATAAATATGCGGTGTCCCTAAGTCTTACAACCTTTCTGGGACCCATGACTCCTGTATTTGATAATCCAGACTTTCCCTTGGGTTTGGGACAGCTGACAATGCTGGGACTCCGCAGGGAAGAAAACCCCCATGCATATCAGTTTATTAGGAAGGACACTATTCGCCCACTTGACTCATTTCCTGGGGGGATGCAACAGAGGGGCATGGTTTCACTATATCAGTATTCAAAACATCATATCTTCATTGGGTCCTATCACGACTATCTAGGGACCTCACCCCTTTTGAATCTCTCGGTCGGAATGGAGGAATTATTGGCAGAGGAAGAAGGAACGGATGAGAGATACCTTAAATCGTGGACCCCCTGGATTCTATTTAAGGGTCCTCAAGCGTATCAAACCTGGTTAGACCAGGTAGATTTGAGAGTGTAAGTTCTCTATAGAACATAAAGATACCAAACAGTATACCCCTCCCCTTCTTTCCTTCCCCTCTTCGTCTATATGTCTGTTGTTTAAACTTGTACTTCTTCATGCTCATCGAATGAGGTTATTCATCTTACCAATAGTGGTTATCTATTTTAACAAATATGAATTTCATGTGAGGTGATGGACTAACTGTATGGATATTGTAATTATTGGACAATAACGGAATTTCAAGTCAAGATGTTTTGCTCTATGCTATATTATTGTCTTCAATAAAAGTGATTGAACAACATTGTTGTCTGTTTTGCGAAACTCGCAGAATGGTGGCACGGATGACATCCGTGTACTGTCTGCATTTTCTTTCTGCCCACGTGTGATCCGCAAAAAAAAAAGATTGGACATTGACCCTTGACAATAAATTATAGATGTTTAACAGAATAAATACAATTAAAAACGGAATTAGTCACCTTGTTTAAGTATTATTAAAAGGGCATCTGTCAGCAGATTTGCACCCATGAAACTTGCTGACCTGTTGCATGTGCGCTGAAGGCATCTGTGTTGGTCCCATGTTCATATGTGCCCGCACTGCTTAGAAAAATTATGTTTTACTATATGCAGATAAGCATCAAGGAGCAACAGGGGTTGACAGGGACGTTAAAAAAGTGCTCACACCTGCGTGACCCTGTCAATGAAAGTGCACAGGGCACAGCAGTTGCAAAGAGAGCAGAGCCTCTAGGTGTAACGGCAACGCCCCCATTGCTCCTAGACGCTCGCTTGCATACACTGAAACATAATTTTCTGAGCAATGCGTGTACATATGAACATGGGACCAACACAGATGCCTTCAGCTGCCAATCTCACATGCAACAGGTTTATAGGTACAAATCTGATGACTGATGCCCTATAACTGCAGTAGTACATGACTACTACTGACACACCAACTGGATCACTACTTTGTATGCTCAAACATCACTTGCAAAGCTCCGACAAAATACACCGACACTCATGAGCCAAGTGCACATAATGGAGCCGTGCTCCTGAGATCTGTCAATGTATTACAGTGAAGCTTGGATAGAATATGAACACACAGAGCAGCAATCTGGACCCCTTGTCAGCAGTATTACTTAGGATTCTCTTTAAACCCATATGTAGCACATTAACACAATGTTATTAAAAGTACTAAGAACACTTTGCACAAAGAAATCATACCCAAATTGTTTTATAGCAATCAGAGCAGATATATAATCCAAATGAAAATATGAAGCTCACAATCACATTGCTTTAGAACGGCAAGGAACGTTTTGAAGTATAAAACTTACTTGGCTCCATGCAGCACATTTGCCCTGAGTTCCTGAGAAGAGCTGGATAGTCTCTGAAGTAAAAATCGGTGTAAGCCGGCAACTTCAAATCCCTACAAAAATACAAAACAAGAGGAAGACAGCAAATATATCCATTAAATGTGGGGCATCTGTGAGACTGCTAGAAATATTCACTGTGATCTCTCCACATTGATGCTCCTGTGTGGCCTTGTATTCTGCCGATTGGTTAGAGACTTACAGATTGGACGTTTATGGCATAACCATGTGTGTGCAGCTTCTTCTAGATCACTGATCCTATTAAATGGCGTGGGCAGTAATAGCAATCACTCTACCACTCCTGTACAAAGGGATCTGGGTGTTAGGACTGATCTACTGAGCATGTATGTCTTTCAGCATTGGACATATTACATTTTCTAAGAGGGAATAAAAAAACACCAAGGTGTCTCATAAGAGTACTTAACAGCAATATCTACACAGAAACATTTTCTTTTTTTGAATAATTGGATATTAAAAATTTATGTTTTGTGACTTTAAACACAGGTAGTGTTTGCTGGGGGAGGGGACTAAAGGTGAATTGGGACGATTCTGCAGCCGATTGTCGGGAAGGAAATGTTCCTTCCCGTAAGTCGGCTGCTCCTTCAGCTAAGCGATCTTTCACCGTATGAGAAATCGCTATTGCGATTCCTTGTCCTCATACAGGTTCATGGTTTCTGAGCAGCAGATCACTGTTTAGACCACAAGATCTGCTGCCCAGAAGCCATGATCGTAGTGCCCGCATAAACGACAGGATCATCTAATGAAACTGCGTTTCGCTCATTCATTGGGTTATCGGGGGAACATTTAAATGGGCAGATTGTTCCGAACGACTGTTCATAGGAATGGACAATTACTGGCTCATGTAAATGCAGCTTAAAGGGGCCTTTTAATCTGAGACAATGGGGGCATATCGCTAGGATATGTTCCCATTGTCTGATAGGTGTAGAGAAAAGTGCAGGGAAAGTGGTGGCTGGAGGACCACCAAGCACTCTCCCCACAGAGGTGAATGGGAGAGAACCGCGTATATATGCACGGACACAGCTCCCATTCACTTCTATAGGAATGACGGAAACAGCCGAGCCAGCGCTGAGCTATTTTTTTCGGTGACCTCATAGCAATGAATGGAGGGTGGCTGTGCATACACCCTCCGCAACCTTCAGGGCTCCATTCTTGGTGTAGGTGCGGGTCTTCACCTATCAGACAATGGAGGCATATCCTAGCGATATGCCCCCATTGTCTGAGATGGGAAAACCCCTTTAAGCTTTGAGATCTCTACCAATCAGCAGAACTATGGGCCTGCAGCACTTCATTGTTTTCATTGGCCAACTTATCTTAAAGGGGTTGTTTGCACCTTTGTGGGGTGGGGTTGGCAAACACCCCCTCCTGGGCAAACCTCCCGGCATTGGCTCCTAGCTCCTTTGCTCGACAGCTTTGGTTGCGCCTCTGGGCTCCCTGGATGTAAATTTCCTGTTTGATGCTACTGCGGCCAATCACTGGCCGAAACAGCAAAGTGCTTCCCTTGTGTCACATGACCATTTGTCATGACGTGGGCCTATAGTAGGGATCGACCGATTATCGCTTTTACCAATATTATCGGCCGATATTCAGGATTTTGAAAGTTATCGGTATCTATTTTGCCGATATTCCGATAACGTATGGGGAACACATATCGCGCTGCTCAGTGCTCTCTGTGTTCCCTCAGCAGCACAGGGGAGAAGGAAGCAGTGTCTCCCTCCCCCTGTGCTGCTGCTGCCGCCGCCGCCAATAAGAGGAGAGAAGACAAGAGGAGGGGAGGGGCTTTGGCCACTGCGCCACCAATGATGTTGACTTACTCATTCAAATTGAACAGGAGGCGGGAGCTGGCTGCAGAATCACATAGCCGGCTCCCGACCTCTATGAGCGGTAGCTGCGATCCGCTGTAGTTAACCCCTTAGGTGCCGCGGATCGCAGCTACCGCTCATAGAGGTCGGGAGCCGGCTATGCGATTCTGCAGCCAGCTCCCGCCTCCTGTATATGAATTAATGAGATATTTATGTTCATAGGTGGCGCAGTGTGGCCCCCCAAGCCTCCCAGTATTAATCATTGGTGGCGCAGTGCGCCCCCCACATTAAAACTGGGGGGGCTTGGGTGGGGGGTGCACTGCGCCACCAATGTTTTTAATCATTGGTGGCAGTGGCCACAGGGTCCCCTCTCCGGGGCTCCGATCAGTTACCATGGCAGCCAGAACGCTATTGAAGCCCTGGCTGCCATGGTAAGCTCCATGCTGCTGTGTGCACAAAGCACAGAGCAGCAGGGACAGTGTGAGCTCCTATTCACCCTGATAGAGATCTATCAGGGTGAATAGGACAAGGGTTCTAGTCCCTAAGGGGGTTAAAAGTTAGTAAAAAATAAACACCAAAATATTAAGTAAAAATAAAAAAGAAAGATTTACAAAAAAAACACAACTACACATTAACAATAAAAATATTCATTTTCAGCAGATGTGTGTAGGATTTATTTTTTTTCAAAAATGAAATTTCACAGAATATAGGTATAAATTATCGGCTATCGGCCTGAAAGTTCACAAATTATCAGTATCGGCCCTAAAAAATCAATATCGGTTGATCCCTAGCCTATAGCAGGGGAACCTTTTAGAGACTGAGTGCCCAAACTGCAACCCAAAACCCACTTATTTATTGCAAAGTGCTAACACAGCAATTAAACCTGAATACTACAGTCCAATATAGTATATCTTCTATGTACTTTATCATTTAGCTAGAATAGCCTGCCTACATTCAGTGCCCTGCCTGTGCTGTTCATAGTGCGCCCTACGCTGATGAATGGCAGGAGAAGTCTAAGGCATATTGGTACCCTACTGACTTTTTCCAGAGTGCGGGTGCCCACAGAGAGGGCTCTGAGTGCTGCCTCTGGCACCTGTGCCATAGGTTCGCCATCACTGGTATAGACTTTCTATTGAGCTCATCTCACCTCTGTCTTCTGCAGGAAAAAGTGAAGATATGCTACATGAATGCTTATGTCTCCTGATTCTAACGTTCTGCCCCCAAAGATCAAAACTTCTGATACGTCACTACAACATATCAAAGTTTTTTTTGCAAAGTACAGTGCCACTTTAAGTTCTTATATATACACTATGTATTACAGCCCACCTTGCCAGCTGCAGGAGCAGGGTGACCAGGGAATGGATGCCCTCTCTCATTAATGTGTTCAGTTTAAGCTCCTCATAGGCGAGATGAAGAACATAGAATAAGGCTGGGATATGACTGAAGAGAAGAGCAGTGGAGTCCAGACTAACAACTTGCTGGTTATCGTCTTTACAGGTAGGCTCTTCCACAGGATCCAATTGCAACGCTTTAGCCAAAACATGGAACTCAATATTACGGTGATAGTCCGAATTTATCAGGTACTCCCAATCCTAGAAATGCATACAATTAAATACATTAGAAACTATAAAAGACAAACATAACATTAGCATATTGCAATAAGGCCTTGTATAGTCAACTGTAAAACAATTAATCATCAGAACTGAATGATCCATTTTCATTCCAGCAGTGGTGGCCACCTGAATAGACTTGAAAATCGTACAGTATATGGGTACTTTGACTGTTAACTTGTTAAGCGGACTACATTTTCTTACTTCTTCTGCAGGGATCTGCTCCTTTTAATGGCAAAAAATACAAATTAACAGATCAAAAATATGGCTGTGTGAATGCAGTCTCACAGAATATGTTTTACCTCATCAGATCCAGTTTCCGATGGTCGGGGCTTCTTAGGAGCAATCACTGGTGACAATGAGCCTTCGAAGTCCAGCTGAAAGTAAATGATACAATATTAAATAAAAATCCTTAAATAAACCATAGGCTAACAAAAGTAATGTACTCAAATGAAAACTTAAAGAATACTTTAAAATTGAACAGCACTATTACATTTGAATGGTGTGGTTGCCTAAAGCAGACAAGTCCTTTAAAAGGGTCACCCACCTCTGGACGCTTCAACTTTCAGAGGAACTGTTCTACCTGAATGCTTCCTTCAGAGGCACATCTGTAACTTAAAGGGGTTGTCCCAGGATATTAATTGATGCCCTTTCAACAGAATAGAGCATAAGCATCTGATTGATGGGGTTTGGAGCGGGGCCTGAACATCCACGCCTCACTCTTTATGGGACTGCTTGAGATATCGAGTGGACAACACCTTTAGCTAGAAATATAGAGGTGAAGAGTTGTTGCTATACTCCATGGAAAGCGATGATATAATGGAGAGAAATGGGGTTGACATGTATGACCCAAAGCGATAAAATAATTCTAGACCCACATGCAGCGATATACGTCTGTAGGTCTCAGTAATCATTCACACCATTTAACGCACCCACTTACATTGTGAGTCCAGGACAGTTTGTCAGTGTTGTATCCCATCATATTCATGAGGCAGGTAACAAACAGGTTCCACTCGGAGTGATTACTGGGGCCTCCTGGTGCATTGTGGCAGTTATACCATTTCACAAGCATCTGAACAGCTACTTCTTTCGGCAAGATGTACTTAATGACTTGAAGACACTTTTTAACTGAAATATAGAAAGGCAATGCAAATAAATAGTTACATTTTACACACAATGAAAAAAAAAAGAAAATAAAAAAAAAACACTTTCATTTAGGGTACTTTCACACTTGCGTTGTTTGATTCCGGCAGGCAGTTCCGTTGCCTGAACTGCCTGCCTGATCAGGTAAACTATGCAAACGCATGTAATTTTTTCTGACTGATCAGGCATTTTTCAGACTGATCAGGATCCTGATCAGTCTGAAAAATGCCTGATCAGGCAGAAAAATGCATTGCAATACCGGATCTGTTTTTCCGGTGTCATCAGGCAAAACGGATCAGGTACTTATTTTTTTCTCATTTTTAGAGGTCTGTGCATGCGCAGACCGGAAGGACGGATCCGGAATTCCGGTATTTTGAATGCCGGATCCGGCACTAATACATTCCTATGGAAAAAAATTCCATTCAGGCAAGTCTTCAGTTTTTTTTCACCGGAGATAAAACCGTAGCATGCTACGGTTTTCTCTTTTGCCTGATCAGTCAAAAAGACTGAACTGAAGACATCCTGAACGGATTGCTCTCCATTCAGAATGCATGGGGATAAAATTGATCAGTTCTTTTCCGGTATAGAGCCCCTGTGATGGAACTCTATGCCGGAAAAGAAAACCGCTAATGTGAAAGTAGCCTCAGTCAAGATTATATATTTTTTTTTAAATCAGTTGTTCTCTGCCATGTACCACTCTGTGCCCTGTTCACATTATCTGACATATACGGTCATACATAGAGTATACACTGAATGTATAGTACACAGACAGCACATACTGGTTTCTAAGATCTTAATGGGCTAAGGGACTGGAATTTGCAACACACTGCGCCCTTTGGGCATAAACTTTACAAGTTTTTGTCTGACCAATATAGGAGGCATTTATCAAGTCTGGCATCTTCTACGTTGGTCTTTATATCCCCTTCAATGTGGGAGGATGCACTTAATTTATGATGAGGTGCACGTCTCATCATAAGTTCAGTGTATCCCCTGGCAGCCCATGTGCCAAGAATGAAATATACTGCAGCTTGTAGCTGACGTGGAATTTAGTCATTTATGCCACAAAATTGGTGTAAATAATGACAGATCTGCCAGAGCTGAAGGCCTGACAACACTCCCGTTTTCAAAAAATGGCAATGGCGGCGTAGAAATGGCATCTGTACAAAAAAGTCTCTGTAAATGGCTTTTAAGAAGTCCAGGTTTGAGACTATTTTACACCAGTATTCTGGTGTTGGCCCTTCATAAATTACTATTTTTTTTTAAGTACTGCATACAAATAAAATTACTTTGTGTGTACGTGTGTATTGTTCTTTCTATAAAATATGTGTACTGAGTGAGTTTTGTATACTTTTCTAAAAACAGGTTACATACATAAGCATGAAACTTACCAAGTTCAGACGTAGCAACATCTGGAATAGTTATCCTAACCATAGATCCATTGGTCAGCTCCTGTAATAAAGATAAAACCCAATGAAAAGCAGTTCATTCATAAAACTGATGTGAAAGGTGGTAATTATTTACAGCAAAAAAGTAGTCCTATATAAACAAATAAATCTCTGCCTACCCTGAACATCAATGAGGACTATCAATATGGACTAAATAACTATAAAAAACAAAACAATCTTTATAGGGTTGCCCCAGAACAGACAGCGATGGCCGCTTTCGTCCAGAAACAATGCCACATCTGTCCCCGTGTTTAGTCTGGTATTGTGCTCTGCTACACTGATGTGAAGAGGATTGAGCTGCAAAGCCTGTGATACTGGATAACCCCTTTAAAAAGGAGTCCATCAGCAAGAAGCATACCAAATTACCCACCAGAGTTAACCTGTTGTGTACAGAATCTCGGACAGAATGTATGTAAGTTCCAAATTGGTGAAAAGTGCAGTCATCAATATAATTAGACTCATGGAGTCTGGTAGAATCCCGGAGCTCAGGGACTGGGGACGGCATTCCTGCCTGAAAAGACAAAAAAATAATAATAAATTGTGGGACTATTTTATCTACCAACTTAAGCAGCACAGCATACTCATGGAGAAATGCAATCAGAAATCAGGTGAAGAGCACAAAAAGGAGACTTTTGTATTACTTACCAGTAAAGTCTCTTTCTCGCTCTTCCTTGGGGGACACAGGAAACCATGGGTATAGCTCTGCTCCCTAGGAGGCGTGACACTAAGTGAAAGCTGTAAGCCCCTCCTCCATCAGCTATACCCTTCAGCCTGGAGAAGAGACTGCCAGTTGCGTGTCCAAGTAGTGAAAGATAACCACCAACCGGAAAAAGAACTGTCGAGCCCCAACGGGGGCAACCAAGCCGGAACCACAACTGTAACCCAAATGAAGGGCGGGTGCTGTGTCCCCCAAGGAAGAGCGAGAAAGAGACTTTACTGGTAAGTAATACAAAAGTCTCCTTTTCTCGCCCATATTCCTTGGGGGACACAGGAAACCATGGGACGTTCCAGAGCAGTCCCAGAAGGGAGGGACCAGAACAAACTCAACCAACACCAGAGGCATCAATCAACTGCCGCCTGCAACACCAGACGGCCTAAAGCAGCGTCAGCCGACGCATGAGTATGCACCCTGTAGAACTTGGTGAAGGTGTGCAAGGAGGACCAAGTGGCCGCCTTGCAAATCTGCTCCGTAGAAGCCCGATTCCTCTGAGCCCAGGAAGCCCCGACCGCTCTAGTGGAGTGAGCGGTAACACCAAGGGGCGGAATCTTGCCCTTGGCGAGATAAGCCTCAGTAACAGCCATCTTGACAAAACGGGCGATAGCAACTTTGGATGCCGCCATCCCTCTGCGTGACCCCTCCGGGACCACAAAGAGCGAGTCAGTATGCCTGAAAGAGCTGGTTACTTCCAGGTAAATCTTGAGCGCCCTGACAACGTCCAGGCGATGAAGCTTCCTCTCCCGCGGGTGGGAAGGGGAAGGACACAAAGAGGGGAGAACGATGTCCTCGTTCAGATGAAAGGCGGAGACCACCTTAGGAAGGAAGGGACCGGACGAAGAACCACCTTGTCCTGGTGGAACACTAGGAAAGGTTCCAGACAGGAGAGTGCAGCCAATTCGGACACCCTCCGAAGAGAGGTGACGGCTACAAGGAAAATAACCTTGCAGGACAGAAGTCGCAAGGAAACCGTCCGCAGAGGCTCGAAAGGGGAAGCCTGGAGCGCTGAGAGAACCAGGTTCAGGTCCCAGGGCGGTACCGGAGGGCGGTACGGGGGAACCGCGTGAGCCACGCCCTGAAGGAAGGTCTTGACAGGACCAAGGGGGGCCAGTGGGCGCTGAAACAAAATGGACAGCGCAGACACCTGACCCTTCAAAGAACTAAGGCCCAGACCTTGGGCCAGTCCGCTCTGCAGGAAGGACAAAACGGTGGGGAGAGAAAAGCGGAGCGGAGGAGTCCCCAGATCGGCACAGAACCCCAAAAAAGGTCCTCCAGGTCCTATAATAGATCCTAGAAGAGGACGGCTTACGGGCGCGGAT
The DNA here is from genome assembly GCF_905171765.1 of Bufo bufo. NCBI lineage: Eukaryota > Metazoa > Chordata > Amphibia > Anura > Bufonidae > Bufo > Bufo bufo. The sequence continues at coordinate 462,032,248 of NC_053392.1, read as the reverse complement.
CATGGTGCGGACGACGTCCGCAGAAAAACCCCTACGTGTCAGGACGGTGGTCTCAACAACCACGCCGTCAAACGTAGGGACCCTAAACGCAGGTGGAAGATCGGTCCCTGAGAGAGAAGATCTTCCCTGGCGGGCAGCGGCCAGGGCGCGTCTGCCAGGAGCAGCATGAGGTCGGCATACCAAGACCGGCGGGGCCAGTCCGGAGCGACCAGAATCACCGAGACGCCTTCCGCCGCGATCTTCCGAAGGACCTTGGGCAGGAGAGGGATGGGAGGGAATATGTATGGGCGCGCGAAGCCTCGCCAAGGAAGAACGAGGGCGTCGGCTCCGCAAGCTCCCGGATCCCTGGCCCTGGACAGATAGGCGGGGACCTTGTGATTGAATTTTGAGGCCATGAGGTCCACGTCCGGTATGCCCCAACGAAGGCAAATGGCCTCGAATACCTCCGGGTGAAGAGACCACTCGCCGGGGTCGACGGTGGTGCGACTGAGGAAGTCCGCCGCCCAATTGTCCACCCCTGGAATAAAAATTGCAGATAGGGCCGGGACGTGGGCTTCCGCCCAACGGAGAATGCTGGTGACCTGCCGCATTGCTGCAGCGCTGCGAGTACCCCCCTGGTGGTTTATGTACGCCACAGCCGTGGCGTTGTCCGATTGTACACGAACTGGATGACCCTTCAGCAGATGAGTCCAGTGTCGTAGAGACAGAAGGGCCGCTCTCAGCTCCAGGAGATTGATCGAGAGTTTGGACTCCGATGGAGACCAAATGCCCTGGACGGATCGGGGAGGAAACACGCCTCCCCAGCCCAAGAGACTGGCATCGGTTGTAACCACCAACCAGTTGAGTGGCAGAAAGGACCTGCCCAGAAGAGGGGACTGTAACCACCAGCGGAGAGATGACCGCACCGGAGGCGATAGATGGAAGGGATGATCCAGAGACTCCGGCGATTTGTCCCAGGAGGAGAGGATCGCCCGTTGGAGAGGGCGGGAGTGAAACTGCGCAAATGGGATCGCCTCGAAGCAGGCAACCATCTGCCCCAAGACCCGCATGCAGAAGCGGAAGGACGGACGACGGTGGAGAAGGAGACCCCGAACCGCCCCACGGAGGATTAGACGTTTTTCCGAGGGAAGACGTACCTCCGCCGCTCCTGTGTCTAAAAGCATTCCCAGGAAGACTAGTTGTCTGGAGGGGGGAAGGGAGGACTTGGGGAAGTTGATGACCCAACCGAACCTCGCCAGAGTCTCTAGAGTGAGATCCACGCTGGCAACCGCTTGAGAAAGGGACGGAGCCTTGATGAGGATATCGTCCAAGTACGGTAGCAGAAAAACACCCCTGGAACGGAGTAAGGCCAAAACCGGGGCCAGGACCTTGGTGAACACCCGGGGGGCTGTTGCCAGCCCAAAGGGAAGGGCGACAAATTGGAAGTGGAGGTCCCCCACGGCGAATCGGAGGAAGCGATGGTGACACCGGGCTACCGGAACATGGAGGTAGGCATCCTGTATATCGATGGAAGACATGAAATCTCCCTGCTCCAGGGAAGCCACCGCGGAACGGAGGGACTCCATCCGAAACCGTCGAAGGAGGAGAAAACGGTTGAGCTTTTTGAGGTCCAAAATGGGCCGCACCGAACCTCCCTTCTTGGGAACTACAAAGAGGTTCGAGTAGAACCCTTGGAACCTTTCCTCTAGAGGAACGGGGGTAATCACCCCCCTGTCCAGTAAGGCTTGAACGGCCGCGGAGAACGCAGCCGCGCTTTTCGGGTCCCGCGGCGGGCGGGAGCGAAAGAACCGATCTGGAGGGAAGGATGCAAATTCGATTTTGTATCCGGAGGACACAATTTCGAGGGCCCAGGCGTCGGAGACGTGAGCCATCCAGACGTCCCTGAAAAGGAGGAGCCGGCCCCCCACCCGGGTGGGTGGGGGCGCGCCTTCAGGCAGAGGACTGCTTTGCTGCGGGTGTGCGGGCAGCCTGCGGCTTGCGCCAGGAGGGCTGCGCCCGAAAAAACGGCTTCCTACGCTTATCCTGGGGAGGAGCCGAAGCGGCAGCTGTGGTGGGAGCCCCAGAGGCCCTGCGGGAGGACCGCAAACGAGACGCACCAGGGCGTCCGCGGGGGGCGCCCCTGGCTTGGGGTTGAGGAAGATGCGTGCTTTTACCACCCGTGGCCTCCGAAATAAGTTCGTCTAGGCGGACCCCGAAAAGGCGGGAACCCGCAAACGGTAGCCCCGCCAAGGAACGTTTGGAGGCAGCGTCCGCTTTCCAAACCTTCAGCCAGAGCTCCCTCCTGACGGAAACTGCCAGGGCGGAGGAGCGTGCAATAAGGGCTCCCGCATCAAGGGAGGCCTCACAAACAAAATTCCCGGCCCGAATAATAAGCTGGGCCAAGGAACGTAGGTCCTGGATGGGGACGTCCCAGTCCAACTCCTGTTCCAGCTGCACACCCCAAGCAGAGATTGCTTTCCCTGCCCAAGCAGAGGCAAAAACCGGTCTGAGAGCAGAACCGGAGGCAGCAAAAATGCCCTTGGAAAGGGTCTCCATGCGACGGTCCTCCGCTGACTGAAGAGAGGACCCGTCGGGAACAGGGATGGCCGTGTTCTTTGACAGCCGGGCCACGGGGGGGGTCCACCTTGTGTGGGGAAGACCATGTGGCCACGACATCGGCTGGAAAAGGATAGCAAATGTCCAGCTTCTTGGGGTTGACAAAACGGGCGTCCGGGCGAGCCCAAGCCTTAGACACCACAGAGGAGAAATCAGAGTGGATTGGAAAGACTTTTGAGGCCTGCCTGGGTCTGATAAAGGAGACGCTAGCTGCGTCAGAGCTAGGGGGGTCATCCTGCACCTCAAAGGTGTCACGAATATCAGAGATGAGTTGACCCATCGCTGAGGCTAGCTTGGACGGCAGGGCAGAGTCCATTTCCAAATCTGAAACCGCCAATTCACCTTCATAGAGCGAATCCTTTGGAGAGGAGAGGCCCGTCTGGGTGCGCACGCGTGGCGGGGAGAGTGAGGCCTCAGAGGAGGAGGCTCGCTCTACTCTAATACGCTTCTGAGAGTGCCTAGCTCGGGAGGGGTCACTAAGAGAGAGTGAACCCGCTGCAGCGGCAGAAGCAGTGGACCCGGAGGGCGCGACAGTCAGAGAGGCGTCCTGCGGGGTAGGTGGCCTGTCTATTAGGCGGCCCACGACATGAGTGAGGCTTTCCACGGCCTGGGACAGGGATCTAGCCCAGTCAGGCGGGTCAGAGGAAGCGACACAGCGGGCGACTGAGGCTGCGGTGGAGCTCGGCATGCAGTACAGTGCGGATCAGACTGCCCCCGGGGAAAGGGTTCCCTACAAGCAGTACAGGCATGGTACCAAGGCTTGGCGGCTGCAGAAGGGTCTGACATGGTAGAAAAAAAATGTTGCACTTAAAGTGGGAGACCCCAAAGAAAGTGGTGGCACGGAGGGGGTTAACAGTCCTACCAGATCCGGATGATGCAAGCGGCAGCGGTAAGGGGAACAGACTGAGGAGGCTGTGGAGGAGAGGCAGCAGCACGGAGATGAATGGCTTCAGGATCGCACGGCAGAGAGGATTCCACGCAGCACTGGAGCCCGATGAAACCGGAAGTAGCGGAGCGCATGTAGGAAGCTCCGCCCCCCCTCTGCCGCGCTGAAGAAGAAGCAGAGCCGCGCGCGGCAAAATGATTTTAACCCCCAAGGTGATGAAGTGCCGGCCAAGATGAAATGGCGCCGTTCACGCCAAGTAAGCGGCCCCCGCCGCGCCTGGATGTGGCAGACGGCTTGCTTGCCTGCAGCCGTCCCCTGAAGGCAGCGTCCCTGCCAAGGACTTGCCCAGATAAACTCCCCTGCCCGGTAACGGTCCCGATATGCCCGGGGGGGGGGCGTGGGGCGGGCGATGTAGCAGTGGCCATGTAGCAGTGGCCATGGGGGATGTAGCAGCGGCCATGGGGGATGTAGCAGCGGTGGGAGGGAGGAAGGGGAGGTTGGAGCAGCCACTCTCACCATACGCTGTCTTCGCCCTCAGTCCATCCAGCGGGGGTCGCCCCTTCAGCTCCTGGCACCGCAGTGGCAGGAAGCCGGGGGAGGGACTTGGCGTGCGGGCGACCCTGAGCTGGCGGGACGCAGGGGAGCGAGGCTGCCCTGGTCCACCTTGTCTTCTGTGGGGGAGGCGGCAGTGCGTAATTACCGGCACTGGCGCAACTCAACCCCGGGAGAAACAGAGGGGTCTAGTGCGCCTCTGTTGTCCCTGTAGGTAGAAAAAAAATCAAATTAAAAACAACAAATAACGCAAAAATAAAAATAAAAAATCATAGGAAAACAACCCTGCATAAGCAGGGGGTGTCTTGCCTCCTTGGACACTAAGCAAAAACTGGCAGTCTCTTCTCCAGGCTGAAGGGTATAGCTGATGGAGGAGGGGCTTACAGCTTTCACTTAGTGTCACGCCCCCTAGGGAGCAGAGCTATACCCATGGTTTCCTGTGTCCCCCAAGGAATATGGGCGAGAAAATGTGGTGGCTACATATATAAACAAAATACATCCATAATTCAGCAACTGAACAGAGATAGTCTCACCAAAAGCTTAGAATAGTGTAAAAAGCTAAACACATTTCCCCGCTGGTCTCTGTATCCTTAACTTCAGTAAAGATGTAGTGACATCAACATGTTAATGCTGCAGTCATGTATTCACTGCAGCAGACTACTGAAATCACCACTGCAGCCAGTCATTAGCTGCAGTGAACAAGTCTGTGTCAAAACCTCATAGTTGAAGAACGACAGGGGACATGAGAAGTGGAGGCACAGGAATAGCAGAGGATTGATAAGGTGAGCAATACTCGTTTGCTATTTTACACTATTAAGCACACTTGCTCAGCTATTTTTGCAAAACCTATAGAAATGAATGGAGAGGGCGCTGTGCGCTCTCCTTCACGGTCTGGAGCCCGTTCTGGAGATATGTGCACCTATCTGACATTGATGGCATATCCTAGCAATATATCATCAATGACAACCCTTTAAAACATGTTCAAGAGGGGCCCAGATGCATTTCTTGAGTATAATAAGCTATAGTTACCAGAATTAAGGAGAAGGGTTGTTGATCCAGGTAGTAAATCTTATTACCAAGTAGGCAGAGGAAGGGGCTTTTTTTTACATCTAACTCATGAGTTATTTTTTTGCCTTTATCTGGATCAACTTTGCAGGACAACAGGTGAAAGTAGATGGCTTTATTCAGCCTTACAAATTATCTTACTATATTAATGTAGACATCATATGAAATACTCTTACCACTTCTTCCATAGGAACCAAATGCTTGTTCAGTGGTTTTGTAGGGGTGCTGATGCTCTCCAAAGGAGTACTTGGCCGTGGCATAGGGTTTGACATGCTGAGAGATGGGGCAGGCAACCCCTGAATGAAAACCTTTCCTACCTGTGGCACAAAGAATAAGGTATAAAGTATTTCGCTCGATATATTTTTTGTAACACTGAAACAAAGAAACCTAGAATATGACAGCATACAGAACCAGTAAGATCCCCCATTCTGAGCAGGTTGGAGTCAATGTGTAATACAGCAGAAGTATGCTTTCAGTGGGCGGTTATAATGCAGAACATCTACAGACATCTACAATACTGATGATCTGATGACCATTTCCAAAATAGAAATAGGGGGGTTTCAAGCTGTTTTTTCCCAAACCATTCTGCAATCTTTAGAATGGAAGAAGAAAGAAACCACCAAATTAGCAGGCAAAGATCAGCACAGAAGGGTTAAAGGGGTTGTCCAGCTATTACCAAGTGATGGCCTGTTCTCAGGAGCTAACTCACTAGCTAATTAGGGAACTGATCAGTTGTTTGGGTATAGCTCCATCGCTGGATGTCAGTGAAGGAACTACACAGCACTGTCCACCTTGTAGTGGAGGGAGCTCGTTACCACTCCCTTTGACTTTGGCGGGAGCAGCGCTGTAGTAACGAGCTTCCTCCACTAGAAAGTAGATGGGGCTGTGTAGATAGGCTATTTAGTAAAAGCTGGACATCCCCTTAACCTAAAAATGACTTGATATTAAAAGTTGGATATTTATTCTAACAAATAGAGGTATACAATGGAGTCCTGTCAATGACACAGCTAATAAAACCTACCCGTACAGCTCCGGTGTACAGGACCAAATTCCCATTGCTTTCCAACACTACCATTGTGTTAATACTCTGAAAATAAATGGCAGTAGAAGTCAGTGATTAATGCAGTATAAAGAGAACAGTTTAGAATTAAAGGGATTATGCACCCATTTCTTTTGTTTTTGGGGGGGGTGGGGGGTTGGCCTGGAAAAGAAAGAACACTTACCTACTTCCTGGGGCTAGCTCCCTGCTTCTTCCCTCCCTGTCCTTGGTTGTTCCACTCAGGTTCCCAGGATATAAACTTCTGTTTTGACTCCGCTACAGCCAATCACTGTTAAGTTAAATGGTCATGTGATACAAGGGGAGCAGGTCAATGCCACGGCCAGCTATTGGCTGCAGCGGCGACAAACAGAAGTTTACATCCTCAGAAAGCAGCAGGAAGAGAAGGAGAGGGGAGACAGCACTGAGAAGCAGGTAAGTATGCTTCCCTTCGCAGGTGTGCCCAAAGGGGTGGGGAAGTAAAAATATAAATAGGTAACCATACCTCTACTGGTGCAGCATCCTTTGCGGATATATTGGTGACAGAACCAAAGATGAGCTGTGACTTGTCATTACTCTCTTCAAACTTCACCATTCTAGAAAAAAATAAAATAAATAAGGATTGGACCAAGACAAAATTAGGCTGGAGCTATACAGCGCTTGTTCTGCCCAGCAGGGTTAGAGAATCATTACAGATCAAGTCTGCCTCAGTCTTGGTATTTCTGAAGTGTTTAGTGTGGTTATAGCACCATCTAGCGGTGTTATGTTGTATTACACTTTGTTTTTCCTGTTACAAAGACTACTGCATTGTGTGTGGTGCACTGCATTGCAGGAGTGCAAAGCATTCTGGAAAAGAGAAGTCTCCAGGACACAGTACAGAGCTGTCCTGTGCATGTCTCCTTCTCAAGCTTCACCATCCTTGTAAAAGCATATCTGGTGAGAGATCGACCTTTGTTTCAGGGACATAATGTTATGCAGAGCTGTTCAGCTAGCTGTAATTGTTACTCAGGTAGTTGTTATTACTGTTAGCTAGACATGTAATCCTATGTATAGGCAGCCATTTTACCATGTGCTTTTACTGTCAATGCAAATGTTATAGTACATGCTATCCATGCTTAATACTTACACATGTTATTGTATTCTTGTACTTTTAGCACACTTGCACAACCTCTCACTCACGCGCACCGCGCAGAGAGAGTACAGCTTGTTGACCAATAAACAAGTTAGACTACAAAGAACAGCCCTCTTATTTGAAAGACGGGAATGGTTTATGCTGACACTGTGTGAACGTGTATGAAGATAGAACAGTGCTCATGGCAATGACACTCGTTGCACAAACAAAGATCGCTGTGTAGCATGGTTGCGTGACTTGTGAATTGCTGCTACCCAAGCATTGCAAAAAATCCAGAGTTCTAAATTCTTTTTTTGCAATTCTAGGGTCATGGTAACTGACTAGTTGCACTGCAACCCCATTCAGTTCAGTGGCTGCAATGTTAAATAGAGATCTAAGGCTTTGAGTAGGGATGAGCGAATTTCATATTTTGAAATTCAAGTTCGGGTTGTGGTATAATCTGAATTGCGTTAAGGATTCCGTTACCGCGGACCATAACGCAATTCCATGGTGGAATGCATAACAGAATGCCTTTAGAGGCATTCAGTTATTCATTCCGTCCTAATAGAAGTCTATGGCCTGCATAACGGATCCGACTCCAGCATTACGGAAACCGGACGGATCCGTTATGCAGGCCATAGACTTCTATTAGGACGGAATGAATAACTGAATGCCTCTAAAGGCATTCTGTTATGCATTCCACCATGGAATTGCGTTATGGTCCGTTGTAACGGAATCCATAACACAATTCAGATTATACCACAACCCGAATTTCAAAATATGAAATTCATGAATCCCTAGTTGTGAGTAAATGTGAGTACAATACAACAGATGAGATATGAACTGACTTATCATAAGTCACTATGGTGCAGTCAGTTCAGGTCAGGGGAGCCACAGTGGCCACACTGGTTGCGTTTCCCAGACCATGCTTGGTCATGTGAATCAGCCCTAAATCCCAGACATTTGGTTTCATTCTTAAGAGCTTTTAGAAGAATTATTTTATGACTAAGTACACTGGGGATCTGTCCCCACGATTCTGGACTGTCATCTGCAATAACATATGAGTTGCATTGCAGATAAGACGTTCAGATTGTCATTTTTTTATTTTCCTCTGCCGGATCTCAATATCGGAATTAACAATGCAAGTGTGAAAGTAGCCTAAAGAATCTTAGATTTTCAGCTATACCCGAAGAACAGGTTTAAAAGCAGAAAAAGTGATATATTACATAGAAACATAGAATGTGTCGGCAGATAAGAACCATTTGGCCAATCTAGTCTGCCCAATTACATGAATATAACACGCTTCCATGCACCATTATCATTTGAAAGGGTTGTGCAGTAGGTAGACACTGAAGACCTACCCACTCGAATTGGACAAGCAGTTGTAATTACACTGTGCCGCCGCTACAAGTGACACAAGGTGCAGTGTAGTCTTGAAAAGGAAGCATCATTCTGATACTGATGACCTATCCTGAGGACAGGACATCCATATCTACCCACTGCACAACCCCTTTAATTTCCCTGCACCATATTTATTTTTCAACAAATGACCTCAATGGAGTTGGTAGCTCCATTCACCCACTGTAGTTTTGGAGACTTACCTCAGCTGATGCTGGGACTCCACAAGGAAGCACAGGTACTTCTGTCCACACAAATCTGTTGTCATAAATACTTTTGTAGCCTGAGAGTTCTTTTCCCTGTAAAAGTATTAAAGTACTGTGCATTACCATCAGATGATACCAAAATCTGCTCTTGTACACAGGTGCTGACTTTCAAACCTTTATATTAACCTTTACCTTGTGTTTGCAATGGTCTCAGTCCAAAGGTGATCAATGCAGAGTTCTGGAACAATGGGCTCGGTTTCTGCACAGAGGAAATCACTAGAAGTGCTGTTGGGGGAATGGGAAGTTCCTAACCTCTTTGGCGATGGACTGTAACTTGAGAAATTAAATCGCTGTACACCGGAAAACGAATGCACCCCTAGGGCAGGTGAATGAGAACGGCTGTATGGGCAGAAAAAAATTGTATTTCGTGTTAGTAGAGCATCTAGTAGAGGTTAATCCAGAACTTTTCTAGCCAACACTCAAAAATTATACCAATTGTACATTACATTCACACTTCTTCTGGTCTATAATGGAAACCGTCTACAAGCTTTTCTGACTACATCTCTAATTGCTTAGCTGAGATAGAATTTAGATTAGTATACTGAACGGTGGCAAAAGCCATCTCTCCCTGGCCAGGGTATTTAGATACAGCACTAAGGAAGCAAAGTGAATTTGTATTCAAGGTGAAGGAAAGCTAAACGGCAACTCAGCAATACCTGGTGTAAAGACTTTAGAATTCAAACCACCGAACAAAGCTTGCTGCAACCTGGGCATCAAGGAATTCCTTAATTATGAACCCTGCAGAATTGTGAATGCAGCACTGAAGTATAATAAATGCTTTAAAGGGGTTGTCCGGGTTCAGAGCTGAACCCGGACATACCTCCATTTTCACCTAGGCAGCCCCCCTGACTTGAGCATCAGAGCAGTTCATGCACAGGGCAAAGGCATTTTTAGAGTTCCGGTGACGTACCGGACTCTCCATGGGGCTGCCAGGAAGCCGGTGACGTCACCGGCACCGATGGGCGGGCATTAGTGTTTCCCTAGCCAGTAAAACGGCTAGGGCAGCGCTAGAGCACGCCCATCAGAGTCAGTGACGCCACCGAACACACTGCCAGGTGGAAGCCTCTGCCCGGCAGTGTGTTATTGTAAACCAAAGAGCCTGTGCACTGCGCGATCTAGCGCAGGGCAAGGGAGCACATCGGAACATAAGATGTTCCGATGCTAACATCAGGGGGGCTGCCTGAGTGAAAAAGGAGATTTTTGTATAACTTACCAGTAAAATCTCTTTCTCTCTCTTCATTGGGGGACACAGGAACCGTGGTATAGCTATGTCCTCTAGGAGGCGTTGACACTAGGCAAAAGCTGTTAGCCCCTCCCCTGGCATCTATACCCCCTCCAGCCTGGAGAGAGAGCTTCAGTTTGTGTACAAGCAGCAGGAGAGGCAAGTAAACAGACGAAAAAACGTGGAACACCAACAATGCCAAAGGAACCAACAATGGGGTTCTAACCAGCAACTGCCGCAACAGTGGTCGAACAACAATACTGCGTGGGTGCTGTGTTCCCAAATGAAGAGCGAGAAAGAGATTTTACTGGTAAGTTAAACAAAAATCTCCTTTTCTCGCCCATATTCATTGGGGGACACAGGAACCGTGGGACGTCAGAAAGCAGTCCACAGGGGGGGGGGGGGAAACCACAGACCCATGGAAGCAAGCGTCCCTGCAGGCATCCAAGAACTGCCGCCTTCAAGACCACGCAGCCCAAGACAGCGTCCGCCGATGCATAAGTATGCATCTGGTAGAATTTGTGAATGTGCGTCAGGAGGACCAAGTAGCCGCCTCGCACAACTGTGCAGCCGAAGCGCGATTCCTCCGAGCTCAAGATGCGCCCACCGGTCTGGTGGAGTGAGCCATGACACCTAAAGGACGGGACCTGCCCTGAAAGCGGTGTGCCTCCGCAATTGCAGCCCAAATCCAACGTGCGATTGCCACCGTGGAGGCCACCAATCCCTTGCGGACGGGACCGTACGCCGGAAGGAACTGGACAACATCCAAATGGCATAACACCTTTCCTTTAGGGTGTGAAGGAGAGGGACAGTGAGGGAAGAGCAATCTCTCGTTGATATTGAAGTCAGAGAGCACCTTCGGGAGAAGGAATGGGCCGGAGAACCGTCTTATCCTTGTGAAAAACCCGAAAGGCTTCTCTGCAAGAGAGCGCCGCCAACTCGGACACCCATCAGATAGATGTGATAGTTACAAGAAAATACTACCTTCCAGGACAGGAGTCGGAGTGAGATCTCCTGCAAGGGCTCAAGGGAGAAGTCTGGAGCGCTGAGAAGACTATACTCAGATCCCAAGGCAGTAGAGGAGGACGGTATGGAAGAACCGTATGGGCTAGTACCTGAAGGAAGGTTTTTATGGCCCAGGGGACTCTGGAAGAGCTGTGTCCCCCAGGGCAGAAGGCACCGACACCTGACCCTTCAAGGCACGAAGGGCTAATCCAAGGTCCAACCCTGATTGTAGAAGGACAGGACCGTGGGGAGAGAAATGGGGGAATGCCCCGGCCTTCACAGAAGCCCAGGAAGGACCTCCAGTTCTTTCAAATGAAGAGACCTTAAATGCTGATGGAAGACCGGACCCTGAGAAAAAAGGTCCGGAATGCCCTCCACTAGATCTGTCGTAGAACCTCGGTAGGAGTGGGAAGGGGGGGGGGGGGGGGGAACACGTAAGTAGTAAAAACTCCTGCCAAGGGGAAAAAACAGGGCGTGCACGCCGCATGCTTCCGGATCTCCTACTCGGAAGAGAAGGAGGGAAGCTTTCGCATAGTGGGAGGGATTCCCTGTAGAAGGAGGGATGTGGAGGGTGCCACAGTCCACCGGTCGGGACCGGAGCATGTCTGAAAATGGACGGCCACCGAACGAATGCTTCGTGCATGCGGATGAGGGAAGGAAGTAACGCAGAGGCTACCAAGGCTTGTGGGGTGGCTATGAATCATGAGCCAGAGGAGGAAAAAACAGAAGGAGAGGAATAGGCTAGGTCTAAGCTCATTCCCCATCGGAGACTGGCACTATACAGAATTAGCCAGGATATGATGGCTGTGCAAAAAAACTCCACCTGAGGAGGAAGCCAGGCAAGGGGAGTCCACTGTATTGCTAGCCCTATACCTCAGCAGAGGAGGGGCCACCTGTATAAGCCACCGAATGCAGTGCTACAAGAGTCCACCACCTGACGAAGGGGCTGTGCAGTAAGAAACCTAGTATGTAGTGGTAACGCAAATACCACTCCCCCAGTAGTAGCTAGCGCTTGCCCGTCAGTGCAAAACTGAGGTGGAGGCCTGACTATCCCGTAGAAGCCATGTACCATACTGCTCCAAAGAAGTAGAGCTACCGTAAAAAACTCTACCTGGAAGGGCGCTGAACAGGAGCAACTACCAAAGCTAGCGCCAGGGTAGGACCCCTACCTGAGGGGGACGCCCCACTGCAGAGACCACGAACTCAAGCATTAGCGTAAGCTGCACCTGTGGAGGAGAACACGCTGTAGTAGCTAAACCAGAGTGCCAGCAGAACCACCTTCCCAGAGAAGGAGGAGTGGTGGATAGAGAATATAGAGTCAGTGAAAACACACTCTACTCGCTGGAACGTACTCACCATATTATGTGCAATGGTGCACGCACTACGCATTGCTGCGAACAATATCATGACCGACTGGAACAGATGAGGCCCATGGAGATCAGGGGTCCCACAGGACACATAGGTGATGCTAGGTAACCACCTGAGAAGGCAGAGGAAGATATAATCATGCCCAAAACCAGCAGCAAAGAAAGAAGAATACAATGTGGAATAGCCACCGAAATCCATATACCACTAGATGAAGAGTACCGGGCACTCACGGGTACCAACTGATGCTATGTCCCACTTGGAATAAGCTAAGGCATCATAAGATGATTAATTATTCCCCCGCTAGGGGATCACTTGTTGTAGAGGGTAATGCAACAGGAAGCACGGTGATGTGCAACACTCCGCCTATGTAAAGGATAGTGCGACAGTCAGGACTGTATCTAATGGTAGTGAAATTACTCCACCTAAGAAGTGGAATGCTCTATGAAGGGGGATTAATGCCCACGGTGGGAACTAGAGCATATGGCGAGTCCTGTACCCTGTGGGAGTGCAATTATTGCACCTAAGTAAGGGGGTAATGCATACAGCACACCTTGTAACCAGTGATAATGTCATCACGCCACCTATGGAAGGTAATGCATACAGCAGGTACTGAACTCAGCAGAGATGCCATTTTGCCACCTACAGAAGTGGGAAAAAATACGTCCGTTACTGAACCCGTGTTATTGTACTTAGTCCACCAATAGCAGGGGAATGTATAAGGCAAGTATTGTATCCCATAGAAGTGCAATAACTCAGTCGATGGAAGGGGGTAATGCATACGACAGTACTGCTGGCCACCGTAGACGCAATCCTGGGAGATTGCGCCGGATTGATGTCAGGGTCTGAATCAGTGATTCCCCCCGTCCGTTCCCCCCCCCCCCCTCCCCTCGGACTGACCCTCTCCAGGAGGGAGGGTGTGTCTGAGCGTGACCCGGGGAGGAAGGGTGGGGGTGCGAGATATTCAAGGAGAAAAAGACGACCCATCGTGGCCAGCTTGCGCGTAGGTTTACCCCTCAGAATCTCGCCGCTGGCAGTTGCGGACTGCGCAGGCAGGGACTTATCAACCAAACTACCCGGAGGGTGGAATGGGAATTTCTAGAGGCCCATCCATCGGATTGCGCAGGCGGTGCATTATCAACCAAACGACCCAGGAGGGTGGATTGGGACATTCAGAGGTACTCCATTGGAATGCGCAGATGGAGAATTATGAACCAAACGACCCAGGAGGGTGAATTGGAAACTGTCAGAGGTCCTCCATTGGATTGCGAATGTGGAGGATTATCGACCAAACTGCCCTGGAGGGCGGACTGGGAACCTTCAGGGTCCTTTACTGTACTGCATTGGTGGAGAGTCATCAACCCAACAGCCGCTCCTCCTGTGTCTGGAATAGAGCACGGACCCAGTCTGGCACCGCATGGTTAATGTGACTTTTTTTTTTTGAACCAGAGACCATGACATGGTGTAACGGCATTACCACTGATCTACCAGCGGTGATAAGGCTGGATAAGAGGCAGGAAGGAGGTTAATCCTGCATATAGCAAGTGCACTGCATCTAGATGGGGGTCCCCTTCCGATACCGGCCTAACAGAAGTGGCCGGCCAGGAAGGGGTAAACAGAACAAAGGCAGTGCCAGCGGCTTCTGAGGGCGGAGGACTGCTAGGCGGGAGAATTCGTGCCAGTGCGCTGCCCCTCCCCCTCATATATCCGGGAAGAAAATTGCGGCCTAGCATGCCGCGAACCGGGCCTAAAGGTTGATGTGCGGCCGACCGGGAGCCCTGCCGGTCGGCCAGAGTATCGCAGAACGGCAGACGTGCACTGCTGTGTCCCCCTTCACACGCCAGCTCCCGGAGCCCGCCCCGCGGGTCGAGAGAAAAAAGCAGGGCTGGAAGGAACCGCCCCCTGTAAGCTCAACGGAGCTAACCCTTTGCGGCGCCCGATGAAGTTCGCGGCCCTTGAACGTGCGATTGTGGAACAAGTAAAAGCCTCGCAGCGCATGCAGTCATTAACCCTTTTCGGCGCGGCGCATGGCGCCCCCCCGCTTCCAAAAAGGGCGGATGTTATGTAGAAAGTCCGCCTAAGTCGGATATCGGGGAGCGGGATTCATCCGCTCCCATCCCTGCCTGTTCGGCTGCCCAGGCGGAGGACAAGTAATTAACCCCCTATGTGCTGAAGTCCCATCGGCACCGAGGGGGAAGAGGAAGCCTGTCCTCAGGGGTACTGGGCAGAAGGCGGGGGAGAAGTAATTAACCCCCTATGTGCCTAAGTCCCATTGGCACCGAGGGGGAGTCAGGGAGCCTGTCCTTAGGGGTCCTGGGCTACTGTAAGTGGGGCCCAGTGCTATTAACCCTATAGACCCTAAGAAGCGATGCCGCCAAGGGGAAGAGGGAGGGGGGGAAAGGGCTAACCATACTTACCTAATCTCGTGTACTTACCTCATCTTCATCCTCTTCTCTTCACCCTCCCTAAGTGGACCCTCAAAGTCACCTCTTCCAGCAGGGTCACCTCCTCAGCAGCTGGCACCTGAGTGGCAGGAGTCTGGTATGGCGGGAGGGTCTTCTTCTTGGCGGACCTAGGTGACCCCTTGGCTGGCGGGAAGCAGCGGAGCGAGGCTGCCCTGGATCCTCCTTTTGCTTCTGTGGGGAGGTTGAGCGGTGAAGGACTCCGACACTGGCCTCGCTACCCGGGATAACAGAGAGGCTAGGCGACTCTGTTTGCCCAAACCTAAAAGGGAAAAAGGAAAAATAAAAAAGAAAGAATCGGCTAAGTAAGCCGCCCTGCATAAGGCAGGGAGGTCTTGCCTCCTATGACACTAAGCTAAAACTGAAGCTCTCTCTCCAGGCTGGAGGGGGTATAGCTGCCAGGCGAGGGGCTAACAGCTTTTACTAGTGTCAACGCCTCCTAGAGGACATAGCTATACCACGGTTCCTGTGTCCCCCAATGAATATGGGCGAGAAATATGGGTATGTCCGGGTTCAGCTCTGAACCCGGACAACCCCTTTAAGGTTTTAGCCACATGATCAGTGTTTTGCATTAGTGATTGTTAGGGGTACCAATGAGCAATAAAAAACAAAAAACTGGAATACAGTTATACAAATTGAATAAAGCGCAAATGTCAAAAATGAATAGCTCCTAGATGGGAAAAATCCACTCAGCATATACAAACTATAATATAAAAATAATATTCAAAAATATATCTTTATTGAAATCGATAAAACAAATAAATAGATGCATAAATTGGTAAAGAATCACAATCACATGGAGAGTGCACACAATACGTCGGGACATCCAGTTATAGCATTACAAGTAATGGAAAAGGTGTGATGGGGAAACAAGTATAGATAAATACAAAATCAAACCATGTGGCTCTCCCACCTAGATAAAAGACCATTGTTCTCTCATTAGTGTGGTGTGTATGGGGTTAAACTGGCAGGTGTTCAACCCTCTAGTTCAGTGGTTTAACACTCTAAATGTATTTTATTTTTATTTTTTTGGGGGGGGGGGGGGGGGGGGGTAAGTACAGTCGTTCAGTAACATGCTATGGCTAAGGATTTCTATATCCTTAGTCTTTTTCTAAGTAATATAAGATTTGGGATCTTTTCTACAGTGTATTTATTCCTTTTACATTGAAAGAAGCTCATTTTTATTATATTTTTAGTACTTTGTAGTAAGCAGATATTAAATTACATGTACCTGAATATTCAAGAAGTAAACAACCCAGTACAAAACAGTTTATGCTGCTAGTCAGAGGATGGCGAAACTACACACCACCCCCGACTAGGATATATAGCAAGTACTGTCACGTCTGGGGGAGACGTGGGCCCGAACAACAGTTCTGTAAATAATACTGTAAGTCAGTAATTATAAAAACAGAGGCGACTGCATGGTACTGGGAAAGGGGACAGGAGCTCCAAAACGCTCCTAGCTTTGCTGTTGCACCACCATCATTTACTATCAATACCGCTGCAATGCTCTAGAAGAGAATGGATACTATACATTTACTGTGACCATCATTAGTACACAAAACATAATAAAAAGTAGAATTTCTAGACAAGTCAACTCTCCTTCATGTTGTGGAGCTACATCTCCCAGAAGACATAATCTAACGTAGAAAGGTGCAGAAAGCCGGCACTGATTCGATCCAAGTAAAAAAAAGCTTGCACAAAGCATGCTGAGTTAGGCTACTTTCACACTAGCGTCAGGGCTCTGCTTGTGAGCTCCGTTTGAAGGCTCTCACAAGCGGCCCCGAACGCATCCGTCCAGCTACCAATGCATTCTGAGTGCACGCGGATCCGCTCAGAATGCATCAGTCTGGCAGCGTTCAGCCTCCGCTCAGCAAGCGGACACCCGAACGCTGCGTCCAGACTTACAATGTAAGTCAATGGGGACGGATCCGTTTGAAGTTGACACAATATGGCTCAATTTTCAAACGGATCCGTCCCCCATGGACTTTCAATGTAAAGTCTGGACGGATCCAAACGTCTGCATTATAGGAGAGGATCCGTCTGTGCAGACACCAGACAGATCCTCTCTGAACGCTAGTGTGAAAGTAGCCTTACTGTCAAGTTCCTTAGGGCCATGCGCAGGAAGGCTTACGAGACGGCACGGTCCTCCACCAGACCACTGATCGCAGTGAGTAAACACTACTGTGCTAGATCAATCTCTTTACCCATCAAACTGACTAATGAGTATTATAACCACAATTTACAACCTTATGCACATACACTAACTTATGGAGATACTAATTCATATGGGCCTATGAGAGTCATATAATCACATTAACATTCTGTGGAACACCCAAACAACTATGAGAAAGGCATAAGTGTGTTTGGATATTTTTTTTAGGATTGCATTTTACTCATTCAGGGCTACACATCATTTTTTCAATTGGTCTTTATTAAAAATGTTCAGCTGTTTCAGATATACAAGAATTAAAACGTCTGTCTGCAAGTTGTCACCGTTTTCTTTGAATCCCGTCATCTGTCGGCTCGTGTACTTTTATCTCTGATCTACTGAACTCAAATACTTATTTAAGCCATACTCCTATCTGTTTGATAACACTTGAGCTCTAATGAGAGTTTATGAGGCCAGAACTATTTTTAACAGATTTTTAACTCTTGTGCCTCAGAAAAGGCTAAACATTTTTAATAAAGACCAATTGAAAAAATGATATTAATCCCAATAAATGTAATTATAAAACAAATTGTCCCAAAGTTATCCATAGCCTTAGGCCTCATGCATACGGCCATTGTTTTGGTCCACATCTGAGCCGCAGTTTTTGAGGCTCGGATGCAGACCCATTTACTTCAATGAGACCGCAAAAGATGCGGACAGCACTCCGTGTGCTGTCTGCATCCGTTGCTCCGCTCCGTGGCCCCGCAAAAAAAAATATAACCTGTCCTATTCTTGTCCGTTTTGCCGACAAGAATAGGCAGTTATATCAATGGCTGTTCGTGCAGTTTTGCAAATTGCGGAAGGCACACGGACGCCATCCGTTTTTTGCGGATCTGCAATTTGCGGACCGCAAAACACACAATGGTCGTGTGCATGTAGCCTGAAAAGGGGTTATGAGCATCGGATACTCTCCCTTGTCCTATTCTGTATAGTGCAGGGCAAGGGCTTTTTTGTTTACATTGGCACACTGCTAGGCGGAGGCTTCCGCCAAGAAGTGTTCCCGGTGAAGTCACCGGCTCTGATGGGCAGGCTTTAGCAATAGAAGCGCTCATTAGTAATAGTGCACAGGTGGCAACCATATGCACACCCACATATAGAGTCACAAAGAGGGCTCTGAATGCCATCTATGGCACACGCGACATATGTTCGCCACCACTGGCTTACAAACTACTTTTTGGTCAATGCAAAATAATTAAAGGGGTTCTACAGTTTGTTTTAACTGATGATCTATCCTCAGGATAGATCATCATCAGCATCTGACCGGCGGGGGTCCAACACCCGGGACCCCCGCCGATCAGCTGTTTGAGAAGGCAGCGGCGCTCCAGCAGCGCCACCACTGGCCCAGTCACGTCATGACTAGTATCAACTAGCCTGGGCGGGGTTAAGCTCCATTCAAGTGAACGGAGCTTAGCCCCGCCCAGGGCAGTTGATACTAGTCGTGACGTCACTGGGCCAGCAGTAAACAGTGAGAAGGCCGCGGCGCTGCTGAAGCACCGCTGCCTTCTCAAACAGCTGATCAGCGGGGATCCCAGGTGTCGGACCCCCGCTGGTCAGATGCTGCTGATCTACCCAGAGGATAGATCATCAGTTTAAACAAACTGCAGAACCCCTTTAAAGCAAATCAGCACCTGTTTCTATGAATGGAACAAACAATACTGCAATTATAGTACACAAATCCTACAGGAGCAATGTTACATAGGTGGTAACTGAACAAACAAACATTAGTCACCTGAGTGCAGCCATATTGGAAATAGAGGGGGAATGAGAGCGTGAATGGATACTTGGAGAAGACACTGAGCGACTCTGGCTGTGGAGGGAGGAATAGTTTTGGAAAGGAGACACTGTTGGGGAATCTCCTTTGGACACACTGCGCAGGTGGGCTGTCAGCGAGCTGTTCATCCCATGCAGTGGGGTACCCAAATGATCAGGATATTTCAAGACTGCATTCTGTTCCTACATGTAAAGAAGACACACAAAGAAACAGATTAGTTTAAAAGAATCTTCACAAATGTTTGCACAAATTGACATAAATCAATAGTCCAAGAAACTTTGAGAAAGGTCTACTTCTCATGTTAGGGTACTTTCACACTAGCGTTTTTCTTTTCCGGCGCTGAGTTCAGTCCTAGGGGCTCAAATCCGGAAAAGAACTGATCAGTTTTATCCTAATGCATTCTGAATGGAGAGTCAGTCCTTCAGGATGCATCAGGATGTCTTCAGTTCAGTCTTTTTGACTGATCAGGCTTTTCAGAAAACCGTAGCATGCAGTATTTTTACCTCCGGCCAAAAAGCCTGAACACTTTGACTGAACGCCGGATCAGGCCTTTTTTTCCCATTGACTTGCATTAACGCCGGATCTGGCACTGTGTGTTCAGTCAAAACGGATCCGGCTTTTGCATGTTAAACCCGAAAAATGTGAAAAAAAAGTTAAAGTCCATAAATGGCGAATCCGTTTTTTCCAATGCATTTTTTCATTGTGATCAAAATCCTGATCAGGATTGAAATGTAATCCGTTTTCACACGTTTTTCCGGATCCGGCGGGCAGTTCCGGTGTCGGAATTGAACGCCGGATTAAAACAACGCTAGTGTGAAAGTAGCCTTATCAGCCGTTTACCTCCCCCCTTGTTAATTGCTTTTCCCTTTGAAAAATGCTTTTATTACGTTTCAAGATGGACCATCCTAACAGAGCAGAAGCTGAACCATAAAGGAATACTTGAAGATTTCCGCTGAGGGCAGCAGAAGAGATTGCAACTCTGCACAGTAATATTTGTATGTAACTTAGTAAAAGAGGAGTTAATTTACTGTTCATGAAGATTCATTCTATATGGCTACTGACCTCAGCATCTATATGGCTACTGACCTCGGCATCTAAGGTTTAAAAGGCTGAAGGTGGCCTCCTGACGAAGCCATCTTAGTGGAGAAACGAGCTTCGAGGGTTTTTCTTTTTCACTGAGTGGACCAGACCATCTCCACTATGGGTATATATTGATCTTTTATTGTCTACTTGACTGTTCTCCGGCACATTGTTATGCTATTCCTGCATTAAAGGGATGAGTCTTAAAGGCTATGGACACCTTTGTGCACTAAAAATCAGTAACCCCATATCTTACTGTAATGCAGCACATAATAAAATTGCACTTGTTAAATTTACTGGTATCAGCTTTGCTTCACATGCACTCAGAAATGCTCTTCTATGAGATTCACTCACTGTTTCATGATTCCTCAGCTCTGTGGGCATTCCTGTGGATTTCACATGCACCAGCACAAGCTCTGCTGCCCCGCCCCCACATCCTGCTGCACAGCTATCAGCCACTTCCATACAGACTGCCTGTAATCAGCAGATCTATTTCTCACTTTCCATTCTGTAGAAAGTCCATTATTTCTAGACACAACAGATATTTCTGCTGATAACATTAGTGCAGCGATCTACAGTCAGAACCATGGCGTTATAAGCCTGATAAAGATCTCATTACTGACGCACTCGCTACCTGCACTCTCTTCTGAATACAGTATTGTGTGCAGTCCGCACACTGTGCGGTCACTTGTCCCCCAGATTAGTACAGTGTGACGACACACAATGCTATGTACACATAGAAGTACACAGGGGGGAGATTTATCAAAACTAGTGCAAAGGAAAACTGGTTTAGTCGCCCATAGCAACCAGATTCCTCCTTTTATTATAAAAAGTGTAACCATAATGTAGTCTGGAGCTGCTCCTGGTCAGAGAGATGTCCATGAGGGCTTCATGTGTGCCGGACCTGGCAGCTTCTGATACAGCGCCCCTGACTAGGAGGAAGGAGAGGGAGACAGTTCGCGCTCCCGTGTGCACACAGGAGGAGTTACAGAAAATCTGTCAGATGACTGATACTCTGTAAACTCACTGAGAGCAGCCTGCTGTGTATAGGAAGCACAGCAGGCTGTAGATAAAAAATAATAAAATAAAAAAACGGAAAAAATATAAATATGACCAATTGTAGAAATTATTTTCTCCACAAAATAAATTAATCAGTGTAATTATTATTATTTTTTTTTTACAAAGGTGTCCATATCCTTTAACATGCTCTTGTGGGTGCCATGGTTATATACACTCTGACCACTTGCAGTGGTATATAGTGGGAAATAATATTCCTTTTCTAGTTATATTAGTTGTCTCTGTCGCGCATTGTGTGGTGCTAGTACATAATTACATCAGCAATTTTTCAGCATGACATCACCTTTATATATTTAATATTGCACCTTTTTACCACATACTAGATGGCTGTTACTCATTATCAGTATTATTCTTTTTAGTTAATCTTAGTCCATAGTGGGGATATTTCCTTGTGACATCCCAAGACATGGTATACTTACCCGCCCTTTAATTATTATTTGTTGAGTAGTTCATTGTGCAACTGGTCTCACAAATACTACTTTATCTATATATCGACATCAAATTTTTTGTACTTCAGTGACCTAGTTTTGTGTGTATTGATAGGCATTTGATTCACATATTTTTGGTCCACTCAGTATGCTTCCCTGTTTGCAGCAGTATTGTGGGCTTATGTTCCACCTTGCCCTCGTCTTGTCTACATGTTACTTGTTTAAATTATTCTCAATAAATATTGATTTTCTATTTATTGTGTATTTTTTGTATAATAGGGCTTATTAGCGCGTCTTTGTAGGTTTACAGTTCGGTTTGGCTAGGCCCTTCTAATTGGTTGCCGTTATTAGATTCTTATTAGTAACTGGGACTGAAGGTTACCCAGATCCCGATCGTTTGAGCAGGTGTCCGGCTGTCACTAGACAGCGGGCACTTGCTCCTCCTGGCACAGGACACGCGTGCCAGGCTACACCTGTAACACCATTAAAAGGCGCATCTGCAGGTTTAGGCTGCTCGAGACCACTGTAAAAACACAAATGGACGGTCAATAACAGGTTAAAAGATTAATCAGGTGACAATAGATATGGGCTACAGACAGAAAGCTTCTCTGCAGATTTTTACTCTTAACAGGACTGAGCAGCATGCAATATATGAAAACACACAGAATAGATGTGAAGCTGTCAATAGCCTTTAAGCTTCACATTGGCATTTCAGGAGTCCTGGCTTTTACAGGGAAAAACGTCACAGTCCAAACTTTGTTCACATTGTTAGGGTACAGCTGCACGATCCGGTTTTCTGATGCAGTTTTCGAAGCCAAAATCAGGAGCAGGATTGAAAGTGAGAGAAAGTATTAAAGTGTACCCAAGTCAAAAAAAAAAAAAAAGTTTGCATAGTGGTTGTGCTCATTTGTACAATCAAAACTATGAAGGAATAGTCCTATATTTGGGCTTCCCTACTGTATTTTTCAGCCTAATTATTCTGCTCCTCAGCTGCACAATCTAGATGCATTTCTCTCAGAAGCAGGGGGCATCTCCCTTCTGTGAAATGTTCCAGCACTGCTGCGACATTCTTTCCCTTACTTCCCACTATGTTTGTTTTCAGCTCCTAGCTCACAGAACAGATAAGGAAGGGAAGAACACACTTACAGAAAGGTATGAGGGCCCTGTAATCTTCAGATGCAGTGTAGAAGCAGCTCTTATCAGGCTAGAAGCAGCTCTTTTATCAGGCTCAGGATCTCATCTAGCTCTGACACCCCCCAACTTCCTCTCTGCCATATTCTGTGTGTTATGAGGCATTGATGTTGTCTGGCAAAAGGCAGCGAATTGCAATTTAGGTGTGAAGTGATATAGATATATATATATATATATATATATATATATATATATATATATATATATATATATATATATATATATATATCTATATCTATATCTATCGAGGGTCCAAATGCCAGAACCCCTGCAGATCAACTGTTTGAAGAGAATGCAGCGCTCATATGAGCATCGTTTTCTCTTCTCCGTTTACCTGCTTGCCGTCAACATTGCAGTGGTGAGCAGTGTAATTACAACTCTGCTGCTCCCATTCACTTCTATGGGACAGCTCTGTAGTATACACTTGTATAGGAATGAGCCATCCCATTGAAGTGAATGGGATGGGATGGCTTCCTGTAATTACACCTGCTCACCTCTGCTGTTGCGACGGCGAGCAGGAAAACTATGAAAAGAAAGCTGCGCTGGCATCTTGCATGTCTTCTCTTCAACTAGCTAATTGGTAGGGGTGCCGGGAGTCGATGTGAAGCCGCTGATCTGATATTGATGACCTATCCTGAGGATAGGTCATCAATAAAAATAACTTGGACAATCCCTAGAACATAAAACATATTTCTGATAAATATTTCTTTTTTTTTAAATCAAAAATCATTTTAATTGATTTTAAATAAAACTATCAATAAAATACACATTTGTACACAATGACCAAGATCCTGTCAGTCATTTACATGGACAGAGACTTGATGCAATGACATTACAGAGTAATACAAAGATTTTGTTAGATAACAAATTTTACTTTCATCCAACTCCCCCCCCCCCCACCCCCCCTGAAGTTTGTCTTGCAGAGAGATGATTACACCACCCTACCCTCGCTATATTTTAATAAACAGTTCACAAAGGATGTCATATCCACATAAGATAACAATAAGTTGAACACTCAATGTCCTCTCAGACAATCCCTAGTCAGTGCCAGCGAAGCTAAGCCTCCAGATTCAATCCAGCCCTGCCATATTGACCAGCATTTGTTTGGCCATTTTCTTTTGACATATACCCCTCTTTCAAGCCGTAGAATCGTATTCATCCTATTTATATATTCCTGCTTGCTAGGAGGCCTATTTCTTATCCAATGCTTAGTGATTAGAACCCTTGCCTGGAACAACATTCTGTGAATACATAAGGATAGTTTATCATTTAATCCTATGGAGTCTAGTATACCCAACACACAGATTCTGGGATCATTGGGCAATCGTATCTGAATTGTTACGGCTATGATTTCTCGTATCTCTTCCCAGTACTTTCCCAACTCTCGGCAGTTCCATACGATATGAAGCAGTGTCGCTTCAGTTGCACCACACATAGAGGGGGTAGAGGGTTGTACACTGACATTTTGTAGTGAGCCAGACACAGCAGCAGCCCCCCCACTTGCCTCCAGCTCCGCAACGTGGGATCCGCCATCTTAGGAGCAGGCGCCTCGCTCCACCAGGTAATCGGCCGAAGCTGCTGCATGTTCTGTCCCCGCTTCCGACAGAGCACCCTCATGTACAGGGTCCTCTTTTGTTGGGGGGTACTCGGGTGTATTGTTCCAGGCACGCCGCAACTTCCGCTGCTTTAGACGGTGCGGCCGCGCCATGTTGCTTTGCCGGAGTCGGTCCCGCCGCTTCCTTTTGTGGCCGAGCGGGTCATACTGGCCTGGGGTCCAGAGAGGTTCCTCAGCAAGTAGCAGTAGTGCCAGGCTGTTTTAGTGTATCACAGCCACAGGATGACTGAGGATTCTGCCAGCGCTGCCCGGGAGCTCAAGCGCACACGTCCTTCTACATTGCCGGCCAGGCCACGCCCCCCTCTGATTAATATTTCTAAACTTTTCTACATTCATTTGAAAGCTAATAAAATTACACAATATTAATATAATTTTTTTAAGCTGGAGTCAGTACATTTCTATCTACTCCACAGCCCAGGATAATACTCCTTCCTTTTGAATCCACACCTGGATTTGGCTTCAAAAGCTACATAAAAAAACCTGCACGTGGTCGTAGCCTCCGGGTCACAATTATTCGTAATCAGAACACTGGAATATGTAGCTGTAATGCATCACACTGTAGTAGTATTATAGGAAGGCATATGTAATTAAGCTAACACATATATCCTACCATACAGCATATCATATTCTTTACTTTTAGATGTCTTACCTCAGATTTCACTTTCCTTAAAGCCCATACCATATGTGAGCCCTGCACAGTGTCATACGTCATCACTATGGAAGGGTCAGCATTGGTGAAAACAATCCTCAAAGTGTGGTCAGAAACATACTGTACTCGAGTGTTGCCGAATATACCTACAATCACAGTCAAAGGTTTTGTTTTGTTACTAAAATAAGCAAAAAGCACCTTAAATAATGCATGCCCCCCTATTTAAGGTAGATAGAGCCATAACTCACCTCCCGATCTGCAGACCAGAGGAGTGATTTCATCTAATGGATGCAACATGCTGAACATGGTTGGCAATGGTTCCCTATAAAAATAATAATTTAAATTAGAGAATTTTTTTTTTTTTTTTTGGTGAAACATGCCATGTAAAGAAAATGCCCTATTTAAAAGGGTTATTCCGGGTTGAGGCAACTTTCTACTTTTGGCCAGTACTGCTTTCCACCTAAAGAAATAAATCCACTCACCTACCCCCTGCTGTTCGTTTCCAGCTCTGAGGCTCCTCTCAGCCATGCTTCTGGTAACAGGTACACACACACATTCGGATGGGGTCATGTGTGCTGCTGCTGCAGCCAGGACATGTCACTGCTGATGCCAATGATTGGCTGCAATGGTGCACGTGACCCTGACTGAATTTGTACATTCCTGAGACCAGAATCATCACTGAAAGGAGCTACTGTGCTGGAAGAGAGCGTTAGGGAATAGACAAGTGGATTTCTCTTTCATTAGGCACAGCACACTACTGGCCAAAAGTTAATGAAAAAAAATAAAAAATAACAAAAACACATGCCAAAACCTGAAATAACCCTTTAACCCCTTCCCTACCATGTACTGCGCTGGAGTGATAGGCAAACATAGCGCCCGCTTGCACGTGCAGTGGGAGTCATGGCCGGAGGGTCTCCGCTGTTTTAAATAATGCTGATCGGGGTAATTAAAGCCTTTAGATGCCGGGCTTCTTACAGGCATCCTCTGCGGCCAATGAGGGTGCTGGTAACAGTCTGCCTACAGCAGGGCATGATGGGATTTGTAGTTTTACAACAGTTTGCCCATCCCTGACCTAGGGCATTTATGCTTCAATTCTTACTTTGGCAAGCAGGTAGGAGGTCAACATAAGAAATGAGCAATTCTGACATTTAAATGAATAAAAAAAATATATAAAATCCATGAATGTTCAGAATAAATAAAAAAACACGAGATTTTTGTATAACTTACCAGTAAAATCTCTTTCTCGCTCTTTCCTTGGGGGACACAGAAGACCTTGGTATAGCTCATCTCCATAGGAGGCGTGACACTAAGTGAAAACTGTTAAGCCCCTCCTCCACAGCTATACCCTCAGCCTGGAGAGAGAGACTGCCAGTTGCGTGTCCAAGTAGTGAGAAAAGGCAAAGTCCAAAAGTGGAACCAACAAGCCAACTACCCAACGGGTAAAACAAACTCTGAAACCGTGCAGAGAAGAACAAAGAATGGGTGGGTGCTGTGTCCCCCAAGGAAAGAGCGAGAAAGAGATTTTACTGGTAAGTTATACAAAAATCTCGTTTTCTCGCCCAGTTTCCTTGGGGGACACAGAAGACCTTGGGACGTTCAATAGCAGTCCAAGAGGGGAGGGACCACAGCACCAAGGCGAAGCACCCGAAGGCATCAAGAAACCGCCACCTGCAGACCAGGCGACTTTAGGCAGCATACGCCGAAGACCGAGTATGCACCCTGTAGAACTCGGTAAGGTGTGCAAGGAAGACAGCGACCTCCTTGCACAAATACATGGCCGAAGCCTAATGCCTCTGGCCCAGGAGGAACCGACAGCTCTGGTGAAATGAATGGTGACACCAAAAGCAGAACCCTGCCCTTGGTGCGGCAACCACAGCAATAGCCACTCTGAGAAAGCGGAGGAAAGCCACCCTAGAGGCCGTCAACCCTTTGCGCAGACCTCCTGGAAACACAAGAGACCAAAACGTCGACAAGAGTCGGAGATCTCCAAGTAAAAAACTGCAAGGCCCAAACAACGTCCAAATCGGTGAAGTGTCCGTTCCCGGGGATGGGAAGGGGAGGACGACTGCCTCGATGAAATGAAAGACAAACACCACCTTCAGAAGGAAGGAAGAGACGGAATGGAGAACAGCCCTGTCCTGGGGAAAGACAGAAGGCTCGGAACAAGAAGGGCCGCCACTCAGGCACCCGTCAGAGACACGATGGCTACAGAAACACAACCGTACAGGACAGAAGGAGTAGAGAGAACTTCTGTAACAGCTCCAAGGGAAGGATTGGAGCGCCAAGAGCCCAGTATGTAGTTCCCAGGGCGGTACCGGAGGGCAGTACAAAGGAACCCAAAAGCCGCTCCACGGAAGAAGGTCCAGACAGGCGCAGAGGGGCGGGGAACGCTGAAAGAGGAAGGACAGCGCTGACACCTGATACTTCAAGCGACAGAGTCCCAGTCCCAGGTCCAGGCCGGACTGGAGAAAGACAGGTAGAGTGGGGGAACGCCCAGCCTCCCACAGAACCCCAGGTAAAAACCTAAGTCCTACAACAGATACTGGACGAAACACGGCCTGGAGCGAACACTAGCGAGCCCACTAGAGTCGCCTGGGCAAGCGGGTGAAAACCCAATGACCAGGCGCAGACCAGTAACACGGGTAGAACAGTCGGTAGAACTGGTCCCGTCGGCCCCCGAGCAAGGTTGTCCCGTATCCCCCCAGAGTGGGGAAGCAGAAGGACAAACGGACAGGAACCGAAGGGTCCGCCCAGCAACCGCCAGGACAAGACAGGCTAAAGCCGAAGCCAATGTAGCCACCACAGGAAGACGGACTACAGTTCCGGAGTGGGAGATCTAAAGACAATCTTGACCAAATGGTAGTCCTCCCAAGTTACCGAGAAGGTGAGTCCAAAGCAGAAACATTGCCTAGAATGGAAAAACCGCAATCTGCACCCAGCGGGAGGACAGAAAGCGGTAGACCCGGTAACTAGGCACACAGCTAGTACAGCCAGTGTGGACAAGGGAGACTCAAAAGGAACACCAGAACCATCCACATGAACAACCATGCTCTCCCCAGAGGGAAGGGCAGTGAAGGAACAGCCTCTGAAGCGTGGCTGGAACAGAAGCCACATCGGAATGATCTGTACCGAGTGGGAGCCAAACAGAGCCGGCGAGAAAAGGCAGGCGAGACAGAGGCCGGTATAACACCCTCCAACCGAAAGGGGGAGTGGGCAACAGAGAAGCCATAGGACAGCTCAAAAGCAGAACACCGCTACACAGAGACGCCCGGTTCACCGCCTCGCAGAAGGCGAATACCCTGAAGAACCCAAGGTGGAGGTCCTCCGGACCTGGGTAAGCGAGCACCCAAGAGAAGTTGGGTGACCTTCCCAAGAAGAGCGGCCCGAACCTGGTAGCAGATCAGACTGAAGCACCGAGGGCGCCAATCCGGAAAGAATCATACCACACTGCACCCGAAGAGGAGGAAATGGTATTAGGCGAGGGGACCGTAGTCCCGCCAGAGCCAACATAAAATGCGAAGGGCACTGCAGACAGCGCTCTCGACCATGCGACCACTAGCACAGGGAAACAATGCCGCGGAAGGACAAATGGGTACGTATCTAGGAACCACGAACACTCCCCGGGCGGAAGGGCCAACGAAATGAATGAGTACCACCCAGCTCTGTGCAGTAGCGAACAGTAGAGCCCGTCTACTTAAATATAAGGTATTCATTTGTTGTTTATTGGACAACACCTTAGGCTTACACAGGTGGACAGAATGATCTCCTTAGAGAATAGTGCAAGGCTTGCTGCAAACACCGTCTCCCAAGAGAAAAAGTATGTCGCAGGAGGAAAGGAGGCATACGTACGAGTAGCCCCGTAAGCAGTGAGAAGGCCAACCCACCTACGGGACGAGAAGGCATACACGGCCCAAACAACGCACAAGAACGTCCGCTCACTGCAAAAATATCACTCAGCGAAGAGGGCCAGCCACAGAGTGCCACAGTATCTACGGAAGTGCAAACTGAAAAGGAGTTATGCACAAGACTAGTATGGTATGCGATGGAACGCAAACTGACTGCCCCGAAAGGGGGGAAATGTACCTGGCAAACTGCAGTGGGCAAGAATGCAAAGGCCTGCCCCAAAAAGGGGGTGATGCCCAAGGCCGTACCTACGTCAGAGAAGTAGGGCATACCATACTTCGCCCAGAAAGGCGCCATGCACATGGCCACACAGTATCCAGCAGGAACGCAGGAGGTCCACCTAGTGAAAAGGGGGACATGCACAGGGCTATCCTAGCATTAAGTGAGTGTGCAACAATTCACCCAACACCGAAATTTCGTGAGAGTGTAACTACTCCGCCAATGAAGGGGAACATGTGCAAGTCCAGTACAGCACATACAAGGACAGCTTTGAATCTCGTGAGCGTGCAAAATTCCACCCATGGAATGAGGGGTGGTCACGCACAAGGCCAGCACCGTATCCAATGGGAGTGCAAGCGTTCCACCCATGTTAGAGGCCATGCTCAAGGCCAGCAACGTATCCGGTGAGAGTGTAGTAGGCCGCCCAGAAAAGGAAGGGGGGGGGTCATGCTCATGGCCAGCATCGCATCCAGGGAGAATGCGAGCAGTCGGTGAGAATGTGTGTATGTCACCTGAAGGAGGCATGCCCATGGCCGGCAGCGAATCCAGTGAGAGTGCGTACACCGCCCACGGAAGAGGGGTCATGCATATGGCCGGCCGCGGATCCAGAGAGAGTGCAAGCACCCCGCCATGTATAGGGTTCATGCACATGGCCAACAATGTACCGATGAGAGAACAACCACCGACCGAGGAAGTGTATGTATGCCGCCACCCGGGAAGGAGGCATGCCCAAGGCCGGCAGTGAATCCAATGAGAGTACATCATACCGCCTATGGAATGTGGTCATGCACATGGCTGGCAGTGAATCCAGTGAGAGTGCCGAATGCCGTCCACAGAAGGGAGTCATGCCTATGGCAGGCAGCGAATCCAGAGAGAGTGCAGCGTTCCGCCTAAGGAAGGGGGTCGTGCACATGGCCAGCACCGTATCCGGTGAGAGTGCAGTATTCCGCCTAAGAAAGGGGGTCATGCACATGATCGCAACGAATCCAGTGAGAGTGTAGCGTTCCGCCTATGAAAGGGGGTCACGCACATGGCCGGCAGCGAATCCAGTGAGTGCCGTGTTCCACCTATGGAAGGGGGTCGTGCACATGGCCAGCATTGTATCCGGAGAAACTGCAGTAGGCCGCCAATGAAAGGGGATCATGCACAAGGCCAACCCGCAGTTAGGGAGAGTGCAGTATCCCGCCCAGGAGGGGGGTCCTGCACATGGCAGGCACCATAACTGGAGAGGGTGACGAATGTTGCCTACAGAAAGGGCCGCATGCACTTGACCAGCGCCGTAGCGCGGAGAGGGCAAGAAACCGCCTAGAAGGGGAAAATGACCCTGGCAGCACGACACCATGCCGCCTATGGAAGGGGGGCATGTATACAGGCAGCACTCTCAGATGAGGCTGCAGCGTCCTGCGCAGCCCACAAGTCATATATATATATAATTAAAAAAAAAATTGTTTTATTATTTTTTTATATAACACAGCCTCACTGAGGCAGAAAAAGGGAGCCACCTACAGGGCACAGATCCAGCCATACAGGCCCATCGGAAGCCGGCCTGGACCCAAAGGGTTAAAGGGATCCAGCCTGGGGGACGGCACTGCGATCCTCTGGGGGCGGGGGAACCTCCAGGCGGGAAGAATTCGCGCCTGGAGAAGTTACAGCCCCCTCCAACAGAGGCCTGAATTTTGCGGCCTAGCAGGCCGTGAAGCGGGGCCTAAATTTTTTGCGGCACCCGGCTGACCGGGGCCGCACAGTATTTAAAGTACCGGCCGGGCCTACGGAGCGGCACATACCGGCCGCGGGTGCCCACCCCGCGGGCCGGAAGAGCCGGGGCCTAAATTTTTAGCGGCGCCCGGCTGACCGGGGCCGCACAGTATTTAAAGTACCGGCCGGGCCTACGGAGCGGCACATACCGGCCGCGGGTGCCCAACCCGCGGGCCGGAAGAGCCGGGGACCCGGATAGAGCGGGATCGCGGCCGTGAAGTGGAACACAAGTTTGCGGCGCCCGGCCGACCGGAATGTTCCGACGGTCGGCCGGGGCTGTTGAGGCATAGCGCTCATTTGCAGGCCGCGGTGCCCACCCAGCTGTCCGGAAGTGAGGACCCTGCACCCGGCAGCCATTTCACCCCTGGAGCGGGCCCCTGGCCTAGAACAGCGCTCCATATGGCCGGCAGCCACAACCACCTTGCCCCTGGACCGGTGCCCGTGAGAGTAGGGAGGGTCAGGGGCAGCAAGGCGCGGGCCCTCTGGCCCTGAAGCAGTGGCCAGTAAGAGGGAGGGGGACCCTGAGACCGGGTCTGTGAGGGTGGGACGCCTGCATAACCCCTCCGTCAGGGGCAGCTAGGTGCGGACCTCCGCAGCTCCCTAGGCATTCCTCTTGCAGGGACAAGGGTGCCAATGTCCTGGAGGCCAGGAGAGAGGGAGCAGAATGTCACCCAGGGGCCAGCCTAGGTCTAGCAGGGACAGAAGGGTCCAGAGGCCCAGTATGAGGGTCAGGCACGCAGGAGACCGGGGTGGGGGGGGGGGGGGGATGTAGGGCTGGAGAAGCCTCTCTCTTATCACAGCCGTCTTCACCCTCGGTCCGTTCCAGCAGGGTCGCCCCTTCAGCTACTGGCACCATAGTGGCAGGACGCTGGAAGAGGGTCTTGGCGTGCGGGAGACCCTTGCGCTGGCGGGAGCTGGGCTGCCCTGATTCACCTTGCCTTCTGTGGGGGAGGCAGCAGTGCGGGTGACCGGCACTGGCGCAGCTCAACCCCGGGAGAACAGAGAGGTCTAGTGCGTCTCTGTTGTCCCTGATGATCTGGAACAAAAAGAAAAGAAAAAAGTAAAAATCTAAAATTTAAACAAGGAGAAAACAGGCCTGCAGAGCAGGGAGTGTCTTGCCTCCTTGGACACTAAGCAAAAAACTGGCAGTCTCTCTCTCCAGGCTGAGGGTATAGCTGTGGAGGAGGGGCTTAACAGTTTTCACTTAGTGTCACGCCTCCTAGGGAGATGAGCTATACCCAAGGTCTTCTGTGTCCCCCAAGGAAACTGGGCGAGAAAATTGATTTTGTAGGTTCAAATAGGAGCTTCAAAATCACAGCAAAAAAGTATACAAAAAAAATAAATTTGAATCACCCCCCCCCCTCCTTTCTGTATAATCAAAAAATAAATACATGAATAATAAAAAATATAAACATCATTAAGGCTACTTTCACACTAGCGTTCGGGGCTCCGCTTGTGAGCTCCGTTTGAAGGGTCTCACAAGCGGCCCCGAACGTATCCGTCCAGCCCTAATGCATTCTGAGTGGATGCCGATCCGCTCAGAATGCATCAGTCTGGCAGCGTTCAGCCTCCGCTCAGCAAGCGGACAGCGTTCGGGTGTCCGCCTGGCCATGCGGAGGCAAACGGATCCGTCCAGACTTACAATGTAAGTCAATGGGGACGGATCCGTTTGAAGTTGACACAGTATGGCTCAATTTTCAAACGGATCCGTCCCCCATTGACTTTCAATGTAAAGTCTGGACGGATCCGTCTGAACTACTTTCACACTTAGAATTTTTTTTAAACTATAATGCAGACTGATCCGTTCTGAACGGATCCAAACGTCTGCATTATAGGAGCGGATCCGTCTGTGCAGACAGCAGACGGATCCGCTCTGAACGGCAGTGTGAAAGTAGCCTAACACACTCCAAAATGGTATCAATAAAGACAGATTGTCCCGTAAAAAAGTAGCCCCTCACACAGCTCAGTAGATGTAACAAAAAAAAAAAGTTATGGGGGACAGAATATGGCGATGTAAAAAATAATTATTTTTAAAACTCTTTAGACATAAAAACCTAAACATATTAGTATTGTTGTAATCGTATTGACCCAGAGAATGAAGCGCCTGGGTCAGTTTTGCCTCATACGGAAGGCCATGGGAACAAAAATGGTAAAACGGTGGATGAATTACGTTTTCGTTTTTTCCCAATTCCACCCCATTTGGATTTTTTTCCCCCGCTTCCCACTACATTGCAATATCAAATGGTGGCATCAGAAGTCCCGCAAAAAATAAGCCATCATACAGCTATGTGAACGAAAAAAAAAAAAAAAGTTATGGCTCAAGGAAGATTGAAAAATGAAAACACAAAAAAAGCTTCGGTATCCTAAGGGTTAATGCATACAGGCATAATGGGATGCCGCCAGCTCCAGACTCAGATGCCTTTCTAGTGACCAATTCCTTTATAGGTGGTTATATAACTTTCATTGTGGCTAAACTTCTGCCCATAACATTCATATACATGAGCACTGATAAGCACACATACCTTGGTGGACTTTGTGGCACTTCATGTGAGTAGCTGTTGCGCTCAAACAGTAAGCCATATTTTGTGGGCCAAACATTAGCGACCTGAGGAAAACACAAAAAAGATAGGCAAACTAAGCAATAAAAATGTTTACAAGGTTACCGTATTTTTCGCCCTATAAGACGCACCTGGGTTTTTGAGGAGGAAAATAAGAAAAAAAAATTTTTTGAACAAAAAGGTGTGCTTTTGGTGGGTTTTAAACCACAGTTATGGGGTCATCTGTGGATGGCACAGTTATGGGGTCATCTGTGGATGGCACAGTTATGGGGTCATCTGTGGATGGCACAGTTATGGGGTCATCTGTGGATGGCACAGTTATGGGGTCATCTGTGGATGGCACAGTTATGGGGTCATCTGTGGATGGCACAGTTATGGGGTCATCTGTGGATGGCACAGTTATGGGGTCATCTGTGGATGGCACAGTTATGGGGTCATCTGTGGATGGCACAGTTATGGGGTCATCTGTGGATGGCACAGTTATGGGGTCATCTGTGGATGGCACAGTTATGGGGTCATCTGTGGATGGCACAGTTATGGGGTCATCTGTGGATGGCACAGTTATGGGGTCATCTGTGGATGGCACAGTTATGGGGTCATCTGTGGATGGCACAGTTATGGGGTCATCTGTGGATGGCACAGTTATGGGGTCATCTGTGGATGGCACAGTTATGGGGTCATCTGTGGATGGCACAGTTATGGGGTCATCTGTGGATGGCACAGTTATGGGGTCATCTGTGGATGGCACAGTTATGGGGTCATCTGTGGATGGCACAGTTATGGGGTCATCTGTGGATGGCACAGTTATGGGGTCATCTGTGGATGGCACAGTTATGGGGTCATCTGTGGATGGCACAGTTATGGGGTCATCTGTGGATGGCACAGTTATGGGGTCATCTGTGGATGGCACATATATAGCATCTTATGTGTCATCCACAGATCCCCCATAACAGTGTCCCTGTGTAGTGAATGGGGGCCGGCATCTGTTTCTGTAATGGCAGCGGGGCCCGGTGCAGTCACTGTATTCTACTACACCGGGCCCCGCTCTCTGTAGTATACAGTAATCATATCTAACTTGTGGCTTATTGTTTTAAAGTATTCCAATCATCTTAAATCTAGCGCTGTACTACTTACAACTAACTTCTTGGCAGTCAGGAGGCCGGGCGGACGGGCGCTCGTAGCGTAGCTCACTACGCTCACTGCGCCTGCTTCACTCATAAAGTGGGCGGCGCAGGCGCAGTGAGCTACGCTACGAGCGCCATGAACTTAATACTTTTACTAAGTTTTAGGAACAGACTTTTAGCCAAAAACGTGAGTTTAATCGGTTTTTTTTTCCCCATGAAGGCACCAATGAGTGTAGGATGGCATTTTCACAGTGGCAAATATTTATTTTAAGAATATACTTGTATGGCGATATTAATATTAAAGGAATATTCTCATCTCAGACAATAGGGGCATACCGCTAGGACATGCCTCCATTGTCTGATAGGTGCGTGTCCCAGCAGTGGGACCTACATCAAGAACGGAGCCCCGAAAGTGGAGGGCGCACTAAAAATTTACACACAAGAAAACATTTTCCTTACCTGAAAAGGCAGAGGTGCAATATAATCCTTCCCATCTGTGTTGTGGACATTGATACAGGAGCTTTGCAGGATACAGATACATTTCTCTACTCTATCTTCACCTAAGAAGCAGTAGAATAACAGTCAGAACAAGGCCCAATGTCTCACTGACCTAACACTGCATTCCCTTTCACACGCTGGACTACACGGTTCAGATATCAGTGGAGGAGCTGCCATTTGTTTTTCAACGGCCCTCTAACCATGAGGATGGGAGAAAGCAGGACGCACAGGTTTTTATTGAAGTGGTTACCCCACAATATTTTTCATCTATCCACACGATAAACAATGCATTGTGTGGGGTTCGATTGCTGGGACTACCCCGCAGTCCTGAGTACCATGGTCACAGAGTACTCTCTGAATGGAGCTGCATTGCACTTCGGTCCACTGCTCCATTTATTTCTATGGGACTGAGAGCGCTATCTACATCAGTCCAATAGGAGCGAATGGAATGATGGATCAAAGCGCATTGCGGCTCCATTCAGAGAGGGGGTCTTAATCAGTCAAACTCCCCGCAATCCGTTAATTATCACCTACACTGTAGATTACCCTAGAAGGGTTTTTCCCACAAAAAAATAAAATAAAAAAATAATTATTTTCAAACCAGCACCTGGATCTGAATATTTCTGCCATTGATGTGTTTAAAAATGTACTATAGCCAATGAGTTATTCAATATAGTCAATTTGTATAGCGACACCTGTTTGTGCTACAAATCATCCAGAAAAAAATAAAATAAAGTCTCCACAGAGCTCCAAGGAACGAAAAATAAAAAAAGCTATAGGTCTTGGATGCGGCGATGCAAAACTTTTTTTTTTTTTTTTTTTAAAGGGGGTTTTATTCTGCAAAAGTAGAAAAACTAAAAAAAAAAAAAATATATATATGAGGCAGAGCATGGCACTGTAATAACCAGGCATACGCCTCATCACAGCATCAGACAGTCTGTGGACCTGAGCTGAAATCTAGGTCTAACCCTGGCTGACAGATTTCAGTGTTCTTCTACGTTAGAAAACTGTTGTAGAAGATGATGAAAAAAGTTATAGTTCGTGGAATGTGGCAATAAAAAAAATAAAAAGTTTGAACATTTAAGGCCCAAAACAGGCGGGTCACTAAGGGGTTAACTGCTCCCAGCTGTATCTACTGTTAGAAGCCATTCACACGTCCGTATGTGCAGCATCTTGCGGACCGCACATCGCCGTCACTCTCATAGAAAATGCCTTTTCTTGTCAGTTGCGGACAAGAATAGGACATGTTCTATTTTTTCGCGGAACGGAAGTGCGGATCCGCAAATGCGGATCGCACATTTCAGCCCCATTGAAAATCAATGGGTCCGCACCTGTTAAACAAAATTGCGGACGTGTGAATGGACCCTAACAGGAAGAGAGCTACAGCAGAAAGGACACCCCCCCAGCAGTAATAAGGAGAGCTGCAGCAGAAAGGACACTGTTCTCTTTAATGGTAACCTGCACGTTGTCTATATTGCAGTGGTGGTGCCGTGTAATTACACGTTTGTCCCGTTCAAGTGAATGGGGGAGGGAGCCGTAATTACCCTGTACCGCCATTACAATGTAGACAGCTCTCGCACTAATGCTCTAGCCAACAGCTGATCAGCAGGAGCAAGAGTCAGACCCCACGTGATCGGATATTCATGACCTTTCCCGAAGATAGATTATCAATAGGTATGAGCGAATCGACTTCAGATGAAACATCCGAAGTCGATTTGCATAAAACTTGGTTAGCATACTGTACGGAGCGCTTGCTCCGTACAGGTTTCGAATGAAGTTTTATGCGAATCAATTTCGGATGTTTCATCCGAAGTCGATTCGCTCATACCTAGTTATCAATAATAAATATATTTATATATACAGACACTATACCATATTTATATATCAATCTAAACATCTGCATTTGTGTTATAACTTACTTTCTTCATTTTCGGATTTAGTACCAAATACAGTAAAGTCACACCACAGAGCCTGCAGGAAAAAAAAAAAAAACAATAAACTGAATTTATCTCTAAGATATCACCTTTAAACAAACATGTTTCAAGACTGGCAACTAAAAAACTAATGAAAAAAAATTAATAAAATACTATACTGGTACCAGTAAAAAGCCTCTTTCACATGAGCGATACGGATTGTGTCAGGATCCGTTCAGGGAAAATGATGATTACTGTCACCGGTAATCAGATTTTCCAGACCCCACGACAGCACCAGAGAGGATCCGCCCCCAGAGAAAGGAAATCAGCTAAATAAAAAGGTGGCGTCTTGTTTACAGAGCGCGAGAGGGACTCCAACCTAGGGTAGTTTATGTAATTATGTATACATTTTTTTTTTTCCCCTTGCTACACCCTGCGCAACTTAAACAGAGAACCATGACACACCATGGAGGGAATAAGGAAGGGTGCTGTCATGGGGTCTGGAAAATCAGATTACAGGTGATTGTAATAATCATTTTTCCCTTCCCCTTTGACAGCACCACAGAGAGATTACAGAGAAGAATACCCCTTCCTTATGGGGGGAAGGGGGGCACCACTTGGAGAACTTTCTTACAAACAGAAAATCAGAGGAAGAATTTAGTTGGAGTTGATAGAGACGGTAAAAGGTGTAAGGAGAAGACCACGTGGCTGCCTTACAGATTTGCTAAATAGAAACATTAGCCCTTTCAGCCCAAGCGGTAGAGACTGTGCGAGTAAGAATGTGCTCTCAGGAGAACTTCCAGAAGAGATGTAAGCCAGAGAAATAACTGTCCTAAACCATCTGGCTAGTGAACTCTTTGAGGCCACCTTATCTTTATTTATGCCAGAAAGAGAACAAAAAGCGCAGAGGACTTTCTTCAATCCTTGGTTACCCTAGGTAACGTAAAAGGCATCTCCTGACATCCAGGCAGCGGCAAAACCCTTTCCTTCTAATCCCTGGGCTTATCAAAAGTGCTTGAAAAGGTAATCTAAGCTAAGAATACCCAGATGGAAGCATAGGGAACCCAAAGGCTAACAAGAGGTCCGAACAAAAAAAAAAAAAAAAAAAAGGAGAAGTCTGATCAATAAACATCCCAAACGTAGGAAATTTTAATACTAGACACTATACTTAAAACCCAGCATAAACTTATAAAAGAAATCTCATATGGGTTTCTCATCAAGTGTTTATCAAAATAATCATAACAGATTTAACGAAACATCTTAGAGAAGTACTTATCTTGACAAAGAATGATCAATACTGAAGAGGATTGCTGAACACCGATTCCTTTGGTGCAGAATATATTACAAGACAGATGCTTTGATCCAAGATCCACAGGAGGCCCTTTGGGTTTTTTTTTTAAGCATTTCTTCATACTAATCATAATTTAACCCCTTAAGGACACAGCCTTTTTACACCTTAGGACCAGGCCATTTTTTGCAAATCTGACCAGAGTCCCTTTAAGTGCTGATAACTTTTAAACGCTTTGACTTATCCAGGCCGTTCTGAGATTGTTTTTTCGTCACATATTGTACTTCATGACACTGGTAAAATGAAGTCAAAAAAATAATTTTTTTTGCACCAAAAAATACCTAATTTAACAAAAATTTGGAAAAATTTCAAAGTTTCAGTTTCTCTACTTTAGTAATACCCCCAAAAATTGTGATGACTTTACATTCCCCATATGTCTACTTCATGTTTGAATTGTTTTGGGAATGATATTTTATTTTTTGGGGATGTTATAAGGCTTAGAAGTTTAGAAGCAAATCTTGAAATTTTTCAGAAATTTACAAAAACTCAATTTTTAGGGACCAGTTCAGGTCTCAAGTCACTTTGCGAGGCTTACATAATAGAAACCACCCAAAAATGACCCCATCTAAGAAACTACACCCCTCAAGGTATTCAAAACGGATTTTGCATACGTTGTTAACCCTTTAGGTGTTGCACAAGAGTTATTGGCAAATGGGGAGGAAATTTGAGAATTTAATTTTTTGGTCTAATTTTTCATTTTAACCCATTTTTTCCACTAACAAAGTAAGGGTTAACAGCCAAACAAGACTGTATCTTAATTGCCCTGACTCTGCCGTTTACAGAAACACTCAATATGTGGCCGTAAACTACTGTACGGCCACACAGCGGGGCGTAGAGTGAAAGGTGCGCAGTTTGGTTTTTGGAAGGCTGATTTTTATGGACTGGTTTATTTACACCATGTCCCATTTGAAGCCCCCCTGATGCACCCCTAGAGGAGAAACTCCCTAAAAGTGACCCCATCTAAGAAACTACACCCCTCAAGGTATTCAAAACTGATTTTACATACGTCGTTAACCCTTTAGGTGTTGCACAAGATTTAATGGAAAATAGAGATACAATTTCTAAATTTCACTTTTTTGGCAGATTTTCCATTTTAATATTTTTTTTCCAGTTACAAAGCAAGGGTTAACAGCCAAACAAAACTCATTATTTATGGCCCTGATAATCTGTAGTTTACAGAAACACCCCATATGTGGTCGTAAACAGCTGTACGGGCACACGGCAGGGCGCAGAAGGAAAGGAATGCCATACGGTTTTTGGAAGGCAGGTTTTGCTGGACTGTTTTTTTTGACACCATGTCCCATTTGAAGACCCCCTCATGCACCCCTAGAGTAGAAACTCCAAAAAAGTGACCCCATTTTAGAAACTACGGGATAGGGTGGCAGTTTTGTTGGTACTAGTTTAGGGTACATATGATTTTTGGTTGCTCTATATTACACTTTTTGTGCGGCAAAATAACAAGAAATAGCTTTTTTGGCACAGTTTTTTTTTTTTTGTTATTTACAACATTCATCTGACAGGTTAGATCATGTGGTAATTTTATAGAGCAGGTTGTCACGGACACGGCGATACCTAATATGTATACAATTTTTTTATTTATGTAAGTTTTACACAATGATTTCATTTTTAAAACAAAAAAAATGTTTTAGTGTCTCCATAGTCTAAGAGCCATAGTTTTTTCAGTTTTTGGGCGATTATCTTAAGTAGGGTCTCATTTTTTGCGGGATGAGATGACGGTTTGATTGGCATCTATTTTGGGGTGCATATGACTTTTTGATTGCTTGCTATTACACTTTTTGTGACGTAAGATGACAAAAAATGGCTTTTTTTACACCGTTTTTATTTTTTTACGGTGGTCATCTGAGGGGTTAGATCATGTGATATTTTTATAGAGCCGGTCGATACGGACGCGGCGATACCTAATATGGATACTTTTTTTATTTATGTAAGTTTTACACAATGATTTAATTTTTTAAACAAAAAAAATCATGTTTTAGTGTTTCCATAGTCTAAGAGCCATAGTTTTTTCAGTTTTTGGGCGATTATCTTGGGTAGGGTATGATTTTTGCGGGATGAGATGACGGTTTGATTGTCACAATTTTGGCGTACATGCCTTTTAGCACAGATCTGTTCAGCACCATGGACAGCAGGACGCCTGAGAGGCATCCTGTTGCCATGGGAACCTTCCCCGTCTGCTCAGAACTGTGCAGACGGGGAAGGGTAAGGAGGGGATCTGTCGGGGGGCTGTCTGGGGGCTCTTTCCCTCCCCATCGGGGGGCTGCAAAGGCACAGCAGCCCCCCGATGAGAGAGGGAGGGAGCTCCCTGCGCTGTTAACCTTTTCCATACAGCGGTCCGTACGGACCGCTGTATGGAAAGGGTTAAACGGCTGACATCGCATCGCAGATGTCAGCCGTTTATACCAGGGTACCAGCAATGTGCTGGCACCCTGGTATACCCACTAGAAGCCAACGATTATACAAGGGGAGGCGGGCGGGGGATCGCGATCCCGCCTGCCGCACCGCCCGCCTCCCGCAACCCTCCCCCTGCACCTCCCGCCACCATAAAATCATTCGGGGGTGCGTGAATAAAACGTTATTTTAGGCAAATAAAGTTTACCGCGGGGATCAGAAAATGCAGAAATCGCAGCAAACCGCAGGTCTGAATTGACCTGCGGTTTGCCGCGATCGCCAACATGGGGGGGGGTCACGGGACCCCCCCGCGCATTTAGCCTAGGTGCCTGCTCAATGATTTGAGCAGGCACCGGGTTCCAATCACCGCCGGCCGGGCGGCGGTGATCGGAACAACACATGACGTACCGGTACGTCATGTGTCCTTAAGTACCAGGACATCATGACGTACCGGTACGTCATGTGTCCTTAAGAGGTTAAGAAACACACATTTTTTTTTTTTTTTGGGTGGGAATTCTGTGCAGTCATGGCGGATTCATGGAAAGGGAAATACCGGTAAGTCTAATTCAGCTTTTTCCATTTCACCACCATGACGGCAAGACATAGGAGACCTACCAGATTACTTAAGGGGGGCTAAAGCTTGAAGGATCTTCCTACCAAAGGATAGCTCTGAAGATCCTGACAAGTAGAGCCTATAATGCTTAAAGGGAACCTGTCATGTGGATATTTGATTATAATCTAACTAATTATATACAATCATTTACTACTAAAAAGTACCTTAGATGTATTCACTTACTGGTGTGACAGATGGTTACCTCATAATATACACACAAAGATGCCACATGCTAATGAGCTGATTTGAGTCCAGCGTGATGTCATTGAGTCCAGCGTTTATTTAATTCAGAGATATATCCACTCCCCTGCCCACCTGCTGCTGATTCATATGGAAAATAACTAACTGTCACTCAGCAGCAGGTAGGCGGGGAGTGTCAGGAGCTCATAAATATTCAGGACTCCTCATTATGAGCTGGAGATTTTCAATACAAGATGTTGGCAGATTGACTGGGTCAATTAAAGAAAGTGACCCAGCATTTTGCTAAGAGAATCAGTCACTTATTTATGTTGCCCTTAGTTAGAACACCATAAAACTGGTGACAGGTTCCCTTTAATGAAGGTATACACGTTGGACCAGGTCGCAGCTTTGCATATCTGCACCCGCTTTTTCTGCATAGGATGAAGAAACTGCCCTGGTGGAATGCACTTTAACCGGGCATGGAAGGTTCTGAACCCGGTAACAATCATAGATAGTTTACTTTATCCACCTAGCATCGGAGGCCTTAGAGGCAGCTTTCCCTCTATTTTTGCCTCCAAAGTGGACTAAGATTGTCAACCTTCCTGAATTTTTTGGACACACCAAGGTATTAAGGTACTACATGTCTGACATGTAAGGAATGAAATTCCTCCTCTTAGATTTTTTGAGTTATTACAGAAAGGAGGAAGCACTATCTCCTGCTTTCTATGGAAGTCAGAAACTACGTTTGGAAGGAACCCTGGATCTGGTTTAAATATTATTCTGTTGTCCAAAATAGTTAAATATGGATGTCTGATAGAGCGGGCCTGAATTTCCCCTAATCTCCTAGCCGACGTAATTGCAATAAGGAAGGCTGTCTTGAGTGAGAGTGAGTATTTTAACTCAAGCCTCCTCCAAAGGTTCAAAGGGGCTTCTTGTTAGACCCTGTAGGACTATGTTTAAGTCCCAGGTTGAGATTCTAGGTCGGTGCTCAGCTAAATCTGAGTAACAAAAGACGCTTCGGGCTGCAATCTGCACCTTCAGGGTCAAAGGACGGAGACCTAAGTCTAGCCCTTGTTGCAGGAAGTCCAGAATTCTCTGTATATTTGGAACTGACTGATTTAGATTAGTTTGTCCCCACCAGGAGCAGAATTTCTTCCAGATTTTTAAGTAAATTGCAGATTGACTGTTTTCCTACAGGCCTTGAGTTTGGTGAGGACTTTATCTGATAACCCTTGACTTAAGATTTTCGACTCAGGATCCAGGCTGTCAACCTGAATAACTCTGGACGCTGGTGTATTAACAGACACCGAGTCAGGAGGTACGAAGGATCCAGTACCATCAGTTTTTTGAGAATTGAAAAAAAGCTTCTCTTTGGCCAAAACGGTGTTATTAGGATAAGATTTGGTCTTTCCTGAATAATTTTCTGGATTACCTTTGGGATCAGTTGAAATGGAGGGAACGCGTAAGCCAAAGTCCAATCCCAAGTTTGGGAGAAAGCATCTATTGCCCAAGGTTTGCCTCTTGGATTTAGGGAGCAGAATTCTTTCACTTTTGCGTTTACCTTCGAGGCAAACAGATCTATGACTGGAGAACCCCATCTTTCTTCTATGAGGATGAATGTTTCCGGATTTAGCATCCATTCGCCCTCTTCCAGGGTTTTTCTGCTCAAACAATCCGCCACTTGCTTTTGGGAGCCTTTTAGAAGCACCGCCGATACGGATTTCAAATTTTCTTGAGCCCATGAGAAAATCCTTTCTGACAGTTTCATCAGTTCCTTTGATCTCGTTCCTCCTTGGTGTCTCAGATAAGATACCGTTGTTACATTGTCAGATAGAATTTTTATGTGATGACCTTCTATGAAATCAGATGAGGCTTTTAGCATCTCCCATACAGCCCTTAATTCTCTGTACTTTGATGAATTATCCGACATGGCTCTTGGCCAAAGGCCCTGAAAAAAAATGTCCTATGTTTGCTCCCCAGCCTATTTTGCTGGCATCTGTTTGAATTTAGATAAACAGAGTCTTCCACCAACCCACTCCTTTTTCGAGATTTGCGGACTGGGTCCACCATGTGAGTGATGACTTTACATGCTGTGGGATCAGAAATTTTCGGTCCAAGGACACCTGTCTCCTGTCCCAGCACCTCAGTAGCCAAAGCTGAAGAGTTCTGAAGTCGATCTAAGACCAAGGGACCGAAGTTATGCATGATGTTAATACTCCCAAGAGGCTCATCGCCTCCCTGATAGAACATGAATTATTATTTTTTTTTAAATTTTGCAGCTTCCCTCGTAGGCCCGTAGCTTTTTCTTTTGGAAGGAACGAGGACTGCATCTCTGAGTCCAGGAAGATTCCCAAATATGTAATACTTATCTGAGGAAGAAGACATGATTTTTAAAAATTTACTATCCATCCCAGATCTTCTAGTAAGGCTAGGAAGTAAAATAGGTCGTTTTCCATCTGTTTTTTGGAATCTGCCAGTATTAGATAGTCGTCTTATTATTATTAGTATTAGTATTATTAGACCTTGCTTCCTTAGAGGAGCTACAATTTCCACTACTATTTTGGTAAAAACCCTGGGGGCCGGAGAAATGCCGAAATGAGAGGGCTGTAAACTGTAAAAGACAAATTTTCCCTTTTTGATTTTTTAGCGCGAATCTTAGGAACTTTTGAGACTGTTCTCGAATTGGAACATGGTAATATGCGTCTTTAAGA
Source organism: Bufo bufo (assembly GCF_905171765.1). NCBI lineage: Eukaryota > Metazoa > Chordata > Amphibia > Anura > Bufonidae > Bufo > Bufo bufo. The sequence continues at coordinate 461,988,031 of NC_053392.1, read as the reverse complement.
TAGATTGTGCACATTAGCGCGTTCTGTTTTATTAACTGGATTGTGGATGCCAGAGACTCCATCTTGAACTTCCTGTATAGAATATTTTTGTTTAGTCCTTTTAGATTTATTATTGTTCTGAATGACCCATCTGGTTTGGCCACTAAGAAAAGAGTCAAGTAGAACCCCCTTCTTTTCTTGAGATGGGGGAACCTGTGTAATTGCCCCCAGTTTTAACATCTCTAGGACGCCATTCCAGTGTCGCAGACATTTTGAAAATGGGGATGTGACGACATATTTGCTTGGGGGACGAGAGGAGAACTCCATCTTATATCCATTCTCCACTATGTCTAGTAGCCAGGGATTTGATGTCATTCCCCTCCACTGAGAGGAGAACTTCCTCAGTCTTCCCCCAATCCTGGAGTCATTGCCTGTCACTAGCTTTGTTCTGGGGATTAAGGAGGAACCCCCTACCTCGACCGCCCTTTGGGTAACTCCACATCCCCGATTTCCCTATAGGATCTATCTCGACCTCCATAGGGACAAAGAAAAATTTCTCCTGAGGTTTTTCTCCCGGGAAAACTTTTTTCTTATCCGTCGCTTTTTTCCAGGATTTTTGTCCAAAAACGGACCGAGGACATACTCTCCCAAAAAAAGCAATGGAACAGTTTCATTTTTGAGGCCTTGTCACCCGACCATGACTTCATCCATAAAGCCCTCCTAGCAGTATGCGAGTGCGCTGCGTCTTTGGCAGAGAATCTAACTGTTTCCGCTGAAGCGTCGGCCAGGAAGGCAGTAGCTGATCTGAGAAGGGGTAACGAATCTATTAATTCCTCCCTCAGTGTTTTGTTTTTTAAGTGACCCTCAAGTACATTGATCTCACCACAGACGTCGCAGCTATGTTAGTTTTAACGCTGTACATGGCAGCTTCCCAGGATTTACGCAGGAGACTATCTGCTTTCCTTTCCATTGGATCTCGCAACTGGGAAGAGTCTTCAAATGGAAGGGAGGTTTTTTTGTTTACCTTAGCTACCTGTACATCTATTTTAGGTAGATTATCAAACAATGGGGATTCGGAGCATCAAACAAGAGACAATTTTTAAAGTCTCTTAGTATACGAAGACGTTTCTCTGGATCAGACCACTCATCGAGGACTATCAGTTTAATATTTTCGTTTATAGGGAACACCTTTGAGCGTTTGGTTCTTAAAGGGGTATTCCCATCTTAATGATCACTGTTAAATCTGTTATTGATTTAACAGTGATCATTTTTCTAAATATATTTAATTAACTAATTCCCACCCCTTAGAAGAAAATTAACATATACTTACCTGACTGTTGTCTTCCGTCTCCCCTGGTTACGGCCACGGCTCTTCTCCGGAATCGCGGTGGCCGCGCCTGCACAGACTACTACTTCTTTTCTCCCGGCCGGCCGCGCGCAGTCCCGACAGCACACGCTAACGCTGCGCATGCGCTATGGTGATTTCTTCCTGGCCAGTATAGAATACTTGCCAGGAAGAAGTCACCAGGGCGCATGCGTGACAGTGTGCGCGTTCAGTCCAGCGCGCGACCCGGCCGGGAGAAGACTTCAATCAAGATGGAGCCCGCCCCCTGCCGAAACCAGGAAGTGGACAACGCACCGGGAGCAGGTAAGCATGAAACAGCGTGATGGGAATAACCCTTTAAACCCCCAAACATCTCTTCCTGTATGGAATGCGGCTTCTGGACCTCCTCAATGCCCATAGTGGCCCTAACCACTTTTAATAGATCCCCCATATGCTTGGAGGAAAAATAAAAAATTTTTGCATCCTCACTAATCCCCCCCTTCCGAAAGGGGAACGTCGTCGTCGAAATGCCTAGAAGGCGCTGCCTCATCCATTACGTCCCGAGAGTCAGAGGGGACCGCCATCTTTTGTATTTTAAGGGGAAGAGGACCTGGACTGGTTTCTTTTAGTGAAGCCAGGAAGGATTTAACTTTGTCACGAATTATAGTTTTTAATTCCTCCATCAGACGGTTGTACCTCTCTCACAATACATGAGATGCATTCTCTGCATAATTTTTTTGTATATTGCTCAGGGAGTTTCTTAAAACATGAGATGCATTTATAGCTCTTTTTTGGCCATTATTGCACCTCCTTAGAAACCGATCATCAGACCTCAGATCAGGATCCTCCATGGCTTCCCTGCCAATTTATACCTGTGGTATCATTCCAGTGTATCGTACTTTAGGGATGCCACTGCGTCATCCCACCACCGGAAGTGACGTCAGACGCAACCACGTGGGATCTCCGGCCTGCACCTGCTCATCCCACCAGGGGAGAGGAAGGTGCGCACGCCCCTATAGCGCCGGGGAACAGGCATCCGCTTCACAGATGCGAGGCCCGCATTCCCCCCCTGCTCAGCTTTGGTAAGTTACTGCCGGCGAGAGCAGGGGAATAGTCACAGGGGATTTTTAACCCAAGGGAGGTCCCAGCCCCCGATGAGCCTACCCTGCAGTCAAATAAAATAACTCATTCTTATGGATCCATCTTCACCTCATGACAGGCAGAGAGGCCTTTCTCTGTCCTGGCCACTATAGGGGCAGGAAAACACTGAAGTGGGTGGGTGGGGGGGGGCAGGGACAATTTAATCTTTCTCCATTTTCCTGCCCCTACAGAGGTCAGGGGTCAATCTCCTATATCTTGCAGTCGTGGTGGTGAAATGTGAAAAACTGATGATTTTGCATGCAAGTTCAGTCAGTTTTGTCTGCAATTGCCTTCAGTGTGTGCATTTTTTTCTGTCCGGATTGTATCCAGATTCCATGCGTTTTTCACGCACATGAGGAAAAACTAAATATCAATCTACATCTTGCAACCACCAGTGAAAAACAGGTTGCATCCGGATGTCTTGCAATTTTCAAGCAAGCCTAGTTCGCTTCTATGGAATCAGAGCTGTGTGAAAAACTAAGGTTTAGTCTTACCCACTGGAGGATGTCCTATTGGATATCTGTAGGGACAGGAAGCGTGAAAAGGTTAAAAGGCCCCTCCCCTACCCTCCCACCAGTGTTCTTTCCAATTACTACACCAGATAGGATCCAAACCATTTATTGAACTTCCATGTTAATCTCACATTGGAAAGGTAATTAAGGACCCTGGCAATAATCGAAAAGAAATATGGGGGGGAAAATAACGGGTACTGTCATGTCGGACTCCTGGAAAACCGTTTACCGGTAAGACTAAACCTTAGTTTCCAGGACGTCCCTCCATGACAGTACCCACTGGAGAACTACCAGCTAAATAACTAGGGGGGGGACCACAGCCTGAAGGACCTTACGACCGAACGCTAGGTCCTGGTTGGCCAGAGAATCTAGTCTATAATGCTTAACAAATGTAGAGAAACTGGACCAGGTAGCGGCCCTGCAAATCTGCCCCACTGAAGCATCTGCTTTTTCTGCCCATGACGATGCCACTGCTCTGGTGGAGTGGGCTCTTATAGATAAAGGGCAAGTAAGTCCTTTCTGTATGTAAGCCTCTCGAATCAAGTCTCTGATCCAACGGGCTAGAGTCTGTTTCGAGGCCTTGCTGCCTCTGTTCCTTCCACCAAATGAAAAAGAGGTTCTGAGATCTTCTCCACGGCGCCGTCCTCTGAAGGTAAGCGAGAATGGATCTTCTTACGTCTAGGCAGTGGAATCTTTCTTCCTTCGCATTCTTGGGGGAGGCACAAAAGGAGGGAAGGATTATTTCCTGGTTCCTGTGAAACGGAGATACCACCTTTGGTAAAAAGGACTGATCTAATTTTAAAATGACTCGGTCATCCAGAATCTTCAAGAATGGTTCCCTGATGGAGAGGGCCTGGATCTCACCAATTCTACGAGCTGTGGTAATGGCTAGTAGAAAGACAGTTTTTAAGGAAAGTAATTTATCCGATAACTGGTCAATAGGTTCAAAGGGAGAACCACAAAGACCCTCTAAGACTATATTTAACCCCTTAAGGACGCAGGGCGTATCGGTACGCCCTATTTCCCGAGTCCTTAAGGACTCAGGGCGTACCGGTACGTCCTAACTTGAAATCAGTATTCCGGCGCCCGAGGGGTTAAACGGAACGGGATTTCGGCTGAAATCCTTCAGCCGGCATCCTGTGACAACGCCAGGGGGGGTCATGTGACCCCCCCGTGTCGGCGATCGCAGCAAACCGCAGGTCAATTCAGACCTGCGGTTTGCTGCGCTTTTTGCAGTTTCTGATGCCCGCGGTCCCTGACCGCGGGGATCAGAAACTTTTGAGTGCCTATAATCTATATTTTTCACCCCCCCCTGCACCCCTGCACGATTTTATGCCGGCGGGTGGTGGGGGGGGGGGGGGGGGGGGGTGTCGCATGCGGTGGGGGCGTTGCGGGAGGCGGGCGGTGCGGCAGGCGGGATCGCGATCCCCCGCCCGCCTCCCCATGAACGATCGTTGGCTTCTAGTGGTTATACCAGGGTGCCAGCACATTGCTGGCACCCTGGTATAAACGGCTGACATCTGTGCAGATGTCAGCCGTTTAACCCTTTCCATACCGCGGTCCGTACGGACCGCTGTATGGAAAAAGTTAACTGTCGTCGGTCAGGGAGCTCCCTCCCTCTCCATCGGGGGGCTGCTGTGCCTTTGCAGCCCCCCGATGGAGAGGGAGAGAGCCCCCAGAGAGCCCCCCTCAGCCCCGTGCTTACCCTTCCCCGTCTGCGAAGTTCTGAGCAGACGGGGAGGGTTCCCATGGCAACAGGACGCCTGCTCAGGCGTCCTGCTGTCCATGGTGCTGAACAGATCTGTGCTAAAAGCACAGATCTGTTCAGTGTAAGTAAAATACAGTACAGAACAATATATATTGTTCTGTACTGTATTATACAGACATCAGACCCACTGGATCTTCCAGAACCAAGTGGGTCTGGGTCAAAAAAAAAGTGAAAAAAAGTGAAAAAAGTTAAGATAAAAAAAAAACATTCATCACTGAATAAAAATTAAAAAAATTAAATACACTACACATATTAGGTATCGCCGCGTCCGTAACGACCTGATCTATAAAACGGTCATGTTACTTTCCCCGCACGGTGAACGCCATAAAAATAAAAAAATAAAAACTATGAGAAAATTAAAATTTTGCCCACCTTACTTCCCAAAAAAGGTAATAAAAGTGATCAAAAAAGTCATATGTACGCCAAAATAGTACCAATCAAACCGTCATCTCATCCCGCAAAAATCATACCCTACCCAAGATAATCGCCCAAAAACTGAAAAAACTATGGCTCTCAGACTAAAGAAACACTAAAACATGATTTTTTTTGTTTCAAAAATGAAATCATTGTGTAAAACTTACATAAATAAAAATAAAGTATACATATTAGGTATCGCCGCGTCCGTATCAACCGGCTCTATAAGAATATCACATGATCTAACCCCTCAGGTGACCACCGTAAAAAATAAAAAATAAAAACGGTGTAAAAAAAGCCATTTTTTGTCATCTTACGTCACAAAAAGTGTAATAACAAGCGATCAAAAAGTCATATGCACCCCAAAATAGTGCCAATTAAACCGTCATCTCATCCCGCAAAAAATGAGACCCTACTCAAGATAATCGCCCAAAAACTGAAAAAACTATGGCTCTTAGACTATGGAGACACTAAAACTTTTTTTGGTTTTAAAAAGGAAGTTATTGTATAAAACTTATATAAATAAAAAAAATTGTATACATATTAGTTATCACCGCGTCCGTGACAACCTGCTCTATAAAATTACCACATGATCTAACCTGTCAGATGAATGTTGTAAATAACAAAAAAAAAAAAAAAGTGCCAAAAAAGCTATTTCTTGTTACCTTGCCGCACAAAAAGTGTAATATAGAGCAACCAAAAATCATATGTACCCTAAACTAGTACCAACAAAGCTGCCACCTTATTCCGTACTTTCTAAAATGGGGTCACTTTTTTGGAGTTTCCACTCTAGGGGTGCATCAGGGGGGCTTCAAATGGGACATGGTGTCAAAAAAAACCAGTCCAGCAAAACCTGCCTTCCAAAAACCGTATGGCATTCCTTTCCTTCTGCGCCCTGCCGTGTGCCCGTACAGCGGTTTACGAACACATATTAGGTGTTTCTGTAAACTACAGAATCAGGGCCATAAATAATGAGTTTTGTTTGGCTGTTAACCCTTGCTTTGTTACTGGAAAAAAAATATTAAAATGGAAAATCTGCCAAAAAAGTGAAATTTTGAAATTGTATCTCTATTTTCCATTAAATCTTGTGCAACACCTAAAGGGTTAACAAAGTTTGTAAAATCAGTTTTGAATACCTTGAGGGGTGTAGTTTCTTAGATGGGGTCACTTTTATGGAGTTTCTACTCTAGGGGTGCATCAGGGGGGGCTTCAAATGGGACATGGTGTCAAAAAAACAGTCCAGCAAAATCTGGCTTCCAAAAACCAAACGGCGCACCTTTCACTCTACGCCCCGCTGTGTGGCCGTACAGTAGTTTACGGCCACATATGGGGTGTTTCTGTAAACGGCAGAGTCAGGGCAATAAAGATACAGTCTTGTTTGGCTGTTAACCCTTGCTTTGTTAGTGGAAAAAATGGGTTAAAATGGAAAATTAGGCAAAAAAATGAAATTCTCAAATTTCATCCCCATTTGCCAATAACTCTTGTGCAACACCTAAAGGGTTAACAAAGTTTGTAAAATCAGTTTTGAATACCTTGAGGGGTGTAGTTTCTTAGATGGGATCACTTTTATGGAGTTTCTACTCTAGGGGTGCATCAGGGGGCTTCAAATGGGACATGGTGTCAAAAAAACAGTCCAGCAAAATCAGCCCTCCAAAAACCAAACGGCGCACCTTTCCCTCTACGCCCTACTGTGTGCCCGTACAGTAGTTTACGGCCACATATGGGGTGTTTCTGTAAACGGCAGAGTCAGGGCAATAAAGATACAGTCTTGTTTAGCTGTTAACCCTTGCTTTGTTAGTGGAAAAAATGGGTTAAAATGGAAAATTAGGCAAAAAAATGAAATTCTCAAATTTCATCCCCATTTGCCAATAACTCTTGTGCAATACCTAAAGGGTTAACGAAGCTTGTAAAATCAGTTTTGAATACCTTGAGGGGTGTAGTTTATAGAATGGGGTCATTTTTGGGCGGTTTCTATTATGTATGCCTCGCAAAGTGACTTCAGACCTGTAGTGGTCCCTAAAAATTTGTTTTTTGTAAATTTCTGAAAAATTTCAAGATTTGCTTCTAAACTTCTAAGCCTTATAACATCCCCAAAAAATAAAATATCAATCCCAAAATGCTACAAACATGAAGTAGACATATGGGGAATGTAAAGTCATCAAAATTTTTGGGGGTATTACTATGTATTACAGAAGTAGAGAAACTGAAACTTTGAAATTTTGCAAATTTTTCAAAATTTTTGGTAAATATGGTATTTTTTTATGCAAAAAAATTTACTTTTTTGACCCAATTTTAGCAGTGTCATGAAGTACAATATGTGACGAAAAAACAATCTCAGAACGGCCTGGATAAGTCAAAGCGTTTTAAAGTTATCAGCACTTAAAGTGACACTGGTCAGATTTGCAAAAAATGGCCAAGTCCTTAAGGTGAAATAGGGCTGAGTCCTTAAGGGGTTAAGTCCCATGGGGGGACAGTCTGCCTAATAGTAGGTCTCAACCTGGAAATTGATTTAACAAATCTTCTAATCCACCTGTGGTCTGCCAGAGGGGTATCAAGAAAACTACTCAAAGCCGAAATCTGGACTTTAAGGGTACTGGGTTTTAGGCCCAAATCAAAACCTGCCTGTAAGAAGTCCAGAATGCAGCCTATAGACGGGACAGAGATCCCTGGATGAGTGTCTGAGAGCCATGATGTAAACCTCCTCCATATCTTTAAGTATATAGCTGAGGTTACAGGTTTGCGGCTCTGCTGCAAGGTTGAAATTACCTTATCTGACAGGCCTTTACTTCTCAGGATCTGCCTTTCAGGATCCAGGCTGTTAGTTTTAGTTTCTCGAGGTTCGGGTGTTCCAGGGGCCCCTGTACGAGAAGGTCCTTCCTTCCTGGAAGGGTTATTGGATCTTCTAGGAGTAAATCCTTCAACAGCGGAAACCAGGCTCTCTTCGGCCAGCCGGGGCTATCAGAATAAGGGTCGCTGAGCAAGCCTTTAGCTTCTTCAGGACCAATGGAATCAAGGGAAATGGAGGGAAGGCATATGCCAGGTTTATGTCCCAATCCTGGGATAAGGAGTCTACCCCTAGCGGATTGTCTCTGGGGTTCAGAGAGAAGAACTGATTCACTTGGGTGTTCCTCCTGGAAGCAAATAGGTCTATCTGTGGGAACCCCCAATGGTGGCAGATCTGAAGGAAAACCTCCCGGTTTAGGCACCATTCGCCTGCGTCGAGTGTCTGCTTAGAAAGTCTGCCGCAGAGTTTTCTGCTCCCTTTAGGTGAACGGCCGTCACTGAGAGGATCTTCCTCTCTGCCCAGTGAAAAAAAAATTCTGACAAGACCTGAAGATGAGGGTTTCTGGTTCCACCCTACCGCTTCAGGTAACACACCGTTGTCATGTTGTCTGACAGAATTCTGATGTGGTGGTTGGAGAGAATGTATTCGGCCGATTTTAGAGTCTTCCATACCACCTTCAATTCCCTGTAATTTGAGGACCTGTGGCTGTCCAGGCTGGACCATCTGCCCTGGAAGACATGATCCTTCAGATGAGCACCCCAGCCCCACTGGCTTGCATCCGTGGTGATGACTATGGATGGAGACGGGTTCCAGGCCACCCCCTTCCTTAGATTTTCGGGGTTGGTCCACCAGGAAAGGGAATTTAGACACCGTTTTGTAAGCGCTATCTTTGAGTCTAGGGAATGATGATCCCTGTCCCATGATGTCAGGATTGCGGACTGTAGGATCCTGGAATGAAACTGAGCCCACGGGATCACTGATATACATGATGTCATCAGGCCCAGAATCTTCATTGCCTCTCTTAGAGTATGGACCTTCCTTTTTTGGAACGACACTATCTTCCCCCTTATTATCTCCTGCTTGGACTCTGGAAGGAAGGAAAATTGATTTCTTGTGTCCAAGAGAACTCCCAGGAATTGTTTTCTGGTGCTTGGTACTAGGTCGGATTTGGGGTAATTTATTATCCAGCCGAGATCCTTGAAAAGGGCTATGGTCTGATGGATGCTGCTCTCGAGGTTCAGTTTGGTGTCTGCTATTAGGAGAAAATCGTCGAGGTATGGAACAATCCTTATCTGCTGTTCTCTCAGATACGCCACTACCTCCGTGATGACCTTTGTAAAAATGCGAGGGGCCGACGAAATTCCAAAGGGGAGACACTGGAACTGATAATAAAGGAGAGTCCCCTCCTGGATGACTGCAAACCTGAGATATTTCTGGTGTAGAGGATGAATCGGGATGTGATAATACGCATCCTTCAGGTCCATGGTACATAGTAGATCTCCAACTGAAATTAACGGGATTGCTGATCTTATGGATTCCATCTTGAACTTGTGATAGGCTACTGACTTGTTCAGGGACTTCAGGTTGATAATTGTCCTGTAAGATCCATCCGTTTTTTTTTATTAGAAAGAGACTTGAATAGTGACCCAAGTACTTTTGATCTTCCGGAACCTGGACTATAGCATTTAATTTTAGAAGCTTCTGTAAGTCCAGACCTAACTGATTTTGTTGCCCCACCGAATGGAATTTGGTGATTAGGAATCTTTTCGGGGGAGGACCGCGAAATTCTAATTTTACCCCTTCTCGGATGGAATTGAGGATCCACTGATTTTGGGTAACCCGAGTCCAGGATTCCCAAAACAAGCGGAGCCTGCCCCCTACTGGCCTGATGTCATTGCTTGCTTGGGCCTGAGTTAGGATTGAAGAGGAAACCCCCTACCTCTCCCTCCTTTAGGGTAGCTCCATCTACCAGTTTTACCTTTTCCTCTCTCTGAGGATGTAAACTGCCTAGAGGTTTTACGAAAGGGCTGTACTGGTTTCTTTGCCTTTTCTTCTGGAAACCCCTTCTTTTTGTCCGCTGCACTTTCCAAAATGGAATCGAGGACCTGGCCAAAAAGGTATGCTCCGGTAAAGGGGATTGCACATAGTTTATTTTTTGAGGCAACGTCTCCCGTCCAGGATTTGAGCAAGAGGGCCAGTCTTGCTGTGTTTGTAAGGGCGTCATTTCTGGCTGTGAAACGAATAGACTCTGCCGAAGCGTCTGCCATGAAGGACGCTGCAATTTCTAGTAAAGGTAAGGACTCAAGTATTTCCTCCCTGGAAGTTTTCATTTTGAGATGCTCTTCCAGTTGCTCTAGCCATAGGCACATGGCGCGAGCTACCGAGGTTGCTGCAATATTAGCATTAATAGTAACTGCCGAAGATTCCCAGGCTTTCTTCAGAAGACCATCCATCTTCCGATCCATGGGGTCCTTTAACTGTGAGGAATCCTCGAATGGTATGGACGTCTTCTTCACCACTTTGGCTACCTGGATGTCGACTTTTGGAATCTCATCCCAAAGTTTTGTTTCCTCCGGGTTGAAAGCCAGCCTGCTTTTAAATTCTCTGGGTACATAGAGCTTTTTGTCGCCCTCTTCCCATTCATCTTTGATAAGATCCTGTAAATACGTATTCACCGGGAAAAGCTTTCTTTTCCTGGCCCTTAATCCGCCGAACATCTCGTCCTGTACTGAACGTTTCGGCTCCTCCTCCTCATCCGCCATGGTCTGCCTCACTGCTGTTAGGAGCGAGTCAAGATGTTCTGAGGAAATCTCTTGGGTTCCTCTGACACAGAAGGGGGGATCTCCTCCTCCAATTCGTCCGAAGGATACCCGGTTTCCTCCTCCGACTCTGATACCAAGTGTACTCTGGCACGCTTGGACGGAGGGGAAGAGGGAACTGGAAGGGAAGGGGGCTGACTCATTCCTGCCGCCTGTACTTCCTCTCTGACAATGGTTCTCAGCTCTTCCAGAAAGGATGGTTGTTCCTCCTTCAGGATTTTTGCCAAGCAATCCGTGCAGAGGGCCTTCTTATACGACTCAGAAAGCTTCTTAGTGCACGTAGCACATTTCCTAGCTTTTTTCCTGGAGTCTCCATGTGGTTTATGTCCCGTCTCCTTTTCCACCTTAATAGGGGGAGAAGGAGATGTAAAACTGGTCCAAAAGGAGTTTTGACCTAACCAGCAGGATACTACTTACAGTATTCTGGATGAGGGGGTCAGCTACCGCATCTAGCCTGCTCAAACCCTGGGCCTCCATGATGTACCGCCTGGAGCACACATCACAGCGTTTTTTTTAAAGGATCTTACCTTACTGGCCCTTCCCTCATCGCCGCCCGGATCCGCCTCCTCTTCCGGGGGGACTCTTCCTAAGAGGAGTCGACCCCACATGCGAAGCCTCCGGCTGAGGCCTCCAGCATGAATGCGCGCCGCTATCCTGGACACGTTACTTCCGGGTCGCACAGAAAGTGACGTAGAACGCGTCATCCGAGGAGGACGGAGCCGCTGCTGTGAGCAGAGCTCCATCGGAGAAGCCGCAACAGCGCCCTGGTACCGCGGCGTGCAGCAGAAAAAAGGTACCCGGAAAGCTAGGGGACCCCTTCCCCGAGGGGTGCTGGCTTTAGGCCGCAACGGAGGCTGAAGAGGAGAGGCATGAGCCCCCCGACCAGCCTGGCCTAGTGCTGTTCCCTACTAGTAGCAGGGATCCCTTCTCACTGCTCCTATCCCTGTAGGGACAGGAAGAACACTGGTGGGAGGGTAGGGGAGGGGCCTTTTAACCTTTTCACGCTTCCTGTCCCTACAGATTTCCAATAGGACATCCTCCAGTGGGTACTGTCATGAAGGGACGTCCTGGAAATGAACAATATAGAAAATGCAAAAATGATGTAAGATAATGAAATGAATGGACCAGGATTCAGTCGAGATGCTACGCCTGCGCTACACACATCACATCCAGACAGAAAACCCACTTGTGTGAAAGAGGCCTAAAAAACACCTAAAATGACAATGAGTCTCTCAAAGACAGAGACCGTCAATGTGCACAGAATGTGATTGAGAAATCTATCACAAGAAACCTGGTGTAAAGTGGTGGTCTACTGGTGAAGTCTCACTCTCCATACAATATACGCACATATATAGTCTAGTTACAGGGGACCTGTCAGCAAGAATGCACATGACCTAATACAAAATTATACAAACCTGATTTAAAATCCAAAATCCATATGGCACTCCTTTCCTTCTGACCACTGCCATGTGCCCATAAATCAGTTTACCGCCACATATGGGGCATTTCTGTAATGCATACTGAGGTTAATTTTGCTGTTAACCCTTGCTGCATTGCAACAAAAAAAAATGATTAAACATAAAAATTAAAAAAAAATCTACCAATAAAGTGAAATTTTCACCTCCATTTTCCTTTAATTCTTGTGGAACACCTCAAGGGTTAAAGTTTGTAACATCAGTTTTAAATAATTTGAGGGGTGTAGTTTCTAAAATCGCTTTATAACTGAACTGGTTCTTAAAAAAACGGTTTGGGAAATTTTGTTGAAAATTTGAAAAATTGCTTCTAAGCCTTCTAATGTGCAAAAAAATAAAAATGACATTTACAAAATGATGCCAACTAGGGTCGTTTCGGGTATTGAATTTTCGATACTTTTGTCCGGTATCGACCTCGATTTGACATTTTTCGATACTAGGATGTGCTACTGCGCAGTCTAGTATGACATAGCATAGAGCGCACGGCTATCAGCGAGCGCCATGTTCCCTCAGCAGCACAGGGGAGAAGGAGTCACTCTCTCCCTCCCCCTGTGCCGTCGCTGCCACCAATGAGGAGAGAGAGGGGCGGAGGAGGGGAGGGTGTACTGTGCCACCAATGATAATTAACGTTTACTACTGGAGGCTGGGTGCGGGCAGCAGAATCACATAGCCGTCACCCAGCCTCTATGACAGGAAGCTGCAATCAGCGGCAGTTAACACTGTCGTATGCATGAGGCCTTATCCCGTAGTTTCCAGAATGGGGTCTTTTTTTGGGAGTTTCTACTCTAGGGGTGCATCAGGGGGTCTTCAAATGGGACATGGTGTCAAAAAACTAGCCCGCAAAATCTGCCTTCTATAAACCATATGGCGTTCCTTTTCATCTGCGCCCTGTTGTGTGCCCATACAGCAGTTTACGACCACATATGGGGTGTTTCTGTTACAGAATCAGGGCAAAAAATATTGAGTTTTGTTTGGCTATTAACCCTTGCTTTGTTAGCAGAAAAGAAATTGATTAAAATGGAAAATCTGCCAATAGTGAAATTCTGAAATTTCCTCTCCATTTTCCATTCATTCTTGTAGAACACCTAGAGGGTTAACAAAGTTTGTAAAATCAGTTTTGAATACCTTGAGGGGTGCAGTTTCTAAAATGGTGTCATTTTTGGGTGGTTTCTATCACGTAAGCCTCACAAAGTGACTTCAGACCTGAAATGGTCCTTAAAAAGTGGGTTTTAGAAATTTTCTGAAAAATTTCAAGATTTGCTTCTAAACTTCTAAGCCTTGTAATGTCCCCAAAAAATAAAATGGCATTCACAAAATTATCCAAACATGAAGTAGACATATGGGGAATGTAAAGTAATAACTATTTTTGGAGTTATTGCTATCCATTATAAAATTAGAGAAATGGAAATTTGTAAATTTGCTAATTTTTCAAAATTTTTTGTAAATTTGTTATTTTTTATAAATAAAAATGACATTTTTTTGACTCAATTTTACCACCGTCATGAAGTACAATATGTGACGAGAAAACTGTCTCAGAATGGCCTGGATAAGTAAAGTGACGTGTCAGATTTGCAAAAATCGGCCTGGGATTTAAAGGTAGTTCAGTAGTGAAGGGGTTAAAATATAAAAAAAAAATCTCCTATGCGGTGAATGCTGTAGCAGAAAAAAAAAAAAAACTGCATGATTCGCCATTTTTATTAGTCACCTTGTCCCCCCAAAAAATAGGATAGATTAGACTGTTTGATTATGGGCCGGACATTCCATAAAATGCCCAATGCACGCAGCTTTTTTTGGTGTTTTTTTTTTGCGTGGGATCGAGTATCGCAATGCTTTTTTATGGTATCAAAACCGAAACAAAATTTTTGTATCGAAACAACCCTAATGCCAACATAAAGTAGACATATGGGGAATGTTAAGTAATAAATATTTTATGAGGTATCACGATTTTAAATGCAGAGAAATAGAAATTTTTTAAATTGCGAATTTTTCAAAATTTTTGGTAAATTTGGGATTTTTTCATAAATAAAAGGTGAAATATATTGACTGAAGTTTATGCCTGTCACGAGAAAACAATCTCTGAATGGCTTGGATAAGTAAAAGCGTTCCAGAGTTATTACCACATAAAGTGACATGTCAGATTGGCAAAAAAACGTCCAGGGATTTAAGGTGAAAAGTGTATCGGTACTGAAGGGGTTAACAATGCAGACTGACTAAACAGTGCAGTTTTCATTTGTTCAATTAGAGCCCACTGCCGCTCCCACCCTTCTGAAACCAGATGGCAGACAGTGCCCCATGCTGGTCACCAGGCACTGATCCGCACCACTTACAGGTCTCTGTGTTTGAGAAGAACTGATCACATTTAGGGCACAGCCAGAATGTACGTTACGAGCAGGTCCGACAAAGATTGTCGTGTGCATGAGGCCTTAGACACGCAGCAGAAAAGTCAAGATGTATGCTACTTGTGAACATACCCTAAAAGGAACACACTGACAACATAACTGCGAGAATACTTACAATAAAACCCATACCCTTCCAGGACAGGCATGGTGGCGGGTTACTTCTGTGACATTAGGTCACCTGACCACAGAGGTCCTGGTACATTTTTTTTTGATGATATGGGCTTTGTCAAAAACGGCTCCTTTCAGACCAAATTTTAATTTTGGAACAAAAACCTACTACAAAGCAACCGATGTGGAGGAAGCGAGCAGAGACCTAGAGTGGTTTTATGGACATCTAGTCAGAACCCACAATGACCAACATGAAGAAATAATCTCATTGTGAAGTACCTGGACAACCGGGCTGTCTACGGTGAAGGCTTTATACACTGCAGACGCGTGGATTTTACTTCCTTTGCTCCAAATGACCATGTTTCCAGCAACATAGAGCTCTTCATCATACTCCACGTCTTCACTGGGGTCACCAACACCCCTCCGCAGCTGCCAGCTTTCCTGAGGACCAGAGTAAGAAAAGTCAGGCTACACAACTGCATCACCGCAACGCTGCACCCCTGGGTGCCCCTCATTTCACACAGGTTTTATTCTGTCACATTCTGGAGAAAAAAAATCTTGGCATTTCACTGTAGTGCAGAGGGGCACCGCACATAACCCTGTCCTAGGAGATCAGAGTGTACAGAGCCTGGTGACATTTCCTTCTTAGGGTAGGTTCACACATGGGATTTTATCTGCAAGGACCTCCTCCACATATCGCACATCAGAAAACGCTGCGGTTTCTGCTGTGGGTCTTCATGCAGACGCGCTCTATGTTTACCTCCATCGAATGGAGCCGAAGCTCTTACAGGAGTGCCGAAGCCTTCTCAAACAGCTGATCGACAGGGGTCCCGGGTGTCAGACTCCCACTGTAGTAATCCAGCAGTAATAATGACCCCCCCCCCCCCCCCACAGTGGCCTCCAGAAGTAATGTCCCCTATAGTGGGCCCCCCAGAAGTAATAATGACCCCCCCCCCCACAGTGGCCTCCAGAAGTAATAATGTCCCCTATAGTGGGCCCCCAGAAGTAATAATGCCCCCCCCACAGTGGCCTCCAGAAGTAATGTCCCCTATAGTAAGCCCCCAGAAGAAATAATGACCCCCCCCCCCAAGTGGCCCCCAGCAGTCATAATGCCCCCCAGCAGTCATAATGCCCCCCATAGTGGCTCCCAGCAGTCATAATGCCCCCCATAGTGGCTCCCAGCAGTCATAATGCCCCCCATAGTGGCTCCCAGCAGTCATAATGCCCCCCATAGTGGCTCCCAGCAGTCATAATGCCCCCCATAGTGGCTCCCAGCAGTCATAATGCCCCCCATAGTGGCTCCCAGCAGTCATAATGCCCCACATAGTGGGCATATTGCGCCCATCTTTTAACAGCCGTTAAAGAGGACCTGTCCCCACTCCTGACATGCCTGTTTTAATAGTTTCATGCACTCCCCATGTAATAACAATTCTGGAGCATCTATTCTTATGTCTCTATGGCTACTTTTACACTCACGTTTGGTGCGGCTCCGTCATGGATCTGCACAGACAGATCTGTTCAGATAATACAAACGTCTGCATCCGTTCAGAACGGATCTGTTTGTATTATCTGTAACATAGCCAAGACGGATCCGTCTTGAACACCATTGAAAGTCAATGGAGGACGGATCCATTTTCTATGGTGCCAGATTGTGTCAGAGAAAACGGATCCGTCCTCATTGACTTACATTGTGTCCCAGGACGGATCCGTTTGGCTCAGTTTCGTCAGATGGACACCAAAACGCTGCAGGCAGTGTTTTGGTGTCCGTCTCCAGAGCGGAATGGAGACTGAACGGAGGCAAACTGATGCATTCTGAGCGGATCCTTTTCCATTCAGAATGCATTAGGGCAAAACTGATCCGTTTTGGACCGCTTGTGAGAACCCTGAACGGATCTCAGAAACGGAAACCAAAACGCCAGTGTGAAAGTAGCCTTAGTTGTGCCATTCCTTTATTATTACTACTAGAAGTTATGAATGAATTGCTATTAGCCTTCAGTAAGGGTACAAAAGGGGGGGGGGGGGGGGGGGGGGGGGGGGTTCTGCACAGACTGACTCCAATCAGTGCTGCCATTTTCAGACTGTGCAGGTACACCCCCCCCTACTAGGTAACACCCCTCTGTACCCTTACTGAAGGCTAATAGCAATTCATTCATAAGTTCTAGTGCAAATAATAAAGGAATGGCACAACTTAGAGCCATAAGAAGAGATGCTTCAGAATTGTTATTACACGGGGAATACAGGGAGCTAGTAAAACAGACATGTCAGGAGTGGGGACAGGCTGTCGCACTGATGTCAATAGGGTCGGTCTGGCTATGAAAACTGACAAATAGAGGACACGTCCTATATTACGAAGGCTGCTATTCACTAGCCCCATAGAATGAAATGTGACGGCCGTCAAAGGAACGTTGTGTGAATGTAGCCTTAGGCCTCTTTCACACGAACGATACGGATTGGCTCCGGATGCGTTCAATGAAACTCGCACCATTTTGCAATTTCAGTCAGTTTTGTCTACGATTGCGTACAGTTTCTTTCCACACGGGTGCAATCAGTTTTTATGCGTTTTTCACGCTTGTGATAAAAAAAACATGAAGGTTTACAAACAACATCTCCTAGCAACCATCAGTGAAAAGCGCATTGCATCCGGGACTTGCTTGCAGATGCAATGCGCTTTTCACTGAAGCCCCATTCACTTCTAGAATATAGAACATGCTGCGATTCTCACGCAACGCAGAACTGATGAGTGAACAGACCCATTGAAATGTTTGGGTCAGGATTCAGTGCGGGTGCTATGTGTTCACTTCACGCGTCGTACCCGCGCTGAAAACTCACTTGTGTGAAAGGGGCCTTAATGTAGGAGGAGAGAATATTCCTTTAAAAGGGGTTGTCTCGTCTTAGACAATGGGGGGAATATCGCTAGGATACGCCCCCATTGTCCAATAGGTGCGGGTCCCACCTCTGGGACCCACACCTACAAGGAGAACGGAGCCAGGGAGAGCTGTGGCTGGAGGACCCCGGGTCCGTCTACCACCAGGCGCAGCTCCCATTGAATTGAATGGGAGCGCACTGCGCATGCGCGACCACCACTCCCATTCATTTCTATAGGGCCGACGGCTCGGCTATTTTCGGCAGCTCCACAGAAATGAATGGAGGACGGCAGCGCATGCGCGGTGCACCCTCCTCAACTTTCTCAGCTCCTTTCTCCTTGTAGGTGCGGGTTCCAGAAGTGGGACCCGCACCTATCAGACAATGGGGGCATATCCTAGCGCTATGCCCCCATTGTATGTGATGGGAATAAGGGACTATAACACAGGTACCCCTCGCCTGTGTGGATCCCTAGGATGCTGTGGGTTTGCGCAGTGACAGCCCCCAGGGATGCGCAGCCGTCACACACACCACTGGCACCGCTTATCTCGGGTACCTTGTGCTTCTCATGGATCGTTACTTCCCGCAGGGAGCCCACCAGGCCCGCGGCCCCGTCGGAGGACCAGAGCTCGGAGGCGGGCTGCAGCTGCCGGAGCTGGAGGTTCAGGGCATTGGGGTGCTGCTTGCTGTGGTCACGGCCAAAAGGAACAAACTCCTGCAAATCCCCTGCTGCGATCATCGTCTGCCTCTCTTCATAGATGTGCGACATGGGTTCCAGATATCCACATTATTTCTACAAGAGGTGCAAGCAAAGTCAGCGAAGACCCGCACGTCCGGCACCGGTCCGTACCGCCAAAACTTGCAGCAACGCGCTTTACGACTGTCTTCAGTTCAGCCGCATCTCTGACCGCACAGGAGACAGTCCCCGGCCGCCTGCCCGCCACTGGTAAGAACCTAGAACAGAGTTACTGGACGCGAGAGGATGGCAGAGTCTGGGATGAAAGAGTCACGTGTTCCCCCAGCTGTCACGTGACGTTTCTCTGCCATTTCCTTTCCGCTCAGCGCGCGGAAGTGTTTGTAAACTGCAGTACCGCAGGTAGAGGGAGAGGGGGCGCTAAAGAGAGGCGGTGCGCGGGCGGGAGCCTGCAGCTGAAGGGCAATCAAGAGGAGCGGGGCGGGCAGAACAGGGGACCTGGGCGGGATACAGCGTGAGTGGACGGAGCCTCTAGGTGCTGATTTTACGCCCACATAGCACCTAGAGGCTCATTAGCATATTATAAAAGTGCTTATTTAACAAAAACGGCTGCAGGGACTAATGTTAGAAACATACTGTTATGTAGTGCTGACATTACCGCATCGCTATATCAGTCAGCTACATCACAGTATTTTTGGTGGTAGAAGCCCTTTAACCACCTCAGCCCCCAGTGCTTAAACACCCTGAAAGACCAGGCCACTTTTTACACTTCTGACCTACACTACTTTCACCGTTTATTGCTCGGTCATGCAACTTACCACCCAAATGAATTTTACCTCCTTTTCTTCTCACTAATAGAGCTTTCATTTGGTGGTATTTCATTCCTGCTGACATTTTTACTTTTTTTGTTATTAATCGAAATTTACCGAAATTTTTGCAAAAAAAAAGACATTTTTCACTTTCAGTTGTAAATTTTTTTTAAAAAAACGACATCCATATATAAAATTTTCTCTAAATTTATTGTTCTACATGTCTTTGATAAAAAAAAATGTTTGGGTAAAAAAAAAATGGTTTGGGTAAAAGTTCTAGCGTTTACAAACTATGGTACAAAAATGTGAATTTCCGCTTTTTGAAGCAGCTCTGACTTTCTGAGCACCTGTCATGTTTCCTGAGGTTCTACAATGGCCAGACAGTACAAACACCCCACAAATGACCCCATTTCGGAAAGTAGACACCCTAAGGTATTCGCTGATGGGCATAGTGAGTTCATAGAACTTTTTATTTTTTGTCACAAGTTAGCGGAAAATGATGATTTTTTTTTTCTTACAAAGTCTCATATTCCACTAACTTGTGACAAAAAATAAAAACTTCTATGAACTCACTATGCCCATCAGCGAATACCTTAGGGTGTATACTTTCCGAAATGGGGTCATTTGTGGGGTGTTTGTACTGTCTGGGCATTGTAGAACCTCAGGAAACATGACAGGTGCTCAGAAAGTCAGAGCTGCTTCAAAAAGCAATAATAAATATCTTGGTCAAATGCCAACTTTGTATAAAAAAATGGGAAAAACAGTTGTCTTTTGCCAAGATATTTCTCTCACCCAGCATGGGTATATGTAAAATGACACCCCAAAACACATTGCCCAACTTCTCCTGAGTACGGAGATACCACATGTGTGACACTTTTTTGCAGCCTAGGTGGGCAAAGGGGCCCACATTCCAAAGAGCACCTTTCGGATTTCACCGGCCATTTTTTACACATTTTGATTTCAAACTACTTACCACACATTAGGGCCCCTAGAATGCCAGGGCAGTATAACTACCCCACAAGTGACCCCATTTTGGAAAGAAGACACCCCAAGGTATTCCGTGAGGGGCATGGCGAGTTCCTAGAATTTTTTATTTTTTGTCACAAGTTAGCGGAAAATGATGATTTTTTTTTTTTCGGTCAAAAGCTGGGTGGCATCTGGGACGGGAGGTTGTGTTGTCGCTAAAGTGCAGGAAACGCAGGATGGTCTCAAAACGTGTCCTGGACATAGCAGCAGAGAACATGGGCATGTGATGAATCGGGTTCGTGGACCAATATGACCGCAATTCATGCTTTTTGGTTAGACCCATGTTCAGGAGAAGAAGTACAGCTTCCCGTGTTGGCGGATATAAATTGAGTGGCATACCGATTTGTTTCTGCCACGACTAAGTCCAAGAGCTCCGCAGTCAAGAACAGCTCAAAAAATCCCAGGGCCGAACCGATCTGAGCTGTCTCAACCCGAACTCCAGACTGGGCGGTGAAAGGGGGAACTAATGGTGCGGCTGAAGTTGGTGACTGCCAATCAGGGTTTGCCAGCACCTCAGGGATTCTAGGGGCTCTACGGGCCTGTCTGTGCAGTGGCTGCGACGGGGTAACTACTGCACGTGCCACCGTACCAGCTTCAACTGCCCTTCTGGTGCTCAACACTTCACCATGTTGTACGGCAGTGCTGGTACTAGGTCCAGGATGGGCTGCGCTGTTGGTGTATGCCTCACCACGTAATCCGACAGCGCTAGCCCCACTCTGCTGCCCTTGAAACGGATCCTGCGCAACCTGTGGTCTAGCAACAAGGGGCCGGGTACGCCTGCTGCTATCAGGGACCTCAACCTCCTCGTCCGAACTTTGGGTCAGACTGCCACTGCTTTCTACAGGTTCATATTCTGACCCGCTAGATTCGTCAGATGAGGGTTCCCATTCCTCATCCGACTGGGTCAGAAGCCTGTAGGCCTCTTCAGAAGAATACCCCCTGTTTGACATTTGGACTACTAAATTTAGGGGTATTCCCTGAGACTACCCAAGAAAAAAAGCAAGCCTGTCTTACAAAGGGGAGGCTAGCGAAGTACCGGTGCGATTGATAAAAAATATCAAAACAGATTTTTTTATCGCCGCAGCGCTTGTAAAGTGATTGTCCAGTGATCAAAAAACAAAAAGTTTTTTGTCACTGCGGCGGGGCGGGCGTAAGTGAACGCACGTGTGGGCGACCGAACAGGCCTGATCGGGCAAACACTGCGTTTTGGGTGGAGTGCAAGCTAAGGTGACACTAATACAATTATAGATCTGACTGTAATCAGTTTTGATCACTTACAGATACTATAAAAGTACAAAAGCTGATTAGCGATACGCTAATCAGCGAATAAGTGACTGCGGTGCGGTGGGCTGGGCGCTAACCGACGCTAGCTACCTAACCAAGGGACCTAAACTATCCTAAAACTATAAATCAATACCAGTGGGAAAAAAAAAAGTGACAGTTTACACTGATCACTTTTTTCCCTTTTCACTAGGTGATTGACAGGGGCGATCAAGGGGTTAATTGGGGTGATGGAGGGTGATCTGGGGGCTAAGTGGGGTGTTGGTGGCTACTCACAGTAATGTGTGCTCCTCTGCTGGAACCAACCGACGAAAAGGACCAGCAGAGGAGCACAGAAGCCATTTAACACATTATATTTATAAATATAATGTGTTAGATGGCTTCTGATTCGATTTTTTGAAAATCATCAACCTGCCAGCGACGATCATTGGCTGGCAGGTTGATGACGAACTTGTCTTTTAAATTTTCCCGGCCCGCGATGCGCGGGCCAACTTTGCCCGAAATCTCGCGTCTCGCGAGAGGACGCACCGGCACGTCCACCCAGAGTAACAGGACCGCCGCAAAGACGCAATCCTGCGTACGGCGGTCCTGAGCAGGTTAAAGGGTTTCTACCACCACATTTTGACCTAATTAGCTGTCAGACACTAGCGATCTGCTAGTGTCTGATGTACCTAACCATGCTATTGTAATTCCTTTCTCTGCAGCGGTTACCCTAAAAAACTTAGTTTTATTGGTATGCAACTGAGCCTCTAGGTGCTATGGGGGCGTCTTTTCAGCACCTAGAGGCTCCGTCCACTCACCATTTCTGCCGCCCAGCGCGCTCCAGCCCGCCCTTCTACTCTAGATTGACAGCCTACTTCTCTCCATCTCGGCCGAATTCTCGCGCCTGCTCTGTGTGCTTCTGTATTCGGCGCAGGCGCAGTGACTGTCTCCCTGCGTCGGCATCTTCACTGCGCAGGCAGCAGTCCAACAGTCACTGCGCCGAATACAGAAGCACACGGCGCAGGCGCGAGTAGGCTGTCAATCTAGAAGAGAGTGGCGGGCTGGAGCGCGCTGGGCGGCAGAAATGGTGAGTGGACGGAGCCTCTAGGTGCTGAAAAGACACCCCCATAGCACCTAGAGGCTCATTTGCATATCAATAAAACTACGTTTTTTAGGGTAACCGCTGCATTGAAAGGAATTACAATAGCATGGTTAGGTAGAGCAGACACTAGCAGATCGCTAGTGTCTGACAGCTAATTAGGTCAAAATGTGGTGGTAGAAACCCTTTAAAAAGATGGAACGCACCGGTGAGCTCAGCAACACCAAAAGACCCGGAAGACCACGGAAAATAACAGTGGTGGATGACCAAAGAATTCTTTCCCTGGTGAAGAAAACACCCTTCACAAAAGTTGGCCAGGTCAAGAACACTCTCCAGGAGGTAGGTGTATGTGTGTCAAAGTGAACAATCAAGAGAAGACTTCACCAGAGTGAATACAGAGGGTTTACCACAAGATGTAAACCATTGGTGAGCCTCAAAAACAGGAAGGCCAGATTAGAGTTTGCCAAATGACATCTAAAAAAGCCTTCACAGTTCTGGAACAACATCCTATGGACAGATGAGACCAAGATCAACTTGTACCAGAGTGATGGGAAGAGAAGAGTATGGAGAAGGAAAGGAACTGCTCATGATCCTAAGCATACCACCTCATCAGTGAAGCATGGTGGTGGTAGTGTCATGGCGTGGGCATGTATGGCTGCCAATGAAACTGGTTCTCTTGTATTTATTGATGATGTGACTGCTGACAAAAGCAGCAGGATGAATTCTGAAGTGTTTCGGGCAATATTATCTGCTCATATTCAGCCAAATGCTTCAGAACTCATTGGACGGCGCTTCACAGTGCAGATGGACAATGACCCAAAGCATACTGCAAAAGCAACCAAAGAGTTTTTAAGGGAAAGAAGTGGAATGTTATGCAATGGCCAAGTCAATCACCTGACCTGAATTCGATTGAGCATGCATTTCACTTGCTGAAGACAAAACTGAAGAGAAAATGCCCCAAGAACAAGCAGGAACTGAAGGCAGTTGCAGTAGAGGCCTGGCAGAGCATCAACAGGGATGAAACCCAGCGTCTGGTGATGTCTATGCGTTTGTCACGAGGTTGTCAAGAACCACGCCTGACTCCGCTATACCCGGGGTCAGGAAGTCGCAGTGGTTGGCTGCGCGCTCTATGTAAGATAGGGCTGTTTCCTTATGGTAGCTTTCTGAGTTTGCTTTGCAACCCTTTTTGGCTCGATCAGGGATCCGTAGCTCCTTCTCCTCAGCTGTTCCTTGTCCAGCACTCCCAACCTCCTTATATTCCCCTCTCACACTTCTCTGGTTGCCAGATATAGAGCTTCCTGCCTGGACTTCTATTCTGACCCTCTGGAGCTGTGTTGCTGCGTTCTCTGGTAGTTGGTCCAGAACGTTACCCTCCGGATCCCTGTTGGACCTTTGTGGTCTGCTGTGGTCGCCCACCTGGGTGTATGTGTTTGTCTGTATTGTCTGTCCTCTCCCTGGTGTTTCCCTCTTAGTGTCAGTGGTCCGTTTACTATCTAGGGCTCATTCTAGGGAAAGCCAGGGTTTAGGCACGTGATCGCCGCACGGGTGAGGAACCCGTCTAGGGACGTCAGGGCAGTCAGGTGCCAGCCGCAATGTAATGACCGGCGTCACACACAGGGAGGGAAAAGGGAAAGCCCTGCCCAAGGGAGAGGGAAAGGTGGTGACCCCTGACTCACCTTGCGGCTGGCACCTGACTGCCCTGACGTCCTTAGACGGGTTTCTCACCCGTGCGGCGATCACGTGCCTAAACCCTGGCTTTCCCTAGAATGAGCCCTAGATAGTGAACGGGCCGGTGGGATCGCTAGTCCGCACCGCTGACACTAAGAGGGAAACACCAGGGAGAGGACAGACAAACACATACAGGGAGTGCAGAATTATTAGGCAAGTTGTATTTTTGAGGATTAATTTTATTATTGAACAACAACCATGTTCTCAATGAACCCAAAAAACTCATTAATATCAAAGCTGAATATTTTTGGAAGTAGTTTTTAGTTTGTTTTTAGTTTTAGCTATTTTAGGGGGATATCTGTGTGTGCAGGTGACTATTACTGTGCATAATTATTAGGCAACTTAACAAAAAACAAATATATACCCATTTCAATTATTTATTTTTACCAGTGAAACCAATATAACATCTCAACATTCACAAATATACATTTCTGACATTCAAAAACAAATCAGTGACCAATATAGCCACCTTTCTTTGCAAGGACACTCAAAAGCCTGCCATCCATGGATTCTGTCAGTGTTTTGATCTGTTCACCATCAACATTGCGTGCAGCAGCAACCACAGCCTCCCAGACACTGTTCAGAGAGGTGTACTGTTTTCCCTCCTTGTAAATCTCACATTTGATGATGGACCACAGGTTCTCAATGGGGTTCAGATCAGGTGAACAAGGAGGCCATGTCATTAGATTTTCTTCTTTTATACCCTTTCTTGCCAGCCACGCTGTGGAGTACTTGGACGCGTGTGATGGAGCATTGTCCTGCATGAAAATCATGTTTTTCTTGAAGGATGCAGACTTCTTCCTGTACCACTGCTTGAAGAAGGTGTCTTCCAGAAACTGGCAGTAGGACTGGGAGTTGAGCTTGACTCCATCCTCAACCCGAAAAGGCCCCACAAGCTCATCTTTGATGATACCAGCCCAAACCAGTACTCCACCTCCACCTTGCTGGCGTCTGAGTCGGACTGGAGCTCTCTGCCCTTTACCAATCCAGCCACGGGCCCATCCATCTGGCCCATCAAGACTCACTCTCATTTCATCAGTCCATAAAACCTTAGAAAAATCAGTCTTGAGATATTTCTTCGCCCAACTCTCAACCCTCCAGTATTAAAATCATTGGTGGCAGTGGCCACAGGGACCTCTCCACTCCCCCTCATTGGTGGTGCAGTGGCAGCTTCTGATCGGAGCCCCAGCTGTGTAAGCCTGGGGCTCCGATCGGTTACCATGGCAGCCAGGACGCTACAGAAGCCCTGGTTGCCATGGTAACATCCCTGATGCTGTGTGCACAAAGCACAGAGCAGCAGGGACAGTGTGGAGTCCTATTCA
This sequence comes from Bufo bufo, assembly GCF_905171765.1. NCBI lineage: Eukaryota > Metazoa > Chordata > Amphibia > Anura > Bufonidae > Bufo > Bufo bufo. Next base: position 461,962,508 of record NC_053392.1, on the reverse strand, counting down.
CCCTGATAGAGATCTATCAGGGTGAATAGGAAAAGGGATGAAAGATCCCAGGTTCTAGCCCCTAAGGGGGGAAATAGTTATTAAATAAAAAGTGAAAAAAAAAAAAACACTAAAATATGAAGTATAAATCACCCCCCTTTTCCCAATTTCACATATAAAATATATAAATAAACATATTACATCGCCACGTCAGAAAAGTCCAAACTATTAAAATATAAAAAAAAAATCTAGGTGGTGAATGCCGGAACAGAAAAAATAAAATAAAAACTGCGCGATTCGCCATTTTTAAAAATGAGGAATGCACGTGGCTTTTTTTGTTTATTTTTTTCGCGTGGTATCGAATGGTATCGAGTATCGCAATACTTTTTCATGGTATCGAAACCGAATCAAAAATTTGGTATCGCAACAACTCTACACCTGATATAGGGTGTTGCTGTCATTAGACCACACCCCTTCTCATTACAGAGATGCACATCACCTAATATGCTTAATTGGTAGTAGGCTTTCGAGCCTATACAGCTTGGAGTAAGACAACATGCATAAAGAGGATGATGTGGTCAAAATACTCATTTGCCTAATAATTCTGCACTCCCTGTACACCCAGGTGGGCGACGACAGCAGACCACAAAGGTCCAACAGGGATCCGGAGGGTAACGTTCTGGACCAACTACCAGAGAACGCAGCAACACAGCTCCAGAGGGTCAGAAGTCCAGGCAGGAAGCTCTATATCTGGCAACCAGAGAAGTGTGAGAGGGGAATATAAGGAGGTGTGGAGTGCTGGACAAGGAACAGCTGAGGAGAAGGAGCTACGGATCCCTGAGTGAGCCAAAAAGGGTTGCAAAGCAAACTCAGAAAGCTACCATAAGGAAACAGCCCTATCTTACATAGAGCGCGCAGCCAACCACTGCGACTTCCTGACCCCGGGTATAGCGGAGTAAGGCGTGGTTCTTGACACCCTCGTGACAGCGTTCCAGACTTCAGGCTGTAATTGACTGCAAAGGATTTGCAACCAAGTATTAAAAAGTGAAAGTTTGATTTAGGATTATTATTCTGTCCCATTACTTTTGGTCCCTTAACAAGTGGGAGGCACATATGCAAACTGTTGTAATTCCTACACCGTTCACCTGATTTGGATGTAAATACCCTCAAATTAAAGCTGACTGTCTGCAGTTAAAGCACATCTTGTTTGTTTCATTTCAAATCCATTGTGGTGGTGTGTAGAGGCAAAAATGTTAGAATTGTGTCGATGTCCCAATATTTATGGACCTGACTGTATATCACCATATTCTGACTCCCATAACCCACATCATGCACATGATGTTTATATTTTTTGTTATTTATGTATTTATTTTTTTATTCTATGGAAGGGGGGGGTGATTAAAACATTTTTATATTTTTTTATGGTTTTGTAGTTTTTGTAAACTATGTATTTATTTTTTTATTCTGCACTATTATGTTTATCATATATGCATATTGGTACTAGAATTACTAATTTCTTATGTTGACCTGCCACCTGCTGGCCAAAATAAGAATTGCAGCTTCAATACCCTGGGTCTCTTCAGCAAAAAGGTTAAGGCCCCTTTCACACGAGCGAGTATTCCGCGCGGGTGCAATGTGTGAGTTGAACGCATTGCACCCGCACTGAATCCTGACCCATTCATTTCTATGGGGCTGTGCACACGAGCGGTGATTTTCACGCATCACTTGTGCAGTGCGTGAAAATCGCAGCATGCTTTATATTCTGCGTTTCTCACGCAACGCAGGCCCCATAGAATTAAATGGGGCCGCGTGAAAATCGCAAGCATCCGCAAGCAAGTGCGGATGCGGTGCGATTTTCACGCATGGTTGCTAGGTGACGATCGGGCTTGAGATCCGATCTTTATTATTTTCCCTTATAACATGGTTATAAGGGAAAATAATAGCATTCTGAATACAGAATGCAAAGTAAAATAGTGATGAAGGGGTTAAAAAAAAAAAAAAAGGAATTAACCGAGTCCACTTGATCGCGTAGTTGCGGATCTCTGTCTTCTTCTGTAATGTTGAGCTGCCGGCTAAGGACCTGTGGTGACGTCACATCACATGATCCAATCACATGGTCCCTCACCATGGTGATGCACCATGTGATTCGACCATGTGATGAGCACAGTGACGTCATCAAAGGTTCTATTCCTGTGCACAGCAAAGAAGAAGACAGAAGAGAAGCCGTGCTGCGCGATCAAGTGGACTCGGTGAGTTACTTTTTTTTTATTTTTAACCCCTTCATCACTATTTTACTTTGCATTCTGTATTCATAATGCTATTATTTTCCCGTATAACCATGTTATAAGGGAAAATAATACAATCTACCCAGCACCTAACCAAAACCCGAACTTCTGTGAAGAAGTTCGGGTTTGGGTACCAAACATGCCGATTTTTCTCACGCGCGTGCAAAATGCATTACAATGTTTTGCACTCGCGCTGAAGAATCGCGCATGTTCCCGCAACGCACCCGCACCTTTTCCCGCAACGCCCGTGTGAACCCAGCCTAAGGGTACTTTCACACTAGTGTTTATCTTTTCCGGCATAGAGTTCCGTCCTAGGGGCTCAATACCGGAAAATAATTTATCAGTTTTATCCTAATGCATTCTGAATGGAGAGCAATCTGTTCAGGATGCATAAGGATGTCTTCAGTTCAGTCTTTTTGACTTATCAGGACGGAGATAATACTGCAAGCATGCTACGGTTTTATCTCCAACCAAAAATCCGGAACACTTGCTAGAATGCCGGATCCGGCATTTTTTTCTACAGGTTATGTATTAGTACCGGATCCGGCATTCAAAATACTGCAATGCCGGATCTGTCCATGCGCAGACCGAAAAAAAATTGAAAAAAATAAATGCCGGATCAGTTTTTCCGGATGACACCGGAAAGACGGATCCGGCATTTCAATGCATTTGTAAGACGGATCAGGATCCTGATCAGTCTGACAAATGGCATCAGTTGGCATACGTTTTGACGGATCTGGCAGGCAGTTCTGGCGACAGAACTGCCTGCCGGATTAATCTGCCCAAAGTGTGAAAGTACCCTAAGGAAGATCAAAGATAATGAATTAATTGTATAATTGATCAAATAACTATACTGAATTAATAAATGTTACGGACAATCAAAGGAAAGTGTATGATAATCGGGACCTCATTGCCTCAGGTCCCATCGCTGAGAGCAGCATTCTGTACATAGGAAGCACAGCAGGCTGGAGAACAAAAACGAAAAAAGATAAATAGAACCAATTGGAGAAATGATTTTCTCCAGAAAATAAATTAGTGTAAAAGTTTTTAGTTTTTTTTTGTCCATATCCTTTTAACACTGTGCAACCTGACTGGGTTCACATGTTGCAGCGGTTTCAAAAAACGTGGCTATAACGCATCCATCACCTCCCCCTTATAAGCGTTAAAGGGTTTCTACCACCACATTTTGACCTAATTAGCTGTCAGACACTAGCGATCTGCTAGTGTCTGCTGTACCTAACCATGCTCCGTCCACTCACCATTTCTGCTGCCCAGCGCGCTCCAGCCCGCCCCTCTGCTCTAGATTGACAGCCTACTGGCGCCTGCGCCGTGTGCTTCTGTATTAGGCGCAGTGACTGTTGGACGCGGCGCGAGAATTCAGCCAAGATGGAGAGAAGTAGGCTGTCAATCTAGAGTAGAGGGGCGGGCTGGAGCGCTCTGGGCGGCAGAAATGGTGAATGGACGGAGCCTCTAGGTGCTGAAAAGACGCCCCCATAGCACCTAGAGGCTCATTCGCATACCAATAAAACTAAGTTTTTTAGGGTAACCGCTGCAGAGAAAGGAATTACAATAGCATGGTTAGGTACAGCAGACACTAGCAGATCGCTAGTGTCTGACAGCTAATTAGGTCAAAATGTGGTGGTAGAAACCCTTTAAGAATGTTCCAAACAGTTGTTTTGGCGATGCCTAATGTTTTTGCTATCTCTTTGTTGGGTTTGTTTTGTTTTTTCAGCCTAATGATGGCTTGCTTTACTGATAGTGACAGCTCTTTGGATCGCATCTTGAGAGTTGACAGCAACAGATTCCAAATGCAAATAGCACACTTGAAATGAACGCTGGACCTTTTATCTGCTCATTGTAATTGGGATAATGAGGGAATAACACACTTTTTTTTTATTTAAAATGAATCCTGAGACAATGAATAATAACTGTATGGAAGATTTTTAGTCTGGGAAATTGCTAACAGGATGTTTTTTAGCTTAAAGATTTTAATGTAAGTAAATTGTTTATGATTAGTTCTTTTTATGTCAAATATAATTGTCCCTTTGTCTTTTGTATCATGTTTGACTTTATCTATTCTCAACAATGAGGATACATACATACTGATAGAGATATATATATTTTTTATATATATATATATATATATATATATATATATATATACATATTGACTTTTGGAAAAATCCAAAGTTTATGTAAATTTGGGAGATTGAATCCAGGCCAGATTTTCACTACAACTCCTGACCCCTATAAAGGAGGGGCATTAACAGAGGGGAGGCTAACCACTGATGAAGGGGTCATTTGTTAAACCCCAAAACGCGTTTGGTACTATCCACTAACATTGGAATCAAGATAAAGCACAGATCGATCACCTGAGGAGGAGTGAAATCCATTATTCAAGGAAACATCAAGTCGTGCATGTAACACTTGCCATATAGAGGAAATCCTCATCCATTGTGGGGCCACGTGTACAAGCAGCGTTGGCGCGAGATTTCCTGACGACTGGTAGCCCTTGAGACCAGAACCTACAACTATAGGTATACCGTGTCGAGGGCAAAACGAATCCACGCAAGTCCTCCCGGTAAGACTCTCACAGTTTATCTAAATAAGCGATCGCATTACTTGGGAGATACAGCGGGACGCCGCTGTTGTATACAAGTGAGCGGGACGCCGCTCTGTTCAGTGTCAGCACTTGATTGCGCTTAAGATTGGAGACTGCCTGGTATAGGGATTTGGATTTTAGAGGACAATTGGCGATTATCTATCGAATCTGATACGATTTTTATTGTGAACATTTATATCACTGCAGGTTTGGTTGACCATAATCCCACCTAGTTTTCTTTGGATTCTTTTGATGGACTATGTATGAGATTTACAATGACCAATATATATTATTATTGTTGTCGTCATAACATTGTATAAGCTACCACTTGTTTTATGTATTATTATTAAATTCTACTGGTTGCAGTACTACAGAGAGTGCCCCACTATATTTTATTTTTAGGGAATAACACACACCTGGCTATGGAACAGCTGAGAAGCCAATTGTCCCATTACTTTTGGTCCCTTAACATGTGGGAGGCACATATGCAAACTGTTGTAATTCCTACACCGTTCACCTGATTTGGATGTAAATACCCTCAAATTAAAGCAGACAGTCTGCAGTTAAAGCACATCTTGTTTGTTTCATTTCAAATCCATTGTGGTGGTGTATAGAGCCAAAAATGTTAGAATTGTGTTGATGTCTCAATATTTATAATCCTGACTGTATAAAAAAAATTCTCAAAGTTTTAATTTATTTTGACACAATTTAGACTTAAAAATTATATATATGTGGTATCTTTGTAATTTTACTGCCATAGGGACAAAACCTGTAAAACGGTGGAGGAATTGCGTTTCTTTTTTTCCAATTTCTCCCCATTTTGAATTTTTTCCCACTTCCCACTACGTGGTATGCCATATTAAATGGTGGCATTAGAAAGTACAACTTGTCCCGCAAAAAATAAGCCCTCATACAGCTATATGAACGGAAAAATAAAAAAAGTTATGGCTCAAGGAAGATAGGGAAAAAAAATGAAAACGCAAAAACGAAAACTCCTCCGGTATCCTAAGGGTTAACATTTATTCATTATTCAGGGTGGGTCATTTATATGGATACACCTTAATAAAATGGGAATGGTTGGTGATATTAACTTCCTGTTTGTGGCACATTAGTATATGTGAGGGGGGGAACTTTTCAAGATGGGTGGTGACCATGGCGGCCATTTTGAATCCAACTTTTTTTTCAATAGGAAGAGGGTCATGTGACATATCAAACTTATTGGGAATTTCACAAGAAATGTTTCGTGTGAAATTCCCAATAAGTTTAATGTGTCACATGACCCTCTTCCTATTGAAAAAATAAAAGTTAGATTCAAAATGGCCAACTTCAAAATGGCCGCCATGGTCACCACCCATCTTGAAAAGTTTCCCCCCTCACATATACTAATGTGCCACAAACAGGAAGTTAATATCACCAACCATTCCCATTTTATTAAGGTGTATCCATATAAATGGCCCACCCTGTAGTTATTTGATCAATTATGCGACGTTTATTTAGGCTAGTTTCACACTAGCGCTTGTAAGATCTCTGGATCCGGAAACAACACGATTGCAGTCCGGCCTCATTAACTATAATGGGGACCGGCAGAGATCCGGCCACAACCCTGCAAATATGCAGAGAATTGGCTGGACTAAAACCGCTGCGGCTTCATGCCAGATCTCACTAACGCTAGTGTGAAACTAGCCTATTTCATTATATAATTATTTGATCAATCATACAATTTCTCATATTTGATTGTTTAATAAATGTAGTAAATTATTATATTTTCATTGCTCATTATTCATTTACATTAATTATTCATTTAATTTGGTAGCCATCACTTTCTCAGGTCTTATTTTCTTTGTCATAAAAAAAGAATCGCAAGAAAAGCCTACACGAAGGCTCGTTACTGGCCCAACGGGGATCCGGGAAAATCCTCGGTGGGCCCCTACCCCTCTCCTGAGAAGCCCCACCCCTCACAGACATTTTTCTCACCAGGAGCAGCTCCAGAGAACTGGACTAAACACTACGTTGTGGTTACAGGACCTTTGGTGATGTCACAGTCATGTGATCAGCCGTGTGTGTGAGGAGTTAGGGGAACACAGGCTGTGCTGTGGAGAATGCAGAGGTACTTCATGTACGTGTATGAAAGGTGTGTATAAACCAGGGCTATGTCAGTGTAACCAGTCTATTGTACAGTTTTCTGTGTGTAATGTGCACACAGTGGTTCTATCTGTGTAATGGACATGTAGCAGAGCTGTGTGTGCAATGTATATATAGTAAACTATCTGTGTAATGGGCATGTGGTAGAGCTGTGTAGGTTATATGTATATAGGGGTCATTTGTTAAACCCCAAAACGCGTTTGGTACTATCCACTAACATTGGAATCAAGATAAAGCACAGATCGATCACCTGAGGAGGAGTGAAATCCATTATTCAAGGAAACATCAAGTCGTGCATGTAACACTTGCCATATAGAGGAAATCCTCATCCATTGTGGGGCCACGTGTACAAGCAGCGTTGGCGCGAGATTTCCTGACGACTGGTAGCCCTTGAGACCAGAACCTACAACTATAGGTATACCGTGTCGAGGGCAAAACAAATCCACGCAAGTCCTCCCGGTAAGACTCTCACAGTTTATCTAAATAAGCGATCGCATTACTTGGGAGATACAGCGGGACGCCGCTGTTGTATACAAGTGAGCGGGACGCCGCTCTGTTCAGTGTCAGCACTTGATTGCGCTTAAGATTGGAGACTGCCTGGTATAGGGATTTGGATTTTAGAGGACAATTGGCGATTATCTATCGAATCTGATACGATTTTTATTGTGAACATTTATATCACTGCAGGTTTGGTTGACCATAATCCCACCTAGTTTTCTTTGGATTCTTTTGATGGACTATGTATGAGATTTACAATCACCAATATATATTATTATTGTTGTCGTCATAACATTGTATAAGCTACCACTTATTTTATGTATTATTATTAAATTCTACTGGTTGCAGTACTACAGAGAGTGCCCCACTATATTTTATTTTTAGGGAATAACACACACCTGGCTATGGAACAGCTGAGAAGCCAATTGTCCCATTACTTTTGGTCCCTTAACATGTGGGAGGCACATATGCAAACTGTTGTAATTCCTACACCGTTCACCTGATTTGGATGTAAATACCCTCAAATTAAAGCAGACAGTCTGCAGTTAAAGCACATCTTGTTTGTTTCATTTCAAATCCATTGTGGTGGTGTATAGAGCCAAAAATGTTAGAATTGTGTTGATGTCTCAATATTTATGGACCTGACTGTATAAAAAAAATTCTCAAAGTTTTAATTTATTTTGACACTATTTAGACTTAAAAATTATATATATGTGGTATCTTTGTAATTTTACTGCCATAGGGACAAAACCTGTAAAACGGTGGAGGAATTGCGTTTCTTTTTTTCCAATTTCTCCCCATTTTGAATTTTTTCCCACTTCCCACTACGTGGTATGCCATATTAAATGGTGGCATTAGAAAGTACAACTTGTCCCACAAAAAATAAGCCCTCATACAGCTATATGAACGGAAAAATAAAAAAAGTTATGGCTCAAGGAAGATAGGGAAAAAAAATGAAAACGCAAAAACGAAAACTCCTCCGGTATCCTAAGGGTTAACATTTATTCATTATTCAGGGTGGGTCATTTATATGGATACACCTTAATAAAATGGGAATGGTTGGTGATATTAACTTCCTGTTTGTGGCACATTAGTATATGTGAGGGGGGAAACTTTTCAAGATGGGTGGTGACCATGGCGGCCATTTTGAATCCAACTTTTTTTTCAATAGGAAGAGGGTCATGTGACATATCAAACTTATTGGGAATTTCACAAGAAATGTTTCGTTAAGTTCGATAAGTTTGATGTGTCACATGACCCTCTTCCTATTGAAAAAATAAAAGTTGGATTCAAAATGGCCAACTTCAAAATGGCCGCCATGGTCACCACCCATCTTGAAAAGTTTCCCCCCTCACATATACTAATGTGCCACAAACAGGAAGTTAATATCACCAACCATTCCCATTTTATTAAGGTGTATCCATATAAATGGCCCACCCTGTAGTTATTTGATCAATTATGTGACGTTTATTTAGGCTAGTTTCACACTAGCGCTTGTAAGATCTCTGGATCCGGAAACAACACGATTGCAGTCCGGCCTCATTAACTATAATGGGGACCGGCAGAGATCCGGCCACAACCCTGCAAATATGCAGAGAATTGGCTGGACTAAAACCGCTGCGGCTTCATGCCAGATCTCACTAACGCTAGTGTGAAACTAGCCTATTTCATTATATAATTATTTGATCAATCATACAATTTCTCATATTTGATTGTTTAATAAATGTAGTAAATTATTATATTTTCATTGCTCATTATTCATTTACATTAATTATTCATTTAATTTGGTAGCCATCACTTTCTCAGGTCTTATTTTCTTTGTCATAAAAAAAGAATCGCAAGAAAAGCCTACACGAAGGCTCGTTACTGGCCCAACGGGGATCCGGGGAAATCCTCGGTGGGCCCCTACCCCTCTCCTGAGAAGCCCCACCCCTCACAGACATTTTTCTCACCAGGAGCAGCTCCAGAGAACTGGACTAAACACTACGTTGTGGTTACAGGACCTTTGGTGATGTCACAGTCATGTGATCAGCCATGTGTGTGTGAGGAGTTAGGGGAACACAGGCTGTGCTGTGGAGAATGCAGAGGTACTTCATGTACGTGTATGAAAGGTGTGTATAAACCAGGGCTATGTCAGTGTAACCAGTCTATTGTACAGTTTTCTGTGTGTAATGTGCACACAGTGGTTCTATCTGTGTAATGGACATGTAGCAGAGCTGTGTGTACAATGTATATATAGTAAACTATCTGTGTAATGGGCATGTGGTAGAGCTGTGTAGGTTATATGTATATAGTAGTGTCAGGCGGGCGCAGTGTATGGCAGCATCAGGCGGTAGACAATCACAGTCTGCTTAAACTAATAATGCACAAAGAATTAAATGTTACCATGTTTTTATTGAACACACCATGTAAACATTCACAGTGCAGGTGGAAAAAGTATGTGAACCCTTGGATTTAATAACTGATTGAACCTCCTTTGGCAGCAATAACTTCAACCAAACGTTTCCTGTAGTTGCAGATCAGACGTGCACAACGGTCAGGAGTAATTCTTGACCATTTCTCTTTACAGAACTGTTTCAGTTCAGCAATATTCTTGGGATGTCTGGTGTGAATCGCTTTCTTGAGGTCATGCCACAGCATCTCAATCGGGTTGAGGTCGGGACTCTGACTGGGCCACTCCAGAAGGCGTATTTTCTTCTGTTTAAGCCATTCTGTTATTGATTTACTTATATGCTTTGGGTTGTTGTCCTGTTGCGACACCCATCTTTTGTTGAGCTTCAACTGGTGGACAGATAGCCTTAAGTTCTCCTGCAAAATGTCTTAATAAACTTGGGAATTAGTGACCATGGCCCTGTCAGGTTCATCATACAAAATTCCCAGAACCCCTCTACGGAGCTGAGACAACTAGCATCGGAAGTCAAGGAAAAAGCCCAATCATAGGGGTACCCCTGTAGTCGGGAGATAACTATGCCTACTCGTTGACTCTCAGAGCCGGATGACAAGGGGCGTAACCTAAAGTAAAGCTTACAGTTCTCTTTGAAAGAAAGAAACTTTTTACGATCACCAGAAAATCGTTCAGGAAGCTTAATCTGGGGCTCCATATGATGACTAGGTGAATGCGGAGTGGAGACACTCTGTCCTGATTCATGTAAACTGAGTTTCTCCCCCAATTCCTGAACCACCTGAGTCAAATTAGAAACATGCTCCGTCAGGGTAACCAAAGGATTCATGATAACAGTGGTAATTTGGGCCTGTTATTCTGTCACTCACACAGGGGGTACGGAAGTAACCACTGAGCTCAACCCGCGCCCCTGTCCCTGCCTGCAAGTCCTAGTGACAAGGGACAACTGGTCGACAAACCCTCAACTAGGATAAGTGCAGGGAAGACGGACAAAACACACAACAGAGCAGTCAAACGAGCCGAGTCAAAACCTGGAGAGCAGCAAGGTACCAGAGGAGCAAGCAGAGGATCGTCAGGAGGAAGCCAAAGTCAGAACCAGGAGGGAACGCCAAGACCAAGGGATGAGACGGACGGAAGTCTAACACGAGCAGGAGAACAGCAAACCAGGTAAGTAATCGCAGGAAGGACCTCAATAACAGGCAATCTGTGGCCAGTAGATTGCCTGTTTAAATAGGGCGCTGGTGGAGTCATGTGACGTGGCCAGCGTCACATGACTACTGAGTTCTAATACAGCCGAGCGCCGAGTGAGCAGCTCGGCGCTCAGCCCCATTGCGGTTACCATGGGAACGGGCAACGCCGGGCGTGCTGATGACACAATGTCACGGCTGTATGTGAGCAACAAGAGCATACACAGTAAATGGAGCTAATGACCGGACCCAAACTAGGGAGGATAAAGGGTGACCCCTGTCAGACCCTCAAAGCTCTCCCTATGCTGCTAAAGCACATGCTCGGATCCAAATGGTGGCACGAGGCATGCCCGCATACCTAAGACTGATGACCACTGTAACCCCTACAATAGTGGAAGGGGCACGGCCACCGGTGCCCTGCTCAGTATTTGGAGGGAACTGTGGTCGCCTCAGATCCAGTCAGAAAATAAACAGATACACTACAATGTCTGCACACTTAGCTGAAGGAGTTGCAGCAGCAGAGAAGACGGATCCAAAGACAGCTGGCAATATCCGGAGTACTTGCTGCAGCAGAACACAGGTCCAGTGAAATGATAGCTTACAAGTGAAGATACTCAAGCAAGAGCTACAACTCGAATGAGAAATATAATCCACACCCTACAAAAGGAGGAGGGGTGATTTAAAGGCAGGGAAATAAAACGCAGGAGGAACAGCTGGGAGGAAGGAAACAGAAAGTAAAAACCTCATCACAGGGGCGTAGAAACAGAGCAGTGAGAACTCCTCCAAGCTCTAGTAGTGACATCATCACAGGGGTGGAGAAACAGAGCTGTGAGAACGTCTCAAAGCTCTGGTAGTGACAGTACCCCCCCCCCCCCTCTACGGGTGGACTCCGGACACCCAGGACCCACCTTCTCAGGATGAGCCCTATGAAATGCCCTGATGAGGCGAGTGGCTTTAATGTCCGACACCGGAACCCACATCCTCTCCTCAGGACCATAACCCTTCCAATGAACGAGGTACTGAAGAGAACCGCGGACAATGCGAGAGTCCACAATTCTGGAAACCTCAAACTCCAGATTGCCATCAACCAAAATCGGAGGAGGAGGCAAAGAGGAGGGTACCGTGGGCTGAACATATGGTTTTAAGAGAGATCTGTGAAATACATTATGTATCTTCCAAACCCGTGGAAGATCAAGACGGAAGGCAACAGGATTGATGACTGACAAGATTTTATAAGGCCCAATAAACTTGGGACCCAATTTCCAGGAGGGAACCTTCAGTTTAATATTTCTTGTAGAAAACCACACCAGATCACCCACATTCAGGTCCGGACCAGGCACACGTCTCTTATCAGCCACACGCTTATACTTCTCACTCATCTTTCTAAGATTACTCTGAATCTTTTGCCAAATGGTAGACAAAGACGAGGAAAATCTCTCCTCCTCAGGTAAACTAGAAAGAGCCCCTCCCGAGAATGTCCCAAACTGCGGATGGAACCCATATGCACCAAAGAGTGGTTACTTATCAGAAGATTCCTGACGACGGTTGTTCAGAGCAAACTCAGCAAGAGGGAGAAATGAACACCAATCCTCCTGGTTCTCTGCCACAAAACAGCGCAAATATGTCTCCAGATTCTGATTGAGGCGCTCAGTCTGAGCATTCGACTGCGGGTGAAAAGCAGAAGAGAAGGACAGCCGAACCCCCAGGCGAGAACAGAAAGCCTTCCAGAACTTGGACACAAACTGCGTGCCTCTATCGGAAACAATATCAGAGGGAATGCCATGCAATTTAACAATATGGTCGACAAAAGCTTGCGCCAACATTTTAGCATTGGGTAAACCAGGGAAAGGTACGAAATGAGCCATCTTGCTAAAACGGTCCACCACCACCAGGATCACCGACTTCCCTGAGGAACGAGGAAGATCCGTGATAAAGTCCATGGACAGGTGTGTCCAAGGACCGGAAGGTATGGGTAACGGGAGAAGGGAACCTGAAGGCCGTGAACGAGGGACCTTAGCGCGAGCGCACGTCTCACAAGCAGCCACAAAACCCTCCACCGACTTACAAAGAGCCGGCCACCAAAATCTCCGAGCAATGAGATCTACCGTGGCTCTACTCCCGGGGTGACCAGCAAGAACAGTATCATGATGCTCCTTGAAGAGTTTGTGACGTAGCTCAGAAGGCACAAACAACTTCCCAGAAGGACAACGGGCAGGTGCCTCAGTCTGGGCAGCCTGGACCTCGGCCTCCAAATCAGAATATAGAGCAGAAACAACTACCCCCTCCGCCAAAATGGGACCCGGGTCCTCGGAGTTTCCTCCTCCCGGAAAACAGCGAGAGAGAGCATCAGCCTTCACATTTTTGATCCCAGGGCGGAATGTAACAACAAAATTGAATCTGGAGAAGAACAGAGACCATCTGGCCTGTCTCGGATTCATACCCCCTGGCCGACTCCAAGTATGCCAGATTCTTATGGTCGGTAAAAACGGTGATAGGGTGCCTGGCCCCCTCCAACCAATGGCGCCATTCCTCGAAAGCCAACTTGATGGCCAACAACTCCCTATCTCCCACATCATAGTTTTTCTCTGCCGGGGAGAGTTTTTTAGAGAAAAAGGCACAGGGTCGCCATTTGGCAGGAGAAGGGCCCTGGGACAAAACCGCACCCACACCCACCTCGGAAGCATCCACCTCAACAATAAAAGGTAAGGAAACATCGGGATGCACCAAGACGGGAGCAGACGCAAAACTCTCTTTAATCTTAGAAAAAGCTGCAAGCGCCTCCTCCGACCAAGAGGAAAAATCCGCCCCCTTTTTTGTCATGTCAGTGTGGGGTTTGACAACAGAGGAATAATTCAAAATGAACTTTCTGTAATAGTTCGCAAAACCCAGAAAGCGCATCAATGCCTTCTGATTCTCAGGAAGCTCCCACTCAAGTACAGCACGGACCTTCTCCGGATCCATGCGAAAACCAGAAGCAGAGAGGAGAAAACCCAGAAATTGAATCTCCGATACCATAAAAAGACATTTCTCCAGCTTGGCGTACAATTTATTTTCCCGCAGAATCTGCAGAACCTGAAAAAGATGATCCTGATGGGTCTGAACATCAGGGGAAAAAATCAAAATATCATCAAGATACACCAATACAAATTTCCCCATTAAATGGTAGAAAATACTATTAACAAATTGCTGAAAGACGGCCGGAGCATTCATCAGGCCGAAAGGCATAACGAGATTCTCGAAATGCCCGTTAGGGGTATTAAAGGCCGTTTTCCATTCATCCCCCTCTCTGACCCTGACCAGGTTGTATGCGCCTCTCAAATCCAATTTGGAAAAAACCTTGGCCCCAACAATTTGGTTGAAGAGGTCCGGGATCAGAGGAAGGGGATAGGGATCGCGAATCGTGATACGGTTCAGCTCCCTAAAATCTAGGCAAGGTCTCAGAGAGCCATCTTTTTTTTTAACAAAAAAAACCCCCGCGGCAACAGGTGATTTTGAGGGACGAATATGCCCCTTATCGAGACTCTCAGAGATATAGGTTCGCATTGCGATTCTTTCCGGTTGTGAGAGATTGTAGAGGCGTGCTTTTGGCAGCTTGGCGCCGGGAATGAGGTTAATGGGACAGTCAAACTCCCGGTGAGGAGGTAGCTCCTGAACACCGCTCTCGGAAAACACGTCTGAGAAATCAGAGAGAAATGATGGCACAGTTTTAGTAGACACCTCTGCAAAAGTCGCTGTGAGACAATTCTCTCTACAAAAGTCACTCCACTCATTTATTTGCCTTCCTTGCCAATCAATAGTGGGGTTATGTCTAGTGAGCCAGGGTAACCCCAAAACTAGAGGAGAAGGCAATCCGTTAAGGACAAAACAAGATATATCCTCCACATGAGTGTCACCTACAGCTAGCCGGATATTGTGAACAATGCCCTTCAGAGATCTCTGTGAGAGTGGAGCAGAGTCAATAGCAAAAACAGGTATATCCTTTTCTAATGTGCAAACCTGAAAACCATGCATGGCTACAAATTGAGTGTCAATAAGATTGACGGCCGCTCCACTATCGACAAAGATCTCACAAGAAATGACTTTGCTCTCTAGCACCACCCTGGCAGACAGGAGAAAACGGGAACTGCAGGTCAGAGGAAAAGCATCAATTCCTACATCAACTTTGCCCAAAGTAGCAGATGAAGCAGAACTTGATGATTTACCTTTTGAGGTTTTTCTCTTATTATCGCTCTTAGTACAGTTCAAGAATCTCCTAGACGGACAAACATTTGCCAAATGACCTATGCCCCCACAACAAAAACACACCATACTCTGAGGACTAAATCCTCTTTTATCAGGGGCAAGTCGACCTAGCTGCATGGGCTCCTCCTCAGAGGGGAGCGAGACAGAATGAGGCCCCTGCACACTGAATGAGTCCGCACCACTGCCCCTAGACTGACAATGGCTGGACAGAGAGGTCTCGTTTCTTTCTCTTAGACGCCTGTCAAGGCCTACCGCCAATGACATGGCAGACTCTAAGGACGTTGGTCTCTCATGGAAAGCAAACGCATCTTTCAATCTCTCTGAGAGACCATGACAGAACTGACTCCGGAGTGCAGCATCATTCCAACCTGAATCAGCTGCCCATCTCCGAAATTCAGAACAATAAAGCTCCGCAGACAGTTTGTTCTGGCATAAAAAACGTAAGTTAGATTCGGCCAGAGCAACACGATCCGGGTCATCATATATCTGCCCCAGGGCCACAAAAAATCTTTCCACGGATCGAAGGGAGGGATCCCCTGATGGCAGCGAAAAAGCCCAAGTCTGAGCATTACCCCTGAGCAGGGAGATGACAATCCTCACCCTCTGCTCCTCATTACCAGAGGAGTGGGGACACAAGCAAAAATGGAGTTTGCATGCCTCTCTGAAGCGAACAAAATTCTCACTGCCCCCGGAGAACGTTTCCGGAAGTGAGACCTTTGGCTCGCAACAGACTCCATGGGCCGGAGCAGAGCCCAATGCTTGAAGCTGAGTCATAGATTGACGGAGATCCGCTACCTCCAAAGAAAGACCCTGCATGCGGTCAACCAGGCCAGAAAGCGGATCCATGTCAAAAAGGACGGTTTTGGTGGATTATAATGTCACGGCTGTATGTGAGCAACAAGAGCATACACAGTAAATGGAGCTACTGACCGGACCCAAACTAGGGAGGATAAAGGGTGACCCCTGTCAGACCCTCAAAGCTCTCCCTATGCTGCTAAAGCACATGCCCGGATCCAAATGGTGGAACGAGGCATGCCCGCGTACCTAAGACTGATGACCACTGTAACCCCTACAATAGTGGAAGGGGCACGGCCACCGGTGCCCTGCTCAGTATATGGAGGGAACCGTGGTCGCCTCAGATCCAGTCAGAAAATAAACAGATACACTACAATGTCTGCACACTTAGCTGAAGGAGTTGCAGCAGCAGAGAAGACGGATCCAAAGACAGCTGGCAATATCCGGAGTACTTGCTGCAGCAGAACACAGGTCCAGTGAAATGATAGCTTACAAGTGAAGATACTCAAGCAAGAGCTACAACTCAAATGAGAAATATAATCCACACCCTACAAAAGGAGGAGGGGTGATATAAAGGCAGGGAAATCAAACGCAGGAGGAACAGCTGGGAGGAAGGAAACAGAAAGTAAAAACCTCGTCACAGGGGCGGAGAAACAGAGCAGTGAGAACTCCTCCAAGCTCTAGTAGTGACATCATCACAGGGGTGGAGAAACAGAGCTGTGAGAACGTCTCAAAGCTCTGGTAGTGACACACACAGAGCGCACCGTGACACTGGGAGCCCACATAGGATAGTGCTTTTTTCTATAGTATACAAGCACGACCACCACTGTAGGGATTGCAGGGTGGTCGTAACATGGAAACAAGAAGTGAATAATGTGATGGAAAGATGAATCCAGCCAGCAAAGGAAGCAATATGGACAATCATAATACATTAGTTAGTGCCTTGTATTAATTTTCTCTACACAATAAATGCCACTTGCTGAAGTGAGACAACCCCTTTAATTCTTTTGTAAGATCTAAAGGGTTAACAAAGTTTGTAAAATCAGATTTGAATAACTTGAGGGGTGTAGTTTCTAAAACGGGTCATTTATGGGTGACTTTATAACTGAATTGGTCCTTTAAAAAGTGAATTTTGGAAATTTTCTTAAAAATGTTAAAAATTGCATCAAAAATTCTAAGCCATCTAACATCCTAAAAAAATTAAATGAGATTTACAAAATGATGTCAACATTAAGTATATGAAAAAACCGCAGCACTCACTTGTCTTCAATTATGCAGGATTTATTCACCAACAAAAATGCGACGTTACGACCGTCATGGTCTTCCTCAAGCAACAAAAAATAAATAAAAAATATTATTTTTTGTTGCTTGAGAAAGACCATGACGGTCGAAACGTCGCATTTTTGTTGGTGAATAAATCCTGCATAATTGAAGACAAGAGAGTGCTGCGGTTTTTTCATATATGACGCATCCAAGGGGGATCTTCAGACTGGCTCCCAACACGGCTGGCACCACCACAAGAAAGGTTTCATTTTTTCGTTGTGCTGCTATTAACATTTTTTCTATGTCAACATAAAGTAGACATATTGTGAATTTTAAGTCATAACTATTTTATGAGGTATCACCATCTGTCTTAAAAGCAGAGAAATTCAGATTTTGAAAAGTGCGACTTTTTCAAAATTGTCCGTAGATTTTGGATTTTAAAAAAAATAAAGGTAAAATATATCAACTCAAAGTTACCAATAACATGAAGTGCAATGTGTCACGAGAAAACATTCTCAGAATGGCTTGGGTAAATAAAAGCGTTCTAAAGTTATAATGATCCATGTGAGATTTGCAAAATTTAGCCCACTTTTTAACCCTTAGGCCTCTTTCACATGGGTGTCGCGTGTGAGGGCCGGATAGGATGCAGGTGGGTCGCGGGAAAATCGTGCGAGTAGGTACGCAATTCCAGACCCGAACACGGACTTCTTCACTGAAGTTCGGGTTTTGGATCGGTGTTCTGTATATTCTATTATTTTCCATTTTCATTATAATGGAAAATAATAGCATTCTTTAATTCAGAATGCTAAGTAAAAGGTGCATTGTGGGGTTAAAAAAATAAATAAATGTAACTCACCTCATCCACTTGATCTTGCAGCCGTGCTGGTCTTCTTTCTTTTTCTTCTTGCAGGACCTGGCTGGAAAAGGACCTTCGGTGATGTCATCGCGCTCCCCACATGATGAGCGCTGTGACGTCAGCGCAGGTCCTGCTGAATGAAGATAGAAATCTTCTATCTTCATTCAGCAGGACCTGCGCTGACGTCACCACGCTCACCACGTGGGTAGCGTGATGACGTCACCGAAGGTCCTTTTCCAGCCAGGTCCTGCAAGAAGAAGAAGAAAGAAGACCAGCACGACTGCACGATCAAGTGGATGAGGTGAGTTACATTTTTATTTATTTTTTTAACCCCACAATGGACCTTTTACTTAGCATTCTGAATTAAAGAATGCTATTATTTTCCATTATAACCATGTTATAATGGAAAATAATAAATTAAATGGGATCCCGGGTAACTCATCCCTTGTCTCCTTAGCAACCATGCGTGAAAATCGCATTGCATCCGCACTTGCTTGCGGATGCTTGCGATTTTCACGTGTCCCCATTCATTTCTATGGGGCCTGCGTTGCGTGAAAAACGCAGAATATAGAGCATGCTGCGATTTTCACGCAACGCACAAGTGATGCGTGAAAATCACCACTCATCTGAACAGCCCCATTGAAGTGAATGGGTTCGGATTCAGTGCGGGTGCAATGCGTTCACCTTACGCATTGCACCCACGTGGAATTCTCGCCCATGTGAAAGGGGCCTTAGAGGACCGGGCGATTTTCCATTTTTGTTTTTCACTCCCCACCTTCCCAGAGTCATAACTTTTTTATTTTTCCGTTCACATAGCCTTACAAGTGCATATTTTTTGCGGGACAAGTTGTACTTTCTAATGGCACCCTTTACAGTTGCATACAATGTAGTGGGAAGTGGGGAAAAAAATTCTAAATGAGGTAGAATTGGAAAAACCCCCACAATTCTGCCACGCTTTTTTAGGTTGTTGGTTTTTTTTACGGCGTTCGCTATGTGGTAAAAGTGACCTGTTATCTTCATTCTCCAGGTCAGTACGATTACAACGATATCACACTTGTATAGTTTTTATTGCATTTTAATACTGAAAGAAAATAAAAAACCTTGAAAAAAAAAAAAAATTCATCACCATATTCTGTGTGAGGGCGATCTGTACTTTGAAGTGTGTGTGACTTTTTTATAAATTTTTTTGGGGGGAGTTGAAGTGACAAAAAATTGCAAATTGGCTCTTTTAATTGTTTTTTTTTCCCATTAAGCCATTTACCCCCCCGCCCCCTCCTTTAGAGAAGGATATGTCAAAAGAGAACCAAAAACCAACACCTAGTGAACAAAAATGTCAATAGCAAATATGTGCTTGTATGTCCTGCATTTCATATTTTCTATAGACTTTCAGATAACATCTTGAGCTGAAGTTCTTACCTTAAAATTCTCAGCAAAAAACACCATGCATAAAAATGACATCAAAAACCTATGTGTAAATGCATCCTAAAACAGCAAAAGTGCACAAAAATGCGATTACGAACCCACTAGTATGCCAGCCTTTTTTTGGCAATAATAAAATGCCATAGAAAGTGCATTTTTTTCCTACCATGTGTGATTTTTATGGCATATTTTTTCCCTATACATAAGGAGGGTATTGGTGTTTTTGCACCATTAAAAAAAACTATGGATTTCTATGTGACAAAAATACTACACAGTTAGGGAAAAAAGCACCAGAGCCAGAGCATTCTCCAATGCCTTTGACACATAAAAAATGCACCTCAAGGGACAAAAAAAATCACCCCAAAAAAAAAACGTCTGTGCTGCATTTAATATTTTCCATAAACTTCCATGTTGCATCTGGAACTGGCATTTTTGGACACGTATTATGTGATGTTTTATGCAAACAGTGTGTTTTCCTGCTATTGTTTTCTTCATGGCATTTTTCCCATATAGTGAAGGTGATTTGAAAACGCCTTGAGCTACAGCATGCTGCGTTTTTCAAAAGAAGCCCAAAATACCATAATTAACCACCTCCGGACCGCCTAACGCAGGATCGCGTTCCAGAGGTGGCAGCCCTGCGCACAGTCACGCATATATGCGTCATCTCGCGATGGCCGAGATTTCCTGTGAACGCGCGCACACAGGCGCGCGCGCTCACAGGAACGGAAGGTAAGAGAGTTGATCTCCAGCCTGCCAGCGGCGATCGTTCGCTGGCAGGCTGGAGATGTGTTTTTTTTAACCCCTAACAGGTATATTAGACGCTGTTTTGATAACAGCGTCTAATATACCTGCTACCTGGTCCTCTGGTGGTCCCATTTGTTTGGATCGACCACCAGAGGACACAGGTAGCTCAGTAAAGTCCCACCAAGCACCACTACACTACACTACACCCCCCCCCCCCCGTCACTTATTAACCCCTTATTAGCCCCTGATCACCCCATATAGACTCCCTGATCACCCCCCTGTCATTGATCACCCCCCTGTCATTGATTACCCCCCTGTAAAGCTCCATTCAGACGTCCGCATGATTTTTACGGATCCACTGATAGATGGATCGGATCCGCAAAACGCATCCGGACGTCTGAATGAAGCCTTACAGGGGCGTGATCAATGACTGTGGTTATCACCCCATATAGACTCCCTGATCACCCCCCCTGTCATTGATTACACCCCTGTCATTGATCAACCCCCTGTAAAGCTCCATTCAGACGTCCGCATGATTTTTACGGATCCACTGATAGATGGATCGGATCCGCAAAACGCATCCGGACGTCTGAATGAAGCCTTACAGGGGCGTGATCAATGACTGTGGTGATCACCCCATATAGACTCCCTGATCACCCCCCTGTAAAGCTCCATTCAGATGTCCGCATGATTTTTACGGATGCACTGATAGATGGATCCGATCCGCAAAACGCATCCGGACGTCTGAATGAAGGCCTTACAGGGGCATGATCAATGACTGTGGTGATCACCCCATATAGACTCCCTGATCACCCCCCTGTAAAGCTCCATTCAGATGTCCACATGATTTTTACGGATGCACTGATAGATGGATCCGATCCGCAAAACGCATCCGGACGTCTGAATGAAGCCTTACAGGGGCATGATCAATGACTGTGGTGATCACCCCATATAGACTCCCTGATCACCCCCCTGTAAAGCTCCATTCAGATGTCCGCATGATTTTTACGGATGCACTGATAGATGGATCCGATCCGCAAAACGCATCCGGACGTCTGAATGAAGCCTTACAGGGGCATGATCAATGACTGTGGTGATCACCCCATATAGACTCCCTGATCACCCCCCTGTAAAGCTCCATTCAGATGTCCGCATGATTTTTACGGATGCACTGATAGATGGATCCGATCCGCAAAACGCATCCGGACGTCTGAATGAAGCCTTACAGGGGCATGATCAATGACTGTGGTGATCACCCCATATAGACTCCCTGATCACCCCCCTGTAAAGCTCCATTCAGATGTCCGCATGATTTTTACGGATGCACTGATAGATGGATCCGATCCGCAAAACGCATCCGGACGTCTGAATGAAGCCTTACAGGGGCATGATCAATGACTGTGGTGATCACCCCATATAGACTCCCTGATCACCCCCCTGTCATTGATTACCCCCCTGTAAAGCTCCATTCAGATGTCCGCATGATTTTTACGGATGCACTGATAGATGGATCGGATCCGCAAAACGCATCCGGACGTCTAAATGAAGCCTTACAGGGGCGTGATCAATGACTGTGGTGATCACCCCATATAGACTCCCTGATCACCCCCCTGTCATTGATTACCCCCCTGTCATTGATTACCCCCCTGTAAAGCTCCATTCAGACATCCGCATGATTTTTACGGATCCACTGATAGATGGATCGGATCCGCAAAACGCATCCGGACGTCTGAATGAAGCCTTACAGGGGCATGATCAATGACTGTGGTGATCACCCCATATAGACTCCCTGATCACCCCCCTGTCATTGATCAACCCCCCTGTCATTGATCAACCCCCCTGTCATTGATCACCCCCCTGTCATTGATCACCCCCCTGTCATTGATCACCCCTCTGTAAGGCTCCATTCAGATATTTTTTTGGCCCAAGTTAGCGGAATTTTTTTTTTTTTTTCTTACAGAGTCTCATATTCCACTAACTTGTGTCAAAAAATTAAATCTCACATGAACTCACCATACCCCTCACGGAATCCAAATGCGTAAAATTTTTTAGACATTTATATTCCAGACTTCTTCTCACGCTTTAGGGCCCCTAGAATGCCAGGGCAGTATAAATACCCCACATGTGACCCCATTTCGGAAAGAAGACACCCCCAGGTATTCCGTGAGGGGCATATTGAGTCCATGAAAGATTGAAATTTTTGTCCCAAGTTAGCGGAACGGGAGACTTTGTGAGAAAAAAATTAAAAATATCAATTTCCGCTAACTTGTGCCAAAAAAAAAAAATTTCTATGAACTCGCCATGCCCCTCATTGAATACCTTGGGGTGTCTTCTTTCCAAAATGGGGTCACATGTGGGGTATTTATACTGCCCTGGCATTCTAGGGGCCCCAAAGCGTGAGAAGAAGTCTGGTATCAAAATGTCTAAAAATGCCCTCCTAAAAGGAATTTGGGCACCTTTGCGCATCTAGGCTGCAAAAAAGTGTCACACATCTGGTATCGCCGTACTCAGGAGAAGTTGGGGAATATGTTTTGGGGTGTCATTTTACATATACCCATGCTGGGTGAGAGAAATATCTTGGTCAAATGCCAACTTTGTATAAAAAAATGGGAAAAGTTGTCTTTTGCCAAGATATTTCTCTCACCCAGCATGGGTATATGTAAAATGACACCCCAAAACACATTCCCCAACTTCTCCTGAATACGGCGATACCACATGTGTGACACTTTTTTGCAGCCTAGGTGGGCAAAGGGGCCCATATTCCAAAGAGCACCTTTAGGATTTCACAGGTCATTTACCTACTTACCACACATTAGGGCCCCTGGAAAATGCCAGGGCAGTATAACTACCCCACAAGTGACCCCATTTTGGAAAGAAGACACCCCAAGGTATTCCGTGAGGGGCATGGCGAGTTCCTAGAATTTTTTATTTTTTGTCACAAGTTAGTGGAAAATGCTTATTTTTTTTTTTATTTTTTTTTTCATACAAAGTCTCATATTCCACTAACTTGTGACAAAAAATAAAAAGTTCCATGAACTCACTATGCCCATCAGCGAATACCTTGGGGTCTCTTCTTTCCAAAATGGGGTCACTTGTGGGGTAGTTATACTGCCCTGGCATTCTAGGGGCCCAAATGTGTGGTAAGGAGTTTGAAATCAAATTCTGTAAAAAATGACCTGTGAAATCCGAAAGGTGCTCTTTTGAATATGGGCCCCTTTGCCCACCTAGGCTGCAAAAAAGTGTCACACATCTGGTATCTCCGTAATCGGGAGAAGTTGGGGAATGTGTTTTGGGGTGTCATTTTACATATACCCATGCTGGGTGAGAGAAATATCTTGGCAAAAGACAACTTTTCCCATTTTTTTATACAAAGTTGGCATTTGACCAAGATATTTATCTCACCCAGCATGGGTATATGTAAAAAGACACCCCAAAACACATTCCTCAACTTCTCCTGAATACAGAGATACCAGATGTGTGACACTTTTTTGCAGCCTAGGTGGGCAAAGGGGCCCACATTCCAAAGAGCACCTTTCGGATTTCACAGGTCATTTACCTACTTACCACACATTTGGGCCCCTAGAATGCCAGGGCAGTATAACTACCCCACAAGTGACCCCATTTTGGAAAGAAGAGAACCCAAGGTATTCGCTGATGGGCATAGTGAGTTCATGGAAGTTTTTATTTTTTGTCACAAGTTTGTGGAATATGAGACTTTGTATGAAAAAAAAAAAAAAAAAAAAATCATCATTTTCCACTAACTTGTGACAAAAAATAAAAAATTCTAGGAACTCGCCATGCCCCTCACGGAATACCTTGGGGTGTCTTCTTTCCAAAATGGGGTCACTTGTGGGGTAGTTATACTGCCCTGGTATTCTAGGGGCCCAAATGTGTGGTAAGGAGTTTGAAATCAAATTCAGGAAAAAATGAGGAGTGAAATCCGAAAGGTGCTCTTTGGAATATGGGCCCCTTTGCCCACCTAGGCTGCAAAAAAGTGTCACACATCTGGTATCCCCGTACTCAGGAGAAGTTGAGGAATGTGTTTTGGGGTGTCTTTTTACATATACCCATGCTGGGTGAGATAAATATCTTGGTCAAATGACAACTTTGTATAAAAAAATGGGAAAAGTTGTCTTTTGCCAAGATATTTCTCTCACCCAGCATGGGTATATATAAAATGACACCCCAAAACACATTCCCCACCTTCTCCTGAGTACGGAGATACCAGATGTGTGACACTTTTTTGCAGCCTAGGTGGGCAAAGGGGCCCATATTCCAAAGAGCACCTTTCGGATTTCACAGGTAATTTTTTACAGAATTTGATTTCAAACTCCTTACCACACATTTGGGCCCCTAGAATGCCAGGGCAGTATAACTACCCCACAAGTGACCCCATTTTGGAAAGAAGAGACCCCAAGGTATTCGCTGATGGGCATAGTGAGTTCATAGAACTTTTTATTTTTTGTCACAAGTTAGTGGAATATGAGACTTTGTAAGAAAAAAAATAAAAATAAATAAATCATAATTTTCCGCTAACTTGTGACAAAAAATAAAAAGTTCTATGAACTCACTATGCCCATCAGCGAATACCTTAGGGTGTGTACTTTCAGAAATGGGGTCATTTGTGGGGTGTTTGTACTGTCTGGGCATTGTAGAACCTCAGGAAACATGACAGGTGCTCAGAAAGTCAGAGCTGCTTCAAAAAGCGGAAATTCACATTTTTGTACCATAGTTTGTAAACGCTATAACTTTTACCCAAACCATTTTTTTTTTACCCAAACATTTTTTTTTTATCAAAGACATGTAGAACTATAAATTTAGAGCAAAATTTCTATATGGATGTCGTTTTTTTTTGCAAAATTTTACAACTGAAAGTGAAAAATGTCATTTTTTTGCAAAAAAATCGTTAAATTTCGATTAATAACAAAAAAAGTAAAAATGTCAGCAGCAATGAAATACCACCAAATGAAAGCTCTATTAGTGAGAAGAAAAGGAGGTAAAATTCATTTGGGTGGTAAGTTGCATGACCGAGCAATAAACGGTGAAAGTAGTGTAGGTCAGAAGTGTAAAAAGTGGCCTGGTCTTTCAGGGTGTTTAAGCACTGGGGGCTGAGGTGGTTAAAGGACATCTGTCAGCACATTTGTACCTATGAAACTGGATGACCTGTGCACTTGGCAGCTGAAGGCATCTGTGTTGGTCCCATGTTCATATGTGTCTTGCAGTGATGTTTTAATATAGGCAAATGAGCGTTTAGGAGCAACGGAGGCATTGCTGTTACACCCAGAGGCTCTGTTCTCTCTGCAACTGACATGCCCTCTGCACTTTGGTTGACAAGGCCATGTGTGATGACGTTTTTACTACCTGGCCCTGTCAATCAAAATAGATATGGTGCAGCAGTTTCAGAGAGAACTGAGCCTCTAGGAGTAACGGCAACACTCCCATTGCTCCTAGAGGCTCATTTGCATATATAAAAACAGGCACATATGAACATGAGATCAACACAGATTTTGTGATGCGGTAATTGCCCACACAGTTTTTACAAGTGAAGCACAGCTATTTCATGTTTCTCCTGTAAAAACTGCATTGGAAATTACCAGATCGCAAAACTGCACAGTTGCTGTAGATGCTCACACACCATGGAGTTTATCAAGCAAGGAAAATGGAGTATGGCATATAACTGTACTCTATAAATGTAAAGTGAATGATCTATATATAAACCAATACCACATTTACTATACAAATAAACATGAAATATAGTAATGAAAATAGAATGGGCACTCATATATCCAGTTCACAAGGTTGGCAAAGCGACTCGAGCAATATAGCAATAATATATCAATTCCCAGGTCTTATGTTTTAATACTAAAGAAAGACTGTTTTCTAGGAACATAACCATCAGTGGGATGCAACAACTTACTCATTATTACTGATTCTCCAGAGACATTTTATATATATTCACCAAATATTTGTACACCTTATATATATTTTTATATATTTAATATATTTATCTTACAGGGATTTCACCATATGCACTATATGTTAATGTTTTATATCATGCACTATCACTACCAATATTGATATTCACCTTTTTTTTCATTCATTGTCTGGAGACATATCCGTTGCTAGCCACTGTTTTAGATAACAGAAATCTATTAGTTCCTCTTATCCAATTTGTCCTACCCATAGATGCTGGACCGGACCTCCGGGTTTCTATTAGCTATAACAGTGGATGAATATATGCTATTTTATTATATTTTATGTGAGTTTTAACCATTTCAAATTGGGGACATAGCTCTGGTTAGGTTTCAATATTCATTGCGTATGGTGGTAATATCATTGCTATCCATCCGCTCTTATACTGTCATAATAAATTAATAAATTGATATATTATTGCTATATTGCTCGAGTCGCTTTGCCTACCTTGTAAACTGGATATATGAGTGCCCATTCTATTTTCATTACTATTGTTTTTCGGTGATTGGGTACAACATCTGTTTGGTATGAAGAAAATAAATTGGTTGGTCCAGCTTGTATTCGTGGTAATCCAAAGGCTTTATTCAATATTCAATAAAATCCAGGTACAGGAATGCAGGTCTACATGTTTCGGGCACAATACAATCTTAGCCCTTAGTCATGAGTAAGGGCTAAGATTGTATTGTGCCCGAAACATGTAGACCTGCATTCCTGTACCTGGATTTTATTGAATATTGAATAAAGCCTTTGGATTACCACGAATACAAGCTGGACCAACCAATTTATTTTCTTCATACTTATATTTCTCCTATTTCGGGTGAAGGAGCCGGTCCGTGCTATACCAGTGGAATCCCTGGCAGGTGAGAGCTGCTCAAACCTCTGATTTTTACAACATCTGTTTGGTGCACCTTGCCATCCTAAATCGGAGGTGAGCCGTCCTTCACCCCTTGTTTCACAAACATGAAATATAGTTTGAGCAAAAATATCTGTGCCTATCCACCACGGCAAGGTGACCTCAGTCTGGGTGGGAACCTAGTCTATTTATTACATTTCACTATATTAAGGAGAGCGGGAGATAAGTAATAAATACAGTAGGTTCCCATCCAGCCTGAGGTCACTTGCTGTGGTAGATGGGCACAGATATTTCTGATCAAATTATATCTCATGTTTATTTGTATAGTAAATGTGGTATATATGGTTTTTGAATTTATAAAGCACTTCAGAATTCTGTTCCCAGGAAGTCACAATACAGGGCTTATTTAGTGGGTGAAGGGGGTGGAAAAGTGCGCATGATTAGCATGTCAAGTTAATTTAAGACAGATTTATCAACTGCGACTTTTTAAAAAGTTGGAGATATTGTTGCAATCTTAGTAATGGGGTAGCATCGAAAGTGGAGTAACAGACAAGTTTTATCCTTTATAGGGGTTGCCCAAGGTCTGACAAAAATGAGGAAGAGCAGGATGGTAGAAGAATAAAAGAAAATTCCACTCATCTGGTTTGGCTCATTCTGCAATATTGCAAGGGTTAACCCTTTCTTTGGTTCTGTGTGCAGCTGCTAGGTTGTTTAATGTGTTAGGGTACTTTCACACTAGCGTCAAGAAACTCTGGCAGGCTGTTCCGGTGGATGAACGTGCATGTCGTAGTTTTAATGCGGCCGCCTCTCGGCATGTTTGCCATGCTGCCGACGGAACTCCGGCCCACCCCCATTATAGTCAATGGGGCCGGAGCGGTAGTCCAGGGGCACACGTGCACTAGCGGCAGCACGGATCGGACAGGCTGTTCACCTGCCGGAACAGCCTGCCGGAGTTCCTTGCCGCTAGTGTGAAACTACCCTTAATCAGCTTCTGCTATATATGTAATGCTCTTTGTCTCATTCTCTGTCTGAGTAATAGGTTCACTAGCCTGCTAGTTTCTGCTAAGGTGTGCTGTATCTGATTGTCTGCTCATGTACCGACTATGGTCAGATTCCTGGATTGTGACCTTGTCCCCTGTGCCTGTCACCATATTGACCCTTTGCTGCCTGCCCTGACCTCGGATCTGTTTCTCAAATTTGCACATACTCTGCCTTGACCTAGGCCTGTTGTCTTTCCCTTCAGTGCTTTGCATCGGTGTCTCCTGACCCCCATGGGTCAAGGAGGTAGTGGTCTGGTGTGTTCCCTGTAGAGAAGACCAAATCCCTATATAGGAGGTTAAATGGTGAAAATCAGGGAGCCCCCTGTAGAGACAATGAGCCCTAATTATACCACCCACATAGAATGATTGACAGCTCTTTGTGTATCAGGATGTGTACACAGCAGGTTGTCAATCACTGTGTGTTGGGAGAGGCTATCAAGACTCTCACTGTCTCTCCTAGGAGCCCTGTCAGGATTTATTCTGCTTTTTACTCAGAATTCATGCTCCAAATTATATACAGTAAATTTATGTATCACAGAGTTTAGCTTCTCTTTATTTACTATATCCCGCTTTTAGATTGGGCAGCAAAAAATACTTGATAAGTTCACTTAAAATATGGAAAACTAAATTTAAATTATCTTCTGGAGAATATCAGGAAGACTTGATTAGATGTATCACAAGGAGCATCATCAGCTAGTGCATCCCTACAATCTTCTTCTGCTAAGTGGACACCTGCCAGCAGAGGGAGCTAGACAGTAATGTCTGCTACAAAATATCTCTATGTTGAATATGATCTGTTAGGGGACTCTAGAACATACATAGATGTATGGACCGTTCACAGGAATGTAAATTGTCTAGTGCTTGCATCCCTGGTGTGGATCTGCCCTGGATTTTGTAGGAGAAGCCATGCAACTAATAGCAGTGTGTGGGATTTTTACAGAGGAAATCCCCAAATATTTTACCCTAGTAAGGGTACTTTCACACTAGCGTTTTTCTTTTCCGGCATAGAGTTCGGTCACAGGGGCTCTTTACTGGAAAATAACTGATCAGGCATATCCCCATGCATTCTGAATGGAGAGTAATCCGTTCAGGATGCATCAGGATGTCTTCAGTTCAGTCGTTTTGACTGATCAGACAAAATATAAAACCGCAGCATGCTATGGTTTTATCTCCGGCGAAAAAAACGGAAGACTTGCCTGAATGCCGGATCTAGCATTTATCCCCATAGGAATGTATTAGTGCCGGATCCGGCATTCAAAATACTGGAGTGCCGGATCCGTCCTTCCGGCCTGCGCACGCGCAGACCGTTAAAAATGTGGAAAAAAAATACAAGACGGATCCGTCTGTCCGCATGACAAGCGGAGAGACGGATCCGTTCTTGCAATGCATTTGTGAGACGGATCCGCATCCGGATCCGTCTCACAAATGCTTTCAGTCACATCCAGATCGGCGGATCCGGCGGGCAGTTCTGACGACGGAACTGCCCGCCAGATCACACTGCCGCAAGTGTGAAAGTAGCCTAACTCCCCTAGCTGATCATACAGGTTAAAGGGGTTGTCCCATTCCAACAACATATCCCCTATCCACAATATAGGGTATGTGTCTGATCGGCAGGGGTCCGACTTCTGGCGTTCCATTCAACTTTGTGGGGCTGCCAGAGATAGCCAAATATAGTCCATTTGGAAAGTATTCAGACCCTTTCACGCTTACACATTTTGTTAAGTTGCGGCCTTGTGCTAAATCCACTTCAATAAAAATTTCTTTAGAAATGTTTGCCAATATATTAAAAAGGAAAAACTAAAATTTCACATGGACATAAGTATTCAGACTAGGGCTGCAGCTATCGATTATTTTAGTAATGAAGTATTCTATCGATTAATCCAATGATTAATCGACTATAATAAGAAAAAAACGAATTAAAAGAACGTTTTCCATTATAAAAACTCATCAGCCCCCCCGTGTCATCATCAGACCCCTTTGCCATTAGTCCTCAGCACCATCAACCCCCTCCATGCCATCAGCTCCCCCCAGTGCTATCAGTTATCCTTAGTGCCATCAGCTCCCCCATGCCATCAGTCCTCTGTGCTATCAGCTCCTCCCCAGTGCCATCAGTCCTCTGTGCCATAAGCTCCCCCATGCCATCAGTTCCCCCCAGTGCATCAGTCCCCCCATGCCATCAGCTCCCCCCAGTGCCATCAGTCCTCTGTGCCATCTGCTTCCCCCAGTGTCAT
Organism: Bufo bufo; assembly: GCF_905171765.1. Lineage (NCBI taxonomy): Eukaryota > Metazoa > Chordata > Amphibia > Anura > Bufonidae > Bufo > Bufo bufo. Next base: position 461,931,998 of record NC_053392.1, on the reverse strand, counting down.
CCGTCCTCTGTGCCATCAGTCCTCTGTGCCCTCAGCATCCCCCAGTGCCACCATCTCCCGCTCCTAGCCATCAGTCCCCAGCGGAGGTAAAATACTTACCTTTCCTGTAGGGGCACCACCAACATTCCTCAGCTCTTCCAGCCTCTTCTTCGTGTGCTGCACTGGGACCTGACATCACACAACATCAGGTCATAGTGCACACTTACGTGCACTGTGTCCTGACGATGTGTCAGGATCCAGTGCGGTGCGGGCTGGCGGGAGTCCACGGAATGTGAGTAATAGCAAGCGCTTGACTATAATGGGGAGCAGTGTAGATCCGGCTGCAGCAGGTCAAATATGCCAAGAGGCGGCCAGACAAAAAACGCTGCTTGCAGCTTATTGGAAATTATTTGGAAAGACACGGCCCTGTCTACATAAGGTCTCACAGCTGCATGCATATCAGAGCAAAAATCAAGCCATGAGGAGGAACCTAGCTGATCAGCTAGTGATGGCCTATCCTGAGGATATACCATCACTACAGTCGTGGCCAAAAGTTTTGAGAATTAGATAAATATTGGAAATTGGAAAAGTTGCTGCTTAAGTTTTTATAATAGCAATTTGCATATACTCCAGAATGTTATGAAGAGTGATCAGATGAATTGCATAGTCCTTCTTTGCCATGAAAATTAACTTAATCCCAAAATAACCTTTCCACTGCATTTCATTGCTGTCATTAAAGGACCTGCTGAGATCATTTCAGTAATCGTCTTGTTAACTCAGGTGAGAATGTTGACGAGCACAAGGCTGGAGATCATTATGTCAGGCTGATTGGGTTAAAATGGCAGACTTGACATGTTAAAAGGAGGGTGATGCTTGAAACAATTGTTCTTCCATTGTTAACCATGGTGACCTGCAAAGAAACACATGCAGCCATCATTGCGTTGCATAAAAATGGCTTCACAAGCAAGGATATTGTGGCTACTAAGATTGCACCTCAATCACCAATTTATAGGATCATGAAGAACTTCAAGGAAGGAGGTTCAATTCTTGTTAAGAAGGCTTCAGGGCGTCCAAGAAAGTCCAGCAAGCGCCAGGATCGTCTCCTAAAGAGGATTCAGCTGCGGGATCGGAGTGCCACCAGTGCAGAGCTTGCTCAGGAATGGCAGCAGGCAGGTGTGAGCGCATCTGCACGCACAGTGAGGCGAAGACTTTTGGAAGATGGCCTGGTGTCAAGAAGGCCAGCAAAGAAGCCACTTCTCTCCAAAAAAAACATCAGGGACAGATTGATCTTCTGCAGAAAGTATGGTGAATGGACTGCTGAGGACTGGGGCAAAGTCATATTCTCCGATTAAGCCTCTTTCCGATTGTTTGGGGCATCTGGAAAAAGGCTTGTCCGGAGAAGAAAAGATGAGCGCTACCATCAGTCCTGTGTCATGCCAACAGTAAAGCATCCTGAGACCATTCATGTGTGGGGTTGCTTCTCATCCAAGGGAGTGGGCTCACTCACAATTTTGCCCAAAAACACAGCCATGAATAAAGAATGGTACCAAAACACCCTCCAACAGCAACTTCTTCCAACAATCCAACAACAGTTTGGTGAAGAATAATGCATTTTCCAGCACGATGGAGCACCGTGCCATAAGGCAAAAGTGATAACTAAGTGGCTCGGGGACCAAAACGTTGACATTTTGGGTCCATGGCCTGGAAACTCCCCAGATCTTAATCCCATTGAGAACTTGTGGTCAATCCTCAAGAGGCGGGTGGACAAACAAAAACCCACTAATTCTGACAAACTCCAAGAAGTGATTATGAAAGAATGGGTTGCTATCAGTCAGGAATTGGCCCAGAAGTTGATTGAGAGCATGCCCAGTCGAATTGCAGAGGTCCTGAAAAAGAAGGGCCAACACTGCAAATACTGACTCTTTGCATAAATGTCATGTAATTGTCGATAAAAGCCTTTGAAACGTATGAAGTGCGTGTAATTATATTTCACTACATCACAGAAACAACTGAAACAAAGATCTAAAAGCAGTTTAGCAGCAAACTTTGTGAAAACTAATATTTGTGTCATTCTCAAAACTTTTGGCCACGACTGTAGTGATGAGCGAAGTTATGAAAAATTAGATTCGGCTGCTTTGCCAAATTTCACAAAGAAATTTGATTCATGCAGGTCCCAGTGCAATGCATTCATTTGTATGTAGCAAATGTATTGACGGGGAAAAGCGATCGCACCGCGCCCCCGTCATTGAACCCCTCAGATAAGGCGTTCATCGCTGATCATGGCATTTTGGATTAAAATTAAGACCTTTCAGGGGTTAATACGGTTTTTAAAAAATTACCTTAGCCATTTGCTCACGTGAGGCCAACCATCTTGATTGAAGACATAATGCGAAATCTCGCCCGGTGACCGTTGGCCGGGCACAGTGAAGTCACCCTCAGGCAGTATCTTCAATCAAGATAGCCGCGACGGCCTCTCCACGAGCAAATTGATGAGGTGAGTGTTTTTTTTCATCCTGCCATTTCAGGAAAAATAGATTTGTTACCACGAAGCGTGAGGAAATTTGGCTTCGCAGCAAATCAAATTTTTCCCTTCCCCCACGACAGCACCACAGAGAGAGAGGATCCGCCCCAAGGGACAGCAAACATGCAGAATAAAAAGGTGGAGCCTCTCTCCCTCCTCAATGGTTTCCTGTCCCTGGAGTGGGAGACCTGCAGTTTCTCTTTTAGGTTCTTACCCATAGCAAGAAAGTCCCAGAGATGCTCTGGAGGGCTATGAGGTACATACCTGCTGGGGTCTATCGCCCATATGTTGGGCTGGCAGGACCATAGGATCTGGTGGTGGTCCGGGGCTTCCACATGGCTCTTGCGGCAGGTGTGTGTGCGCTCCTCAATGGGAGTGAGGCCATGCTGAAACATAAAGGAAATGGAAGCAGCTCCATGTGGGGTGTTGTTTTCCTCCGCATGCGGCCGGAAAACAGCAGAGATTCGGGTCTTCTGGAGCAGCGTTTTCCTATGCATGCGGTCCAGAGAAGTGGAAGTCACTTCTAAAAAAGCATATGTTTTACAGTGAATATTTGTGTTATGTGGCTTCAGGGCCTGTTTGGCTGCCTCAAGGTTTCAGGGCCTGGTTGACTGCCTCGTGGCTTAGGGCCTGGTTGGCTGCCTCGTGGCTTAGGGCCTGGCTGTCTGCTTCAGGGCCTGGTTAGCTGCCTCATGGCTTCAGGGTCTGGTTGGATGCCTCGTGGCTTAGGGCCTGGTTAGCTGCCTCATGGCTTCAGGGCCTGGCTGTCTGCCTCAGGGCCTGGTGTCTGCCCAGGGCTTCAGAGCCTGGCTGTCTTCCTCAGGGCTTCAGAGCCTGACTGTCTTCCTCAGGGCTTCAGAGCCTGACTGTCTTCCTCAGGGCTTCAGAGCCTGGCTGTCTTCCTCAGGGCTTCAGAGCCTGGCTGTCTTCCTCAGGGCTTCAGAGCCTGGCTGTCTTCCTCAGGGCTTCAGAGCCTGGCTGTCTTCCTCAGGGCTTCAGAGCCTGGCTGTCTGCCTCAGGGCTTCAGAGCCTGGCTGTCTGCCTCAGGGCTTCAGAGCCTGGCTGTCTGCCTCAGGGCTTCAGAGCCTGGCTGTCTGCCTCAGGGCTTCAGAGCCTGGCTGTCTGCCTCAGGGCTTCAGAGCCTGGCTGTCTGCCTCAGGGCTTCAGAGCCTGGCTGTCTGCCTCAGGGCTTCAGAGCCTGGCTGTCTGCCTCAGGGCTTCAGAGCCTGGCTGTCTGCCTCAGGGCTTCAGAGCCTGGCTGTCTGCCTCAGGGCTTCAGGGCCTGGGTGTCTGCCTCAGGGCTTCAGGGCCTGGTTGTCTGCCTCTTGGCCTCAGGGCCTTCTTGGCTTCAGGGCCTGGTTGTCTACATCTTGGCCTCAGGGCCTGTTTGTCTGCCTCTTGGCTTTGGGCTTCGGGACTTCCTGGTTGTATGCCTTTGGTGTTATGTTGGTTTGGCTAAATTCTGATGCCAGTATGGTTGAACGCCTTTGCATCTATGCCTGCTTGGTTGAATGTCTTGCTTTATACCTACGATGCCTGGTCAGCTGTACGCCTATTGCCTAATGTCTATGCCTGGCTGGCTGAATGCCTGTAACGTCTATGCCTGGTCGGTTGAACGCCTATTGCGTCTATACCTGGTCGGCTGACCGCCTATAATGTCTATGCCTGGTCAGCTGAACGCATATAGCGTCTATGCTTGGTCGGCTGATCGCCTGTAGCATCTATGCCTGGTCAGCGGAACGACTGTAGTGTCTATGCCTGGTTGGCAGAACGCCTGTAGCGTCTATGCCTGGTCGGTGGAACGTCTGTAGCGTCTCTGCCGCCTGTAGCGTCTATGCCTGGTTGGCTTAACGCCTTTAGTGTCTATGCCTGGTCGACTGAACGCCTGTGCGTCTATGCCGGGTTGGCTGAACGCCTGGGAGTCTGGCTGGCTGCCTTTGAGTCTGTGTCTGTCTGGCTGGCTGCCATTGAGTCTGTGCCTGCCTGTCTGGGTGGCTGCCTTTGAGTCTGTGCCTGCCTGTCTGGCTGCCTTTGAGTTTGTGCCTGCCTGTCTGCTTTGAGTCTGTGCCTGGCTGGCTGCCTTTGAGTCTGTGCCTCTTTGGCTAGCTGCCTTTGAGTCTGTGCTTGTCTGGCTGCCTTTGAGTCTGTGCCTTTCCGGATGGCTGCCTTTGAGTCTGTACCTGTCCGGCTGGCTGCCTTTGAGTCTGTGCCTGTCCGTCTGGCTGCCTTTGAGTCTGTGCCTGGTTGTCTGGCTGCCTTTAAGTCTGTGCCTGGCTGCCTTTAAGTCTGTGCCTGGCTGTCTGGCTGCCTTTGAGTCTGCGCCTGGCTGGCTGGCTGACTTTGAGTCTGTGCCTGGCTGGCTGCCTTGAGTCTGTGCCTGGCTGCCTTTTGAGTTTGTTCCTAGGGGGCTGGCTCTCTTGAGTCTGTGCCTGTCTGGTTTGCTGCCTTTGAGTCTGTGCATGGCTGGGTTCCTTCCTTTGAGTCTGTGCCTGGCGGGCTGGCTGCCTTTTAAGTCTATGTCTGGCGGGCTAGCTGCCTTTTGAGTCTGTGCCTGGTGGACTGGCTGCCTATTGAGTCTGTGCCTGGCTAGCTGCCTTTTGAGTCTGTTCCTGGCGGGCTGGCTGCCTATTGAGTCTGTGCCTGGCGGGCTGGCTGCCTATTGAGTCTGTGCCTGGCTGGCTGCCTTTTGAGTCTGTGCCTGGATGGCTGACTGCCTTTCCTGGCTGACTGCCTTTAGTATATGCCTGAATGGCCTCATGTGCCTACCGAGCGATTGCTTCTGTGTTTATGCTTGCTGGGATGACTGCTCCTGTAGCCTCACATTGTAACTGTCTGTTTTCTGCTGCTGGGCTTATCTAGTACACTTGTGTTTGATCGGCTGGCAGCTTCTACTGCAGTGTCTGCATGACTGACGGCTTCTGCTGCTGGGTCTGCGTGGTTTATAGCTTCTGTGGTCGTGTCTGCATGGTTTACGGCTTCTGCGGCCGTGTCTGCATGGCTGACGGCTTCTGCGGCCGTGTCTGCATGGCTGACGGCTTCTGCGGCCGTGTCTGCATGGCTGAGGGCTTCTGCCGCTGTGTATGCAGGGTTGATGGCTTCTGCGGCATTGTCTACGGGTCTGGTGTCTTATGTTGCCATGTCTCCTGACCAGTCATGCAGCAGGGTCTGGATGACTGTTCTTGGCTCTGAGTGGATGTCTATGTGACCAGCTGTGCCTGAGGTGCCGCCATGCCTCGGTGGCGGTCTACCTTGGGGGCAATGCAGGCCGGGTGAACTAGTTCTGTGACTATGTCTGGTTGTCTATTTGTGGTCAAGGGTCTACAATAAGCATAGCACTCCAACAAAGCCTTATAATGCTCTTGGTTAGGAGTGAGAAGATGGGCTGGACCATATTGCTTGGATGGCCAACACGATGTGGGGCGTACCAATAAAGCTCTATATGGCTCCTGGTTGGGAGTAAGAAGATGGACTGGAACATTTAGTCTGGATGGCATACAGGAGGTATGGCGCACCAGCAAAATCCTATAAATACTTGCCACCCATCTAGAATTTCCCAGGGAGGCCCTGGAAGGTCGGCGGGGTCGTTAGTGCGGTAGTTCCGGAGGGGACTCTAGGGGGTCTGAAGGGTCCAGGGGGCTCTTTGGACCTCTTGCGGCAGATCTGTGAGCTCCTCCAGGGGATGGATGCCATGGTACATCTCCATCATGGATGCCAGATTGGATGCCAGGAAATTTGGACGTCTAAAGTTCTTCTGGCGATGTAACAAAGGGCCTCCAGTGGATCTTGAATCAATGCATCTGTCTCGCAATATATTCTGCACCAAAGGAATCAGTGTTCAACAATCACCTTCAGTTTTGATCATTCTTGTCAAGATAAGTACTTTAAAATGTTTTGTTAAATCTATTATGTTTACTTTGTTAAATACTTGATGAGAAACCCATATGAGATTTCTTTTATAAGTTTATGCTGGGTTTTAAGTATAGTGTCTAGTATTAAAATTTCCTAAGTTTGGGAATTCCCTATGTTTCCATCTGGGTATTCTTAACTTAAGATTACCTTTTCAAGCTCTTTTGATAAGCCCGGGGATCAGAAGGAAAGAGTTTTGCCGCTCCCTGGATGGCAGGAGATGCCTTATACGTTACGTAGGGGTAACCTAGGATTGAAGTACCGGTAAGTCCTCGGCGCTTAAATAAAGGTATAAGTTGGTCTCAAAGAGTTCACTCGCCAGATGGATTAGGACAGTTATTTCCCTGGCTTACATCTCTTCTGGAAGTTCTCCTGAGAGCACATGCTACTCGCGCAGTCTCTACCGCTTGGGCTGAAAGGACTAATTTTTCTATTGAACAAATCTGCAAGGTTGCCGTGTGGTCTTCTCCTTCTACCTTCTACCGTCTCTATTGGCTTCAACTGAATCCTGTCTCTGATCTTCTGTTTGGGAAGAAAGTTCTAGAAGTGGTTACCCATCCTTAAGGAAGGGGGTTTCTCTCTAATCTCTCTCTGTGGTGCTGTCGTGGGGGAAGGGAAAAATGATGATTACACTCACCGGTAATTGGATTTTCCAGACCCCACGACAGCACCCTTCCGTATTCTCTCCCTAGTGTTCACGGTTCTTGGTTAAGTTGCACAGGGTATAGCAAAAAACAAAATAAATATACAGTACAGACCAAAAGTTTGGACACACCTTCTCATTCAAAGAGTTTTCTTTATTTTCATGACTATGAAGGCATCAAAACTATGAATTAACACATGTGGAATTATATACATAACAAACAAGTGTGAAACAACTGAAAATATGTCATATTCTAGGTTCTTCAAAGTAGCCACCTTTTGCTTTGATTACTGCTTTGCACACTCTTGGCATTCTCTTGATGAGCTTCAAGAGGTAGTCCCCTGAAATGGTCTTCCAACAGTCTTGAAGGAGTTCCCAGAGGTGCTTAGCACTTGTTGGCCCTTTTGCCTTCACTCTGCGGTCCAGCTCATCCCAAACCATCTCGATTGGGTTCAGGTCCGGTGACTGTGGAGGCCAGGTCATCTGGCGCAGCACCCCATCACTCTCCTTCATGGTCAAATAGCCCTTACTTTCAAAGTTTTCCCAATTTTTCGGCTGACTGACTGACCTTCATTTCTTAAAGTAATGATGGCCACTAGTTTTTCTTTACTTAGCTGCTTTTTTCTTGCCATAATACAAATTCTAACAGTCTATTCAGTAGGACTATCAGCTGTGTATCCACCTGACTTCTCCTCAACGCAACTGATGGTCCCAACCCAATTTATAAGGCAAGAAATCCCACTTATTAAACCTGACAGGGCACACCTGTGAAGTGAAAACCATTTCAGGGGACTACCTCTTGAAGCTCATCAAGAGAATGCCAAAAGTGTGCAAAGCAGTAATCAAAGCAAAAGGTGGCTACTTTGAAGAACCTAGAATATGACATATTTTCTGTTGTTTCACACTTGTTTGTTATGTATATAATTCCACATGTGTTAATTCATAGTTTTGATGCCTTCAGTGTGAATCTACAATTTTCATAGTCATGAAAATAAAGAAAACTCTTTGAATGAGAAGGTGTGTCCAAACTTTTGGTCTGTACTGTATATATTTATATTATTACATAATTGGATAAACTAACCCAGGTTGGAGTCCCTCTCATGCTTTGTAAACCACTGAGGTGGGAGAGAGGCTCCACCTTTTTATTCTGCAGGTTTTCTGTCCCTTCGGGCGGATCCTCTCTCTCTGCGGTGCTGTCGAGAGGTCTGGAAAATCCAATTACCGGTTAGTGTAATCATAATTTTTCCTCAACATTAACCAGCACTTAATAAAAGCTGGACAACCCCTTTAATGTACTCTTTGCTAGTAAAATAGTTTTTTTTTTCTCCAAATAACAAAGGATATAATTTCATTAGAATTGCTCATCTCAAAAGATTGGACGAGAAACCATAAAAAGGGAATAGGAACCACATGTAGGGCAATGGCAGAGTTAATTTGGAAATCACCTAGTTACTTATATTAGATATTGTCCACTTTCATTTTATATAAATACATTACATTTTATGACAATTTGTGAAAATGAAAATAAGTACATGTACAAAAATTTATAAATCATAGCAAAAACCTAAAAGCAGAACTTCAGCCATTTCTGTTGTAATGTGCCAGGTTTAACCAAAGTGACATGTAGGCTACTTTCTTATACAGTCAGGTCCATAAACATTGGGACATCGACACAATTCGAAAATTTTTGGCCCTATACATCACCACAATAGATTTGAAATGAAACGAACAAGATATATTTTAACTGCAAACTGTCAGTTTTAATTTGAGGGTATTTACATCCAAATCAGGTGAACAGTGTAAGAATTACAACAGTTTGCATATGTGCCTCCCACTTGTTAAGGAACCAAAAGTAATGGGACAGAGTAATAATCATAAATCAAACTTTCACTTTTTAATACTTGGTTGCAAATCCTTTGCAGTCAATTACAGCCTGAAGTCTGGAACGCATAGACATCACCAGACGCTGGGTTTCATCCCTGGTGATGCTCTGCCAGGCCTCTACTGCAACTTTCTTCAGTTCCTGCTTGTTCTTGGGGCATTTTCCCTTCAGTTTTGTCTTCAGCAAGTGAAATGCATGCTCATTCGGTTTCAGGCCAGGTGATTAACTTGGCCATTGCATAACATTACACTTCTTTCCCTTAAAAAACTCTTTGGTTGCTTTTGCAGTATGCTTTGGGTCATTGTCCATCTGCACTGTGAAGCGCCGTCCAATGAGTTCTGAAGCATTTGGCTGAATATCAGCAGATAATATTGCCCGAAACACTTCAGAATTCATCCTGATGTTTTTGTCAGCAGTCACATAATCAATAAATACCAGAGAACCAGTTCCATTGGCAGCCATACATGCCCACGCCATGACACTACCACCACCATGCTTTACTGATGAGGTGGTATGTTTAGGATCATGAGCAGTTCCTTTTCTTCTCCATACTCTTCTCTTCCCATCACTCTGGTACAAGTTGATCTTGGTCTCATCTGTCCATAGGATTTTATTCCAGAACTATGAAGGCTTTTTAAGATGTTGTTTGGCCTTCCTGTTTTTGAGGCTCACCAATGGTTTATATCTTGTGGTAAACCCTCTGTATTCACTCTGGTGAAGTCTTCTCTTTATTGTTGACTTTGACACACATACACCTACCTCCTGGAGAGTGTTCTTGATCTGGCAAACTGTTGTGAAGGGTGTTTTCTTCACCAGGGAAAGAATTCTTCGGTCATCCACCACAGTTGTTTTCCGTGGTCTTCCGGGTCTTTTGGTGTTGCTGAGCTCACCAGTGTGTTCCTTCTTTTTAAGAATGTTCCAAACAGTTGTTTTGTCCACGCCTAATGTTTTTGCTATCTCTCTGATGGGTTTGTTTTGTTTTTTCAGGCTAATGATGGCTTGCTTCACTGATAGTGACAGCTCTTTGGATCTCATCTTGAGAGTTGACAGCAACAGATTCCAAATGCACACTTGAAATTAACTCTGGACCTTTTATCTGCTCATTGTAATTGGCATAATCAGGGAATAACACACACCTGGCCAAGGAACAGCTGAGAAGCCAATTGTCCCATTACTTTTGGTTCCGTAACAAGTGGAAGGCACATGTGCAAATTGTTGTAATTCCTACACCGTTCACCTGATTTGGATTTAAAGAGGACCTTTCACTACTGTACAAACTAAAAACTAACTATAATTAAATAAATAAGATATCGCACTAGAAGAAATAGAAACCAAAAGGTGCTCCTGTAAATTGAGACCACTCACTCAATAGAAAGATTATGAGAAATATATAAGGTACAGGGCACTCAAGAGACTGTGACCATGTGGTTAACAAATATATTTTTATTTAGATTACGTCAAATAAAATAAATGCAATAAAATACACAATAGATAAATGCTTCTATAATAATATCATTATATTCATGCTATTCAAAAGTCCGCTAACATATAGATTGTCATCAAAGCGGACCTCAGTAGTATGACCAGCAAAAAAATGGTATCAAAATATCTAAAAGTTCATCCAATATTATGTGCAGTCTTTAAAAATAGATACCTGAGTATAGTTGATATAGACCAAGAAATCAAATGTCCCGTATTTAGTAGCAGCGGCGTCCCGCCGAAAACAGGTGAATTACTTGCAAGTAAAATAAATTGTAATCGACCAAACCTTGACTTTTGACCACTCTCCGAAATGTGCCTCTGATTTGTGCAGCACTTGTAGAATCAGGAGATTGCAGGCGGCTCTGTAAATCGCTATCCAAGCCTATAGACCTCCACTTTTAAATCGAAATTGCGCAATAGTATAATGACGGGAAATTTTGTCGGTAAAGGTCCACTTCTGCTTCTGTATGTTGGTCAGTCTCCGGTACTTCGGTCTTTCAGTACAAAATTTGGGGGGTGTCGCATCAGACGCGTTTCGGGGTCTAGCTATTTGCCCCTTCCTCAGTGGTATGCTTCACCCCTTCCAAAGACCCTCTTTTATACTCAAACTTGTGTGATTTCATTGGTCTCTGTTTCAACATCAGGTCTGGTTCATTAATTGCTCAGGTGTGCATCGTTAGTATTCAGTCTTTCGCAATGCCTTGCTGGATAAACTCAAACTTAAGCAGATATTTTGTAAAACACAAACATTAACTCAAAGTTCTAAGTTTATATGTGTTGATGTGTACATCTCATAGGAAAAGATCCAATATGTATCTATTGATGTATTATAAATCTATAAATCTCATGGAAAATGAAGGAAAAGAAAAAGAAAAAGAACGCACTCAAGCACTGTGCGTTACTGATGCCTCTTTTTTCAAATATTATACAATTCACATAGACCTAAAAACGATTTCCCACCAATCAAACATTACTATTATGATAAAACATTAGTAGTATCAATTGACATGTTATAAGAAATGTTTAAAATATAAAAATATAAATTTAAAAATATAAAAATAGATAAAAAATGAAAACATATGTACGTCTGTTATCACATGTGCGAATATAATATGTATCATTATTTTGAAATAGGGATTAGACATATAAAATATGCAATATAAATGAATAATATTGTGCCAAAAATGTATACATGGTGAATGATAAGTATTGTGCATCACTTCCATATCTTCGCTTGAGTGCGTTCTTTTTCTTTTTCTTTTCCTTCATTTTCCATGAGATTTATAGATTTATAATACATCAATAGATACATATTGGATCTTTTCCTATGAGATGTACACATCAACACATATAAACTTAGAACTTTGAGTTAATGTTTGTGTTTTACAAAATATCTGCTTAAGTTTGAGTTTATCCAGCAAGGCATTGCGAAAGACTGAATACTAACGATGCACACCTGAGCAATTAATGAACCAGACCTGATGTTGAAACAGAGACCAATGAAATCACACAAGTTTGAGTATAAAAGAGGGGCTTTGGAAGGGGTGAAGCATACCACTGAGGAAGGGGCAAATAGCTAGACCCTGAAACGCGTCTGATGCGACACCCCCCAAATTTTGTACTGAAAGACCGAAGTACCGGAGACTGACCAACATACAGAAGCAGAAGTGGACCTTTACCGACAAAATTTCCCGTCATTATACTATTGCGCAATTTCGATTTAAAAGCGGAGGTCTATAGGCTTGGATAGTGTCACGAGGGTGTCGAGGACCACGCCTGACTCCGTTATACCCGGGGTCAGGAAGTCGCAGCGGTTGGCTGCACGCTCTATTTAAGATAGGGCTGTTTTCCTTATGGTAGCTTTCTGGGTTTGCTTAGCAAACCCTTTTGGGTCACTCAGGGATCCGTAGCTCCTTCTCCTCAGCTGTTCCTTGTCCAGCACTCCCAGACCTCCTTATATTTCTCTCTCACACTTCTCTGGTTGCCAGAGATAGAGCTTCCTGCCTGGACATCTATTCTGACCTTCTGGAGCTGTGTTGCTGCGTTCGCTGGTAGTTGGTCCAGTACGCTACCCTCCAGATCCCTGTTGGACCTTTTTGGTTTATTGTGGTCGCCCACCTGGGTGTATGTGTTTGTATGTTTTGTCTGTCCTCTCCCTGGTGTTTCCCTCTTAGTGATAGTGGTGTGGACTAGCGATCCCACCGGCCTGTTCACTATCCAGGGCTCATATTAGGGCAAGCCAGGGTTTAGGCACGCGATCGCCGCACGGGTGAGGAACCCGTCTAGGGACGTCAGGGCAGTCAGGTGCCAGCCGCAAGGTGAGTTAGGGGTCACCACCTTTCCCTCTCCCTTGGGCAGGGCTTTCCCTGTTTTCCTCCCTGTGCGTGTCGTCGGTCATTACAGATAGCGATTTACAGAGCCGCCTGCAATCTCCTGATTCTACAAGTGCTGCACAAATCAGAGGCACATTTCGGAGAGTGGTCAAAAGTCAAGGTTTGGTCGATTACAATTTATTTTACTTGCAAGTAATTCATCTGTTTTCGGCGGGACGCCGCTGCTACTAAATACGGGACATTTGATTTCTTGGTCTATATCAACTATACTCAGGTATCTATTTTTAAAGACTGCACATAATATTGGATGAACTTTTAGATATTTTTAAACCATTTTTTTGCTGGTCATACTACTGAGGTCCGCTTTGATGACAATCTATATGTTAGCGGACTTTTGAATAGCATGAATATAATGATATTATTATAGAAGCATTTATCTATTGTGTATTTTATTGCATTTATTTTATTTGACTTTATCTAAATAAAAATATATTTGTTAACCCACATGGTCACGGTCTCTTGAGTGCCCTGTACCTTATATATTTCTCATAAAAACTAACTATATCAGTGGGCAGAGCCTGGCTATGAGCTGTGCGCTGCGATTGGCCAGCGCTGCAGCAAGGGACACGCCTCATACAAAAAATCACTCCAGTACAACAGAGGGAGCGCAGACACCGGAACCTATACCGGGCGAACGGAGCGGCGCCCAGACATACTAGTAAGTGCAGGGAGACCCCTGGGCGCCGCTCTGCCCACTGATATAGTTAGTTTTTAGTTTGTAGAGTAGTGAAAGGTCCTCTTTAAATACCCTCAAATAAAGCTGACAGTTAAAGCACATCTTGTTCGTTTCATTTCAAATCCATTGTGGTGGTTATAGAGCCAAAAATGTTAGAATTGTGTCGATGTCCCAATATTTATGGACCTGACTGTAGTTTACTAATATACTAGAGATTCCTGTAAATCATTCACATCGCTAGAAAAAGCTTTGCAGTTGGGTGGAGTTGTAGATTTTGCATTCTATCAGGCCGTGACTTACTGTAATTGTTGGTCCAGTGAATGTTATCTTTGGGGAAAGGAAAAACAAACATTTAGTAGTATTACACTGTTTTTAAAAAAAAGTAACCCGACAGTGAAAGTTGAGATTAAAACAGGGTCAGACTTGCCCACCAGACAATCAGAGGGTCCTCAGGTGGGCCCAAGCTCTGACACAATATTGGACCCCTAATTAAACAGCAACTAAGTTCTAGCAGAAGACTATTTCATTTGGAGCTGCCCTCGGAACCAATAACCACCAGATACCAAATTAAACTTTATTGATGATAAGTCTTGTGCTTGTGCAATGATAACAAAAATACACACAGAGGGTGGGCCCTGAGAATCATTTCCTCTCTTGGCCCCCAAGTAGCTTCAGTCCAATGCTGAACTGAAAGGAGTTATCTGATGTTATATATATATATATATATATATATATATATATATATATACACAGTACAGACCAAAAGTTTGGACACACCTTCTCATTCAAAGAGTTTTCTTTATTTTCATGACTATGAAAATTGGAGATTCACACTGAAGGCATCAAAACTATGAATTAACACATGTGGAATTATATACATAACAAACAAGTGTGAAACAACTGAAAATATGTCATATTCTAGGTTCTTCAAAGTAGCCACCTTTTGCTTTGATTACTGCTTTGCACTCTTGGCATTCTCTTGATGAGCTTCAAGAGGTAGTCCCCTGAAATGGTCTTCCAACAGTCTTGAAGGAGTTCCCAGAGATGCTTAGCACATGTTGGCCCTTTTGCCCTCACTCTGCGGTCCAGCTAACCCCAAACCATCTCGATTGGGTTCAGGTCCGGTGACTGTGGAGGCCAGGTCATCTGGCGCAGCACCCCATTCATGGTCAAATAGCCCTTACTTTCAAAGATTTCCCAATTTTTCGGCTGACTGACTGACCTTCATTTCTTAAAGTAATGATGGCCACTAGTTTTTCTTTACTTAGCTGCTTTTTTCTTGCCATAATACAAATTCTAACAGTCTATTCAGTAGGACTATCAGCTGTGTATCCACCTGACTTCTCCTCAACGCAACTGATGGTCCCAACCCCATTTATAAGGCAAGAAATCCCACTTATTAAACCTGACAGGGCACACCTGTGAAGTGAAAACCATTTCAGGGGACTACCTCTTGAAGCTCATCAAGAGAATGCCAAGAGTGAGAAAAGCAGTAATCAAAGCAAAAGGTGGCTACTTTGAAGAACCTAGAATATGACATATTTTCTGTTGTTTCACACTTGTTTGTTATGTATATAATTCCACATGTGTTAATTCATAGTTTTGATGCCTTCAGTGTGAATCTCCAATTTTCATAGTCATGAAAATAAAGAAAACTCTTTGAATGAGAAGGTGTGTCCAAACTTTTGGTCTGTACTGTGTATATATATATATATATATATATATATATATACACACACATATAGATATATATATGTCAATTTTAGTTAGTACTAGTTTAGATTTTTGAACCCACACACGTGCCTTCTGCGTGCGTGGGTCCTGCACCTGCTGAGCGACAGTCAGTACTGTTAATTACTGACTGCGTCTGCTCAGGTTTAGTGCCTTTTTTTTTTTTGGGGAGCCTTTTTTTCAAAATTTTTCTCTTATTCTTTCACTTATCTTTTTCTCTTTTCTTTCTTTCTCTTTTTTTCTTTATCATAAATTTTATTTTAATTAATTCATTACAAGCCCCCTCACGTGTTAAATCACTAAATACACCCCCTGATGACACTTTTCACTTTACATACACCAATAAAAATAAAAATGTCCAATTCATCCCAGAGAATGTACTCTGCTGAAGAGGCATACGCCAGCCTTGCCTCTGAAACTGAGTCTGCAAGTGAGGGAGAAGAGGATGCTACATTCCTCTACTCCTCTACTCCTTCATCATCATCGTCATCCGGTGATGAGGGACCCTCAAGGAGACGCCCCAGGATAGATGAAGTAGCCCCCCCAGTGATCCCCTATGGACCACACCGCCTGAGGATTATGAGCCCCAAATTCCAGAGTTTGTGGGAAACTCTGGAATTCTGATTGACTGCACGGGAATTTTTTCAAAATCTATGTCTCTGACGATCTCATAAATTTAGCATAGACGAGTCCCATGTACATTTTAAAGGAAGGGTTACAGTTCGCCAGTACCTACCCAGCAAGCAGGGACGGTATGGAATAAAAATGTACAAGCTGTGCGAAAGTACCTCCGGGTACACCTACAGGTTCCGGGATTATGAGGGGAAAGATTCCTGGATACAACACCCTGAATGCCCCCCCATCCTAGGAGTTAATGGCAAGATTGTGTGGGACTTACTGCACCCACTGCTGGATAATGGTTATCACCTCTATGTAGATAACTATTACACCAGCATCCCCCTATTTATGTCCCTAAAAGCCCGAGGTACTGTGGCTTGCGGCACAGTGCGAAAAAATCAGAGAGGGCTCCTTAGATCCCTGGTAGGGCAACTACTCCGAAAAGGTGACAGTAAGGCTCTCCTCCATGAGAACATGCTGGCTGTTAAGTACAAGGACAAGAGGGATGTCCTTGTACTAACCACCATTCACACAAACACCAGCTCTCCTGCCCAAGTGCGAGGTTCTCAATGGGGTTCAGATCAGGTGAACAAGGAGGCCATGTCATTAGATTTTCTTCTTTTATACCCTTTCTTGCCAGCCACGCTGTGGAGTACTTGGACGCGTGTGATGGAGCATTGTCCTGCATGAAAATCATGTTTTTCTTGAAGGATGCAGACTTCTTCCTGTACCACTGCTTGAAGAAGGTGTCTTCCAGAAACTGGCAGTAGGACTGGGAGTTGAGCTTGACTCCATCCTCAACCCGAAAAGGCCCCACAAGCTCATCTTTGATGATACCAGCCCAAACCAGTACTCCACCTCCACCTTGCTGGCATCTGAGTCGGACTGGAGCTCTCTGCCCTTTACCAATCCAGCCACGGGCCCATCCATCTGGCCCATCAAGACTCACTCTCATTTCATCAGTCCATAAAACCTTAGAAAAATCAGTCTTGAGATATTTCTTGGCCCAGTCTTGACGTTTCAGCTTGTGTGTCTTGTTCAGTGGTGGTCGTCTTTCAGCCTTTCTTACCTTGGCCATGTCTCTGTGTATTGCACACTTTGTGCTTTTGGGCACTCCAGTGATGTTGCAGCTCTGAAATATGGCCAAACTGGTGGCAAGTGGCATCTTGGCAGCTGCACGCTTGACTTTTCTCAGTTCATGGGCAGTTATTTTGCGCCTTGGTTTTTCCACACGCTTCTTGCGACCCTGTTGACTATTTTGAATGAAACGCTTGATTGTTCGATGATCACGCTTCAGAAGCTTTGCAATTTTAAGAGTGCTGCATCCCTCTGCAAGATATCTCACTATTTTTGACTTTTCTGAGCCTGTCAAGTCCTTCTTTTGACCCATTTTGCCAAAGGAAAGGAAGTTGCCTAATAATTATGCACACCTAATATAGGGTGTTGATGTCATTAGACCACACCCCTTCTCATTACAGAGATGCACATCACCTAATATGCTTAATTGGTAGTAGGCTTTCGAGCCTATACAGCTTGGAGTAAGACAACATGCATAAAGAGGATGATGTGGTCAAAATACTCATTTGCCTAATAATTCTGCACGCAGTGTACAGATGGCAATGTACAATGCGTACATTTTACATCAAACTGTAGGCCACACAGGAACTTTTCTTCAGTTCCAAGAGGCGGTAATAAAAGCCCTAATTTTCGAAAGTCAGGAAGGGGAGGGCCCGAGTACTTCAGGAGGTCATGGTGCCCGTGTTGTACCAGGACATTTCCCTGGTGAAGTGCCACAAACAGCAAAAGACCCAAAAAAGATGTCGGGTTTGTTACAAAAGGGGAATACGAAAGAACACCATTTATCAGTGCAACACCTGACCTGATAAATCAGGCCTCTGCATAAAAGAATGCTTCCGAACCTACCACTCATCCATGGATTTTTTATTTCATCCTTTATGCACCCTGTAATATTTCCATATCTCTGATTTAGTCCACCTCACTTGCATACCCACTTTCCAACAACCACTACATAATCTTTTCTGGGAGACACCTTTCCACCACTTTAAATGTTCGTACGGGGGTGCTCTTTCCGAAATGGGGTCACTTGTTGGGGTTTTTCATTTCTGGGGACCTCAGGAATTTTTTTTAAATGCGACATGGCAGCTAAAATCCATGTCTGCAAATTCAGGCCTGCAAAAAACATATTTTGCACTTTGCCTGTAGAGGCCTGCTGTGCGCCAATACAGCAGGCTACGAGCACATATGGGGTGTTTGCAAAATGAGGAGAAAATGGGGAACATATACAGGGGTGCATTTTCTCCTTTAACCCCTTGTGAAAGTGAAAAATTGGGGTCTGCTAGTAATTTTTCATTTTTACAAATGTGTGCTTTGAAATCCTCTCTCTAGTATTTCTGTGAGACACCTGCTTGGTAAAAAGTACCCTTTCAACCACTTAAAATGTTCGTATGCTCTTTCCGAAATGGGGTCACTTCTTGGGGTTTTTCGTTTCTGGGGACCTCTGGAAATTTTTTAAATGTGACATGGCAGCTAAAATCCATGTCTGCCAATTCACGTCAGCAAAATCCATATTAAGCTGTTTGTATCTAGAGCTCTGCCATGCGCCCATACATCATTTTATGAGCACATATTTGGTGTTGGCGTAATGGGGAACGAAATGTAGGGTGCATTTTGTCCTGTTACCCCTTGTGAAAGTGAAAAATGTGGGTGTAAAGCAACTTTTTCTGGAAAAAAATTTAATTATTTATTTTTACAGCCAAGCGTTTCCTAATTCTGTGAAATGCCCTATGGGTCTAAGTGCTCACTACACACCTTTAAATATTCCTTCAGGGGTGTAGTTTCCGGAATGGGGTCACTTTTTGGGGATTTCCACTCTAGGGATACCTCAGGGTGTCTTTATATGCGACATAGTTCACAAAAGCCAATCCTGCAAAATCTGTCCTCCAAAAGCCCTATAGCGCTACTTCCCTTTTGGACCCTGCCATGCACCCATACATCATTTAATGTGCACATATTGGGTGTTGGCGTATTCGGGGGGAAATGGGGAACAAAATGTGGGGTGCATTTTGTCCTGTTACCCCTTGTGAAAGTGAAAATGTGGGTGTAAAGCAACTTTTTCTGGAAACAATTGTAATTTTTCATTTTCACGGCCAAGCGTTTCCTAATTCTGTGAAACGCTCGATGGGTCAAAGTGCTCACTACACACCTTGAAATATTCCTTGAGGGGTGTTGTTTCCAGAATGGGGTCACTTTTGGGGGGTTTCTACTCTAGGGTTACCTCAGGGTGTGTTCAATTGCAAGATGGCGCCTGTGAATTATTCCGGTGAAATCTGCCTTCCAGAAGCCATTTGGTGCTCCTTTCCTTCTGACCCCTTGTGAAAGTGGCAGTATACAAGCACATATGGGGTATTGCTGTAATCAGGAGAAAATGGGCAATAAATTAGAGGGTACATTTCTCCAGTTCCCCCTTTTCAAAGTGAAAAATTTGGGCCTAAAGTCAATTTTTCTTGAAAAAAATAAAATTTTTCATTTTCACAGCCAATTCCATGTTTTACCTTTTTAGGATAAAGTTCTCACTACACATCTTGAAATATTCCTTGAGAGGTGTAGTTTACAGAATGGGGTAACTTTTGGGGTTTTCCACCCTAGGGGTACCTCAGGGTGTCTTTATATGCGACATAGCTCCCAAAAGACAATCCTGCAAAATATGTCCTCCAAAAGCCCTATGAGGCTACTTCCCTTTTGGACCCTGACATGCACCCATACATAATTTTTTGAGCACATATGGGGTGTTGTCGTATTCGGGCGGACATGGGGAACAAAATGTGTGGTGCATTTTGTCCTGTTACCCATTGTGAAAGTAAAAAATGTGGGTGTAATGCAACTTTTTGTGGAAAATTTTTCATTTTTCATTTTCACAGCCAAGCGTTTCCTAATTCTGTGAAACGCCCGATGGGTAAAAGTGCTCACTACGCACCTTGAAATATTCCTTGAGGGGTGTAGTTTCCAGAATGGGGTGACTTTTTGGGGGTTTCCACTGTAGGGCCACCTTAGGGTGTCTTCACATGCGACATAGCTCCCAATTACAATTACAGCTAAATCCGCTCTCCAAAAGCCATATGGTGCTCCTTCCACTCTGAAGCCTGCTGTGCACCCATACATCAGTTTTTGGGCACACATGGGGTGTTTCTGTAAACCCAAGATTCAGGGTGATAGATTTTGAGTTTTGTTTGGCTGTTAACCCTTAATGTGGTGAAGAAAAAATAGATTAAAATTTAGAATCTGCAAAAAAAAGTGAAATTTTTTAATTTAATTACCATTTTCCTTTAACCGCCTCCGGACCGCCGAACGCAGCGACGAGTCCTGGAGGCGGTCAATTCATTCCTCCTGGATGCATATACGTGTCCTCTCGCGAGACACGAGATTTCGGTCAGAGCCGGCCCGCGCATGCGTATTTCGTCAGCAACCTGCCAGCCAATGATCGTCGCTGGCAGGTTGCTGATTTAAAAAAATTTTAATCAGAAGCCATCTAACACCTTATATTTATAGGAAAAAGAAAAAAGATGAGCAGCACACAACTCACAGGGGTGCAATTCCTTGGGTAGATCACGGACTTGATCCAATAAGATATATATGTAGAAAAATCCAAGGCAGCACACGAATGACGGTGAAATTTATAAATATAAGGTGTTAAATGGCTTCTCTGCTCCTCTGCTGGTCCTTTTGGTCGGTTGGTTCCAGCAGAGGAGCAGACATCACTGTGAGTACCCACCAACACCACACTTAGCCCCCAGATCACCCTCCATCACCCCCATCACCCCAATTAACCCCTTGATCGCCCCCTGTCAATCACCTAGTGAAAGGGAAAAAAGTGATCAGTGTAAACAGTTTTTGTTTTTTTTCACTAGTATTGACTGTTAGGTTTTAGGATAGTTTAGGTCCCTTGGTTAGGTAGTTAGTGTCAGTTAGTGCCCAGCCCACCGCACCGCAGTCACTTATTCGCTGATTAGCGTATCGCTAATCAGCATTTGTACTTTTATAGTATCTGTAAGTGATCAAAACTGATCACAGTCAGATCTATAATTGTATTAGTGTCACCTTAGCTTGCCCTCCACCCAAAACGCAGTGTTTGCCCGATCAGGCCTGATTTTTTTTTTGATCACTGCACAATCACTTTCCAAGCGCTGCGGCCATAAAAAAAAACTGTTTTGATATTTTTTATCAATCGCAGCGGCTACCGGTACTTCACTAGCATCCCATTTGTAAGACAGGCTTGCTTTTTTTCTTGGGTAGTCTCAGGGAATACCCCTAAATTTAGTAGTCCAAATGTCAAACAGGGAGTATTCTTCTGAAGAGGCCTACAGGATTCTGACCCAGTCGGATGAGGAATGGGAACCCTCATCTGACGAATCTAGCGGGTCAGAATATGAACCTGTAGAAAGCAGTGACAGTCTGACCCAAAGTTCGGACGAGGAGGTTGAGGTCCCTGATAGCACCAGGCGTACCCGGCCCCGTGTCGCTAGACCACAGGTTGTGCAGGATCCGTTTCAAGGGCAGCAGAGTGGGGCTGGCGCTGTCAGATTACGTGGTGAGGCATACACCAACAGCGCAGCCCATCCTGGACCTAGTACCAGCACTGCCGTACAACATGGTGAAGTGGCGAGCACCAGAAGGGCAGTTGAAGCTGGTACAGTGGCACGTGCAATAGTTACCCCGTCGCAGCCACCGCAAAGACAGGCCCGTAGAGCCCCTAGAGTCCCTGAGGTGCTGGCAAACCCTGATTGGCAGTCCCCAACTTCAGCCGCACCTGTAGTTCCCCTTTCACCGCCCAGTCTGGAGTTCGGGTTGAGACAGATCGGTTCGGCACTGGGATTTTTTGAGCTGTTCTTGACTGCGGAGCTCTTGGACTTAGTCGTGGCAGAAACAAATCGGTATGCCACTCAATTTATAGCTGCCAACCCGGGAAGCTTTTATGCCCAGCCTTTGTGGTGGAAACCAGTCCAAGTTTCCGAAATAAAAAAATTTCTGGGCCTTCTCCTGAACATGGGTCTAACCAAAAAGCATGAATTGCGGTCATATTGGTCCACGAACCCAATTCACCACATGCCCATGTTCTCTGCTGCTATGTTCAGGACACGTTTTGAGACCATCCTGCGTTTCCTGCACTTTAGCGACAACAGCACCTCCCGTCCCAGAGGCCACCCAGCTTTTGACCGGCTCCACAAAATTCGGCCCCTCATAGACCACTTCAACCAGAAATTTGTATACCCCTGAGCAAAACATCTGCGTAGACGAGTCCCTTATACATTTTACCGGGCGACTTGGCTTCAAACAATACATCCCAAGCAAGCGCGCCCGGTATGGGGTCAAATTGTATAAGCTCTGTGAAAGGGCCACAGAGTATACCCAAATATTTCGGATCTATAAGGGATAAGATCAGACCCTGGAGCCGGTCGGTTGCCCTGACTACCTGGGGAGCAGTGGGAAGACAGTCTGGGACTTGGTGTCACCCTTATTTGGCAAGGGGTACCATCTATATGTGGACAATTTTTACACAAGTGTGCCCCTCTTCAGGCATTTGTTCCTAGAACAGATTGGCTGCTGTGGCACCGTGCGACCTAGTCGCCGGGCTTCCCCCAATGGCTCGTTACCACCCGTCTTGAAAGGGGGGAGAGGGCTGCCTTGTGTAACGAAGAACTGCTCGCGGTGAAATGGAGAGACAAGCGTGACGTTTACATGCTCTCCTCCATTCACGCAGACACGACAATACAAATTGAACGGGCAACCCGTGTCATTGAAAAGTCCCTCTCAGTCCACGACTATAATGCGCTCATGGGAGGGGTGGACTTCAATGACCAGATGTTGGTTCCCTATTTAGTTTCCCGACGCACCAGACGCTGGTATAAGAAGGTGTCTGTATATTTGATTCAATTGGCTGCATATAATAGTTTTGTTCTCTACAGTAAGGCTGGGAGAACAGGATCCTTCCTCAAATTTCAGGAAGAGATCATCGAGAACCTCCTGTATCCAGGAGGTTCCGTGGCCCCAACCACCAGTGTAGTGAGCCGTCTACACGAGCGACATTTCCCCAATGTCGTTGCTGGTACCTCAACCCAACCGTCACCCCGAAAAAAATGTCGTGTCTGTAGCAGGAGTGGAATAAGGTGTGACATCCGCTATTTCTGTCCTGACTGCCCTGACCACCCTGCTCTATGCTTAGGGGAGTGTTTCCGGAAGTACCACACACAGGTACACTTAGCATAGGGATAGCATCTCACAGGACAGGCACACAGGGCTATTAGGGCCCTTTTACTCACAGCTGCTGCAAACCTCACCTTTCACCTGGGATAAAGTGCATAATGTACTTCGCCACATCTTTGGGCGATTTGCGCTTTGCACATTGTCCCATGGGGAAGGAGAGGTTTGTCCTATAAAGGTAAAAAAAAAAAAAAAAAAAAAACACCGGTAAGCAAAAAAAGTTAACGTTCAGTTCAATAAGGTTTATATGTTCTGTTCAAAAGTTATTATAAAGTTAATAAATTTTCTTTTTTGTTTTGTTTCTTTACCTTCCAGGTGGACCAACCGATGAACCAACTGCAGCACTGATGTGCATTCTGACAGAAGCATTGCGCTGCCGTCAGATTACACAAAAGTCAATGTATGCGGCGCTGCAAGACGAGATTTCTCCTCTGCAGTAAAAGATACGTTTGCCGAGGCATATGAGCTGAGGAGGCGGCGGTGTTCATATACTTTGGCAAACACTTTGTATATAAAAAATAAATAAAAAATCCCGGCAATGATTTATTCATTCACATCGATTGATGTGAATGGAGAAATCTGGTTTGCCAGGGCATACGGGCTAAGTGGGTATGGATGTTGGGCGGAGCTCCTATGTCCTGACAGATGCCTTTCCCCTCCTTTTTTTTTGGCAGAGATTTTTTCATCCACATTGATTCATGCGAATGAAGAAATCTGTGCCGTTCATCTTTTCTTTCAGCCCAGAGGCTGAACGAAAAAAAATAAAATCTCATTACCCGTATGCTCAATATAAGGAGAATAGCAGAAACTCCTAATGCTGGCCATACATGTAATGATTGCGGAGACCCTCAAATGCCAGGGCAGTACAAACACCCCACAAATGACCACATTTTGGAAAGAAGACACCCCAAGGTATTCACTGAGGGGCATATTGAGTCCATGAAAGATTGAAATTTTTGTCCCAAGTTAGCGGAAAGGGAGACTTTGTGAGAAAAAACCCCAAAAAATCAATTTCCGCTAACTTGTGGCAAAAAAAAAAAAAATTCTATGAACTCGCCATGCCCCTCATTGAATACCTTGGGGTGTCTTCTTTCCAAAATGGGGTCACATGTGGGGTATTTTTACTGCCCTGGCATTTTAGGGGCCCTAAGGCGTGCAAAGAAGTCTGGGATCCAAATGTCTAAAAATGCCCTCCTAAAAGGAATGTGGGCCCCTTTGCGCATCTAGGGTGCAAAAAAGTGTCACACATGTGGTATTGCTGTACTCAGGAGAAGTTGGGCAATGTGTTTTGGGGTGTCATTTTACATATACCCATGCTGGGTTAGAGAAATATCTCGGTCAAATGACAACTTTGTATAAAAAAATGGGAAAAGTTGTCTTTTGCCAAGATATTTTTTTCTCACCCAGAATGGGTATATGTAAAATGACACCCCAAAACACATTACCCAACTTCTCCTGAGTACGGCAATACCACGTGTGACACTTTTTTGCAGCCTAGGTGGGCAAAGGGGCCCACATTCCAAAGAGCACCTTTCGGATTTCACTGGCCATTTTTTACAGATTTTAATTTCAAACTACTTTGCACGCATTTGGGCCCCTAAAATGCCAGGGCAGTATAACTACCCCACAAGTGACCCCATTTTGGAAAGAAGACACCCCAAGGTATTTCGTGATGGGCATAGTGAGTTCATGGAAGTTTCTATTTTTTGTCACAAGTTAGTGGAATATGAGACTTTGTAAGGAAAAAAAAAAAAAAACATCATTTTCCGCTAACTTGTGACAAAAAATAAAAAGTTCTATGAACTCACTATGCCCATCAGCGAATACCTTAGGGTGTCTACTTTCCGAAATGGGTCATTTGTGGGGTGTTTGCACTGTCTGGCCATTGTAGAACCTCAGGAAACATGACAGGTGCTCAGAAAGTCAGAGCTGCTTCAAAAAGTGGAAATTCACATTTTTGTACCATAGTTGGTAAACGCTATAACTTTTACCCAAACATTTTTTTTTTATCAAAGACATGTAGAACAAAAAATTTTGAGAAAAATTTATATATGGATGTCGTTTTTTTTGCAAAATTTTACAACTGAAAGTGAAAAATGAAATTTTTTTGCAAAAAAATCGTTAAATTTCGATTAATAACAAAAAAAGTAAAAATGTCAGCAGGAATGAAATACCACCAAATGAAAGCTCTATTAGTGAGAAGAAAAGGAGGTAAAATTCATTTGAGTGGTAAGTTGCATGACCAAGCAATAAACGGTGAAAGTAGTGTAGTGCAGAAGTGTAAAAAGTGGCCTGGTCATTAAGGGTGTTTAAGGTAGGGTAGCTGAGGTGGTTAATTCTTGTGGGGCACCTAAAGGGTTAACAACATTTGTAAAATCAGTTTTGAATACCTTGAGTGGTGTAGTTTTTAAATTGGGGAGATTTATGGGTGGTTTCTAATATGTAAGCCCCAGAAAGTGACTTCATAACTGAACTGGTCCTGAAAAATTTGGGTTTTGGAAATATTGTTTAAAATTTTAAGATTTGCTTCTAAACTTCTAAGCCTTCTAACGTCCCAAAAAAATAAAATTTAATATTCAAAATGATCCAAACATGAAGTAGACATATGGGGAATGTAAAGTAATTATTATTTTTGGAGGTATTACTATCTATTATAAAAGTAGAGAATTTTTGGTAAATTTGTTATTTTTTTTATAAATAAAAAAAAATTTTTTACTCATTTTTACCACTGTCATAAAGTACGATATGTGACGAGAAAACAATCTCAGAATGGCCTGTATAAGTAAAAGCGTTTTAAAGTTATTACCACATAAAGTAACACGTCAGATTTTCAAAAAATGGCCTGGGCAGGAAGGTGAAAACAGGCCCGGGGTTGAAGGGGTTAAATCTGTGTTCTTTGTTTTGTTACTACTTTTGTGTATTTTTTGTACAGTGTTATTATGCATTATGCCAGGGGTGGACTGGGTACTTAAAGTGGCGCTGGAAAAAATACTAAAAGTGGCCCCATTTTGTAGTTGGGTCCATATTGATGGAAGGCAGGGCCAGCAATACCATATTGTGGCACATTATCCCACCCCAACAGAGCCAAGTACCACAGCCCATCACAAAATACTGCCCCAGAAGCACAAAATACATCCCTTTACTTCCAATGGCCCGGCCCCATAGGTATCGGCCCACCAGGAAATTTCCCTTTAAGGTCTATGGCCAATCCGCCCCTGCATTATGCATTCTTCTGGTGACTGGCTCATGTAGATTTATATCTATTCCCTTATTTTGTTAAGATGGCCGAACCATTGTACAAATCAAGCACTTGTTACCTTCTGTGTCACCCCTATCTCCTTATAGATTGTAAGCTCTTGTGAGCAGAGCCCTCACTCCTCTTGTATTAAGTGCTAACTTGTTTGTTGCTATGGAATGTATGATTTTGTTTGTACATAAACCATCTGATTGTAAATTGCAGCGGAATATTATATAATCATATAATTATTATTTTTCTTTATGCAGTGTTATTATTTATTATGTATTCCTTATACAGTGCTATTATGTATTCCTTATACAGTGTTATTATGTATTCCTTATACAGTGCTATTATGTATTCCTTATACAGTGTTATTATGTATTCCTTATACAGTGCTATTATGTATTCCTTATACAGTGTTATTATGTATTCCTTATACAGTGTTATTATGTATTCCTTATACAGTGCTATTATGTATTCCTTATACAGTGTTATTATGTATTCCTTATACAGTGTTATTATGTAGTATGTCTTCTTTATACAGTGTTATTATGTATTCCTTATACAGTGCCCTTATGTAGTATGTCTTCCTTATACAGTGCTATTATGTATTCCTTATACAGTGTTATGTATTTCTTATACAGTGCTCTTATGTATTATGTATTCCTTATACAGTGCTATTATGTATTCCTTATACAGTGTTATTATGTCTTCCTTATACAGTGCTATTATGTATTCCTTATACAGTGCTATTATGTCTTCCTTATACAGTGCTATTATGTATTCCTTATACAGTGTTATTATGTATTCCTTATACAGTGTTATTATGTATTCCTTATACAGTGCTATTATGTATTCCTTATACAGTGTTATTATGTATTCCTTATACAGTGCTATTATGTATTCCTTATACAGTGTTATTATGTATTCCTTATACAGTGTTTTTATGTATTCCTTATACAGTGCTATTATGTATTCCTTATACAGTGTTATTATGTATTATGTATTCCTTATAAAGTGCTATTATGTATTATGTACCATATTCCTTATATAGTGCTATTATGTATTATGTATTACTTATACAGTGTTATGTATTATGTATTACTTATACAGTGTTATGTATTATGTATTCCTTATACAGTGTTATGTATTATGTATTCCTTATACAGTGCTATTATGTATTCATTGACTCATCTCAGGTTAATTTGCATATGTATCAAATCGTTTTTTTGACACAATAAAAGCACACAGAGCTATGGGGACTGGGTATTGCGGATGTGCAAGCGACCATCTAGCAACCCATGTCCTCAGCTCTATACACAAAATCCCAGTGACAGGTTCCCTTTAAGTTGCTTTTTTCTTTAATAATAGCGATGCTGGATTCATCTTTGTTTAGTTTCGTGATTGGAGGCCTTACCTGTGGTTTCCGTGCACGTGGGGGTATAGAACAAGGATAGTAATACAAGGTGAGCTGGACATTGTTACCAATGCCTATTGTCTGAAAAACGGACAAGAATAGGACATGCTCTAAATTTTTGCTTTTTTTGCAGACCCATTGAACTAAATGGGTCTTCATCCAATCCGCAAAAAAAACGGAATGGACATTGAAACAAAATACGTTCGTGTGAATGTAGCCTTATTATGTATTATCTATTCCTTATAAAATGTTATTATTTATTCCTTATACAGTGTTATTAATTATGTATTTCTTATACAGTGTTATAATGTATCTCTTACACAATGTTATTATTTATTATGTAATACTTATACAGTTTTATTATATATTACTTATACTGTGATTTGTTACTTTTATTTTGATCCTATTTGGTACAGTTTCCTACACTTTTCGCTCCTGGTTTGTGAACAGAGAAAGTTTTTCTCTTGCATTCCAGGTCAGCTGGTTTAATGTGGGGAGGAGGGTGAAGAAGGCATAATTACTATGTACATATGGCATGAATTTAAGGCAGTTGAAAATGCAATAATCAATGTAGTGCTGGTAAGACTTAAGTAACACTACTACAAGGAACAGGATACCGTGACTCTGCTTATAAGACAATAGTGACTCCAGCAAAGAAAATGAACGCAAGAAAGTGCCCAGTTTCCCAGTCCAGCCCTCCCCCATCTGCAGACTCCACCTCTGGCTGCTGGAGCTGGTATGCAGCCTCCACAGGCAATAATAATGAGAGGAGGCTGCAGTCTGCACGTGACGTCACAGGCTCTGCTCACTCATTCTGCAGCACAGGCATCTGGATTAGGACTGCAGGAGGGGACCTATGTCATAGTCTGGACCCAAAGACAGACGTCAGGCACTGGGCACTGCCACCAGCAAAACCAACTCTGGTGCACCAGCTGGCAGAGGACTGGGCTGCAACCTGTAAGATTACAACTGTTCTGTACTTGCTGTGGTGACTCTAACTTGGAAAGGAAAGCGTTAAAAGAGCACTCTACTCTGACCACTGGCATGGTCCACATTTTTGAACTCTAGCATTTCCAGAGCACACAGCTTGGTGGGAACAGAAGGCTGTGACTTACCTGTAACCTACCTAGGGACTGTTCTGTGTAAGCTCCAGGTCTCCAGAACTTCTTGCTTTATGGCACTGCTCTGTGTGATGTTTTATCCTGTGGTAGCAGTATTCCATTGGCTGGTACAAGAGTGAACCCAGGATTCTCTACTGGTGTCCCTGGATTTTGTGTCTCTGATCCTGAAGCTATGGCAGCACTGTGGAGGCACCTTCTCATCCTGCTCATGTGCCCGCTGTTATTTGGACCAGGTAAGGGTAATAGCTGCCAATCTTTGGATAGCAAATTGTTGATCTGTAATATTTGTGGAAGGCACTACAAAGCACAGCATCACCTGCTGGCCAAAGATATGAATGTCCTCGACTTCAGGAGAACCACATGTTGCTTTAGACTGCCTGATTCTTTTCCAGATGTGCTATCTGCTAGAAGGTAGGAGCTGTGCTGTAGTACTTAATTCACACCACCGTATTTTTCTTCTGTATGCTATCCGTTTTTAAAAAGTCAATGGCCCATACAAGTCAATGAGGCCATCCACACATCCGTTTTTTTTTTATGGATCTCTGTGCCCAATCTGAGAAACTCATTGCGTGCACTAATATGATCTGTTTTTGTGGATCTGAAAAGCCATTTCTGTTGATGGAAAGAAGAGAAAGGCTACATGCACACGTAGTTTTGCAAATTGCAGATCCGCAAAAAAAAAAAAAACGGATGACATCGTGTGCCACCCTTTTTTCTTTTTTTTTGCGGATCCATTGTAACAATGCCTAAAACGGACAAGAATAGGACATGTTATATTTTTTTGGCGGGGCTACGGAACGGGCATACGGATGTGGACAGCACACGGTGCTCTGTCCGCATTTTTTGCGGACCCATTGAAATGAATGGGTCTGCATCCTCTCCGCAAAAAAAACAACAAAACGGAACGGACACGGAAACAAAATACGTTTGTGTGCATGAGGCCAAAAACGGAGTGCACACAGAAGTTAAACTTTTCTCCTAGATCCATTTTTTGCAGATGGGAAATTGGACACGGTCGTGTGAATAAGATCAAAGACACATGGAAATAGTTATGTCACCTGCATTGGAGAAATCCACTTGTGAGGGGCACAATGCATAGTAAAGTAAGATACACTGAGGCTAGGACTCACCCGTGGGTTATGGTAAAATCACACATGAGAAGAAAAACTGAGTGAAAATTCCAAGTGACTTTTCCCTCCAGAGATATACATAAGGTCAGCTATGAATTGAGGCCATGTTCCTGCGGAGCCTTAGCCTCAGAGGAACTCGCATTACTTGGCAGGTGCCTAGTACACTAGAGTCCCAATATATATAAAGTAATTCTGGTTATAGGAGGACATCTTCATTTATTTATACCACTGAAGTAGTCTTGTAAGTTGGATCTTAAGGCCACCTGCACATGTTGCTGAATACATGCGTTTTTCTGCGTGGATTCCCGTGCGAAAAAAACGCAGAGTGTAACAGTACCAGAAAAGTGTATGAGATTACACAAATTTACACTTTCCTGATTTTTTCTGCGCGGAAAGTGACCTGCAGTGTGGATTTCCAAATCCGAATCAAGTCAATTATGTTTGGGGTTTTAGCTGTGGATTTTACCCTTTTCCAGTGAAGAGTGAGATCTGCAGCAAAACCGTGTCAGATCCGCACACAAAGCCGCCGTTAGACATTGTGGATTGGCGCGGATATGCTGCTGGAACGCACATAGATCCACACAGAAATTTGTGCGGATCTGATGTGTGTTCTTCCGTACTCGTGTCAAATGGCCTAAAGGGGTTGTCTTATCTGAGAAATTGGTGGCAAATCGCTAGGATCTGCCACCTATTTCAGATAGCTGTGGGAACTCGCACTAATCTCCAGAATGGAACCCCTCAAGTGCGCAGTGAGACTTGCTCAGCTATTTTCGGAACTCCCATAGACATCAATGAAGTACATGCTTACTTTTGGGTGTCCGTTCTGGAGATAGCTGCGGGTCCATAGCCAATGTGTCAGACGAGACAACCCCTTTAAGATTTTTTTCCTGAGTGCTTTACATAGAGGTTCAAAGGTCTCCACCAGACCAGTGTTTGCTGATCTGATCTCTTTAGTTATGGCTCCTTTAGGTTGGACTACACACAGACTCTTGTTGTGCGACAGCTTCTGATGCACGTCTCAACTTTAATTGGAACTCCGACACCTGGAAACACCTCAGATCAGCTTTTTGAGAAGGCCTGGTGTTCCTGTGAACAATGTCACTTGAATGGAGCTGTGCCCATGATATGTAGCCAATGGTCAGGGCGACACTTGCCTAGGCTATGCAACGAGAAGGCCATGGGGCCTGATCAGCGGGGGTCCCGGGCGGGTGTCGGCCTCCACCAATCAGATGCTGATGACCTTTCTAGAGGATAGGTCATCAGTTACAAATAGCCGGATAACCTCTTTAACTACCCCTCCTTTTGATGTGAAGGAAGAATGGTCTCGGGGCTGCGGTTAAAGAGTTAAAAAGTGAATTTATTATTATCATTGATACATACAAACTGTAATGTGAAAATGATATCAGCACTTATTTGTACATAAAGTAAAACTGAATCGCTTTTGGAAACACTGTCATGGTACTTCATGGTCTGAACTCCCTTTGTAAACAGAAGAATGGAGGGCTCTGTTTGTGTGAAGGTCTCGGCAGAATACCTTGGGAGCTGGTGCTGCTGCGACACATTCTCTGGACTGTCAGCCCTTTTACTGATTATTCTAGAAAACTATCACTGTTCATTATATTTCCTAGTGAAGCATTATTTCTTCTGTATCTGTGTGTATCCTGAGTCTTGTCGCTTTTAAACAGAATGCCAGAACTGCAGTTAACACTGACACATTGACAGAACGGTGGGACAGAATAAATAGGGAGGGCTTATGCCACTTTGCAAAACTGTACTGTGATATTATTTGACATTTAAGATCTATGGAAACCTAGATGACAGAAGAGTGTAACACATACACGAGTATACTATGAGTATCTCAGAAGCCCATATTTTGAGATAACTTTATGGAGTTTATTTCTGGATACCTTGAAATCTAAATTCCTTAGAAACTGCCTGTCCTGTAATATAATTTTTTTAATAACTGTGTGCATTGGTTATTTTTTTTACATCAGCTAAACCACCCTTTTTCTAGCATATTTC
The DNA here is from genome assembly GCF_905171765.1 of Bufo bufo. NCBI lineage: Eukaryota > Metazoa > Chordata > Amphibia > Anura > Bufonidae > Bufo > Bufo bufo. The sequence continues at coordinate 461,899,964 of NC_053392.1, read as the reverse complement.
CTTGTATCACCTACATGGGAGTATGATACTTCTATGAAGGTGATACCTCATGTCCTCATTAAAGACATAATTGCAAGTAAGTTTTATTTATCTATTTATACAACCTCTTTGCAAATTCGGAAATATTAAAGGGGTTTTCTGAGAGTTTATAACTGATTCCCCATCCTCTGGATAGGTCATCAGTATCTGATCGGTGGAGGTCCCGGGTGTTCTGTGAGCGCTGCTGCCTTCTTGCAGTTTTGCCGAGGCCATGTGATGTCAAGTTCATCAGTCACGTGGCCTAGGCGCAGCTCAGCCTCATAGAAGTGAATGGGGCTGAGCTGCAATACCAAGCACAGCCACTGTACAATGTACGGCGTTGTGCTTGGTGAGGATGGGGAAGGCCATGGTGCTCACAGGAGCGCCGGTGCTTTCTCAAACAGCTGATCGGCAAGGGTCCCAGGTGCTGGACCCCCACCGATCAGGTACTGATGACCTATCCTGAGAATAGATCATCAATCCTGGAAAACCCTTTTAAATAAGATCAGGTCCAGTTAGGCCTATTGTGCAGGTTTGAAGTGTCCAGAACATACACCAGTCAGCCAAAGCATTAAAGGGGCTATTGATGCCATATCATCAGGATAGGCCACCAGTATTTATTCAGCAGGGGTTCGACACCTCAACAATCAATTTTTTTTAGGACATTTCCGCCTCTAGAATTTAGCACTGGAACTACAGTACACAGCTCCATCCATTGTATAGCCGACAGACCTGGTAACTGAAATGCTGCTCCTACTGAAATGCCAATAGGATTATGAATAAAGCTATAACTGGGTGTTACCAGTAGGAGGTCTTTCTCTGCACAGTCTGACACTGTCTGGCAGCACTGTTTTGGGCAGTATCAGACTGTGCAGGGACACACCGCCAACTGGTAACAACCAGTTGTAGCTTTATTCATAAACTTTTAGCAGAAATAATAAAGGAATGACACAACATAAGAATAGATCTCAGGTACTCAACTAAAGGACTGCAGTCTGAATCCAGACCACTGGTGTCAGCTGTCCAGGCCCCTACATGGGGGCATAACTGTGTGTGGGATAAATAAAGGGGGCATAACTGTGAGGGGGCCATCTAAGGGGGCAAAAACCCTGTGGCAAGCCATCTAGGGGGCATAACTGAGTGGGGGCCATCTAAGGGGGCATAGTCTATGAGGAGGCATTCACTCTGTGTGGGGAGCCACTTAAAGGTTCATCATACTGTGTGGGGGCATTTAAGGGGGCATCATATGAGGTGGAAGGGGAACATTTAAAAAAATATCAGACTGTGTAAAGGAAGTCACTTAGAAGACATCTTTGTTCTGGGGCATTTAAGTGGGTCTAATACTGTATGATGGCACCAAGGGATTACCCTACTGTGAGGGGGGCATCATACTCTGTGGGGGACACTAAAGAAATATATTGTCTGAGGGGCACTATGGGGCATCATTATTGTTAGTTGGCACTAAGATGACATTCTTACTGTGTGGGGAGGCACTATTACTGGGTGGTCATTAGAAAGGGGATTAGGTGGGATTAGAGTTGTTGTTTATAGTAAAAACATGGCTGCAGCACTACACGCCACTGGTGTTGCCCATCTTTACTTTTTTTTTTGCAGCTGAGACCTTCAACTGACGGCAGACCTACAGTAGGTATGTAGACTGTTACAAAAAGTAACTGAGTACCCCTAGAATAGATGCTCCAGGACTGTTATTACGTGTTATTACTGCATGAGAGAGACTGATCTTAAAGGGGTTCCTTGGGATTTACATATTAATCCTCAGGATAGGTCATCAATATGAGGTCCGAGGGGATCTGACTCCTGGCACCCCTACCAATCAGTTGTTTGAGGAGATCGCAGAGCTCCATTAGGGCCGTGGCCTCCTCACAGTTTACTAAGCACAGTGCCGTACATTGTATAGCTCCTATGCTTGGTATTGCACGTTTGGTTGTTTTCGGAAGTCCCATAGACGTGAATGGAGGGTGGCCACACTTCAGCCGTTCACTCTCGTTTACTTTGGGGGCCCCGTTCTAGAGATAGATACAGGTGGGACCCGCACTTATCTGACATTGATGGCATATCCTACCACTTTAACTTTAGCAGCCAGTGCCAGGCAACTGCTGCTCAGGCAAATGAAATCATGGGATACATTAAAAGAAGCAAAGATACTCATGACAAGAGCATAGATTTCCCTCTATACAAACACAAGTCAGGCCACAGATGAATATTGTGTAGAATTGTTACCACCAGTTCACAAGAAGAACATAACTAAACTAGAGCGGATGTAGAGGAGGGTGGCCGAGGTAGTTAAGGGAATGGATAGATTGCAGTCCCAAGACAGATGATCACTTGGGGTTGTTTAATCTGAAAAAGACAGTTTAAGGGAGCTCTCATTATAAGGTTTAAATATATGAATGGACAGTAGATATCTTCCCAATAATCTTTTTATTTATACACAGATCTGTAATCATGATATTGGACCATCCCCTGCATCTACAAGAAAAAGGTTTCACCATCACCATAGATGGAGATTCTTCACTGTAAGAGCAGTGAGACTATGAAACTATGAAAAAAAACACAGTTCTACCAAATTCAATCTTTGTTGTAATGTTTGATTCAATGAAGTACGAGAATGAATGCCTTTCTTGAAAATAATTTCCTAGGTCACTAGATGGAGATGGCACGTTGATTTATGGATTTATTCTATAGATCATATTTGGAGTTGGAAAGAATTTTGCCCCTGATATGGGGTAATTGGCATTCCCCTCATGAGAGTTTTCTAAATGGTTACATGGAAAGATATGCTGGCTCAGAGGACACCCTTTTGGCATTTGTTTGGATAATGAAAGCCTATGGGCACATCAAGGTTGGGAACTGCTCCTGAATAACATGCCAAACACAAAGGCATGGTATGAACAGAGTCATGGAGGAGCTTTCCAGGTTATACATAGGGTGCTCCAAAATGTTTCTCTTGGATATTAGTCATCATACTGCAATGTAGTTTATGGAAAGCTTAGAGCTGGAGGATGGTGCAGCACTGGAGTGTAGACTGGAGTTTTTGAGTGATTCTTCAATATTGTTGCTGCTATAGTTAGAAAAAGAATTATGCAATGGATACCCGGTCTGCATTTTTCCCTGTATTTGCTGTTGGGGAATAATTTGTTGCCCACCATACAAAAAACACTTCTTATAAGGACACTTCCATCAAATTGTTTTATCACATGATAAGAGCCTAAATTCTGAATATTCTATGTAGTTTTTTAAGAAAAAAAAAAACACATTTGTTTGGACTTTTAACATGGCAAACAATGTCAGACCATCACTGCAGCCAGAGAAGGGAGGGGGATGAGTCGCCAAATAAGGGTACGGCTACACGACAATCTTGGTTGTGTGACAGCTGTTGCACCCAAGGATCTCAGTGGGATTGCAGTGTAGCCTCAGGGGTCACACCGCGCCTCACACATTTGCTGTGACTACGACCCCAGAATTCTGCGGTCTAGGTTGCGGCACACAAGCATTTCGCTCTGCAATCCGATTCATTTCTATGCTAGCACCAGTACACTGCGATCCTTGAGCGTGAAAGCTGTTATCGACCAAGATCGCCATGTAGCTGAACCCTTAAAGCGGTTGTCTCATTTCCGTAAATGGCATTTATCATGTAGAGAAACTTTACTGGCTTGATTCATTTTCCATCACATTATACATTGCTCATATCCAAGGGTTATGGCCAGAGCTGTAGCACAAATACAAGATGTCTGGGACGGGCGATGCTGCGCATGTGTGCCTATGTGCACTCCCACGGTCCTGGACACCAGAGAGGTAGGCACTTTTTCCTATATTATACAAGTACGACCACCGCTGCTGTATAGCAGGGTGGTTACAACTCCTGGAAACAAGCAATGTATAATGTGATGGAAAAATGAATTAAAACATCAAAGGAGGCAATATTGTCAACCACAGTACATTAGTAAGTGCCTTGTATTAACTTTCTCTACATGATAAATGCCATTTGCTGAAGTGAGAGAACCAGTTTACGCATCACACGTTACACTAATTCAATGGTCTAACCATTTTTATTTAGACCTATCAAGAGAACAATAGAGCTATCATACTGTTATCCCAATTCTTCACCTACTATTATTATTGGGATTATCTTGCAGATATCACCCTCCTCACACAGCAGCAATAAACTGACAATGTGTTATCTATATAGGAGTTTTATCTCTCAGTGCTGACTGCTACAAAAGGAAGATCGTTTATATAAAATTTTCAAAGGTACTGCATGTATAAGTACTGCCAAAATGAAAAAAAAAAAAACAGCTAAAAATTCTTTAAAAAAGTTTTCTATGAATATTCAGTTAAAAATACTCATTTCTGATGGAAGTGTCCCTTTAAATGCTAGGCTTAGAATGGTTTTGCTAACTTTTGCATTTGATGTGTAGGCAGTTAGGACAGAAGATTCTCGGCATTACAGCGATTAAATCCTTATCTACAAATGAATGGATTCTGTTGTTCTCTTTGACAGTTTATTTCCTATTCAGATGTTAGACTACTGCGCATATTTTATCCATTTTGTGAATGACAATAATGCCACTTTCACGCAGCATGGATAATCAGTATTTTGGGTTGGTTTTTAAAAACTATAGCTATCAGTCGATCAAAAACTGAAAAAATATGATAGAAACATGTATAGTATACTTTTGTTTCCTCATTTAGTCCTTATTTGGGAATCTGTCACCAGCGACCATCCTATCAAACTGTTTGCATAGACACATATCCGTAGTTCACCTGATTAAGGGCTCATTCACGCGACCGTATTTCTGGGTTCGCATCCGTTCCGCAATTTTGCGGAATGGGTGTTGACCCATTCATTTCAAGGGGGCTGCAAAAGATGAGAACGGCACGAGGCCCCACAAAAAAGATAGAGCATGTCCTATTCTTGGTGGACAAGAATAGGCATTTCTATCATAGGGCTGGCCACATGCATTCTGTAAAATACAGAACGCACGCGGCCGGATCCCGTGTTTTGCGGATCAACAATTTGCGGACTGCAAAACACTTACGGTCTTGTGAATGTACCCTAAAGCTCTGTATTTGTTTGATCTGAAGATTTTTCTTACTATGCAAATTAGACCTTTGGTGCATTGAGAGCATCACCATTGCCCTTTTTGCACCCAAGCTACACTCATTTCTGTGGTCAACCCCTCCCTCGCTGCTTTGATTGACAAGGCCATGCAGTGGCAAAGCAGTCATGGAGGGGAATGGGACCTAGCTGCACCTAGGCCATGTGACTGATGAATGTGATGTCACACACAGCCTAGGAAGAGTCCTAAGCACTCACAGACTGCTGCTACCTCTTCATACAGCTGATCAGCTGGGGTGCCGGTAGTCGGACAACTGCCGATCTGAATATTGATGACCTATTCCGAGGATAGGCCATCAATGTAAAAATCCAGGAGAACCCCTTTAAGGGTACATTCATAGAGAGTGTATTTTGCTGCTGAAAATAAGCAACAAATCTATGTGGATTTTGCCGCAGATTTTGCTGTGAATTTGGAATGGTTTCCCCTTCTTTATTGCTAAGGGTGCAGTTCGAAGCAGAAATTCTCATACTGCAGATTTAAAAGAATATAAAGGTGTCATTTTCCATGCAGATTTTTTTTATACTGAATGTGTATAAAATTTAATTAAATCTCATCTACTTTGCTCCTACTGTAAAATGTACCATATTGTCTACATACAAAAAGAAAATGTGTAGGCGGCACTCACCAATCGGTGCAATTTTCTTTTATTTCCTCCAGAGCTGGGTACATCATAGCTGAGTACATCATTGCTGAATACACACGGCTAAGTACATGATGGCTGTATCCATAAAAGCTGATTACATAAGATGGCTGGAGGCGGACTTACATACATGCAGTGCTGACACAGGTGATAAGGCGATGGCCGTTTCGCGCCTCTTCAGGTTTTTGGCCTGAAGAAGCACTTAGGCGCGAAACGCCATACTACATTAGCATCACCCTCCCTAATGGGGCTCACAATCTAAGTCCCCCATCAGTATGTCTTGGAGTGTAGGAGGAAACCCACGCAAACACGGGGAGAACAAAACCTAGGACCTCAGTGCTGCAAGGCACCAGTGCTAACCACTGAGCCACCGCGTTGCCCGTATTATTGATTACCTTTCATTAACTATTTCTTAAATAACAGCAATTATGCCTTTGTTTTAGGTGTTATAAATTTTGTGCCATTCCCAGGGGCCATAAATAACGTCCTACAGGGTTCACCATGCAGGTCAAATAACTTGATTACACTTAAACATTTTGGAGGAGATTTACTAACCTATTTACGGCACTTTTGTGGCGTAAATAGGTTGCACATTTAGTCGCATGCCAATTTTGTAGCAAAATGTGCAACATTTCCCTCTTCACGCTAGTTTTCAGAAGTGGCCAGTTTTCTGGTGTGAAGAAAGACTTCAATCTATTGATTTAAGTGTGTCGCACGGCGCAGCTGGAAGATGCGCCAAATATATGTGTGTCCGTTTGCATAAATTTGGCCCATCCTCTGGCAGCACAGGGGGAATCAAGACAGGCATACAGTGTGCCGGTCTTGATAAGTTTCCCCCATTATATATACATTTATATTTACACATAAATATATAAAAAACACAAATACCATATATTCCTATATATATCAAACACACAAGAACGATATGTATGTACGGTACCTGTGTGCATTATACATACCGTAGATATATATACTGTACCTCTATACGGTGGATTTCCAAGATCAACGGGTTTTGACAAATACACATCTAATGTGTTTGGCCAGCTTTAAGGTGGCCTTACAGACTCATTCGATGTGACAACTATGTCTCCTGACTTGCTCATACACAAATAAGCTTGATTTGAGTGTACATGTGTACTAGCACATTTAGCCAATTGAATATAATGGTTCAGTGTTCTCTCCAGGTGCTAACTGTTCTTCACATGGACAGCTCCCAAATGTGAACATCGCTTGTCTGAACGGGTCCTTAACCGTGTTTAATGTACCTATGTATAGTCAAGACACTGAATCACAAGTCACTGCTCTGTGAATCTAGGCTAGACTTGCACTGTGAAAGAAGCAGATACATTACCTTTGGCCTTCAAGAATCTAGAACGTATTTCTCAACAGAGTCACTGATAAGGAATCATAAATTTTTTTACTGTAAATTCAACATCAGTGGCCTCAGGAAGGGAAGGTCATTAAAGCATAAATCTGTTTTCTTCAGTTCATTATCTTTGGTTGACACTTCAGTCATGCAATGACATGTTGTAATGCAGAAAATATTACATTATTGATTTTGATAAAGGCCTGAAAATGAAAGTTGAGAATATCTGCCTTTAATGGTCAACTTTGAAATGCTATCACAGCAATGTCTGATAATGATCCAAGGTGGTTACCTTCTGACCTGGGATTCATATTTACTTGCATTGTGCTGTACTCTCTGGTGGATTATCAGTGCAGATTAACCCCTTAAGTACTCGGCCCTATTTCACCTTCTGGCCATTTTTTGCAAATCTGACCAGTGTCACTTTAAGTGCTGATAACTTTAAAACGCTTTGACTTATCCAGGCCATTCTGAGATTGTTTTTTCATCACATAGTGTACTTCATGACACTGGTAAAATGAAGTAAAAATTCATTTTTATTTACAAAAAAATAGCAAATTTACCAAAAATTTGTAAAAAAAATAGCAAATTTCCAAGTTTCAATTTCTCTTCTTCTATAATACATAGTAATACCTCCAAAAATAGTTATTACTTTACATTCCCCATATGTCTACTTCATGTTTGGATCATTTTGGGAATGATATTTTATTTTTTGGGGATGTTACAAGGCTTAGAAGCTTAGAAGCAAATCTTGAAAACCCAATTTTTAGGGACCAGTTCAGGTCTGAAGTCACTTTGTGAGGCTTACATAATAGAAACCACCCAAAAATGACCCCATTCTATAAACTACACCCCTCAAGGTATTCAAAACTGATTTTACAAACTTTGTTAACCCTTTAGGTGTTCCACAAGAATTAATGGAAAATAGAGATACAATTTCTAAATTTCACTTTTTTGGCAGATTTTCCATTTTAATAATTTTTTTCCAGTTACAAAGCAAGGGTTAACAGCCAAACCAAACTCAATATTTATGGCCCTGATTCTGTAGTTTACAGAAACACCCCATATGTGGTTGTAAACCGCTGTACGGGCACACAGAAGGGTGCAGAAGGAAAGGAATGCCATACGGTTTTTGGAAGGCAGATTTTGCTGGACTGGTTTTTTTGACACCATGTCCCATTTGAAGCCCCCCTGATGCACCCCTAGTGTAGAAACTCCATAAAAGTGACCCCATCTACTAAACTACACCCCTCAAGGTATTCAAAACTGATTTTACAAATGTCATTAACCCTTTAGGTGTTCCACAAGAATTACTGGAAAATGGAGATACAATTTCAAAATGTCACTTTTTTGGCAGATTTTCCATGTTAATATTTTTTTTACTTTTACAAAGCAAGGGTTAACAGCCAAACAAAACTCAATATTTATGGCCCTGATTCTGTAGTTTACAGAAACACCCTATATGTGGTCGTAAACTACTGTACGGGCACACGGCAGGGCGCAGAAGGAAAGGAATGCCATACGGTTTTTGGAAGGCAGATTTTGCTGGACTGATTTTTTTTGACACCATGTCCCATTTGAAGCCCCCCTGATGCACCCCTAGAGTAGAAACTTCTAAAAAGTGGCCCCATTTTAGAAACTATGGGATAGGGTGGCAGTATTGTTGGTTCTAGTTTAGGGTACATATGATTTTTGGTTGCTCTATATTACACTTTTTGTGAGGCAAGATGACAAGAAATAGCTGTTTTGGCACAGTTTTTATTTTTTGTTATTTACAACATTCATCTGACAGGTTAGATCATGTGATATTTTTATAGACCAGGTTGTCACGGATGCGGCGATACCTAATATGTATACTTTTTTTTATTTATGTAAGTTTTACACAATGATTTCATTTTTGAAGCCAAAAAAATGATGTTTTAGTGTTTCCATAGTCTGAGAGCCATAATTTTTTCAGTTTTTGGGCGATTACCTTGGGTAAGGTATGATTTTTGCGGGATGAGATGACGGTTTTATTGGCACTATTTTGGGGTGCGTGTGACTTTTTGATCGCTTGCTATTACACTTTTTGTGATGTAAGGTGACAAAACATTGTTTATTTAGCACAGTTTTTATTTTAAAAAAATTTACGGTGTTCATCTGAGGGGTTAGGTCAGGTGATATTTTTATAGAGCCGGTCGATATGGACGCGGCGATACCTAATATGTATACTTTTTATTTATTTATGTAAGTTTTACACAATGATTTCATTTTTGAAAGCGGAAAATTCTGTCAAGGTAAGCTGAACAATAGTTGGTATAGACTAAAGTGATGGCTAACCTCCGGCACTCCAGCTGTGATGAAACTACACCTCCCTGCATGCTCCATTAATTTCTGTGGAGTTCTGAGAACAGTCAAGCAAGTGTGCATCTTGGAAGTTGTAGTTTTACCACATCTGCAGTGCCGGAGGTTAGCCATCACAGGATAGAGTAAGAGAAAAGTGTCTAGCCCTGCCCCACATTCATCATCCAGCCTGAGTCCCTGTGATAAATCTGGTGTAGGTCTAGACAGATTGTCTTAGTTTACTTCATGTATAGGCTTAGTAAAGCTGCCCCACCATGTGCAAAGTTATAATTTGTACTGTATATCTAAAAGTGGGGATACATACATAATACGAAAAAAACAAGCATAATAAGCATCAATCTATTAACAGACTGGTACAGAGGGGACGAGGACCCTGCCAGCAAGGGCTTACAATCTACAAGGGAAGGTGGAATGGGACAGTAGATGAGGGTAAAAGCTGTTTATCTGGCTGTGTGGAGGCAGTATACTTATTCCAGGTGGTAGGCTTTCCTGAAGAGGTAGGGTTTCAGGTTGCTTTTAAAGTTTGGATCTTGGGGCAGAGTCTGATGTGCAGGGGTAGTGGCTTCGAGACTATGGGAGTGTGCTCGTGAGAAATCTTGTAGGCGATTATGTGAAGAGGAAGTCTTGTGAAGATTGGAGATTACATGTGAGGATGTATCAGGAAATTAAGACAAATGTAAGGAGGGGACAGGTTGACACAAGGCCTTATATATAGTTATTAATACTTAGTATTCCGAACCGAATTCAGTGGAAATGTGCCAGTGAAGGGATTGACAGAGGGAAAAGGCAGAGGACAAACGAGGGGAGAGGTGGATTAACTGGGCGGCATAGTTGAGGATTAGATTTAGTCAGGACCAGCCGTCCAACCAATGTGTATGGGGGTATCCCAACACCCAGTGGTGGACTGGGAACTTAAAGTGGCCCTGGAAAAACCTAGAAGTGGCCCCATGTTGTAGGTGGGTCCAAATTGACACAAGGCAGGGCCAATATAAGTAGGAGTGTCAGAAATACTGTCCCAGCAGAACCAAATACAGTTGAATGCAGGAGGACACTTTCTTCTGCCACCCAGGTGCATAAGTACCAGATGCTCCTAGCTTTATTTAATGCTGAGAGCAGCAGATAGCTATGTACCTTACTGGTGGACATGAGGAGGGCTTGGATGGCCCCCTGAGCATCTGCCCACTGGGTAATTTCCCTATAGTGTCTATGGCCAGTCCACCCTGCCAACACTTTCCAAACCACATATATTTGGGGGAAGAAGGATCGGGCAGTTGGATTTTAACATGTCCGATACCTTTGTTCTCGTGGGAGCTGCCACCCGAGGTGTCTGTCAGTGGCTTATACCCCTCTCCCTGTGGAGAACACACGCAAGCTGAGGAAGGGTATGCTGGAAGGTATAATTGTTAGCCAATTTATATTTAATGTGCATGGCCAGCCCTAGCCTACTTTTCATATGTTTGTGATATGAGCAAGTTTTGGCAGGAGCACCTCTCCTTTTGTCTTATTGGTCAGTTGTTTTAATTACTAGTCATTTTACCTGCAGAATATATTAATGCAATATAATAGGATTACTTTATCAAGTTTTTCAAACATTGAAAGTCCATACAGCATAACTAGTACAAAATGAAAGATATGGGACAGGTATTGTGCTTGAAAAAAAAAGTAAAGTGCAGCATTTTTCCTTTTTATTGTGAACTATGATCCGGGCTAAAGCTACGTGCGCTCGTACCTTTACCCTTGCAGTTTGCATGACATGTATTTTATTACGTATGGCTATTACTCAGTGCTCTGGACAAACATTACATTACTTTTTATACCTTTATAGAAAATAGTCTATATTTACTGTAGTTGAATCATTTAATTTCATGTAATTATCTCAAATGTATCACTTTAAAAAAAAACAAGTGCTGTTTTGATGTGAAAATATGTTTACTGTGTGTTTAACCCCTTAAGGATCCTACCATTTTTCACCTTAAGGACCAGGCCATTTTTTGCTAATCTGACATGTGTCACATTATGTAGTGATAACTTTAAAACGCTTTTACTTATCCAAGCCATTCTGAGATTGTTTTCTCATCACATATTGTACTTCATCACAGTGGTAAATTTGAGTCAAAATATTTCATTTTTATTTATAAAAAAAATAAAAAATTTCTTTGCTTTTAAAGGGAACCTGTCACCGGGATTTTGTGTATAGAGCTGAGGACATGGGTTGCTAGATGGCCGCTAGCACATCCGCAATATCCAGTCCCCATAGCTCTGTGTGCTTTTATTGTGTAAAAAAACCTGATTTGATACATATGCAAATTAACCTGAGATGAGTGCTGTATGTGAGATGAGTCAGGGACAGGACTCATCTCAGTTTAATTTGCATATGTATCAAATCGTTTTTTTTACACAACAAAAGCACACAGAGCTATGGGGATTGGGGATTGCGGATGTGCTAGTGGCCATCTAGCAACCCATGTCCTCAGCTCTATACACAAAATCCTGGTTACAGGTTCCCTTTAAAACAAATGGTGATACCTCCTAAAATAGTTATTACTTTACATTTAGCATATGTCTTCTTCATGTTTGGACCATTTTGTAAATTACATTTTCTTTTTTTGGGACGTTAGAAGGCTTAAAAGTTTAGAAGCAAATCTTGAAATTGTTAAGAAAATTTCCAAAACCCACTTTTTAAGGACCAGTTCAGGTCTGAAGTCACTTTGTGAGGTTTACATAATAGAAACCACCCATAAATGGCCCCTATTTTATAAACTACACCCCTCAAGGTATTCAAAACTGATTTTACAAAATGAGTGAAACGTTTTCAAGAAATCTACAGTAAGTCCAGTTGCCTTGATTTATTCTTTACAGATATGATTTTACAAACTTTGTTACCCTTTAGGTGTTCCACAAGAATTAAAGGAAAATGAAATTCAGAATTTCACTTTTTTGGCAGATTTTCCATTTTAATACATTTTTTCAATAACAAAGCAAGGGTTAATAGCTAAACAAAACTCAATATTTATTGCCCTGATTCTGTAGTTTACAGAAACACTCCATATGTGGTCATAAATGGCTGTACGGGCACATGGCAGGGCGCAGAAGGAAAGGAACGCCATATGGTTTTTGGAAGGCAGTTTTCACTGGGATAATTTTAAGTTGCCATGTCACATTTGAAGACCCCCTGATGCACCCCTAGAGTAGAAACTCTAAAAAAATTACCCCATTTTGGAAACTATGGGATAAGGTGGCAGTTTTGTTGGTACTATTTTATGGTACATATGATTTTTGGTTGCTCTATATTACACTTTTTGTGTGGCAAGGTAGCAAAAATTTGCTGTTTCGGCACCGTTTTTATTTTTTGTTGTTTACAATGTTCATATGACAGGTTAGATCATGTGGTATTTTTATAGAGCAGGTTATTACGGACGCGACAATACCAAATGCTCAGTTTTACATAATAAAGCATTTTTGAAAATAAAACATATTTTTTGTGTCCCCATATTCTGAAAGCCGTATTTTTTTTTTTTGGGCGACTGTCTTATGTAGGGGCAATTTTTTTTTTGTATGAGATGACGGTTTGATTGCTCCTATTTTAGAGTGCATATGACTTTTTGATCGCTTGGTATTACACTTTTTGTGATGTAAAGTGACAAAAAATTGCTTTTTTTACACACTTTTTATTAGATTTTTTTTACAGTGTTCACCTGAGGGGTTAGGTCATGTAATATTGTTATAGAGCAGGTTGTTACGGATGTGGCAATACCTAATATGTATACTTTTTTAAGTTTTACACAATAATATCATTTTTTAAACAAAAAATTAAGTTTTAGTGTCTCCATAGTCTGAGAGCCATAGTTTTTTTTACTTTTTGGGCGATTGTCTTAGGTGGGGGAATCATTTTTGCGGGATGAGATGATGGTTTGATTGGCACTATTTTGAGGTGCATATGACTTTTTGATCGCTTCCTATTACACTTTTTGTGATGTATGGTGATAACAAACGGCTTTTTTGACACAGTTTTTATTGTATTTCTTTTATGGTGTTCAGGTCATGTGGTATTTTTATTGCAGGTTGTTATGGACACGGTGATACCTAATGTGTCTACTTAAAAAAAAAATTAAAAATTTAACACAATAAAAGCATTTTTGAAACAAAAAAATCATGTTTTATTGTCTCCATAGTCTGCGAGCCATTGTTTTTTATTTTTTGGGCGAATGTCTTAGGTAGGGGCTTATTTTTTGCGGGATGAAGTGACCATTAGATTGGTACTATTTTGGGGGGCATAAGCCTTTTAGATCACTTGATGTTGCACTTTTAGTGATGTAAGGTGACAAAAAAATGTTTTTTAGCAGTTTTTATTTTATTTTTTTGACAGTGTTAACCTGAGAGGTTAGGTCATGTGATATTTTTAGAGAGCCAGTCGATATGGCCGCGGCGATACCTAATATGTCTACTTTTATTTTTTCCCCCTATTTTTCTAATTTTTCATTTTGTTTTTTTTGGGGAAAAGTATGTTTTTGTAAAACTTAATTTTTTCACTTTATTTTTTGTCCCACTCTGGGACTTCAACTTTTGGGGCTCTGATCCCCTTTACAATGCATTACAATACTTCTGTATTCTAATGCATTGGCTGTAAGTGTATTACACACTGTAATACACGTACAGCCTTCCTGCCTGTAAGATCCAGGGGGCTGGATCTCACAGGCTGTCACGGAAGGCATCCATGATGCCTAAGGAAGGTATCGGGCTGGCTTCCCTGCCATCGGGTCCCCGTCACAGCAGCGTGGGGACCCGATGGCCACCTAGCACGTACCCCGATGCCGGCGCATACAGCAGGAGTCCGGCTGTCAGTGACTACCGGACCCCTGTCTCTGATTGGACGGGCGCAGCTCATGCACCTGCCCGATCAGCATGACTTACATGTACATCATGGGTCCTTAAGGGGTTAATGTGTTACACTATCTTCAAGAGCAGGAAACCCTTTTGAAAACCAGGCAGGGTGATGGAGTAAAAAAACTCACCTGTCACCAGCACTCAATTTCCATTGACAAGCCCCTACTCTGTTTTCAGTCCCCACTGGACCCAAATTGGCGTACAAATTTAACTTTGTACGCTTTTTATGCAAATTAGATATACAAACTCCAGTATTCCAGTATTGATCATTACTAATTATGAATATATGTATTATTTTTTTTTCTATAGATAACTACATATTGGGAGAAAGTGAGAGACTGCATTCACCTACTTTAGTGGCAGAAGATGAAAAACACAGCCTTAGTTTAGTAGCAGACATGGGAGGAAGTCCAACTCCAAACACTGAATTAACTCAGCCTTCCCAACATATCAAATTTAACCCTACAGTGCAGAATATTGTTCTGTCTGAGCTCAAAGATGTTAGGTTCAATTGTTCCATTGAAGTTCCTCATCTGGATAATGGAGAACAGATAACTTGGTGGAAGAACGGACAGTTGATCTCCCACTCTGAACACATCTCCGTCCAGTCTTTTGAAATCCCAGATGGTGTGATGACCACAATTCTGTCTTTATGCAGGTGAGGCTCAGATATAGGAATCATTTGAATATACTGCTCTATTAAAATGTGACTTTTCTTTCAAGGGACCTTTTAGAATAAGCTGTTGTGTTTCTGCACCTTGGGACGGTCTGGGAACTTAAACTGGCCCAGGAAAAAAAACTAAAAGTGGCCCCAGGTTGTAGGCAAGTCCAAATTGACAGAAGTCAGGCAACACAACTAGGCAGGGCCAAAACAAGCCATAAGTAGGCAGGGACAACAGAAGTAGCTGAGGCCAGCAAATACTGTAGTGCAGCACAAAATACCGCCACTTGAAAACCAAATACCAAATGTAGTGCAGCATAAAATAATGCCCTATTACCATACTGAGGACAATGATACAGTTGAATTCAGGAGAGCACCTGTGGCTGCTGGCCAGGGGCATAACTATCTGATGCTGCTAGCATTAATTAATGCTGAAAGCATCAGATCGGTTTGTACCTGGCCAGCAGCCATGAAGAGGACTCATGGTGGCACCCTGGGCATTTGTCCACTGAGAAATATCCCTGTGGGGTATTTGGCGAGTCCACCCCTGCTATATATAACTGATAACACTATATATGACTAATTTATGACTTGTATCCAGCATTTTCAGCAGCATTATTCCTCTGCATGCTCTGTCTCAAATAACTCAGCTCCAGAAAGCCATAGACTAGTTGCTGGAATGTCTTCCATACACTGCACACAAAGAGATCCCACTCCCCGTCTCTCACATACACTCAGAAGCAGCAGCATGGCCTTTATACTGCAGCCTGGACAGTGTTGCTGTGGATCCAGCAGTGGGGTGGGGTGGGGTAGTAAAACAGTTACTAGTAACAACAACAGTGTCTGTTTCTGTGCTTCTCTTTCACTCTGCAGATGGTCCCTCCTCTTGCTTTCTCTCCTTCTCCATGTACTTCCATAGAAAGCAGCTATAACCTGATACCTTAGAGAGCTGATAATTCATCTTCATCTCCGCATCTTTGAATAGGATTTTACAAATGAATTAAAAATGAGTGATCCAAGTAAGAGGCTAGGAAGGGAAGAGGAGATTGATAAGTGAAGAAAGAGGCATTTTTTTGTAATAAGATATATTACAAAGGTTGTTTTTTTTTATCACAAATTGTACTATTGATTTATGGTTAATTTTTTGGTTAATGCTGTTTTATTCTTTTGGATAAAGCATTACAGGTGTACAGAGGTCTGATAGTGGTACATATACTTGCAACTTTACACTCAAGAATGAAGAAATTATTTCAGATCCTATCTACATCCAGGTTGAAGGTGAGAATCTTATTGTTTTTAAATCAAACTGTTTTTATTAAGGTTTTTTCAAATTACAACAATTCATAGAAAATACAACCCTAAACTCTCCCTCTCCCCCTCCTCCCCTCCCTCTGTGTGCAGTCATATATTAATATGTAATGACAAGCTAAAGAAAAATTACATCTTTACAATGTAAGAACTTATACCTAGTATATACCGATGTGGCAAGTTAAGTCGAGAAACTTTTAAAGGGGTTGTCAGAGATTTTGATATTGATGTCCTATTCTGAGGATAAGTTACCAATATCAGATCAGCAGGGTCGGACTCCCACTGATCAGCTGTTTGAATAGACCGCAACTCTCCTGAGGATAGGTCATCAATATTAAACACCTGGAGAAACCCATTTAATTGACTTTGTCAGTGGCTCTCAATGGCTTTTGTGATGTGATATCACTCAAGTTCAGAACTGCTCCATATGTGCATGAATAAATATATGGGAAGATTTATCAAACTGTTGTAAATTAGAACTGGCTTAGTTGCCCATAGCAACCAACCAGATTCCACCTTTTATTTTCCAAAGTAGCTGTGAAAAATTAAAGATGGAATCTCATTGGTTGCTATGGGCAACCAAGACAGTTAGACTTTAAACCAGTTTGATAAATCTCCCCCATGGTCCACCATAAATAGGCAATTCTCCATAATCTAAATGTTCAATAAAAAATAACACAAAGTATGTAATTTGACTGGTACTGCACATAGTTTATTTGTGTTCTTATTAAAGAAGGCAATGCCAAACCCAGTTTATTAATGGTGGCCCCACTGTTTCCCACACTTAGCTAAACCCTCCTCTTTAAATACAATCCCTGCTCCAGCAAGATTATAGCGTTAGACATCCTGGTCAGTTCATCCAACACTGGTGGAGTGGATTAAAGCTAGTGTTTGGCTATCAACTTTTGTGTTTAATTAAGCACTTTGGCTATAGCCAATTGTGTCATACTGTCTGTATGTTCTGGTACATCACCCACCAACCTCAGAAATCAAACAAGTGAAGAGAAACGTATGTATACATATAGACATGAAAACTGACATATATATCTCAAACCTTCCCATTTGGACATTGCACCCGTTTTTAAAATGGCATATGAGAGCAAGGTACTATACTATAAAAGTAGCAATAAGCACTAAATCAAGACAAGACTAAAGTAATAGAGAGGATAGAGTTGTACTAAAATAATAGAGAGGATAGAGTTGTACTGAAGTAATAGAGAGGATAGAGGTGTACTCAAGTAATCGAGAGGATAGAGTTGTACTCAAGTAATCAAGAGGATAGAGTTGTACTCAAGTAATCGAGAGGGTAGAGTTGTACTCAAATAATAGAGAGGGTAGAGTTGTACTCAAGTAATAGAGAGGGTAGAGTTGTACTCAAGTAATAGAGAGGGTAGAGTTGTACTCAAGTTATTTGCTTTTCCTTTAGGTCTTCCATACTTTATTCGACAGCCAGAAACCTTAAATGTCACTAGGAACACTCCATTTAATCTCACATGTGAGGCTGTTGGACCCCCTGAACCTGTGGGGATTTACTGGTATCAAAACAGCACACGGATCAACAATGTTGCGGAAGTGTCACCAGCTGTACTTCATGTATCTGGTAAGTCCAATAAAAAGGAGAATGCTGAAAAACCTCAGGAAAGGTCTTCCATAATGTACATTAATGCACCTTGTACAGAAAACACGAGTAACCTATGATACTGATATAAAAAAAGGAAATCTACTAGAAAATGGATGGGGGAACATTTTTGCTGCCAAGGGCCATATGGATATTTGTAAAATCGTTTGCGGGCCATACAGAATTCTCAACTTAAAAATGTGATTGCTGTATTTGGCCTAACATATAATTGACTTAGTAAGTTACATAAATTGCAGTTCAATTAGTATTTTTGTAGGACAAAATGGCACCTGCACTATATATTACAAATAGTACAGGCACCATTTTGACCGCACATAGTCTAATTTTTAAGTTCAGAATGTTATGTATTTAGTTCTTTATTTGGCATTACAGGCAGCCAAGCTAAACCCAGGGGGAGTCCAGAGAGGGGTTTACCCAGCTTTTACTCTCCCTGCCACTGTACCTGCCTCTTCCTTCACAACTAGGGGCGGATTGGGAACTTAAAGTGGCCCTGGAAAAAATACTAAAAGTGCCCTGCAGACCCCCCAGCCTCAGATAAGACCCACATCAGACCCCCAGCCTCAGATCAGACCCTTCCCAACCTTAGATCAGACCCCCATCAGACCCTCCCCAACCTCAGATCAGACCCTCCCCAGCCTCCAATCAGACCTCATGTCAGACATTTAAAAAAAATAATTAAATAAACTTACCTCTCCAGCTCTGGACGGTCTTCTTCCCGCCGCGCTGTACTGTGACCTGACAGTGCACAGGGTCAGATCATAGTTAGCGTCTATATGCACTACGTCCTGACACGTACAGAGTGGGGCCGGAAGAAGACAAGGGAAGGTGATGACAGCCAGTGTAATGCTGTTCTCATCTTCTTGTGCCTCCCGCATGCTAATGACCACTTCCATAATCAAAGTGGTCATTAGCATTTTCATTATGTGTTCTGTCAGGGGGCTGGGAGCCACATGAGATGATCCTGCTGGCCACATGTGGCCTGCGAGCCAGAGGTTCCCCACCCCTGCACTAGAATGAAGGGGTGATGATGCAGAAGCCTGTATTCTACTTGCATCTCCTTCAGGACAACTGTACAAGTAGAGCTCTTCTGTTCTAAGTCATTCACTGCCATAATCCTAGAGTTACAACTTTTTCAATTTTCCACCAGTGTAGTGATAGGAGGGCTTTTTTTTGTAGGAAGAGTTGTAGGGGGTCATTTACTAACCAGAAACACACCTATATTAGGAGTATTTCTGGCGCAGATTGCAGCGCAAAGGTCCGCAATCTGCAACTTTCCCCCACTCGCGCCAGGTCTAAAAAAGTGGGGGAAGGGGACTAGCCGGCAGGCCCATCTCATTTACCATTTTCTCCGCCTGGTTTAGGTGAAGAAAACGGACTAAATGTAAAACAGTAAGGAAGATGTCTTACATTTAGAAGCAGCAGTGGATCTGCAGAAGTTATGTAGAGGCCAGCACCTCTATATAACTCGGGTAGATCGACCGCTAGCTATGGGGGATATGAAGACCGGCGTCAAAAATGTCGGACTTAATAAATGACCCCTGTAGTTTTTATTGATATTGTTTCATGGTACATATAATTTTTAAAATAATTTTATATAATTTTTGTTGGGTGGGAAATGGGGAAAAAAGACAAATCTAGCATTTTTTTTCTTACAGTAGGCAAACAAACAAAAAAAACCCACAACAGAAATGTAGAAAAGGCTAGCTTTAAAAAAATGCAGCAAATCAAATTGGTTAAAATCTCATCCACCTTGCTGGTACTATACAATGCTGCAGATTTGCTGCTTGAAAATCTGCAATGGCAAATCTGCAGCATATCCACTACGTGTAAACACATATCCACTACGTGTAAACACATATCCACTACGTGTAAACACATACTCTAAGAGTGACTTCCTAATGCATATTCAAAAATATATGACTTCTCTCCCTATGGCACTCACCGATCTGCGTGCTCCTTCATTTAAACTTTGTGGTAGCGCTCAGGTCAATACACGATCCAATCCCTCTGACTCTTTGTGCAAAATACGGAACACCCATACACTGCACAGATATTGTATCCCTCTGTCACAAACTGACTGTAATTGGAATGCCCTCTTGAATAAATAAGGGCAAGTTGCGGTTTACTCGTGCTTTTTCTGCATAATACAGTACCAGCAAAGTGAATAAGAACTGGGGCAAAATCTGCATCAACTCTGCACTAAAAACTACAAGTAACAAGTGGATTTGGTGTGGAAATGCACAGAAATCTGCACTAAAAACTGCACAGATTTTCTGTTTTGAAACCTGCACTCTTGTGCATATGTACCCTAAGACGGCTAGATAAAAAAGCTCAGAAGACCCGTGTGCCATATTGTCACGGACGTACCGAGACATACAGACGTTCCCGCCACAGGTGGCAGGAGATCTGTGAGACTGGCAACACGTTTGATCTGAAATGTTTTCCTTTTGGATCAAATTACGTCTGTGTTGTTTCTGGTGCATGCCACACCTTCTTTCCCCAGATGTGGCTATTGTGGTCATTTTACCTTCTCTATTTATTGTTGTTTCTCCCACTATGCTTTGCGGTTTATAGCTTCTGTTGGACTTGTGGTTAGCTTGTGTTTGTTTCTTGGCTGAGTTCCTGGTGCTGCCAAAGCTTCATTGAAGATAAGTGTTTCCTTTACCTTTTGTATTTTGTTTATATATGTGTGTGTTGCCTTTCCCTGTTTTTAGGCCTGAGGGAGACTCCTGTTCGTCCTTCCTTTGGAGGAACAGGTAGACTCAGTCCTGACATTAGTTCCAAGGTTCTATAGGGTGAGATAGGATTCTAGGTATCCTGTGTATGAACTTGCCTACCTTTGGGGCCTGTTCATACTGGTAGTATGTCAGGACTAGAGTTGGGGTTTTCTCTAGGAGGTGTCCATCTTCCTTCCCTAGTTTCCAGGCCTTATTCCGGCATCCCCTTTCCCTCCTATGCTCGGTGTGGTGTTTTCCTCCCACACACGAGCGTAACACATATATGCCAGGCTACAGTTTCCAATTTAGCACCCAAACAAGATGTTATCTGTGAATACCACCCAACTAGGGTAGGCCAGAGCTTTTCTGTTCTGTATGTGCTTATGTGAGTTTCCATTCCTGTAGCTCAAAAATATATAATTAATTTAATTAAGTTCCTATGAAATAGTCCCCACGGTGAATAGGTGTGAATGCTGTAGCTATAGGGGGTACAGAGGTTGCAGTCGCTACCGGGCCCAGGAGTCTGAGGGGGCCCAAAAACCCTTGTGCCACATAAGAAGATACCGTTATTATAGAAAGTGCATGCAGGTCAAGTTACACCTCTGGCGTTAGGTCAAGAATTTGGCATGTGGGGGTTACATTTTTGCCTTAGGTAGCAGGAAGGCTATGTATTTCCCTGCCACTGGACACAAAGCACTGAGGGAAGGGGTGCCCAAGCTGAACTCTTGCACTAGGGCCCATGAGCCTTTGGCCTCTTGCACACGACCGTATGGCTTTTTCAGTATTTTGAGGTCCGCGAATAACGGATCCTCAAAAAACACGGATAACGTCCGTGTGCATTCCGTTTTTTCCAGAACAGAACAGCTGGCCCCTGATAGAACAGTACTATCCTTGTCCGTTATGCGGACAATAATAGGACATGTTCTAGCTTTGAACGGAACAGAAAAACGGAAATACGGAAATGGAAGGCATACGGAGTACCTTCAGTTTTTTTGCGGATCCATTAAAATGAATGGTTCGGTATACGGAATGAAAAAACGGAACGTAAACGAAAAAAAATATCGTTCATGTGCAAGAGGCCTTTAGCTACTCCCCTGGGTGTATAGTCACCACAACCTACAAAGAAGTGCCTTTTTTTTGCTTGCTGCGATATGGCAATCTGCTTAGGGGAAAAACATGCCAGTAATCTCATGCTGTAAACGACTTTAAGGTGACAAATATTGTGCTCCTACAATGTAGCACCCTATGATCTTATCATGAGGGCCAAGCACAGGGTCAGCATCAGCACCAGCAAGCTTCAGAAGATGGCAAGGCCAGCTGGGATTGGGGAGCCCATAGCAATCTAAGTAAACAATCTGTAGACTTGTGAAGTCAAAGGTGGCGCACTGTTGCCAAAAGCTCACATACACCTAGAGCTGGCCATTTCTGAAAATCTCAAGTTAGGAGAAGTGTGCACAGACCTGACCTACGCTCAGTGGAGTAATCCTATTTTTGAGCTGCTCAAAATTGCAATTTATGACTTTATTATAAACTAATAACTCAGTAATATAAACACCAGTTCATAGATAGAGCCTGGTATTCCTGTGCAGAACCTGTTAACGCCTTGAGTTGAGGTACCCTTGGGAATGCTGGTTTGGTCCACAAATTGGTGGATTGCTGTGTGTGTGGTTACATAGTTCACTTTAAAAAAAAAGCCAGGCTGCAGTGTGTGGCAGTATTACTTTTCTTCAGATTTTCAGGCTGTCGTTCTCAGAGTGCCCTCTCATCATGTGACTATGTTTTCCATGTTTATAGCTAATCCTACTCTCTCACGATTTGCTAGGATTTCTGATTTAAGCTTCTTAGGAATGCCTCTGCGTTTACTGCGTATAACAAGAAGGCACATTGACGGAAAACTTATTTTTGGAGTCCCATGCAGCATATTAAAGGGATTCTATTGTCTGGAGACTTGTGCTCTGACTGAAATATCTGAGCAATGTCTAGTGATTTGGCCTTATATACCGAATAGGTGACAACAACATATACGGTATATCAGCATTATCTGCATACAGTGATACCCTGTACATTACACAGAGCAGCATGTTCACTATTGATTCAAGTCTAATGTTGGTGTAGGGCGGGGTCGGCAACCTCCGGCGCTTCAGGTGTTATTAAACTATAACTCCCAGCATGTACACTTGCTCAGCTCTTCTTGGAACTTCCACTGAAATGAATGGAGCATGCTGGGAGTTGTAGTTTCAGAACAGCTGAGATGCCAGAGGTTGCTAATCCTTGGTGTAGTGGCATTAGTCAGTATAAGGGTCCATTCACACGTCCGTAAGTGTTTTGCGGATTCCTCAAATTGCCGATCTGCAAAACACGGACACCAGCAATGTGCATTCCGCAATTTGTGGACCGCACATTGCCGGCACTATAATAGAAAATGCCTAATCTTCTCTGCAATTGCGGACAAGAATAGGACATGTTCTATTTTTTTGCAGAAACGGAAGCACGGATGCGGAAGTGCGGATCCGCAAATGTAAATGCGGATGCGGACAGCACATTCCGACCCCATTGAAAATGAATGGGTCTGCACCCGTTCTGCAAAATTGCGGAACAGATGCGGACCCATTTTGCGGACGTGTGAATGGACCCTTATTCTCCTTCTTAGAATATCAGTCAGGAAAACAGATATGATAAAAAAACATAGTCCCCTTTTTTATTTGCATGTGCATTGCCTATATAGGATGGTGTACAGCTGGGATACTTTCACAATATGCAATGGATATATTCAGTCAAAAAGGAGCTATTTGCATGAATGAGCTTGCAGGGGGTTTACATAGATTGCAATGGCCCTTAAGCGATTTTCCGTTTTTGCGTTTTCATTTTTTACTTACTGCCTTCTTGGAGCCATAGCTTTTTTATTTTTCTATTCACATAGCCATATGAGGACTTGTTTTTTGTTGGACACGTTGTACTTTCTATTGGCACCATTTAATATTGCATAGGGTGCAGTGGGAAAATCCAAATGTGGTGGAAATGGAAAAAAATGCAATTTTGACACAGTTTTATGGGTTTTGTTTTTACACTGTTCACTATGCAGTAAAACTGACTTGTGTTCTTCATTCTCTCGTTCAGTACTTTTACGATGATAACACATTTGTGTGGTTTTTCTTGCGTTTTAATCCCCAAAAGAAAATTTCAATTTTTTTTTTATTTTTCATTGCCATATTTTGACTCTTATAACTTTTTTGTAGTTATGTGTACAGAGCTGTGTGAGGGCTCATTTTCATTTGATCTGCACTATATATTGCTACCATGATAGGGTGTGTATGACTTTTTGATCACTTTTTCTTAAAAATTTTTGTGGTAGGTGAAGTGACCAAAAAAGTTGAATCGGCCATTTTGATTTATTTTTCTGTTTCGCCGTTTGCAGTATGGGAGAAATATTTTGATATCTTAATAGTACGGGCGTTATCGCACACAGCGATGCCTATGATATTTTTATTAACTTTTTTGTTTATCTATTTTTATTTTGAGGAAAGGGGGGTGATTTGAATTTTTATATTTTTTAAATATTTTTTAAAACTTTTTAAAAAATGATTTCCACTTACCCATAAGGAACTTGAATAAGCAATCTTTAGATCATATCATTCAGGACTACAGAGTCTGCCGTAAACACCATTCGGCTTCCCCGATCCTCGCCGGGGGGAGCTGGTTCAGAAGTGCGCACTACTGGGTTTTTGCGCTCCCAGATGCCGTGGTCACATTTAACCACAGCATCTGAGGGGTTAAATGTCTGCAATCTGCATTGCTGCGGGTCATTGACATTAAGCCCGGGTGTCTGCTGAGTGAAATAGCAAGCACCCAGTTGCTATGGCGCCATCTATGAGACCCAACATGTGACTAAATAGTACGTCACATGTCGGGAAAGGACTTGGATAGCAGTGATATAGTAGGTTAGTATAGTTTACAGTGATTAGCTGCAAAGTTATAAAACTGCCCTGATTCACAGAAATTGTCTGCTGTATGCAGAGTCTTCGGTGTATTTGTCACGGCTGTATGTGAGCAACAATAGTATACACAGTAAAAGAGCTACTGACCGGACCCAAACTAGGGAGGATAAAGGGTGACCCCTGTCAGACCCTCAAAGCTCTCCCTATTCTGCTAAAGCACATGCCCGGATCCAAATGGCGGAACGAGGCATGCCCACGTACCTAAGACTGATGACCACTGTAACCCCTACAATAGTGGAAGGGGCACGGCCACCGGTGCCCTACTCAGTATATGGAGGGAACCGTGGCCACCTCAGATCCAGTCAGAAAATAATCAGGTACACAACAATGTCTGTACACTTAGCTGAAGGTGTTGCAGCCGCAGAGAAGACAGATCCAAGGACAGCTGGCAATATCCGGAGTGCTTGCTGCAGCAGAACACAGGTCCAGTGAACTGATAGCTACAAGTGAAGATACTAAAGCAAGAGCTACAACTGAAATGAGAACTATAATCCACGCCCTACAATAGGAGGAGGGGTGATATAAAGAGAGGGAAATCAAACGCATGAGGAACAGCTGGGAGGAAGGAAACCAAAAGTAAACAGAGCAGTGAGAACTCCTCCCAGCTCTAGTAGTGACATCATCACAGGGGTGGAGAAACAGAGCTGTGAGAACGTCCCAAAGCTCTGGTAGTGACAGTACCCCCCCTCTACGGGTGGACTCCGGACACCCAGGACCCACCTTCTCAGGATGAGCCCTATGAAATGCCCTGATGAGGCGAGTGGCTTTAATGTCCGACACCGGAACCCACATCCTCTCCTCAGGACCATAACCCTTCCAATGAACGAGGTACTGAAGAGAACCGCGGACAATGCGAGAGTCCACAATTCTGGAAACCTCAAACTCCAGATTGCCATCAACCAAAATCGGAGGAGGGTACCGTGGGCTGGACATATGGTTTTAAGAGAGATCTGTGAAATACATTATGTATCTTCCAAACCCGTGGAAGATCAAGACGGAAGGCAACAGGATTGATGACTGACAAGATTTTATAAGGCCCAATAAACTTGGGACCCAATTTCCAGGAGGGAACCTTCAGTTTAATATTTCTTGTAGACAACCACACCAGATCACCCACATTCAGGTCCGGACCAGGCACACGTCTCTTATCAGCCACACGCCTATACCTCTCACTCATCTTTTTAAGATTACTCTGAATCTTTTGCCAAATGGTAGACAAAGACGAGGAAAATCTCTCCTCCTCAGGTAAACCAGAAAGAGCCCCTCCCGAGAATGTCCCAAATTGCGGATGGAACCCATATGCACCAAAGAATGGTGACTTATCAGAAGATTCCTGACGACGGTTGTTCAGAGCAAACTCAGCAAGAGGTAGAAATGAACACCAATCCTCCTGGTTCTCTGCCACAAAACAGCGCAAATATGTCTCCAGATTCTGATTGAGGCGCTCAGTCTGACCATTCGACTGCGGGTGAAAAGCAGAAGAGAAGGACAGCCGAACCCCCAGGCGAGAACAGAAAGCCTTCCAGAACCTGGACACAAACTGCGTGCCTCTATCGGAAACAATATCAGAGGGAATGCCGTGCAATTTAACAATATGGTCGACAAAAGCTTGCGCCAACGTTTTAGCATTGGGTAAACCAGGGAAAGGTACGAAATGAGCCATCTTGCTAAAACGGTCCACCACCACCAGGATCACGACTTCCCCGAGGAACGAGGAAGATCCGTGATAAAGTCCATGGACAGGTGTGTCCAAGGACGGGAAGGTATGGGTAACGGGAGAAGGGAACCTGAAGGCCGTGAACGAGGGACCTTAGCGCGAGCGCACGTCTCACAAGCAGCCACAAAACCCTCCACCGACTTACGAAGAGCCGGCCACCAAAATCTCAGAGCAATGAGATCTACCGTGGCTCTACTCCCGGGGTGACCAGCAAGAACCGTATCATGATGCTCCTTAAAGAGTTTGTGACGTAGCTCAGGAGGCACGAACAACTTCCCAGAAGGACAACGGGCAGGTGCCTCAGTCTGGGCAGCCTGGACCTCGGCCTCCAAATCGGAATATAGAGCAGAAACAACTACCCCCTCCGCCAAAATGGGACCCGGGTCCTCAGAGTTTCCTCCTCCCGGAAAACAGCGAGAGAGAGCATCAGCCTTCACATTTTTTATCCCAGGTCGGAATGTAACAACAAAATTGAATCTGGAGAAGAACAGAGACCATCTGGCCTGTCTCGGATTCATACGCCTGGCCGACTCCAAGTATGCCAGATTCTTATGGTCGGTAAAAACGGTGATAGGGTGCCTGGCCCCCTCCAACCAATGGCGCCATTCCTCGAAAGCCAACTTGATGGCCAACAACTCCCTATCTCCCACATCATAGTTTTTCTCTGCCGGGGAGAGTTTTTTAGAGAAAAAGGCACAGGGTCGCCATTTGGCAGGAGAAGGGCCCTGGGACAAAACCGCACCCACACCCACCTCGGAAGCATCCACCTCAACAATAAAAGGTAAGGAAACATCGGGATGCACCAAGACGGGAGCAGACGCAAAACTCTCTTTAATCTTAGAAAAGGCTGCAAGCGCCTCCTCCGACCAAGAGGAAAAATCCGCCCCCTTTTTTGTCATGTCAGTAAGGGGTTTGACAACAGAGGAATAATTCTAAATGAACTTTCTGTAATAGTTCGCAAAACCCAGAAAGCGCATCAATGCCTTCTGATTCTCAGGAAGCTCCCACTCAAGTACAGCACGGACCTTCTCCGGATCCATGCGAAAACCAGAAGCAGAGAGGAGAAAACCCAGAAATTGAATCTCCAATACCATAAAAAGACATTTCTCCAGCTTGGCGTACAATTTATTTTCCCGCAGAATCTGCAGAACCTGAAAAAGATGATCCTGATGGGTCTGAACATCAGTGGAAAAAATCAAAATATCATCAAGATACACCAATACAAATTTCCCCATTAAATGGTAGAAAATACTATTAACAAAATGCTGAAAGACGGCCGGAGCATTCATCAGGCCGAAAGGCATAACGAGATTCTCGAAATGCCCGTTAGGGGTATTAAAGGCCGTTTTCCATTCATCCCCCTCTCTGACCCTGACCAGGTTGTACGCGCCTCTCAAATCCAATTTGGAAAACACCTTGGCCCCAACAATTTGGTTGAAGAGGTCCGGGATCAGAGGAAGGGGATAGGGATCGCGAATCGTGATACGGTTCAGCTCCCTAAAATCTAGGCAAGGTCTCAGAGAGCCATCTTTTTTTTTAACAAAAAAAAACCCCGCGGCCACAGGTGACTTTGAGGGACGAATATGCCCCTTCTCGAGACTCTCGGAGATATAAGTTCACATTGCGATTCTTTCCGGTTGTGAGAGATTGTAGAGGCGTGCTTTTGGCAGCTTGGCGCCGGGAATGAGGTTAATGGGACAGTCAAACTCCCGGTGAGGAGGTAGCTCCTGAACACCGCTCTCGGAAAACACGTCCGAGAAATCAGAGAGAAATGATGGCACAGTTTTAGTAGACACCTCTGCAAAAGTCGCTGTGAGACAATTCTCTCTACAAAAGTCACTCCACTCATTTATTTGCCTTCCTTGCCAATCAATAGTGGGGTTATGTCTAGTGAGCCAGGGTAACCCCAAAACTAGAGGAGAAGGCAAGCTGTTAAGGACAAAACAAGATATATCCTCCACATGAGTGTCACCTACAGCTAGCTGGATATTGTGAACAATGCCCTTCAGAGATCTCTGTGAGAGTGGAGCAGAGTCAATAGCAAAAACAGGTATATCCTTTTCTAATGTGCAAACCTGAAAACCATGCATGGCTACAAATTGAGTGTCAATAAGATTGACGGCCGCTCCACTATCGACAAAAATCTCACAAGAAATGACTTTTCTCTCTAGCGCGACCCTGGCAGACAGGAGAAAACGGGAACTGCAGGTCAGAGGAAAAGCATCAATTCCTACATCAACTTTGCCCAAAGTAGCAGATGAAGCAGAATTTGATGATTTACCTTTTGAGGTTTTTCTCTTATTATCGCTCTTAGTACAGTTCAAAATGACCTATGCCCCCACAACAAAAACACACCATACTCTGAGGACTAAATCCTCTTTTATCAGGGGCAAGTCGACCTAGCTGCATGGGCTCCTCCTCAGAGGGGAGCGAGACAGGATGAGGCCCCTGCACACTGAATGAGTCCACACCACTGCCCCTAGACTGACAATGGCTGGACAGAGAGGTCTCGTTTCTTTCTCTTAGACGCCTGTCAAGGCGTACCGCCAATGACATGGCAGACTCTAAGGACGTTGGTCTCTCATGGAAAGCAAACGCATCTTTCAATCTCTCTGAGAGACCATGACAGAACTGACTCCGGAGTGCAGCATCATTCCAACCCGAATCAGCTGCCCATCTCCGAAATTCAGAACAATAAAGCTCCGCAGACAGTTTGTTCTGGCATAAAACACGTAAGTTAGATTCGGCCAGAGCAACACGATCCGGGTCATCATAAATCTGCCCCAGGGCCACAAAAAATCTTTCCACGGATCGAAGGGAGGGATCCCCTGATGGCAGCGAAAAAGCCCAAGTCTGAGCATTACCCCTGAGCAGGGAGATGACAATCCTCACCCTCTGCTCCTCCTTACCAGAGGAGTGGGGACACAAGCAAAAATGGAGTTTGCATGCCTCTCTGAAGCGAACAAAATTCTCACTGCCCCCGGAGAACGTTTCCGGAAGTGAGACCTTTGGCTCGCAACAGACTCCATGAGCCTGAGCCGGAGCAGAGCCCAATGCTTGAAGCTGAGTCATAGATTGACGGAGATCCGCTACTTCCAAAGAAAGACCCTGCATGCGGTCAACCAGGCCAGAAAGCGGATCCATGTCAAAAAAGGACGGTTTTGGTGAATTATAATGTCACGGCTGTATGGGAGCAACAATAGTATACACAGTAAAAGAGCTACTGACCGGACCCAAACTAGGGAGGATAAAGGGTGACCCCTGTCAGACCCTCAAAGCTCTCCCTATTCTGCTAAAGCACATGCCCGGATCCAAATGGCGGAACGAGGCATGCCCACGTACCTAAGACTGATGACCACTGTAACCCCTACAATAGTGGAAGGGGCACGGCCACCGGTGCCCTACTCAGTATATGGAGGGAACCGTGGCCACCTCAGATCCAGTCAGAAAATAATCAGGTACACAACAATGTCTGTACACTTAGCTGAAGGTGTTGCAGCCGCAGAGAAGACGGATCCAAGGACAGCTGGCAATATCCGGAGTGCTTGCTGCAGCAGAACACAGGTCCAGTGAACTGATAGCTACAAGTGAAGATACTAAAGCAAGAGCTACAACTGAAATGAGAACTATAATCCACACCCTACAATAGGAGGAGGGGTGATATAAAGAGAGGGAAATCAAACGCATGAGGAACAGCTGGGAGGAAGGAAACCAAAAGTAAACAGAGCAGTGAGAACTCCTCCCAGCTCTAGTAGTGACATCATCACAGGGGTGGAGAAACAGAGCTGTGAGAACGTCCCAAAG
The DNA here is from genome assembly GCF_905171765.1 of Bufo bufo. Lineage (NCBI taxonomy): Eukaryota > Metazoa > Chordata > Amphibia > Anura > Bufonidae > Bufo > Bufo bufo. Next base: position 461,869,731 of record NC_053392.1, on the reverse strand, counting down.
CTCTGGTAGTGACAGTATTTCTATGAAACGCAGCTTCCTCACTGCTCACCCATGCTTCCTGCTTGGGAAGAACCTATCACAAGCAGGAGTCTGAAGCTGCATCATATAGGAATATGTTCATCCTGAATAGAACCATTAAAATATTGATATTTATTGGTATACACAAAAAAAATCACAGTACTGAACCGTAGTATACTAATTGTTATCAGGCTGTAGTAGGGGCGGGGAGTGTGACATGGGTCTTATATGTATCCTTAGACCCATTCCTGTGGTGCAGCCATATTATTCGTTATATCACACCTCACAGCCACTTCCTACACTGAGAGCTATCCAATAAGTAAATAAATAAAAAAATCCCCCAGCTAGCATGTGCTCCTGGCATTCATGGAGGTTAATCATAGTCAGAGGGGTTTAATGGAAAGTATGCCCCCAGCGTGTGCTGGGTAAGAACAGCCGCGCGTCGGCAACTAACATGCACTCTCCCAAACACAACTCATTGTCCCTGTGCTGTAACGTTTCAGGAGATCCCGCACTGCAATTACCCTACGCGTTTCCACACAACAATCACACTTGTGTTTCATCAGGGTTACCCAGGCACAGAGGCATACTGTACTCGCACCCTCGTCAGGGCATTCAGTATCATATTGGCCGTGTTGCTTCACCCATAACACTAAATGCTCTGACAAGGGTGTGAGCACCCGATGGTGCTTTGTTTAGCATGCCTCTGTGCACCCCTGATGAAACACAAGTGTGATGGTGGTGTGGAAGTGGCTGTGAGGCGTGATATAATGAATATCATGGCTGCACCACAGGAATGGGTCTTATGAGACCCACTTCATGCTCACCGAACCTACTACAGCCTTATAACCACTAGTCCAGTGTGGGTTAGTACTGCAATTTTTTAGTGTATACCAATAAATATCCACATTTTTAACCATTCTACAGATTTCTTATTACTGAACGTTGCACTTTCCTACTTAGCTTTTCTTACAGTTCTAATCACATAGGAATACACAGTGACTCTGTTAGGAGACAGCAGTTCAGTGTCACTAATCTTTATCTAACTGCCTTTACATAGGACTCTGAGCAAGTGCAGTGTGATCATACTCTGTCCTCTCCGACTCTGAAGAGCCAGAGGAATGATGGGGAATGTAGGCTGCAATAGGGGAACCATATCAGAGGGGACAAAAAAGACTGCAGACCTCCATAAATAGCACATCATCCGCAACAGTTATATAAAAGGCATACAGACGAGCAGCTACATATTTTGCCACTATATTGGCAAAATAAATCTTTGCTGGAGTGCTTCTTTAATAATCTTCCAGCAACAGCGGTGTAACAAGCAAAAATCAAATATAAATGTCATTCATCTTCAAAGCAATCAAGAATTAAAACTGTGTTCTACCCTTTTCTGGATTTATCTGCTCCAGACCATGGCTATTATCAGTGCATTCCACTCCCCTTCCTACCCCCTATTTGCTCACTCACCTGCTAATTTTTGGCATATATTATGGAACTGGCCATCTATAGGCACTCTCTGGAGTCAGGTAATAGGGTTCATTTCCAATATTCTAGGGATTCCTATACAGCAGACCCCTTCATTTGCTTAGTCGGTTTACTAGGCTGTGGAAATAACAGAATGTAACCAGCACTCTCATAGCACGTAATACAAAGGTTATATATAAAAACGAATACCCCACTTGATATGATAATGAGGTTCTTAGCAAGTGTATCTTGATCAAAATATATTTGCTAAGACCGTCAGAATTATGATATCAAAATGGGCTATTGGTTTTATACAGTATATAAACGGTGCATTTAGCGCTATGAAAGTGCTGTTTTTTCTTTAGCGGTGGCCATGTACATCAACATATTTACCAAACAGGAAGTTTTTATCCTTTTGTGTATTTTGTCTTTACTAGAAAGTGGACAGCAGTAGTACTACTAATATGTTTTTGCAAAAAACTCATCACACTCCACTGGATTAATGCATGACCACCAAACTTGCTGTCGTATGAAAGGATTATCTATAGAAATCACAAAATTCTTGAAAACCGTGACAGTATTTGGGTCAGCTCCACATTAAGGCCTCATGCACACGGCCGTTCCGTGCATTAGGGACCACAACTTGCGGTCCCCAATGCGAGGGCAACATCCGTGCGGCGGCTGGGACGGATCGAGACCCATTCAACTTGAATGGGTCCGTGATCCGTCCTCACCGTAAAAAAATAGAACATGTTCTATTTTTTTACAGTGCGGAGGCATGGACAGAAACACCACGGATTGCAGACCCATTTGTCCACAACCGTGATGCGGGGTGCACATGGCCGGTGCATGTGTATTGCGGACCCGCTGTATGCGGGGTTCACACGGCCATGGCCAGGCAACGGCTTTGTGCATGAGGCCTAAGGGCTTATGCACACGGCCTTAGTTTCGGTCCGCACCCAACTTGTAATTTTTGTGGTTTGGATGTGGACCCATTCATTTCAAAGTCTGTTCAATGTCTGTTCTGCGGCCCCGCAAAAACATAGAACATGTCCTGTACTTGTTCGTTTTGTGGACAAGGATAGGACTTTTCTACAGAAGTAAAAAAATAGAAAGTGGCATGCACTCGGCCAGGTTCTGTGTTTTGCAGATCCGCAGGTTGCAGAACGGCTGTATGCAGGAGGCCTAAGGCTCCACGGCCTTAGTTTTGGTCCGCACCCAATCTGTAATTTTTGTGGTTTGGATGTGGACTCATTCATTTCAATGTCTGTTCTGCGGCCTCTTTCACACGAGCGAGTATTCCGCGCGGGTGCAATGCGTGATGCGAATGCATTGCGCCCGCAGTGAATCCGGACCCATTCATTTCAATGGGTCTGTGTACATGAACGTTGGTTTTCACGCATCCCTTGTGCGTTGCGTGAATATCGCAGCATGTTCTATATTTTGCGTTTTTCACGCAGCGCTGGCCCCATAGAAGTGAATGGGGCTGTGTGAAAATCGCATCGTATCCGCAAGCAAGTGCGGAGGCGATGCATTTTTCACGGATGGTTGCTGAAAGATGTTGTTTGTAAACCTTCAGCTTTTTAGCACGCACGTGAAAAATGCTCATTGCACCCGTGCGATAAAAACTAAACAACTGAACGTGATCGCATACAAAACTGAATGAACTTGCTTGCGAAATCGCACATTTTTCACTGAACGCATACGGACCTAATCCGCTGACTCTCGTTTGCAAGGGTCCTAACTCTTTTTAAGTTGTGTGTGACTCATGATGCTGGCTGACTAGTTGGAGTATATTGGATTACCTGCAGTATGTTGACTTATAACGGTTTTCTCCTGACTGTGTATGGCTCTCATCTTTATTCACTGTGTAAATGCCACAGACATTCACTAAAAGCACAGCATGTACCGGAGCGGACACTGCTTCATGTCATTACGTTTATTGAAAAGACTTTCTTGATGATAAGTGCACCGTCTCTGTACTCCATCCCCTGTGGATTCGCAAGTCATTTACTAATGTTTCTTCCTATAATATTTACAATGTGACTGCTGGGGAAGGAAGAAGGACACAGCAAAGACATTTGAGCCCATTAGTGTCTTAAAGACGGTCATTCACAGTTTACACACCGTTTTTGACAGTTGAGTTTGCATAATAAAACGCTGGGTGGTCACCTGTAAACTGCCTCCTATTGATTTCAATGGGAGGCCACAGTTCTTGGCCGGAACATGCTAAAAAATGACATTGTCGCAGCAATAAACTTCAGCAGCATGAACTGCACTGTGACCTTCCATTGAACACAGTGGGAAGTGGTTTCTGTCTGATCACCCGGCTGTTTTTGGTATGAAATCTGTCAAAACTCTGTTGAAATGGCCCCTAAAGCCTCATTCGCACGTCAGTATCCGTGCTCAAATCCGTGAGCAGGTGGTCAGTAATGCATCCGTGAAGGATCCGTGTTGGGTCAGTTTTTTGCTGTCCATGTTGCATCCGTGTTTCACTGACACTAAACAGCTGAAAAATAATTTTCAAAGCATCTCTTCTTAAAATCCGTGGTTTTCACAGACCCATAGACTATAATGGACGTGATGGAACAAAATAGAGCATGGATCCGTGCTAAAAACACTGACCCATGGACCGTGCTAAAACACTGATGCCTGAATACACACATTAAATTGAATGGGGACGTGAGCTGTCCGTGGAGAACACGGACAGTACACGTCTGTGAAACACGGACGTGTGAATGAGGCTTAAGGGTGGTTTCACATAAAAAGCCAGAGTCTTTCATTTATATTTTCCATTTAATTTGCATTCACTTCTGGCTTTGGCTCAAAAGAAGCTTTTTACTAAATACTGCAGGGGAGATTTACCAAAATTGGTGCAAAACAAAAACTGGCTTAGTTGCCCAAAACAGCCAGTCAGATTGATCCTTTCATTTTCTAAAGGAGCTCTAAAAAAATTAAAGGTGGAATCTGATTGGTTGCTATGGGGAACTCAGCTAATATTCCTTTGCAACAGTTTTCATAAATCTCCTGTGTGTTAAATCACTCTAAAGGAGCACGATGGGCAAAACTAATACAAAGAGCAATGCCTAATGTACAAGGGGTGGGGCGGTAGTTCCCAAGTCCCCTGTGTGAATTTAGCAGGGCTGTGCATGAGTGGTCGCTGCTCTATTCATTTCTATGGAACTGACGGAGGCAGCCAGGCACTCTACTCGGTAGCCCCATAGAAGTAAATGTAGCTGTGGTCCTGCGGGTGCACCACTGCTAAGGTCACACATGGAACTCAGGTCACATGTCATGATTGCTGATTGGGGGTCCCAGTGGTTGGGTCCCAACAATCATACATTTATCACCTTTCCTGTGGATAGGCCCTTTAAGTTACTATACGAACTAAATGGTATGGATTTTGCCACAAAGCAAACGGTTTCTTCCATATGTTATGACCTGTTGTACAACCTTCCTTTTAACAGTTTAGGCTGCTAGTTTTTCTGATGTTGATACCACCAATGATAAAAATGTTCCAAATTTTAAGTCTAATGTGGTTAGTAATGGGCAACACAGGAGGGTGAACGTGCCTCTATTCTGCCTCCTCATTTGCCTATGTACGGATGATCTTGCCTAAAATGTGTTGACACGGTGATCTTCATATCAATAAATTGTTAGAGCAGCTTTTTCTGTTCTAAACTTACATGTCCAAGCTCCATCGACGCAATTCTCAGCCTCGGTACGGCCGCGTCGGGAGAGATGCACTGCTGAGCCAAGCCCCCTGGTGATGCGACAGCATCCTTAGCAGCAGGATGCAATGCTCTTTTTCTCCCCACAGCAGGCGTGTGCTCCAGGAGACTAGCAGTGGGCCGATTGCTCAGCTGCTCTATTACTGTGTGCTAGTGTTCTGACTAATGGAGCGCCTATCAGGTGCTGATCCAGGGACTCTGCGCTCTATTTAAACCCCTTCCTGGCCATACACCAGTGCCAGTGATAGTCTTGTTTGGGCTCACTAGCTATGTTCCTGGTTCTTGCTCCTGTGTTGATTTGGATTGCTTGTGTTTTTGACCTTGGCTCGTCCTTTGACTATTCTGTCTCTCTTTATTTGTACTGTGCATCCTGTCTGGTTCTGACCTCGGCTCATCTTTTAACCACTCTTTGTCTCTTGTTTTTTGTATTGGTATGTCCTCCTGGTTGTGACCCATTTACGTAAGACTCTGTGTTTGCGTCGTTTGTCTCTAGGTGTTTGTCTGTCTCTGCACCTTAGTAGCATAGGGACTGTCAACCAGTTGCGGTCTTGCTACCTAGGGTTTGCACTGCAAGTAGGTAGGGAAAGCGGGCTGGGTTCTAGGTTAGGGCTCACTGTCCTTGTCTCTCCCTACCTACAGGCAATATATTTCTTCAAGTAACTAAAAGTGTCAACTTCTGGGTCAGTGTATATATATATATATATATAGTAAAACTAAAACGGGAGGCAGCATCGATACAATATAAAGTAGACAGAAGTATCCCAGAAGTTCAGTATTTTTAGCATGATGTTGATGACGTAGATGCAATCTGGAGCATGCGCAATAGGAATCTCAACACGCCAAGGACGCTATTGCCGTCTCATAGGACCGCGCTTGCACCATGTCAGTGAGTTTACATATGAATGGCTGGTTACCCACTCCCAGCGAACAATAATCAACAGCACTTGCACTTTTAACCCATTATCTACTGATGCACATAAGCACTTGCACTTTCACATGGGTATTTTATGATTGTTTTATCTAAACACAGTAAGGCTGCATTCACACGTCCGTGGAACACAGTCCGTGTGATACCGGCCTGGATTTCTTCAGAGTGCAGGAGTGCACAGCGTCATTTGTTGCTATGACGCTGTGCGCTTTCTGCTGCTGCCGCAGTACAGTAATACACTGGTATGATCTATACCAGTGTATCACTGTACAGCGCCGGCAGCAGGAAGCGCACGGCGTCATAGCAACCAATGACGCCGTGCGCTCCTGCACTCTGAAGAAATCCAGGCCGGTATCACACGGACCGTGTTCCACGGACGTGTGAATGCAGCCTAATAGATTAATTGTGCATATATACAGTATATGTTTATGGATATATTGTAATTATTGATTTGTACACGTGTATCTTTTTATCTTTTGTAATTATGACACAACAGATGGTAAAAATTGTATGTATTGTAATGATCATGTGACACTTTGTTAATGATGTGGGTGTATATATTTGATTCACTGAGTCCCTTGTATAGCTTGAGAAAGGCTCAATTGTAGAGCCGAAACGTCGCCACACAATGGGTGAATAAAACATTTGGATTTTGTTTTATCCTGCGTTGGAGTGCTGCTCTTTTTTTGCTATATATATATATATATATATATATATATATATATATATATATTACAGCCAGAGAAAGCAAAAATGCAATCACTATGCAGATCAAAGCAGTTCTGAAGTTAATTGTAAAATCACAAGAATATATAGACCGCTCTTATCAAGATACATCCTACTGCACATACAAAGAGGTATAAAAAAGAAATGGATTAATTGTTAGACACCATGATCTACTTCATTAACACACTCAAACTATGAATTGGACTAAACACCATTACATCTGGCTACCTTGTTAGCACATTCCATAGATAATGATATTGAAGTAGGGAGGACAGCTTTGTTGTCTGCCTAAAAAGCAACATTTAATGAACAAGACAGTCATTCCTAGAAGCTTGCACCTTCAACTTGCCTGGGAACTTGACCTTGGCTAAACAGAAACAACATTTATCTTGTATTAAAGGGGTAGTGCAAGAATGGGGTAGGGGGTTTGCCGCTTGGCTGGACCTGTAAAGGAAAGAAGACTTACCTGCTTCCCGGCACCAGCCCTCCGCTCCTTCTCCTGAAGGCCTGTGATGCTCCTCTGGGCTCCCTCGATATCAACATCTGGTTTGACATTGTTGCAGCCAATCACCTGCCACATGGATCACCGGCTCCCCATACGTCATGGCAAATGGTCACATGACGCAAGCCAGTAATTGGCTGCCTCAATGTCAAACCAGATGTTGACATCGAGGGAGCCCAGTGGAGCATCACAGTCCTAGATGAGAAGGAGCAGGGAGCTGGTGCCGGGAAGCAGGTAAGTAATCTTTCCTTTACAGGTCCGGCCAAGAGGGGGGTTTGCCAACCCCTTTAAGCTTCTAAAATAATTGTAATATACTTTTGTCAAGCACATGTGTAATTGTAGTCAGACAAGATGAAGGACAAATATGGCTTTATAATTTTTTAAAGAATTTTAAGGCTGTTTTTTTATTTCTGTATTATTCTGCAACAGGTTTGGATCAAGCAACAATATACAGTTGTGAAGCTCACAACATGAAAGGACTGACTGCATCCAATAATGTGAATATTAACATTAAAGGTATGCCCAAGAGATAAGTAATGATTCATGTTCTGTGCTCCTTCTCTTAATATTTGCTTACTGAAGAGATCAATTGGATGGAGTAAATGTACTTTGAGGATGTGTAGTAGTAAAATGTATATGCCTGGCCTGCCAATCACTGCCGCATCCTGGCAGAAAGGAGAGAGTGGCAGTGCTAGATTGGAGGGAGCTTTGGAAGGGGGAGTTTAACCTCCCTTCAGTTTGACCAAAGACAAATTGAACTTGAGCAATCACTTTAGGGCACCTGAATTTCACAGTTCATCTCCTCCTCACAATAAAATTATATATATATATATATATATATATATATATATACAGGGAGTGCAGAATTATTAGGCAAGTTGTATTTTTGAAGATTAATTTTATTATTGAACAACAACCATGTTCTCAATGAACCCAAAAAACTCATTAATATCAAAGCTGAATATTTTTGGAAGTAGTTTTTAGTTTGTTTTTAGTTTTAGCTATTTTAGGGGGATATCTGTGTGTGCAGGTGACTATTACTGTGCATAATTATTAGGCAACTTAACAAAAAACAAATATATACCCATTTCAATTATTTATTTTTACCAGTGAAACCAATATAACATCTCAACATTCACAAATATACATTTCTGACATTCAAAAACAAAACAAAAACAAATCAGTGACCAATATAGCCACCTTTCCTTGCAAGGACACTCAAAAGCCTGCCATCCATGGATTCTGTCAGTGTTTTGATCTGTTCACCATCAACATTGCGTGCAGCAGCAACCACAGCCTCCCAGACACTGTTCAGAGAGGTGTACTGTCTTCCCTTCTTGTAAATCTCACATTTGATGATGGACCACAGGTTCTCAATGGGGTTCAGATCAGGTGAACAAGGAGGCCATGTCATTAGATTTTCTTCTTTTATACCCTTTCTTGCCAGCCACGCTGTGGAGTACTTGGACGCGTGTGATGGAGCATTGTCCTGCATGAAAATCATGTTTTTCTTGAAGGATGCAGACTTCTTCCTGTACCACTGCTTGAAGAAGGTGTCTTCCAGAAACTGGCAGTAGGACTGGGAGTTGAGCTTGACTCCATCCTCAACCCGAAAAGGCCCCACAAGCTCATCTTTGATGATACCAGCCCTAACCAGTACTCCACCTCCACCTTGCTGGCGTCTGAGTCGGACTGGAGCTCTCTGCCCTTTACAAATCCAGCCACGGGCCCATCCATCTGGCCCATCAAGACTCACTCTCATTTCATCAGTCCATAAAACCTTAGAAAAATCAGTCTTGAGATATTTCTTGGCCCAGTCTTGACGTTTCAGCTTGTGTGTCTTGTTCAGTGGTGGTCGTCTTTCAGCCTTTCTTACCTTGGCCATGTCTCTGAGTATTGCACACCTTGTGCTTTTGGGCACTCCAGTGATGTTGCAGCTCTGAAATATGGCCAAACTGGTGGCAAGTGGCATCTTGGCAGCTGCACGCTTGACTTTTCTCAGTTCATGGGCAGTTATTTTGCGCCTTGGTTTTTCCACACGCTTCTTGCGACCCTGTTGACTATTTTGAATGAAACGCTTGATTGTTCGATGATCACGCTTCAGAAGCTTTGCAATTTTAAGAGTGCTGCATCCCTCTGCAAGATATCTCACTATTTTTGACTTTTCTGAGCCTGTCAAGTCCTTCTTTTGACCCATTTTGCCAAAGGAAAGGAAGTTGCCTAATAATTATGCACACCTAATATAGGGTGTTGATGTCATTAGACCACACCCCTTCTCATTACAGAGATGCACATCACCTAATATGCTTAATTGGCAGTAGGCTTTCGAGCCTATACAGCTTGGAGTAAGACAACATGCATAAAGAGGATGATGTGGTCAAAATACTCATTTGCCTAATAATTCTGCACGCAGTGTATATATATATATACAGTTGAAACCAGAAGAAGTTTACATACACTATATAGAAAGACACATATGCATGTTTTTCTCATTATCTGACATGAAATCAAAATAAACCTTTCCTTTTTTTGGTCAATTACTATATTTGGTCACGATTACTATAATTATTATTATTTGCCAAATGCCAGAATAATGAGAGAGAGAGGCATTTTTGTTACTTCCTGCAATGTCAAAAGTTTACATACACTAAGATTGATGTCATGTGTTTGGAAGCTTCTGTTAGGTTTGTTGGCAACATCTGAGTTAATTAGAGACACACCTGTGGATGTATTTAAATGCACACCGGAAACACACTGCTTCTTTGTGTAGCATCATGGGAAAGTCTAAAGAAATCAGCCAAGATAACGGGAAGAGAATTGTGGACTTGCACAAGTCTGGCTCAACCTTGGGTGCAATTTCAAGATACCTGAAGGTGCCTCGTTCATCTGTACAATCAATTATACGCAAGTACAAACAAGATGAGAATGTCCAGCCATCATACCGCTCAGGAAGGAGACCGGTTCTGTGTCCCAGAGATGAACGTGCTTTGGTCTGACATGTGCATATCAACCTAAGAACAAAAGCAAAAGACCTTGTGAAGATGATGGCGGAAGCTGGTAAGATTGTGTCAATATCCACAGTGAAGCGAGTACTGTATCAACATGGGCTGAAAGGCCACTCTGCCAGGAAGAAGCTATTACTTCAAAAGAAACATAAAAAAGCCAGATTAATGTTTGCAAATGCACACAGGAACAAAGACCTACATTTGGAGACATGTCCTGTGGTCCAACGAAACTAAAATTGAACTTTTTGGCGATAATGACCATCGTTACATTTGGAGGAAAAGGGGGAGAAGCTTGGAAGCCTAAGAACACCATCCCAACTGTGAAACACGGGGGGGGGGGGGGCAGCATCATGTTATGGGGTTGTTTTGTTGCAGGAGGGACTGGTGGACTTCACAAAATAGTGAAATACTGAAGCAACATCTCAAGACATCAAGACATCAGCCAGGAAGTTAAAGCTTCGGCGGAAATGGGTCTTCCAAATCGACAATGACCCGAAGCATACTGCCAAACTGGTTACAAAGTGGCTTAAGGATAACAAAGTCAAGGTTTTGGAGTGGCCATCACAAAGCCCTGAATCCTATGGAAAATGCATGGGCAAAGATGAAAAGGCAGGTGTGAGCAAGGCGATCAACAACCATGGCCTAGTTACACCAGTTTTGTCAGGAGAAATGAGCCCAAATTCAGACCAACTATTGTGAGAAGCTTGTGGAAGGATATCCCAAATGTTTGACCCAAGTCATACAGTTAAAGGTTAATGGTACCAAATATTAATGAAATGTATGTAAACTTTTGACTTTGCAGAAAGTAATACAAATGCCTTAAAACATTCTCTCTCTCTCTCTCTCTCTCTCTCTCTCTCTCATTATTCTGGCATTTGGCAAATAATAATAATTATGGTAATCCTAATTGACCAAAAACAGAAAAGGTTTATTCTGATTTTATGTCAGATATTGAGAAAAACATGCATATGTGTCTTTTCATATATTGTATGTAAACTTCTGGTTTCAACTGTGTGTGTGTATATATACATATATATATATATATATATATATATATATATATATATAAAAATTTATTTAATTTTTTTCGAGGGGGGAGGAATATGAGTCATAGTGTTTCTGTTTTTAGGATGGAATGAATCATGTTTTCCTTCCTATACTGGCTTCCATATTCAGGAGGAAGTGATACTTGCCATTCTTGTTTTTAGGGCACTTGATCTTTGTGCTGGGTAAACTTTTATTTTTAACATTTTTCACCAGTGTTTATGTGTGTTACCGGGCAGACTGAAATGCCTCCCTCAATGATCGCTATTGCCCCTAACCCATATTGCTCAAGCTCCCCTCTCCCATTTTTTTTAAATCTAATCTACTTTGCTGGTACTGTAAAACACTGTGGATTTGCCACACACAAATCTGCAGCGTATCCATCCTGTATGGATGCAGCCTTTAAATGTAAGATTAAGCAGATATCAGTGCATAATGATGGATCCGATGACCCGTCCTGATGTGACTTTCATGACTAATGCTGCAGATGGCATTTTTTACTTGACTGTCTGCTGGAGCCGTATGATCAGATTGCAGCTCATTCACTGTGAAGCAGCGGGACTTTTTGTGCCTAGCAGTTTATGGACAGTGGTGGTATTGATTAATTTCTAGTTGTCTCTCTGATAAACTCATTAATGTAAGACTTGTTTAGACTTGCTTCTTTTCCCTTGGTATTCCCTGCAGCCTTGGAAGAAGGCCATTTTTAAAAGGATGAGTCCCTCTAAACCGTGCAGTGGAAAAATAAGGTTTACTAGTGTTTATTTAATTCAGCCAGCGCTAAAATAAATCAGATTACACAACTTTTATATGTTTTTACTTGGCAGCAAAGGCATACTGGTTATGGGCCAAGTAAAGTGCGTTTGGTTTCACAAATACATTAAAACTATAGAGGACTTCATAATTGAGTGATATGAACAGAGAGATTTATTAAGTGAATCTGAGAGCTGTTTAATATTTATGGAAAATATACATATAGATCACTATATATATATATATATATATATATATATATATACACACACACACATGCTACTCACAAAAAGTGAGAGATATTTGGCTTGTGGGTGAAATTTCAGGATGAACCTAAAATGCACTCTAACCTTTACAGGTGAACTTAATGTGACCTTCTGTAAACTTTTGAATGCACATGTCCAACTGTTCAATGTTTCAGTACTTTTTGCACAACTTGCTGATCTCTAACAAGGAGCTTAATGGCCAAATTCACAACATGTGTTTGATCCATGAATCGCCCAATAAATTGCCTGGTTCAATTAGAATTGGTATTTAAAAAGTCCTCCTCATCATACCGTTCACATTTTGACATCATGAGACCAAAACGACACCTAACAATTGATCACCAGTACTGCGCCATTGCGAGACTTTAAGCAGGATGTTCTCAGACGGAAGTGGCCACTGAGCTTAAAGTGTCGCAGAGTGTCATCAGCAGGTTGCAACAGAGATACAGAGAGAATGGAAGAGTCACAGAAAGCAATAGAAGTGGACGTCCTTTGCCCACATCCCACACTGATGACCGCTTCATTGTAAACAATGTCCTGCGGAACCAGATGATGAATGTCACACAACTCCAGGCACATTTGAGGGAGGTGAGAGGCACCCAAGTGTCACATCAGACCATTCAAAACCATTTACATCAGCGAGGGACCAGTGGGCCTCAGTGCTGTTCACTGATGAAAGTCGATTCACACTGGGCAGAAATGATGGCCGCCAATGATGTTGTAGACGTCCAGGAGAACACTATGCATCAGCCACTGTTGTCACCAGACGAACCTTTGGTGGTGGTGGTATTACAGTGTGGGCAGGTGTGTTTAGTCAATACAGAACTGCCCTACACTTTGTGAATGGTACATTGACAAGCCCATACTACTTGAATAACATCATTAATCCAGTTATTGTTCCTCTGCATGAACAACACAGGCCTAATTTCATCTTTATAGACGACAATACAACAGCTCATCGAGGTCGCATCATGAGAGAATGGCTGCTGGAGACTGGGGTACCTCAAATTGAGTGGCCTGCACTTTCTCCAGACCTGAATCCCATTGAAAACCTATGGGATCATCTGAGTCACCGTGTAGAGGCTCGTAACTCTGTACCCTAGAACCTCAACGACCTGACAATAAGTCGACTGTCACGGAACCATGAACCAGACGTACAACAAGAGATAAGTGAAAATAAGAAGGCTTTATTGAAAATAAAGCTGTAAGGCAAAAGTCCAAACGAATGGTGAAACCGAAGCAGAGTCTTGAGAGGCCAGAGATCAGGAACCAGAAGGGTAGTCAGACGAAGCCAGGATCAGGAACCAGCAGGGTAGTCAGACGAAGCCAGGATCAGGAACCAGCAGGGTAGTCAGACGAAGCCAGGATCAGGAACCAGAAGCAGCAGCAGTCTTAGAAGCATGTGAACACAGGAGGACCAAGCAAGGAACTGAAGCCACAGACCTCCTATATATATGAGCTAGGCATCCAGCTCCTCCCAGTGGGAAGGAGGAGCCGCAGGGTGGAAGGCTACAAGAAACCCAGAAACCAAGATGGCCGCCAGCACATGTCAAACGAAGGAGAACAGCAAGAAGGTAAGACCATGACAGTACCTCCCCCTCAAGGGCCCCTCCTCCGCGGAGCAAAAAACGGTTTCTGAGGGAAGCGTGCGTGGAAGGCTCGGAGCAAGGCAGGAGCATGGACATCTGCGGAGGGAACCCAGGAACGCTCCTCTGGACCATAACCACGCCAATGGACCAAAAACTGCACCCGACCGCGGACCAGGCGTGAGTCCAGGATATTGCTCACCTCATACTCCTCATGATTGCCCACTCGGACCGGACGAGGCCGAGGAACCGAGGAAGTGAAACGATTACACACCAGTGGCTTCAACAGGGAGACATGAAACACGTTAGAGATCCGCATGCCAGGAGGAAGCGCAAGGGCATAGGCTACCGGGTTTACCCTGCGAAGCACTCGGAAGGGACCAACAAAGCGAGGCGCCAGCTTGGGAGTGGGCACTCGAAGGTTGAGGTTGCGGGTGGACAACCATACACGGTCTCCGACCTGGTAGGAAGGAGCAGGCGCTCGTCTGCGATCAGCCTGGAGTCTCTGGCGCTGCGCAGAGGCCACAAGGGACTTCTGGATCTGTACCCAAGAAGCACGTAGGACGGAAAGGTGATCCTCCACAGCCGGAATATCCTGGGGAGAGAATACCTCCGGTAACACGGCAGGTTGGAACCCATAATTGGCCATGAAGGGAGACGTCCCAGAGTAAGAGTTCACCGCCGTGTTCCTGGCAAACTCAGCCCAAGGCAGAAGGTCAACCCAATTGTCTTGGTGATCGGAGACATAGCAACGAAGGAATTGCTCCAAGGCCTGATTGGATCGTTCTGCGGCCCCATTGGACTGAGGGTGGTAGGCCGAGGAGAAGGAGAGATGAATCCCCAACTGGGAGCAAAAGGCACGCCAGAACCTGGACACAAACTGACTCCCCCGATCCGACACAATCTCCTTGGGCAAACCGTGCAACCGGAAGACCTCCCTGGCAAAAATCGTGGCCAACTCTTGTGCAGAGGGTAACTTCTTGAGAGGAACACAGTGGCACATTTTGGAAAACCGATCCACAATCATGAGAATGACCGTATGGCCTCGGGATGCAGGGAGGTCCACAATGAAATCCATCCCCAGGTGTGACCATGGGCGCTCCCCGGTGGCTATGGGTTGCAGAAGGCCCAACAGAAGGTGCCGAGGGGACTTACTCTGGGCACAAACGGAGCATGCCGCTACATATGCGGCGATGTCGGAACGTAGGGAAGGCCACCAGAACAGACGTGAAACAGCCCAGGACAGCTGATTCTTTCCAGGATGCCCCGCGGTCTTGGAGTTATGGTAGGTTCGCAACAACCGAGTGCGCAACTCCTCAGGCACAAAACATCTGCCGTTGGGTCTCCCAGAGGGAGCACCAGATTGAGCCGCCAAAATCTGCTCACCCGGGGGAGAGGTCAGGCTGGTGCGAATGGCGGCCAGGATCTGATTCGGAGGTATGACCGAAGTCGGAATCGACTCCTCCCTGGACAGCTCGGAGTACTGCCGTGATAGGGCATCCGCCCTGATGTTCTTGGAACTGGGTAGGTAGGAGACCACGTAATTAAAACGTGACAAGAACAGAGCCCATCTGGCCTGACGTGGTGTCAATCTCTTGGCCTCAGAAAGGTAGGTCAGATTCTTATGGTCCGTCAGGATGAGAACCGGAACCACCGAACCCTCGAGCAAGTGCCTCCATTCTTTAAGGGCCTGCACGATGGCCAATAACTCCCTGTCACCAATCTGATAGTTGCACTCCGCGGAAGACAGTTTCCGGGAGTAAAACCCACAAGGAAGCAGAGGACCCTCTGGTGTTCTACGCTGAGACAGAAGGGCGCCTACTCCCGTCTCAGACGCGTCCACCTCGAGGACAAAGGGCAACCCAGGGTTGGGATGCGACAGAATCGGAGCCGACACAAAAGCGGACTTTAGGGCCTCAAAAGCTCGGATGGCCTCGAGCGGCCAGACCTGGGAATTACTGCCCTTCCTGGTCAGATCCGTGAGAGGCTTGGCCAGCATGGAAAAGTCCCTGATGAACTTCCGATAATAATTGGCGAAGCCCAAAAAGCGCTGCAGGGAACGAAGACCACTGGGCTGGGGCCACTGTAAGACAGCCGAAACCTTCTCAGGATCCATGGAGAACCCCTCAGCGGAAATGATGTAACCTAAGAAGGTTACCTGGGATCGGTGAAATTCGCATTTCTCAAGCTTACCGAACAGCTTGTTCTCTCGTAACCGTTGCAACACTCGTCTGACATCCAGAATGTGGGCCTCCATGGATTCAGAATATACCAAGATGTCATCCAAATAGACCACCACACACTGCTGCAACAGGTCACGGAAAACATCGTTGATGAATTCCTGAAAGACTGCGGGCGCATTGCACAACCCAAAGGGCATAACCAAGGATTCATAATGACCGGTCCTGGTGTTAAACGCGGTCTTCCACTCATCGCCCGCCTTGATCCTTACCAGGTTATATGCCGCCCTCAGGTCGAGTTTGGTAAAGACCGTGGCCCCTTTAAGGCGATCGAACAGCTCGGAAATCAAGGGTATCGGGTAAGCGTTCTTGATCGTGATGCGATTGAGACCCCTGTAATCGATGCAAGGCCTCAACTCACCGCCCTTCTTTTTCACAAAGAAAAATCCAGCCCCTGCCGGGGACGAGGATTTGCGAATGTGTCCGCGTGAAAGCGCCTCCCTCACGTACTCCTCCATGGCCTCATTCTCCGCTACCGACAGTGGATAGACTTTGCCACGAGGAGGAACGGCACCAGGTTGTAACTCTATGGCACAATCGTATGGGCGGTGCGGAGGTAGGGCAACCGCGCGCACCTTATCGAATACATCCCGGTACTCCTCGTATTCAGGAGGCAACAGAGAGTCCGAGGAAGTACACAGCAACTTGACAGACCCATGGATGCAACTAGCCCCACACTGCGGTGACCACGAAAGGATCTCGGCCGATCTCCAATCGAAAGTCGGATTATGCTTCTGGAGCCAGGGGTACCCCAAGACCACCGAGTAGTGTGGAGACGAAATAACCTGGAGGCAGACCGACTCTCTGTGAACGGCACCAATGGCTATCCCCACTGGAAGGGTCTCATGAGTCACGTGTGACGACTGAAGGGGTCTGCCGTCTATCGCCTCAAGAGCCAGTGGGGAACCTCGAGCCTGCAGAGGAATGGAATTGGCGGCAGCGAACACACTATCAATGAACAAACCACCAGCACCAGAGTCCACCAACGCCTGGGTCGTCACCGAGCCCCCGACCCAGGAGAGGACAACAGTAATCAGTGGTTTGTCAACACGGGAAACCGGGGACGAGGAGACTCCACCCAAGATCTGCCCCCGACAGGATCTCAGGTACGAGCGTTTCCCGGACGGTTCGGACATGCCAACCGAAAATGCCCACCGAGACCACAGTACATGCATCGACCCTCGCGTCTCCGGAGTACCCTCTCCCCCTCGGACAGGCGAGCAAACCCCAGCTGCATGGGTTCACCCCCAGACAAGTCATCCCCAGGAGGCGTGGGAGGAGAGGGAGGCACGGGTGGGACAGCAAACGTAGGCGCCAATCTGTTAGAAGACCTCCGCAGGCTCTCCTTAAAGGAAGGTCTCTCCCTGAGTCTGGTGTCAATCAAAATCAGGAAAGAAATAAGAGACTCGAGCTCCACTGGTAGGTCCTTAGCTGCAACCTCATCCTTCAAGGCATCCGAGAGACCATGAGAGAAAGCAGCGACCAGAGCCTCATTATTCCAGCCCACCTCTGCTGCCAGGGTACGAAACTCAATGGCGTATTCAGCTACGGATCGTGAACCCTGTCTGATGGACATAAGGAGCTTCGCAGCAGAGGCAGCACGAGCCGGCACATCGAATACCTTCCGAAGAGAAGCAACAAAACCGGAAAACTCGGCAACCACCGGATTGTTGTTCTCCCATAAAGGGCTGGCCCAGGCCAAGGCCTTGTCCGAGAGCAGCGAGATCAAGAAGCCCACCTTTTGATCTCTCAATAGGAAAGGCATGTGGCAGCAACTCGAAATAAATGCCCACCTGGTTAAGGAAACCTCGGCACTGAGTTGGCTCTCCCCCAAAGCGCAGTGGAAGAGGGGCAGAACCGGTCATACCCCGAAACACCGCAGGCGCAACAACAGGTGTCGGGGTAGACTCTGGCGCAACAACCGGAGCGGCAGTAGAAGCGACAACCGACCCATCGGCAACGAAATGAGCGAAATGAGCCGTGCGTTCAAGCAGGGTTTGCAACGCCACAGCGAACCGACCCAACAGGTGATCCTGCTGATCAAGTCTGGCAACCAGCATGGGTAGCGAGGATGGCCCTGTACCGTCAGAACTCATGGCTTGGTCCTAATGTCACGGAACCATGAACCAGACGTACAACAAGAGATAAGTGAAAATAAGAAGGCTTTATTGAAAAATAAAGACGAAGCCAGGATCAGGAACCAGCAGGGTAGTCAGACGAAGCCAGGATCAGGAACCAGAAGCAGCAGCAGTCTTAGAAGCATGTGAACACAGGAGGACCAAGCAAGGAACTGAAGCCACAGACCTCCTATATATATGAGCTAGGCATCCAGCTCCTCCCAGTGGGAAGGAGGAGCCGCAGGGTGGAAGGCTACAAGAAACCCAGAAACCAAGATGGCCGCCAGCACATGTCAAACGAAGGAGAACAGCAAGAAGGTAAGACCATGACATCGACTTGTGAACAGCATGAGACGTCTTTGTCAAGCTGTAATTGATGCTCAAGACCACATGACAAGTTATTGATACATTGACATTTTTTTGTGGGGGTATACCAACCACTGTTTCTGGCTTTTGTTTTAATAAATAGTTTGAGATGAGGAAATCACCATTGCATGCTTCTACTTAAATGCCCGACTTTCATGATACAATATCACTGTAGCGTGAACTTTTTAAGTTTTCCATAAATTTCACCCGAAAGCCAAATATCCATAACTTTTTGTGAGTAGTGTGTGTGTGTGTGTGTATATATATATATATATATATATATATATATATATATATAGCAATTATTCAGCAACTGTGAACGGCACAGCACTATATATCTTATGACACAGTGAGAGGTTTTGTCTGGGAAAACAGGTATTTTCCTCCCAGCATGTGCTGCTGGGCTGGTTTCTAGCCAGGTGAGGTCAAATACCGGACCAGAATTTAAGTGCCGATCCGGGTTTTGGTAGCACCTGGCTGTCCTTAAATAGGCAGCTGAACTCAGAAGCCAGGTCAAACAAAAATTCACCTTGTGGTGTTGGTGGTAATTCTCACCATGCGGCAATTCTGCCTCAAAGAGTCCTTGACCATACCAGCACCAACCTGTTTTCATGCCAAACAGGTAGCAAGATTTCATCCAGACACAAGGCTCCCAGATCCCAACACAAAGACCTGGCTTCTGAGTTCAGCTGCCTATTTAAGGACAGCCAGGTGCTACCTCTTGAAGCTCATCAAGAGAATGCCAAGAGTGTGCAAAGCAGTAATCAAAGCAAAAGGTGGCTACTTTGAAGAACCTAGAATATGAGATATTTTCAGTTGTTTCACACTTGTTCGTTATGTATATAATTCCACATGTGTTAATTCATAGTTTTGATGCCTTCAGTGTGAATCTACAATTTTCATAGTCATGAAAATAAAGAAAACTCTTTGAATGAGAAGGTGTGTCCAAACTTTTGGTCTGTACTGTATATACATACAGACAAATACATACAGTGCTTTCAGAAAGTCTTCAGACCCTTTCACTTTTTTCAGATTTTGTTTATATGCCTTGTGCTAAAAAAGTTTCCCCCATCAATCTGCAGTCAAGACCCCATAATGAGGAGAAGAAAACAGAATTTTTGAAATTTTTGCAAATTTATCAAAAAGGAAACACTTCATTCAGACCCTTTGCAATGACACAATCTATTGTTCATTTGGGTACCACAGTACCATAGTAATGTTACTGTAAGCACTGACAAGAATGTAATTTTTCCCATATGATTTCTTCCAGGAATTCCTTCTCCTCCTTTTAATGTGAAGACGTTGAGCATATCATCAAATCGCATCATGCTTTCTTGGGCTTCTGGTTTTGATGGCTATTCTCCCATCAGCCTTTGCAGCATACAGGTAAATGGTCCCTAAGAGTCAGATGCAAAACTGAAGAGCCAATCAGGAGTGCTATTTCAAGTCATGTGGCACATAAGTTTGTACACTACTTCCCTGGCACAATTTTCAGTGTGAATAGGGGTTGAAGTTTGTGTAGACTTTGGTTGCAGGAAAGGGGTCCTAAGTGAGACAACCTTTTACATTTACGTAGTTAAACATATAGCAAGGAATTATCTGACAGCCCCTTTAATTTCCTGCTGCTTGGTTTACATTTTCAAAATTCTAGATTTTGCTATGGGTACCTTTGGGGACGTTTCTTATTATTGTGTTGCACTTATTTTGTGATAAAAGGCAAATTTGCAATTGGTCTTTATTATATATTATTAAAATTTTCAACCATTTGTCCTTTGCAGCCTTGAGGCTTTTTTTGACTTTGCAGACAGTTTTTTCTGCTTCTTACTGAAATCCACCAGAGGAACTTATATCTGCTTTCCTAACAGCTCTTAAGCACTCATTTAACCCCTTAGTTTTTATTTTTTTCTCGATGTAGCCATAATTGGGGTACACATATATTACATTATTCTCTGCGTCAGTACAATTACAGGGATAGCAAACACATGTAGTTTTTTATGTTTTAGTACTTGTCCACACTAAAAAAAAAAGAAAATGTTTTTGTATCACCACATCCCAAGAACCATAACTTTTGTTTTATGTTTTGCTCTCTGAAGCTGTGCGAGGGCTTGATTTTTGCAGGACTATTTGTAGTTTTTATTGGTATAATTTTTGGGTACATAATTGTCTTGTGTGGGTTGTTACAGACTCAGTGATACAAAATATGTGGAGGAGATTTTATTTTTGTAATTTATTTCCTTTGAAAATGTTTATATTTTTTTTTGCAATATAAAAAAGGTGGATTTTTCAAGGGGGAGTTCACCGTTATTTTTCTATTCTGCTGATCCATCAGAAGAACAGGAAAGAAAAAAGAAAAGAAAAACAAGATCCTGTAAATAAATAAATCCTGTTAATCAGTTATGCACATTTGGTATCCATTTGAGCTGTTTTCGTTGGATCAGAAGAATGGAAAAATAACGAAAAATAACTAATAATGTGAACTCCCCCCTAACTTAGAGATTTCGTTTTTTATTTATTAAAACGTTAACTTTTTAAAAAATCATTATGCCACACCTGTGAGGTGGGCTGGATTATCTCGGCAAAGGAGAAGTGCTCGCTAACACAGATTTAGACAGATTTGTGAACAATATTTGAGAGTATTGGGTCTTTTGTGTATGTAGAAAATGTTTCAGATCTTTTAGTTCAGACCATGCAAAATCGAAAGTGTTGTGTTTATATTTTTGGTCAGTGTAAGTGCCTTGTAATAACTTTATCTACATGATCAATGCCATTTGCTTAACTGAGGCAACCGTGCACGTACAAGCACGGCAACCGCTGCTGGATTGCAGGGTGGTCGTAACCATGTAAGCGAGCAGCATATAATGTGATGGAAAAAATGAATCAAGCTATCAAAGGAACACTACAGGAAAAAGTGCCGGCCTCTCTGGTATCTGGGACTATTGGAGAGCACATAGGCATGCATGCACAGCACTTTGTATCTGCTCTGCAGCAGTGGCTGTAACAAGCAGTGTACAATGTGATGGAAAATGTATCAAGCCAGCAAAGAAGGCAATATGGACAGTCAAAATACATTAGTAAGTGTCTTGTATTAACTTTCTCTACCTGATAAATCCCACCTTTTAACAGGTGGTCTTCTGATCGCTTCTATCATAGAATGCATTGCTTATGCAGTACAGTGTTTTATACTGTCAGTTTTATACTGAAAAGAGCCATCAGTCTATATTAGACAAGTACATAGGGCACACAATGCAGGCAGACATGGGAGCCTTCCTTAGGCCCCAGGCTGACTTGCAAAGACATTGGTACCCTGCGGGGTCCTGATGAGAAAAGGCAAAGGTGACCCCCTTTAAACCACCTAGATGCCGTGATCAGTAAGCAGTAAGGGGTTAAACGGCCCAGATCAGTGCTTCTGTTATACGGGCCATTAGAGCAGGAGCCCGGCTCTCATGTGAAAGCTGTTGAGCCCCCGCTCTCCGCTGCATGGGAGACCCATGCTGCACTTAGACTAAGCTGCTGTAAAAAGACAGTTGCCTAACCTAAGGGCCATTAGTGACCGCCAAAGGCGTATTTGCGGTTTCTAGCGGGTTAAGCTAAATTATGAATTGATAAGTAGCCTAAATGACAATTTATGAGCTGCCAAGAGTAAAGATGTCTACAGAGCAATCAGTCAGTACAAACCTGAAAGCTGTAGGGAACAAATTGTTTTATAAGACCATTGGAGAAAACTTTTAACCCAAAATAAGCAATAATATGATAATTAAAAAAATGTCCCCAAAGGTATCTGTCAAGACTTTTTCTGCTTTCTAGATTTCTCTACCAGTTTTAGGTTTACTGAATACTAGTCATGGGGGAATGACCTGAACGTCAGAACAGGTGCTATAAGGAATGCTAATGTTTTCGAAAAACTTCCTATTAGTCAGAAATGAAAAGAACAAGTGTAGAGGAAATTAGTAACTATTCCATAGTAGTTACAAAGAGACTTTAATGAGCTGAAAATAAAGTGAGTCAGCTATGAAGGTCCTAGACGCTGCCCTGTATATGTGGATGTATCACAATTAAAATGAGCTGTGAGTTCTAATGTAAAACTTAAAAGATTGGATTCGAGTTACGTAATCCTTTTAGATACGCTTTAGGTTACTTTCTCTGTTTCATTCCTAAAGTGAAAATGATGTTTTTCCATAGTTTTCATTCTCTTCATTGTAGTTCAGGAAGTAGGATAAAATAAGTAGTTTCCTGCATGCGCTGCTGGTAACAGGATGGGTGTTCTCTGTTTTGTGGGATTGTAGTGTCACATTATGTATTGTTTGAGCTGTGACACATCATTTATTTATCAGTCATGATGTAAGAGTGACGGTATGGCCACACAGCCAGGTTTCTTGATGTTTTGGAAGCCAAAATCAGGACTGGAACATAAAAGGAAAGAATGTATAAAAGAAGGATACGACTTCTTCTCTTTTTTGAATTCACTCCTGGTTTTGGCTTCACAAACTGCATCAGGAAACCTGTCCATGTGGCCGTACCCTCATATTATGCACAGTTTATTGAACTGGTGTATTGGTAATATTTTCCCAATATAACAAAATAATGGCAAAGACAGGTGCCACTGCGGTATTACTAAACCCTCAAACTGATCTTAAAATTGAGAGATTAGCCAACATGTCCTACGGTGTAGGACATGTCTGAGCCCGAGCACCGCGCCAAGGTTTCTCAAGTAGCTTGGGACCTAACACTCACCTACCTGTGCCATATGGGCAATACCAGGGGCCAGTGGGCAAATTACAGGAGCATGAGGCCGACTCACAAACAACTCACCAGTTGCCTCCAGCATGTAACCATGCTAGCAATGGGAGGAGGGAGGAGTCTGCGAGTCCCACTCAAGACTGGCTGATATGGCCCAGGCCTCACAGGTGCACCTAAATGTAGCCTGTAGATAGAAAGCAGGTACATTTAAATTGGAGTTTATACACCTCCAGGCATCTCTATAAATACAAACTGAAAATAATGGCGTGGTATTAAACAAGCAGGAAGTGCTCAAATCCACATGCAGTTGTGCATATATATAGGGGAGCAAATCCTGCACTTGTGGCCCGTTGCTAATGACGATCCCCAGCAAAAATGCATACAGTGGAGGATGCCCGCCGCAGCGAACCACAAGTACCACAATAGACATCCCACACAAGGTAGCAATTATGTGGATGTGATAATCAATATAACAATATAACAAATAATGGCAAAGACAGGTGCACTCTGCGGTCTTACTAAACCCTCAAACTGATTTTAAAATTGAGAGATTAGCCAACATGTCCTACGGTGTAGGACATGTCTGAGCCTGAGCACCGCGCCAAGGTTTCTCAAGTAGCTCGGGACCCAATACTCACCTACCTGTGCTATGTGGGCAATACCAGGGGCCAGTGGGCAAATTACAGGAGCATGAGGCCGACTCACAAACAACTCACAAGTTACCTCCAGCATGTAACCATGCTTGCAATGGGAGGAGGGAGGAGTCTGCGAGTCCCACTCAAGACAGGCTGGTATGGCCCAGGCCTCACAGGTGCACCTAAATGTAACCTGTAGATGGAAAGCAGGCACATTTAAATTGGAGTTTATACACCTCCAGGCATCTCTATATATACAAACTGTGCCTGCTTTCCATCTACAGGTTACATTTAGGTGCACCTGTGAGGCCTGGGCCATACCAGCCAGTCTTGAGTGGGACTCGCAGACTCCTCCCTCCTTCCATTGCTAGCATGGTTACTTGAGAAACCTTGGCGCGGTGCTCGGTCTCAGACATGTCCTACACCGTAGGACATGTTGGCTAATCTCTCAATTTTAACATCAGTTTGAGGGTTTAGGAAGACCGCAGAGTGCACCTGTCTTTGCCATTATTTTGTTATATTGTTATATTGATTATCACATCCACATAATTGCTATCTTGTGTAGGATGTCTATTGTGGTACTTGTGGTTCGCTGCGGGCATCCTCCACTGTATGCATTTTTGCTGGGGATCGTCATTAGCAACGAGCCACAAGTGCAGGATTTGCTCCCCTGTATATATATGCACAACTGCATGTGGGTTTGAGCACTTCCTGCCTATTGAATACCACGCCATTCTTTTCAGTTTGTAACATTTCCCCCAATAATAACAATAATTGTTGTCTGTTAATGGGTAAAGCAATGCTATTCAATGGAGAGAAAAGTGATCATATTGTAAAATATCCCAGGACACAGACTTACTTTGCTTCCATTAAAATGTGTTAATTTCCCAGAAAAACCATTACCATGGCTAAACTCGCTCCAGAATCACATTTAAATGCATGCATCCTTTCCACGGTTCTACCGCTATTTTTGTTTCCCTTAATAATATATAACAACAAAATGGGTGACCTTGTTAAAGCTTAACTTTTCATCAACACTAGATATAAAATAATAGCCCATAAGTACAATAATAGACAAGAATATGTGCTGCACGAATGTGCCTAAATTACCAGTGCTCAGTAAAAGAGGAACAGTCTTACCACAGTCTTTCAAAGTGGTGCCACCACTGGGGTCTCCATGATTCCAGTGCTGGGGCTCTGACCCTTACCTTACCCTACTTGACCTGGGCTAATACCTGTCAGAGGAGCACCACGATCACCCTATTGAGGGTGACCCCAGTGCATAAATAAAACTCACCTATCTAGGTATCCCTACCAATTTCCCTATGCAGCCTAGAGACTGCCCAGCTTCGTCAATAGAGGTGGGGGGAGACCCCAGTGTTGGACTAGTTCATCCCTACACGTTTCACTGGCCGTCTCCAGATCATCAGGGGACCATCAATCCAGGCTGAGTCTAAGTAGTAAGAGCATCTGACATATAGTGCAGGATTTGGAAGCCGGCACCAGACATAGGTTCCCCTGGTGTCGCTAGCAGCAGTTAGAGGTGCGTATGGCATCCTCAATTGCCGAAACTGGGAAGTCACTAGGCTGCATAGGGGAATTGGTAGGGATACCCAGATAGGTGAGTTTCATTTATCCACTGGGGTCACCCTTAATAGGGTGATCGTGGTGCTCCTCTGACAGGTATAAGCCCAGGTCAAGTAGGGTAAGGTAAGGGTCAGAGACCCAGCACTGGAATCATGGAGACCCCAGTGGTGGCACCACTTTGAAAGACTGTGGTAAGACTGTTCTTCTTTTACTGAGCACTGGTAATTTAGGCACATTCGTGCAGCACATATTCTTGTCTATTATTGCACTTATGGGCTATTATTTTATATCCAGTGTTGATGAAAAGTTAAGCTTTAACAAGGTCACCCATTTTGTTGTTATATATTCTGTTATTCTGAGGGTTGCCCAACATTTATTACTTTTGACCCAGTAAGATAGGGTTTGTTTTTATCATTCCCTTAATAATAACCACAATCACATGCAGTCTGATAACCATTGCAAAGGTTTTGCAGGACTTAAAGGGGTTGTCTGAGTTAAATAAAAACTCAAGCATCACCTGTAAAAGGTCTAAAATAACAAAAGAATCAATACTCACCCCTTTTCTCCCTTGCTTCTTGCCCTGTGCTGCAGTCCTCCCCGCTGCTGTTTGTTTTCCTGGCTGCAGCTGTACTTGGCACAGAGCTCTGCATAAGGCTAGGGCTACACGGTGACATGTATTGCGCAACGTTCTTTATATAGTTAATGGTGTCGCAGTACAACATGCGACATCATACACTATCACTACAATAAATGTTGTGCGACATGAATGGCGCAAGACACTTCGCAATGTAGTTGTAACCTTTTTGTCGCCGTTTAGCCCTAGCCTTAGAAACATCACATGTTGGTAGCAGTTGTAGAAATTGCACTAGATTGCTATGCCTACTGTATTTATATGACTGGCACACAATTATAGTGGTCACTCAAGTAACAATGGCCTCAGTTTACAATACGTTTAACATGCGATCATCTTTCTTGGTTCATTATACCTTGAAGCCACACTCGACATACTGTACTGGTGCGTTGCAGTGCACATTATTGGCTAGAAAATCCAGCCATCCAACATGGAAATTTAATTGGCATATCACCTATATTACTGCACTGCATGCACTGGTTGGCTGTTTTGTGTTTGGCATGTCTCTGTACAGTGCAGTAATATATGATCTGTACTGCCAGAACAAACTGCCTCTTTAGACACCAAGTGGGGGGCATTTTATTTTTCTGGTAGACTGTGTACTGTATAGTACCCTGAAGAAGCTCCTGTCATCAGCTTCTAACAGCTATATCTCACTGTCATATGTCAGATCTTACTTTATTTTTCAGAATGTATCTTTTTTTTCTGGTTTAGGGTTGTTATTTTGGTGGCTTTGGAACGAATTTCTAGTTTTCCATAGAGTTTTGTTCTCAGGTTACAATGTTTTCATATTTACAAGGGTAGTCACATAACCTGCTCTACTTCTTTGATAAGAAATATTATTTGGGTTATACAGTACTACAGGTCAGGACATTTTGTTCTATTTTTAACAATGGAAAGTTAAAAATGCCAAGGAAACAATTAGACTATTAAATCTAAGAGGCATGCTTTCAAGTATTGCTTTTAGGAGCAGTTAGAAGCACCATATTAGTACAATGGACGTTTAATAATAATTAAAAATAAATAAATAAATAAATATATATATATATATATATATATATATACACACAGTTGCAAGAAAAAGTATGTGAACCCTTTGGAATGATATGGATTTCTGCACAAATTGGTCATAAAATGTAATCTGATCTTCATCTAAGTCACAACAATAGACAATCGCAGTCTGCTTAAACTAATAACACACAAAGAATTGAATGTTGCCATGTTTTTATTGAACACACCATGTAAACATTCACAGTGCAGGTGGAAAAAGTATGTGAACCCTTGGATTTAATAACTGGTTGAACCTCCTTTGGCAGCAATAACTTCAACCAAGCGTTTCCTGTAGTTGCAGATCAGACGTGCACAACGGTCAGGAGTAATTCTTGACCATTCCTCTTTACAGAACTGTTTCAGTTCAGCAATATTCTTGGGATGTCTGGTGTGAATCGCTTTCTTGAGGTCATGCTACAGCATCTCAATCGGGTTGAGGTCAGGACTCTGACTGGGCCACTCTAGAAGGCATATTTTCTTCTGTTTAAGCCATTCAGTTGTTGATTTACTTCTATGCTTTGGGTCGATGTCCTGTTGCAACACCCATCTTCTGTTGAGCTTCAGCTGGTGGACAGATGGCCTTAAGTTCTCCTGCAAAAATTCATTTTTCCTTCGATGATAGCATTCTGTCCAGGCCCTGACGCAGCAAAGCAGCCCCAAACCATGATGCCCCCACCACCATACTTCACAGTTGGGATGAGATTTTGATGTTGGTGTGCTGTGCCTCTATTTCTCCACACATAGTGTTGTGTTTTTCTTCCAAACAACTCAACTTTGGTTTCACCTGTCCACAGAATATTTTGCCAGTACTGCTGTGGAACATCCAGGTGCTCTTGTGCAAACTGTAAATGTGCAGCAATGTGCAGCAATGTTTTTTTTGGAGAGCAGTGGCTTCCTCTGTGGTATCCTCCCATGAAATCCATTCTTGTTTAGTGTTTTACGTATCGTAGATTCGCTAACAGGGATGTTAGCATATGCCAGAGATTTTTGTAAGTCTTTAGCTGACACTCTAGGATTCTTCTTCACCTCATTGAGCAGCAGTGCTGAACTTTCTCCATTTATAGACAATTTGTCTTACCGTGGACTGATGAACAGCAAGGCTTTTGGAGATACTTTTATAACCCTTTCCAGGTTTATGCAAGTCAACAATTCTTAATCATAGGTCTTCTGAGAGCTCTTTTGTGCGAGGCATCATTCACATCAGGCAATGCTTCTTGTGAAAAGCAAACACAGAACTGGTGTGTGTTTTTTATAGGGCAGGGCAGCTGTAACCAACACCTCCAATCTCATCTTATTGATTGGACTCCAGTTGGCTGACACCTCACTCCAATTAGCTCTTGGAGATGTCATTAGTCTAGGGGTTCACATACTTTTTCCACCTGTACTGTGAATGTTTACATGGTGTGTTCAATAAAAACATGGTAACATTTAATTATTTGTGTGTTATTAGTTTAAGCAGACTGTGATTGTCTATTGTTGTGACTTAGGGCTCTTTCACACTTGCGTTGTTGTGTTCCGGCATAGAGTTCCGTCGCCGGGGCTCTATGCCGGAAGAATCCTGATCAGGATTATCCCCATGCATTCTGAATGGAGAGAAATCCGTTCAGGATACATCAGGATGTCTTCAGTTCCGGAACGGAACGTTTTTTGGCCGGAGAAAATACCGCAGCATGCTGTGCTTTTCGCTCCGGTCAAAAATCCTGAACACTTGCCGCAAGGCTGGATCCGGAATTAATGCCCATTGAAAGGCATTAATCCGGATCCGGCCTTAAGCTAAACGTCGTTTCGGCGCATTACCGGATCCGACGTTTAGCTTTTTCTGAATGGTTACCATGGCTGCCAGGACGCTAAAGTCCTGGTTGCCATGGTAAAGTGTAGTGGGGAGCGGGGGAGCAGTATACTTACCGTCCGTGCGGCTCCCAGGGCTCTTCAGAGTGACGTCAGGGCGCCCCACGCGCATGGATGACGTGTCGCATGGATCACGTCATCCATGCGCATGGGGCGATCTGACGTCATTCTGGAGCGCCCCGGGAGCCGCACGGACGGTAAGTATACTGCTCCCCCGCTCCCCACTACTACTATGGCAGCCAGGACTTTAATAGCGTCCTGGGTGCCATAGTAACACTGAACGCATTTTGCGGACGGATCCGTCTTCGAATGCTTTCAGTTCACTTGCGGTGTTACGGATCCGGCGGGCACTTCCGGCAAATGGAGTGCACGACGGATCCGGACAACGCAAGTGTGAAAGAGGCCTTAGACGAACATCAGATCACATTTTATGACCAATTTGTGCAGAAATCCATAGAATTCCAAAGGGTTCACATACTTTTTCTTGCAACTGTAGATACACATATATATATATATATATATATATATATATATATATATATATATATATATATATATATATATATACACAAACACACACACACACAGTATATATAGCAGGGTGGCTCAGTGGTTAGCTCTGGTGCCTTGCAGCGCTGGGGTCCTGGGTTTGAATCCGACCAAGGACACCATCTACATGGGGTTTGTATGTGCTCCCCGTGTTTGCGTGGGTTTCCTCCGGGTTCTCTGGTTTCCTCCCACACTCCAAAGACATACTGATAGGAACCTTAGATTGTGAGCCCCACTGGGGACAGTTGGATGCTAATGTCTGTAAAGCGCTGCGGAATATAGTAGCGCTATATAAGTGCATACAATAAATAAATACATTTATATATATATTGTGATAAAGTGCACAGTAGAGGTATGGTGGGGGTGTGTCTTTCACCCGGCGGTTCAGTTTAGCTGGGTGAGATAACTGAAATCCAGAAATAGTGCTGCTTCAGCAAGACTTAGCTTGCTGGAGATTGTTTTGTTTAAAGTTGCATGGGCTAGATTTCTTTGGACTGGAAGACAGGTTGGAAGTGGGAGTCTCTCAGTCCACACCCCTAGTCCACTACAGATATTGCCTTTAGCTGAGGAGATCACAGGTAAGGTCAGCTGGGCTATAATCAAGGAGGGATAAGACAACCCTCTGTGTATGACTGGGGGAAGGAAGTTACCCTACAGAGAGGGTAGGAGCCGGAGACCCTGTGTGTAAACTGCGTTTTTTGAGGTGAGTCAGGGGGAAGACCTCTGTATTAGCTAGAGCCCAGACGGGCAGATGTTTATTTTGGTTTATGTTTATGATGGTGCTGAAGTGCCAGAATTAAGCATCATTTGGACTTGAACCCCGTTGTCAGTGATCCCTTACAATATATATACCTCTGAATATACTGTATTTGCCGCAAATATACATATGGTATTTACTAATATAATATTTACTAAAAATTACCCCTGATTTACTAATGTGTCTGCAGCTAGAATCTGTCTAAAAAGTTGTGCAGATTGGCGCAGTTTGGCACAGCCGGGGTTTCTAAACTTTTTTCCGACTCACTTGAAAAGGGACATACTGTAGCTCAGTGGAAAGGGACATGGCTTTGTGGAAACATTGCATCCCAATTATGATGTAAAGTTCTGTCTCAAACTAAGCCAACCAGTATTTGGTATAAAGTTGGACAAAAGTGTCTGTCCCTGCACCACATTTATGATCCAGCCTCAGGCAATGTGATAAATCTGGTGCAGGTCTAGAGTGCCTATAGACATCCTAAGCATGCTTAAAAATCACAATTGCCCCATGAACAAGCTCATTCATTGGGCATTTGGAGGCAGTATTAGTTCATAGGAACTCTTGTTAGCGATCATCTGAAAATCTGTCTAATGCACCCTTAAGACTAGACCTCTATAGGTTTAGTAAATCTTCCCCAGAGTATCCTTCTAACCTATGTGTTTGTACATTTGATGTTAAAATGAACCCTATTTTCTGGAGCCTCTCAATACGCCCCATGAGCTATATACAGCATGGTATCTTTGGCTCTGGTACAGTTCGTCTCCTACAGAAAACACTACACCATGGTCCCTGAATTACAATGGAATCAATTTTGAACATAAACTTGAAAAGCCAATAAGTGCATCACATTGCTGTTAAACAACTGCAAATGCTCCGTGTGTCACGTGCCGGGGGTCCCAAGGGGAACCTCCAGGACGCCATATGAGCTGGACAAGGCAAAACAGGCCAAGGACCCCGGAACACAAAACCATACAAAGGAACCAAGACATGTGACAATAACAATAATAGAAGACCTCAATGTACTGAACCAGATCCGTGGGTGAGAACCCACTGCGCCACTGACTAGCAATACTCTGGAGGTGCGTAACTAAGCAACATCAGGTCTTCAATAGCGCCTCTGGTGGTGAGGATAGACTTGAGCCACAGTAGTTGCCAGGGGCTACTCCAGAGCATAAACCAAATCTGTGGCAGCAGGAGCCAGTGGCAAGGAGATATCAGACAAGGTACCGATGGTACATGAGCAAGGCATGGCATGGTACAGAACAGGGACAAGACAAAGAGACAGCCAAGTACACCATTGCAGAGAATGGGCATTCCCCATCTGAGGAACATAGGAACCCTCTTCCGAATGCGGACATGGACTGACAAGAACAGAAGCAGACATGAACGGAATACCAGAAGCAGTAAGGACTGCCAGACAGACAATAACAGTAACATGGAACAGACATGAACAGGAACAGACGCAGATCAGCTCTGCTAGGCTATCAGATGCAGTTACGCACTGCTAGGCGAACATGGACAAGACGCGATTACTCACTGCTAGGCGAACAAATACAGAACAGAAACAAGGCATGATACAAGGCATGGTACAAAACATTGACAAGGCATAGCAAGGTACAGGAAAGGACAAGGCATAGCATGGTACAGGACAGAAGACAACAATGCAGAACCAGGCGGCACATACCAAGACGTAGATGGCCGGACCGCTTGGGTCATCAGCAAAGGGCAAAACCTGGCAAGGCAAACATAGACAGACCTGACAGAGCATAAGGGTGAAACACCCACAAGACATGACAAAGACAAACTGACTAAGACTGACCTCAACACTCCATGCTCAAAGGCAGAAATAGCAGCCTAACGAGCGCACCTGAGCGGACACACCCAGGAACCGGCCCGGTGGAGGTTAACCCCATCAGAACCAAACATGGAGGTACCAAAACAGGTCAGGGGTAACCAGAAACCACAGCATACCAAGCTGCGATACAGGACGTTGCCCCTAGCAACCAGCATGCATGGAACACCGCAGCTAGTAAGCAAGAGCGCAACCAACCTGACATACCCAGAGGGAGATGATACAGCCAAAGGGGGTACAGACACATACGGGCAGTTTCACACTAGATACCGCAACCAGCACGCAGCCAAAAGCAACCAGCCTACACGGAATTACCCGCAGCCAATACGCAAAAGGCGTGCAGCCAGCCTGCATGGCAAACTATGTCACAGTGAACCGCACCGTGACACCTTGACTGTCTAGTAGTGCCTGTGTGTAGGTGAGGGCATCTCCATTTTACACTGTGTATTGTACAGAACTGTGAAGAAGCTCCTGTCCCTGAAATAGAAATTTATGCTGCTGCTTTCAGCATCTCTTTTATACTTTAGGACTTTTTGGGGGCCTTTGGAACCAATTACTAGTTTTCCATAGAATTATAGTCTCGAGTTACAATATTTTCATGGTACCATGCTTGTTCCATAACAGGTTCATATTGTAAAGGTTACGGAACAATGTATATTGTGAATGCTGTTGTATATACCCATTATATTGTTAATCTCAGTATCTAGGAGAAGATTGATTAAAGAAATGGCACACATATCTGCAGCTCTCTCTGTAAGAAATTATGGGAACAGCTGAGCAAGGTGATCAGGGGACCCAAATAGATGAGAGCCTCAAGGGTGAGACCACCACTTATCAGACATTTATGACATTCTATGGATACTGTAAGTGTTTGTGTTGGGAAAACCTCTTTGGATGTCACCAATACGGCAATAATAATGGTTGGGTAGACAATGATAAAATGTAATGGATCCTATTGAATCTAATAAGTTGGATTGTAGGAGAAGTCACCGGAGGGTGATTTACAAAGACCGTCTTTTTATGCTTTGTTTCCCGCCTGCGCCTAATTTACGAGGATGTGTGCACCTCATCATAAATTAGGTGCACCTCTAGCAGTCCGCGCACCAATAGTAAAAACGACTCCAGCCCCTGACTGGAGTAGTTTTATGCCAAAATTTACACCTGTTTCCATGCAAGTAAATTTGCCCATTGCCGATGTCCCAGCCCTGGTCTGACCACCCTCCATGCTCTTGTGTCACGTGTGAAGTTGCAGATAGCTGGAACTTATAAATAAACGACCGACTGGCTTGATCCCAAACTAAGGAGCATATAGGTGAACCCTTTGAAACCCTAAGAGCTCTCCCTGACTGCTATGCACATGCAAGGGTCTCAATGGTAGACGATTGCATGCCCACGTACCTAAGACTGTGTGACACCTGAAAACCCTATAATAGTGAAGGGACACGACCAACGGCTCCCTGCACTGAATACGGACGGAGTCAGGATCACCTAGAATCAAGCCAGCAAGGAAACACAATAAAGGAAAAGACTTATCTGAGCAAACAGCAGCAGCAGCCTCCAGCAGTAAACACTTCATCCAGGAAGTAGTATAAACCACAAAGTGAGGCAGTATGGGAGGGAATATAAAGGAAGACGATTAGTCTAAATAAGTCACACCTGGCAGAAGGAAAGGAGCTGACAAAGTGAAACCAAAACAAAGAACGTCATACAAGAGGTAGAGAAGAACGTCTGTCAGACCTTCTCACAGAACTGGCGGTGACACCTTGCCAGTCCCAAGTGGCAAGCACAGCATAAAAATTCCCATGTAAAAATATATTGTTACATAGACATTAAAAAATAGTTGCAAGTCTTGCAACTATTTTTACACCAAAAACTGGTGTAAAATTTTCTTAAATGACCCCCACTAAGTGTAAACCATAACATTTTGAGCGCCACTAAGGTGAAATCAAATGCCTATAGTCATATGATGTTTTATGAATTTTAATTAATGCAACTTGTTGGGTGATAATATAAAGCCATACAATGCAGGGAACCTAATGTAAGACATTGTATCATTACAGGTGAAGGAAGTAACAAAAAATAGCAGCTCTCCAGTGCTGTATAATACATCAGTACCTCCTTACACATACTCAGTCAGTCATCTCAATCCATTCACCCAACACAATATTAGTGTTTCCTGCATGAACGAAGTTGGCTGGTCCTTGCCAAGTCCCTGGATTGTGGCTAAAACAGCAGAAGGAGGTAAGTGGCATTACAATCCAGCTGTTATTTTCTTGTAATGGTAATGAGACAAGGAAATAGTTCACCACCAATTCACAAAAATGCTCCACCAATCCTACAGAAACCATGTCTTGCTTTTCCTATTACTATCCTGGTTAATGCAATATATACAAAGTATAAGAGCAGATTACAGAGACTCTACTGACAGCAAAGCATAGGTTGGTGCTCTCTCCAATATGGCAGTACCAATTGCCAAAATTGGGTATAATATATGAATTAAAGAAAATGGAGGGCACTCAGATGAATGGGTCTATATAAAGAAATCAGTTGAGGTAAATATCCGTTATTTATTATAAAAAGTCGCAACAATCAGCAGATCACTGAATATGACAAGCATGCCATGTAGTCACAATTGTATCAATATATATATCCTCCTATGGCTGGAAGAAAATTCATGCATAAAAATGATATTTCAAATGCAAAACTCAATTGTAGGTCACAATTATGTAGTCACAAGTATATCGGTATATATATCCTCCTATGGCTGGAAGAAAATTCATGCATAAAAATGGTAAGAAAAGACCCACTAATGCAGGTGATCAGTCTGCATGTCGGTCCTATATAGAAGTGCACTAAAAATGGATTAAAAGTTTTTCTGATGTAAGTCCTCTTATGTCCCAAGGAGCGGTCACCTTAAGGAAGGGGAAGGATAGATAGTCTTACCCCGTACGGTCGGCTTCCAGGAGGTGATGTCTTTGTTTAAGCGCTCCGATCCTGTGTGCCGTTGGTGCGCACGTGTTCCTCGGCGTCCTCGGCGTCTTCCTCTATTACCGCTTCCTGGGTCTCCGCGATGCTATCCGAAATACAGGAAGTGACAAGTTCTCAGACTGGATGTGACGGTCTATTCCTCCGATCAGCTGACTAATTTCGTCAGCAAGCTATACGATGAATATTCGCTTATAATTCCTTTTTGTATAGGCGATCTTTGTTGAATCAAAGTACTATTCCTTCTTTGTACCAAACGCGTTTCGGTGCACTCTTGCACCTTCATCAGTGGTGAATAGTACTACTGATCACCTTCCTTTTATAGGGGAGGGATCATTGAAATATTTGGGTTAGATTGAAACCCTGGGATGGATGTACTTTAGACCTACTGGACTCGTCATGATTTATTTTCATAGCAGCTATATGGTTATTAACATACAGTTATAAATACATATTAGCAATAATACAGATGATTTCAGAGCTACTAGATACCACAATTAATTGATAAAAATTTATGGAATAAAACGATAATATATTAGTAAGGGTACGTCGCCATCATAAAGACATCATTATCATAGATATTATAGATACCAGTATAAAAAATAGACTATAAAAATATATAAATACCAGTATAAAAATAGAATATAAAAATATAAATAGTATGATATAATAGAACATAAAATTTTACATAAAATTTCACATAATATTTCACATAGAATTTCATAGAATCATCATCTTCTCATTGGTGTCATCTTGGTATTTTATATGTGTCTTTATATTTATATATTTTTATACTGGTATTTATATATTTTTATAGTCTATTTTTTATACTGGTATCTATAATATCTATGATAATGATGTCTTTATGATGGCGACGTACCCTTACTAATATATTATCGTTTTATTCCATAAATTTTTATCAATTAATTGTGGTATCTAGTAGCTCTGAAATCATCTGTATTATTGCTAATATAGAAACACCAAAAAAATAGTGGCAATTTTGGAGGAGCTGCTCAGCCCCTGACACGGTGGCGTGTCTAGATTGGGGGAGCAGCCCAGCCGCATGTGGACCGCAATTATCGACTATCCCCAGCAAAATATGCATACAATGGAGGACGTCGGCGCGGTCCACATGCACCACAAGGACAAGCTACAGGGAATGTAGCAAAGCATCATATGAGACACCAAGAGAAAATGCACCAAACAAATAAGCTACTGACTATACTGGGAAGTCATAAATGCAGGTATTAAAAAGCTGAGACTTTCGCCAATATGTTCCGGTCAGCTTTGCTACATTCCCTGTAGCTTGTCCTTGTGGTGCATGTGGACCGCGCCGACGTCCTCCATTGTATGCATATTTTGCTGGGGATAGTCGATAATTGCGGTCCACATGCGGCTGGGCTGCTCCCCCAATCTAGACACGCCACCGTGTCAGGGGCTGAGCAGCTCCTCCAAAATTGCCACTATTTTTTTGGTGTTTCTGTTTTGTTTGATTTGTAGTGTGTGTGCCTTTACCTGGCATTCTAACACTCTTTTGCACCTGTTATACCTCCTTCACAGGGTCTGATATGGGTGTGGCTCACAGTATGGTCTTGTTCACATTGCACCAGTATCCTTGCTGGGCAGTTGTGTGGAAGCTTTGCTGTGAGCTGGATTCCATCACCCTCAGACCCTGTTCACACCATAGTCAGAGTAGTGGTAGGAACCCTTTGCCATGCTGAGTGACCGTGACGTGGTGCATGAAGGGCTCCGATATTTTCCTGACCGGAACATATTGGCGAAAGTCTCAGCTTTTTAATACCTGCATTTATGACTTCCCAGTATAGTCAGTAGCTTATTTGTTTGGTGCATTTTCTCTTGGTGTCTCATATGATGCTTTGCTACATTCCCTGTAGCTTGTCCTTGTGGTGCATGTGGACCGCGCCGACGTCCTCCATTGTATGCATATTTTGCTGGGGATAGTCGATAATTGCGGTCCACATGCGGCTGGGCTGCTCCCCCAATCTAGACACGCCACCGTGTCAGGGGCTGAGCAGCTCCTCCAAAATTGCCACTATTTTTTTTGGTGTTTCTGTTTTGTTTGATTTGTAGTGTGTGTGCCTTTACCTGGCATTCTAACACTCTTTTGCACCTGTTATACCTCCTTCACAGGGTCTGATATGGGTGTGGCTCACAGTATGGTCTTGTTCACATTGCACCAGTATCCTTGCTGGGCAGTTGTGTGGAAGATTTGCTGTGAGCTGGATTCCATCACCCTCAGACCCTGTTCACACCATAGTCAGAGTAGTGGTAGGAACCCTTTGCCATGCTGAGTGACCGTGACGTGGTGCATGAAGGGCTCCGATATTTTCCTGACCGGAACATATTGGCGAAAGTCTCAGCTTTTTAATACCTGCATTTATGACTTCCCAGTATAGTCAGTAGCTTATTTGTTTGGTGCATTTTCTCTTGGTGTCTCATATGATGCTTTGCTACATTCCCTGTAGCTTGTCCTTGTGGTGCATGTGGACCGCGCCGACGTCCTCCATTGTATGCATATTTTGCTGGGGATAGTCGATAATTGCGGTCCACATGCGGCTGGGCTGCTCCCCCAATCTAGACACGCCACCGTGTCAGGGGCTGAGCAGCTCCTCCAAAATTGCCACTATTTTTTTGGTGTTTCTGTTTTGTTTGATTTGTAGTGTGTGTGCCTTTACCTGGCATTCTAACACTCTTTTGCACCTGTTATACCTCCTTCACAGGGTCTGATATGGGTGTGGCTCACAGTATGGTCTTGTTCACATTGCACCAGTATCCTTGCTGGGCAGTTGTGTGGAAGCTTTGCTGTGAGCTGGATTCCATCACCCTCAGACCCTGTTCACACCATAGTCAGAGTAGTGGTAGGAACCCTTTGCCATGCTGAGTGACCGTGACGTGGTGCATGAAGGGCTCCGATATTTTCCTGACCGGAACATATTGGCGAAAGTCTCAGCTTTTTAATACCTGCATTTATGACTTCCCAGTATAGTCAGTAGCTTATTTGTTTGGTGCATTTTCTCTTGGTGTCTCATATTATTGCTAATATGTATTTATAACTGTATGTTAATAACCATATAGCTGCTATGAAAATAAATCATGACGAGTCCAGTAGGTCTAAAGTACATCCATCCCAGGGTTTTAATTTAACCCAAATACTTCAATGATCCCTCCCCTATAAAAGGAAGGTGATCAGTAGTACTATTCACCACTGATGAAGGTGCAAGAGTGCACCGAAACGCGTTTGGTACAAAGAAGGAATAGTACTTTGATTCAACAAAGACCGCCTATACAAAAAGGAATTATAAGCGAATATTCATCGTATAGCTTGCTGACGAAATTAGTCAGCTGATCGGAGGAATAGACCGTCACATCCGGTCTGAGAACTTGTCACTTCCTGTATTTCGGATAGCATCGCGGAGACCCAGGAAGCGGTAATAGAGGAAGACGCCGAGGACGCCGAGGAACACGTGCGCACCAACGACACACAGGATCGGAGCGCTTAAACAAAGACATCACCTCCTGGAAGCCGACCGTACGGAGTAAGACTATCTATCCTTCCCCTTCCTTAAGGTGACCGCTCCTTGGGACATAAGAGGACTTACATCAGAAAAACTTTTAATCCATTTTTAGTGCACTTCTATATAGGACCGACATGCAGACTGATCACCTGCATTAGTGGGTCTTTTCTTACCATTTTTATGCATGAATTTTCTTCCAGCCATCGGAGGATATATATACCGATATACTTGTGACTACATAATTGTGACCTACAATTGAGTTTTGCATTTGAAATATCATTTTTATGCATGAATTTTCTTCCAGCCATAGGAGGATATATATATTGATACAATTGTGACTACATGGCATGCTTGACATATTCAGTGATCTGCTGATTGTTGCGACTTTTTATAATAAATAACGGATATTTACCTCAACTGATTTCTTTATATAGACCCATTCATCTGAGTGCCCTCCATTTTCTTTAATTAATATATACAAAGTGCATTGACACTAAAGAGAACTAGTAAATATAAATCCTTTTTTTTTTTTTTTTTTGTTAAGTTCGGTTTTTAGAGGATGCAGTAAAACTCAAATTGAGGACTGACCCTTACACACAGAAGTCCTGAGTGGTGTGAAGTGCATATGAAGTGACGTCCTTAGCTTTGGATGGATCTGTCAGTTTATCTAATGCTTGGGTATTCTGATTTATGTTTTACATTTTCTAGTCCGCTTAACCAGTAGTATCATGCGTACACATGGGTATCCTTTAGCCCTTCATTCTTTCTAGTCATCGATGATATACTCATGAAATAAAGTAATTATACATTTCTACCTACATGAATTGTAAATCTTTATATTCAGCCACCAGAGAGAAAATCCTTTAAAACTGTAATTTTCCATTGTATTACTCATTAGTTCTTTAGGTGAACGTCTCACATCTAAGATATACCTGAAGTATGGGAAATAGTACTTTTGGAAGTGTGTACATGTATTAAAAGGGAATTCCAGCATAAAAGAAGGAAGAAGAGAGGAATTTTTTTTTTAGCCAAAGCTAAGACTAAGACAAAAGGTGCATATGTGATTCCAGCCTAAAACTGAGTACAGAATAAGCAGCCATATTTGTTGTAATCCTAGTCTTTTCTGCTGGGGTGTCACAGTCTCTTCAGTGACAGGGGTCAGAAGATCTAAGAGACTGGCTGCACGTGATCTGATCTGACAACCTCAATGGTTTTACCTTGTGCTGTGTTGTTGCTGGTCATGACCACACCTCTTGTCTCAGGTGTAGATTAAGTGGTCATTCCAACTCTTATTTAGTCTGGCCTCACCCATCATGCTATGCGGTTGATAGCTCCTTTTGGCTGTGGAGGCGCTAGTGTTGGTTCTCCTCTGAGTTCCTGCTCGTCCGCATACTTGGGGGTAAAGTGTCTTTCCTTCCTATTGTTTGTCGTTTCCCCCTACATTTTGTTGTTAGGCCTGAGGGGGTCTCCTGTTCCTTCAGCTGGGAAGGAACAGGCTATCTGTTGTCCTGACACTATCTCCAGGACCCTGTTTGGGTGAGATAGGGCTTAGGTTCCGGGGTATAAACATTCCTACCATCAAGGTCTATTCATACTGCTAGTAGTCAGGGCTCGGATTAGGGACTCACTAGGTGGTGACCATCCCCCTATCCCTAGTTTCCAGGCCTAGTACCTTTCCCCTTCCCTCCTGTTGTCGGTGTGGGGTTCCCTCCCCCATCACTACGTGACCCGGGGGCAAACTGGGGATTTAAAGTGGCCCTGAAAAAAAGCTAAAAGTGGCCCTATGTTGTACATGGGCCCAAATTAAAAGTAGCTGAGGGTCAACATGAGTAGGTAGGGTCAACTCAAGTAGGCGAGGCCTTCAAAACCATAGAGATGAGGTATAGTGTGCTACATTTTGGTGTATGATGCTGCACCACACTGCAGCATGATATATTGTCCTAGCAAAACTTCTTAGGACAGCATCAATTTCCCTGTAGAATCTATGGCCAGTCTGCCCCCTACTGCTCAGTAACCGAAGGTAGCCTGCATTTCTGTCACTATGTTCTATCCATGACAACTTGAGAGTTTTACCATCTGTTTATGGGAAACTTATTCAAAATTGACTTAAAGGGGATGTTCCATCTCACTGCTTCAGAGCTGCTGCTAGTCCTCAGTTCTGATCTTGCCTTTGCTGGGGGGTGGATCCCCTTCTTCAGATTGACAGCATAAGCCAGTCGCGCTTTAATGATGTCATTGTGATGCTGGACTGTGCCTGCACTTTCCCAATACTGCTATTGAGGTATTTCCATTAGCAGCATTGGCGCAGCCTGGACAGAAGCATTTTAGTACAGCTCCAGGGCTACTGCATATACCCTGGAGCTGTACTAAAGAAACCTTACAGCCAGATGTGAGGTGTCCAGACAGGAACTCTCATTATCCCGGCCATCACAGATGTAGGAAGTGTTCCCTGCACTGCACAAGCTCAGTCACTGCTCCTTAAATGCAACGATGGCCATATCCCATGATAACATGCAGAGTAATGGGAAGTAGAAGAATGAAGAAAACCCATAGTAGTAGGTAATCCAGCTTATACTTAGCAGTAAGAAAGTGCCTTATATTTCTGTTGCCTGCATGTTGGGACCTATTTAATGGTATGACCCATTGAATTAATATGGCTTCCCTTTCTTGATGTCAATTTTGCAAGAAATATCTGCTGCAGCAAATAACAGTAGCTGTCTGGAATGCAGGACATGGAATAAAGCATTTTAATAGCTTTTTACTGCTAGAATGTAAAATGTTTATTGTCTGTTC
Organism: Bufo bufo; assembly: GCF_905171765.1. NCBI lineage: Eukaryota > Metazoa > Chordata > Amphibia > Anura > Bufonidae > Bufo > Bufo bufo. The sequence continues at coordinate 461,828,025 of NC_053392.1, read as the reverse complement.
TAGTTAATAATGTACATTTTGTTTTTTAGCTCCATCCATTGCTCCTCAAAACATCACCATAATAAGAAATGGCTCACACTCTTTGAAAGTCACATGGATACAACCCCCTCTAAGTGCTGCAAATGGCGCTCTACTGGGTTACAGAGTAAAGCTCATATGGAACGTCAGTGGAAATAAAGTAAGTCAAATTAGTCTCTAATATATTGATTTATTTCTATAGCTTGCAATTTTTATAAATGTATATAAAAAAGATGTGATTTTGGTGATTTATTACAATAGTAAGTGTATAAAAAAAAATAGTAATTTAATGGAGAGTTCCAAAAGCTGTCCAGGGTATGCGGCTAGTTATATTCTATGGAAACTGAAGTAGAAATTATTTCTTTGTTCCTTGCTGATGTGTCCATTAATCTAATTCCTTGAATTCCCACTTTGTATTTTTTGATAAATAAAGCAATGCATAGTAACTTAACATACGTAGGCTCTAAATTAGGGTGATTGCTATGGTCTATTACTTACGAAAGTGTACAAAATAAACACATGAACTCTAACAAACAGAGGTAGGGTGGGTTCACACTAGAGTTAGGGATTCCATTATGGCTTTACGTTATAATAGGGTTATAACAGGACTTTGTTTTCCGTCTTGCATAACGGGAACCAGACAGATCCGTTATGTTTTCCCATAGACTTCTATTAGGACGGAGCAAAACGGAATGCCTCTTAAAGGCTTCCGTTTTGAATTCCGTCATAATGCAAGTCTATGGGCAGCAAAACGAATCCGCCCTTCCGTCTTATTGATTCCGTTATGTTCCGTTATAACCCTGTTATAACGGAAAGCCATAACGGAATCCCTAACGCTAGAGTGAACCCACCCGTACCCTGTCAAAAAGATAAAATCACATAAAAGCAAGGTGGCAGGGGCGGTAGGTCAAACCCTCTACTATGAAATAAAAAATATACACTCATCTAAATGTATACATCAAATAACCAGATATATTGACTCAATGGGGGGAGAATTATCATCTCACTTGTGCCTGAAAAGTGGCAGTACAAAGTCACAAAGTATGTGTTTTAAAAAAAAAAAAACATTGTTGCATCTCTCGGATTTTATGCCACAACTCACCACCAGAAAGCGTAATTCTTGATAAATCTCCCTCAATTTATTGATAATAATCTGGTTAAAAAGTACTAAAATACAATGGGCAAGAAAACATGCCCACATACAAGTTACCAGCCGATATTCAACCTGTTGTAACACCAGGGCAATAAACTCCACTTATAGTTGGCAACAGTCTAAAATTTGCAGGGACTGTCTCTAATTTTCTAATCTTAAGTAAGCCTCACCCAAAAGTGGGCATCCCTGGATGGGTTTGGGTGTTCCCAGGGCTCTGAATTTACAAACTCTACGTCAGACTCCTGTGTTTTACCGAGCTTCTTCAAGGGGTTCATATCAAAGTTCAAACATGTTTCTGCAGGGACCTTCCGACAGTATGTGTGAACCTAAAGCTGGGCAGTGGACATACAAATGGTTGCTGTAGAGAACATTAAGTTCTACAATACGTTTGCTCTAGTGATCCCTGTTCCTAGTAGCTCTTTTATATATTTTTTTACTTATTGCCAGAGCAGAGGCATCGTAATTTTAGTAGCTTGTGACAGCTCTACTCTGCATATTCATTTCCTTGGAAGTCCCAGAGACAGTACAGCACTCAGCTATCTCTGGGATCCCTATAGAAATGACTGGAGCAGTTGCGCGTATGCCCGACCGGCAACTCTGTTCATTTCAGAGGGCTCCAGGATACTGGGCCCCCGGTCTCATGATCGGTGGGGTTCCCAGCAGTAGGCACCAGCCGATCAAATGGTTCTCCCCTATCCGGTGGATAGTGGATAACTGTGCATAACCAGAATATCCCTTTAACAACCCTCTGTCTAAACATATTGGAGGAAAAGATCAGTGCTTATAGCTCCAGTTTTTGCAAGAGTTCATTGTGATGTTGTAAACCTGACTAGATCATTTAAGTACCCAAGAGCTACTTCTTTTCAGTGACATTTTTGTGGTAAATAGTTTGAAGCGGTTTACTTAATAATAGGGTAAGTTATTCCAGGGTGGATATTTTTATAACAAGTTCTGTTACTTGAAAACTGCGTCCTCAGGCATGCGGAGAAAATGAAATACTATACTATAAAAAAAAAAACGGATAAAAAATAACTTTTAAAAAATTATCAAAATCCAAAAGAAAAAGAGGAGTGAGGGCCTAACTTTCTCCTAATAATTCCCTTTTTCAGGAGTCAGCAATAAAAGCAATTTGACATCTTGAGAGTACGACAATATCGTTGTGACGCGGCCATACAAGCCACAGAGCGTGCCAATTAACTAATTAGGATTGCATTGTTTGTTAGGCCTCATGCACACGGCTGTTTGCCGTCCACAATGCACTGGCAACGTCCGTGCGGCGGCCGGGATGGATCGAGACCCATTCAACATGTTCTATTTTTTTGCGGTGCGGAGGCACGGACAGAAACACCGTGCCTCCGTTCCGCACCGCAGCTCAGGATTCCGGACCCATTCAAGTGAATGGGTCCGCATCCGTGATGCGGGGAGCACACCGCCGGTGCCCGCATATAGCGGACCCGCTGTTTCTGGGCAACGGCTGTGTGCATGAGGCCTTAGTCTGCATTGTTAATGGCTGCGGAGCACTTGCAAAACCGTTCAGGTTTTTTCATGTAGTTTTTGAAGTCAAACAGGGCGGTTCTGACGTGGCCGCCATGCAGCCTGAGACCACATCGGCGCAACTTTGCAGTGAATCAGCTGTTTTGTAATGGTGGAGCAGTTTTGGGGGTGATATAGCGGTGTCACTGCAACCTAAGATTTAAGTAAAAAATGTCATCACTCGTGTGCCACTGTGATTTCCGGCCACATCAGAACCTCCCTGTGTAGCCTTACCCTTAAGCCTCATTCACACGTCCGTGCTCAAATCCGTGAGAAGGTGGTCAGTGATGCATCCGTGAAGGATCCATGTTGGGTCCGTGTGTCCTTTTTTTGCTGTCCGTGTGTCATCCGGGTTTCACTGACCCTGCACAGCTGAAAAATTATTTTAAAAGCATCTCTTCCTAATGATCCGTGAAACACGGATGCAACACGGACCCATAGACTATAATGGGCATGATGGATCCGTGAACACAGACAAAATAGAGCATGGATCCGTGCTAAAGACACAGACCGTGTTAAAACACTGATGTGGAGAAAACGTACAGCAGACGTCCATGAAACACTGACGTGTGAATGAGGCTTTATAGGCTGTGGATATGGGGTAAAGTGTCCTTAATGTATATATCATTAACATGGTTTTTATTGCTAGTAGGGCTGCAGCTAACTATTATTTTAGCAATCGAGTATTCTACCGATTATTTTTACGATTAAGCGAGTACTCTAATAAAAAAAAATTAATAGACCCCCTTGTAGTGTACGGGGACTGTAAGTCCCGTCACTACAAAAGGGTCACTTGTTGTGCTGTCGTGTCCCCTTATTTATGGGGAAGTTGGTATAAGTCATCTTTATAAACTGTAATGCTATGTATTTCCCTGTTACTGTGAAACTTGCATGTACAGGCCTGCTAGGGGTGTCATTCCAGCTCTTAGTCACTAGAGGGAGCTAGGGAGCCCTAGTTTATATAAGGCCCAGTCAGGGAAAGGAAGGTCAGTCTAAAGTGGGAGTCTAGAGTGGTAGTTGGAGTCTAAGGAGTCTGAGGTTCATAGTCTAGTCTAACCAGAGATTAGACAATGTCAGAGTCAAGTCCAGGCCGGAAGCCTGCAGACCAGGAGAGGGTATTGCAGTCCCTGTAACCGGGTTCCAGATTCAAGGAGAAGGTTCCCCTCCTGAGTTCCCATATGCAGTAACAGGAATACCGCAGTTAAAGAGCCTGAGGAAGCTGAGAGAGAGACAGAGGCAAGTCCATAAAAGCAAGAGGTACTCAAGACAACAGAGGAGGTACTTGATAAAGATAAAACCAAGGATATACGCCAGAGCTAGGGTATTGGGCCTTAGAGAAGATTTTCTATGTTCCAGGATCAGTCAGGAATAGAGTGCAAGCTGCCTGTACTGCAAGTCCTGTGTTTAACACTCTGAAGTCACCTTGCTATACATATATTGCCTGCATCAACTGTATTGAAAATCAACTGTCTGCAAAGGAACTGCGTTTCCGTCAATGTCCCTATATGATGACTACTAAAGTTTGAGTTCTGCTTTAACATCACGTGGTTCCTCAGTTATTCCTGCTATCAGCAAACGGCGTGCCACCGTTTAATTGGCACTGGCGTCACAAACATTTCCTATCATCCCCTGCCCTTGCAGAGAGTCAGCCGTCTCAGGTTAGTGTCATGATTGCACTACAACACCCAGGAACACTATTAACCCTAACTTGAGTACGCTGCACCTCTCTTTTGGCGTCACGAACAGGATGCGCACGCTTTCTAGTGCAAGAAGCGTGAACTTTGTGCCTTATACAGTTGCCCTGTGACCAAAGTGACAAATTGCCTGTTTTATTAAAGTGGACTTTGTGGACTGAAAATCCTACCCAAAACCTCCAAAAAGCGCTGTGCAGTGTTGCGCTATCAAGAGGAAGAAAATCGCCACATCGGAGTGTGGTTTTGTGGACTTTTCATCATCCTGCTTGCTGTCAGTGAATAGACAGCGCTTCTACCAAAGATGGCCGCTGAGGCTACTGAAATAGCTGCTGCGTCATCTTCATCCCGAAAAGGCGGGAAAAATTGGCGCCTTTTTGAGGAAATAGCGGGAATGAGTTCAAGGTCAGGCGCCACTGCTTATCTGGACATTTGCATGTCGGCTAGCATGGACTCCGCCTTCCATATGCTGGAATACCTGGGGGGCGGCCTCCCGGTGCAATGGGAGGAGCTGGCTGATCTTATTGGCGCCACCCTATCGCTCTCCAGAGAAGGATCGAGCATGTTGGAGAGTGAGCACCGCTTTGCTGCAACGTCCGCGCCTGAAATACCAAAGATGACTGATATTGGTGTAGAGCCAGAGGAGGCTCCACCGGCCTACTCTCCGGGACCGGAGAAACCCGCCTGCCCGCCACGGGAGAAAGAACCAGAGCCCTGCTATGGCTCCTGGAGAGACTTCTTTCAGCCCTCTTTCAAGTGGTCTTCACTAATGGCAGAGATCCGGGAGGCCGCTATAAAGCGGAATACAAAGACTAAAATCTATTATGAGGAATTGACCAAGACTATCCATGAACGACACACCAACACCCAACCCCGCCTGGAAAGGAGAAAGGGGTTGGTGGTGTCTTTTGACAAAACCCGTGGCTACGGGTTCATCCAAGATTATCTAACTGGCAGAGACTTATATGTTAACAGAAGATCTGTCAAGAGAGACTACCTCCCTTCCTATCAGCACAGCCTCCGCGAGGGAGAGGAAGTGGAGTTCACCCCTGCCGAGAGCCTGAGAGGCCCTTATGCAACTGCCGTGACCCGTCCCAAGCGAGAACCTGAGGACTGGGAGGCAGAAGAAGACTACTCTGGCTGCGAGCGGGAACCTGAACGCTCTCCAGAGCCGGCCCATCACGCCTTCCAAGAGCGGGGCTCCTTCATTGGGCCTAATGTCTTCTGGCAGCCAACCGTGTTGGAAAAATGGGTGAGCCCTTATCCTTCCCCCGAGCTGCCTCGTCGGGAGAAGACCGTACAGGACATGGAGAACTTAAAAGGACTTCGGGTTACCTTGGAGAATATCCGGAAGGGTAGGGGACCCGATGCGCCACCGGAGCCTGACGCGGCCGCGTCCGACGCATCGTTGACTGTACCTGCGCCGGCGGCGCCAGCAGAGGACAGCGATTCCGACACAGAGAGCATTGGTGACCAGATCGTCCGGCTGGAGGAAAAGTTGCGGGAGCTGCGCCAGATTGCCACCGCCAGGATCCGGACGCCGCCTAAGAAGGATGAGGTAAGGGTGCCTATCACCACCCGTAGACCACCTTCTGTCACCCCCGCTCCGTTGCGGCCCCGAAGAGGACCCGCTATTGCTGTGAACTGCTGCACAGAGCCCACCGGACCGCTTGCGGCGGCGGTATCCAACACAGCACCACCCCCAATCATTATGCCGGGACCGGTACGGTCCACCCAAGGGTTTACCCCTAGGCCCATGGGGCCAATACCTATTAGGGGCCCCTTTACCTTGCAGCTGCCCCCTGACACCGTTATGTGGGCACATCCTCCTGTAGAGGACTACTACAGGCCGTATTTGCCAGCAGAGTCAAGTGATTATGACATGCCACTGTGAATCAGCCTGCTAGGCCTTTGATTTATTTCACCAAAGAATGATGTTGTTAACCCTTCCAGGACAGGAGTCCTATGTTTTCTGGTCCTTTGTTGCTGCTGCCAGTTCATCCACGGCTCAGTGGTAGGTGTTAACCACTGAAATCACAAGGTCAACAAAGCCAAGTTTGTTTCCAGGATCTCCTGCCTGCTTTTGCTACGCCACGCCAAGTTGTGCCTGTTCCTTAGTTGCACCTTTTACCCTTAACCCCCTTTTCAGGTTGATCAGGGGTATTACAGCACTTGTTTTATATTGTGCAACTTGATACTAAGGAACCGTGCCCGGAGACAGACTCAAAAGAACCTGAGCCTCTGAGATTCTTACTCTTTTTAAAGGAAATGTGCCCAGAGATGGACTCCACCGCACGAGAGCCTCTGTGATTTAATAGGAAAATAACCTGGGTACGGACTCATGTTTGTTCTTTGAGCCTCCAAGAACTTTTATACTGTTTTATCTATTTTGCTGTTCTATTATGGACTTATTCATTGTCATGGACTATCCTGGTTATAATGTTACGCTGTGCCAGGTCAGCGCCCCAGTTCCATTCACTATCCTGAGAAGAAGAGAACGACGCCCCTTGTCACCACACTTCACTTTTGCCAATTGGACCTGATATGAATGTAAATGCAGATGAATTACATATATGTATGCCTGCATGTGTATTTTCTGTTTCAGGGAGAGATTCCAGTTGGGCGAGCCCTGATGGAGTACGAGGTCGTACTCAGCTTAAAGCAGTGGGGTATGTAGTGTACGGGGACTGTAAGTCCCGTCACTACAAAAGGGTCACTTGTTGTGCTGTCGTGTCCCCTTATTTATGGGGAAGTTGGTATAAGTCATCTTTATAAACTGTAATGCTATGTATTTCCCTGTTACTGTGAAACTTGCATGTACAGGCCTGCTAGGGGTGTCATTCCAGCTCTTAGTCACTAGAGGGAGCTAGGGAGCCCTAGTTTATATAAGGCCCAGTCAGGGAAAGGAAGGTCAGTCTAAAGTGGGAGTCTAGAGTGGTAGTTGGAGTCTAAGGAGTCTGAGGTTCATAGTCTAGTCTAACCAGAGATTAGACAATGTCAGAGTCAAGTCCAGGCCGGAAGCCTGCAGACCAGGAGAGGGTATTGCAGTCCCTGTAACCGGGTTCCAGATTCAAGGAGAAGGTTCCCCTCCTGAGTTCCCATATGCAGTAACAGGAATACCGCAGTTAAAGAGCCTGAGGAAGCTGAGAGAGAGACAGAGGCAAGTCCATAAAAGCAAGAGGTACTCAAGACAACAGAGGAGGTACTTGATAAAGATAAAACCAAGGATATACGCCAGAGCTAGGGTATTGGGCCTTAGAGAAGATTTTCTATGTTCCAGGATCAGTCAGGAATAGAGTGCAAGCTGCCTGTACTGCAAGTCCTGTGTTTAACACTCTGAAGTCACCTTGCTATACATATATTGCCTGCATCAACTGTATTGAAAATCAACTGTCTGCAAAGGAACTGCGTTTCCGTCAATGTCCCTATATGATGACTACTAAAGTTTGAGTTCTGCTTTAACATCACGTGGTTCCTCAGTTATTCCTGCTATCAGCAAACGGCGTGCCACCGTTTAATTGGCACTGGCGTCACGAACATTTCCTATCATCCCCTGCCCTTGCAGAGAGTCAGCCGTCTCAGGTTAGTGTCATGATTGCACTACAACACCCAGGAACACTATTAACCCTAACTTGAGTACGCTGCACCCTGCCATCAGTCCCCAACACCCTTCGTTCCCCCCAGTGCCATCAGCTCCACTATCCCCCAGTGCCATCAGCTTCCCCCAGTGCCATCAGCTCCGTTTCCCCCAGTGCCTTAAGCTCTCCCCCACCCCAATGTCTTCAGCTCCACTCCACCAGTGCCATGAGCTCTCCCCCACCCCAGTGCCTTCAGCTCTCCCCACCCAGTGCCTTCAGCTCTCTCCACCCAGTGCCGTCAGCTCTCTCCACCCAGTGCCATCAGTTCTCCCCCACCCCAGTGCACATCAGCTCTCCCCCACCGCCTTCAGCTCTCCCCCACCCAGTGCCTTCAGCTCTCTCCACCCAGTGCCATCAGTTCTCCCCCACCCCAGTGCCATCAGCTCTCCCCCACCGCCTTCAGCTCTTCCCCACCCAGTGCCAGCAGCTCTCCCCCACCCAGTGCCAGCAGCTTTCCCCCACCCCAGTGCCATCATCTCCACTCCCCCAGTGCCTTCAGCTCTCCCCCACCCAGTGCCTTCAGCTCTCCCCCACCCAGTGCCATCAGCTCCTCTCCCCACCCAGCGCCATCAGCTCTCCCCCACCCGGTGCCTTCAGCTCTCCCCACTCAGTGCCATAAGCTCCACTCCCCCTTGTGCCATCCCCTCTCCTCCCTTGTGCCATCGTCTCTGCTCCCCTTGTGCCATCTCTCCCCTAAGGCCAGGCCACACTTCAGATAAACCATGGACGCACGGTCCGTGAAAGCCCAGCCTGCCCTCCTCCTGACACCCGGAGTGCACAGCGTCATTGGTTGCTATGACGCTGTGCACTCCTGGCGCCCAGCCTTAGTCGCGCCCCCACCCCTCGGTGTCACCAACTTACGTTTCCAGCAGGGGTGCCACCGACACTCCATCGTTCTGCGCTGCTCTGGGCCTGACGTCACACAGCGTGTCGGGTCACTGTGTGCGTACATCAGGAGGTCAGTGCAGCGTGGGACCATGGACGTGCTGTGGAGTGTCAGGGGGCTGAAAAGGTGATTATTCCAAGCGCATTGCTGGCCAGCGGGAGACCACGGAGCGGGAGTAATAGCAAGAGCTTCACTCCTGCTCCGTGGTCACGTGACACAAACAAATCCTTGATGCCAAAAATTTGCATTGAGGATTTTTTTGTGTCGAATTACTTGATTTAATCGAGTACTCTTTGCAGCCCTAATTGCTAGAAGATATGTAAAATACAGTATAATGATTGTGTACATTTTTTTTGTCATATATGTTTTCTTTTTTGGTGTATTGATAGATCTAGCTGATTTGTGGGCTGGGGTTGACCAAACTGTGGCTGCCGTATGCGGCAAAGCCTCACCCACCCGCGGCTGCACAAATTTAAAGATAATACTTCAGTTAAAACCTTTAATTTGTGTGGCAATTGGCTACAGCTGCCGGATGGGGTTCCAGTCACTGCATCACGCCTGATCTGTGGAAACCCGGCGGTACAGCCACACGTGTCAGGTCCACTGTAGCAGCCAAATCCACCAAATCGTGCGGACCTTGAAATGTAAATGCTATTTGCCACAGATTTCACCTTTGTATTGCATTTGGTGAAGTCTGCTGGGGAAATCCACAGTATAAGAGCTCATGCACACGACCATATGTTTTTTGGGGTCCACAAAACATGGATCCGTAAAAAATAATTGATGACATCCATGTGGCATCTATTTTTGTTTGTGGATCCATTGTAACAATGCCTGTCCTTATCCGCCTAACGGACAAGAATAGGACATGTTCTTTTTTTTTGCTGAACAGACATGCGGACATACGGAAATGGAATGCACACTGAGTTATTTTAGTTTTTTTGCGGACCCATTGAAGTGAATGGCTCCACATATGGACCTGTAAAAAAACAGAACAGAAAAAGTAAAAAGTAAAAAAAAAAAGTTTGTGTGCATGAGCCCTGAATTGGCATACTCTGGCATACTGTGGAATGCCTTTTATGACCATCTCTTACTGATTTTTGCAGTTTTTTTTGCTGTTTTTTTAATAGTGTTTTTTTTTCTTTTTGCAATCAAGTATTACAGTGTCCCAATTATAGAGTTTATTTTATCATATGTTCACACAGTGGAAATATACATTGGAAAAATCCATCTTTTATTTCTGTCAGACCTTTCTGCCATAGTTTTGCATACTGCAGATCTGCTGTGAAGTTAGCTCCAATCAATGGTGCTAATCCACTTGCAGAAACCTGCCATGTCCATACTGACCTGATATGTCCCTTCTTGAAGCAAATTTGAAATTTGCACGGAAAAAAATCCATGACTGCATGAACAACGGGTTGGATTCCAATTGGAGACAATGGGATACGTAATCACCAAGGTTTTCCTGCTGGTTTGATTCAGAATATGCAGTAAAATCCACCTGGAAAATCAACGGCGTGAACATGTTCTTAAAGGGGTTGTTCAGGATTTGTCCTTTCCAGCATTGTTGCATCCTGGATAAATTCGCTGCACTTCCAGTCCTTACCTGTCAACTTCCTCATGGGGACATGTCCCCAAGTGGCATGCCACTGCAGGGTTACTTGCCGCTTAGGGACATGTCATCGATGAGGATAGTGATTGGCTGCAGTGGCACATGTGACCCAGTCCATGTAGAAGTTGACAGGCAGGGACTGGAAGTCCAATGAAGACAGCCTGGGAGCAACAAAGCTGGAATGAAGTGGTGGAAATCAGGTAAGTATAGCAAAGGTACTGCTGGAGGAAAGTGAGGGGGGGGGGGGGAGATAAAAAAAAAAAAGGGCTAATTCTTTTACCACGAACCACCCAGAGGGCCTGCAGTGGACATTAAAGTGTTATACATGGAGGGATCTGTTGGTTCTTGCTGTTCTTATATTTTTTGCACTTTATTGCAATTACATGTGTAGTCTGTGTTTGCTTGGAATATCTATCAGCTCAGGAACCATGACACAACTTGTGACCAGAGAAAAAGCTGATGTTTCAGCTGGTGACTAAGTGACTTCATGTTCGCTTCCGTTTAGTTCCTACAATAACTGGCTTAGCATTTTCATCCCACTAAACAACAAAATGTGGTTAACCACCAGTGATGCTGTTACAGTCTTTGTTCTAGTGTTGCAATGAAAGAAAACTTGATGTGCAGGTATGACGCCTTGCTCCTTCTGATCTGATTTGGAGTGGGTTCACACGTAGGTTTTTAATGCCATTTTTGTGCGCTTTTGGATTCTTTGTTCCTGAGGTTTTTGGTGGGTTTGTTGCAGTAAAAATATCAGCTCCAGATGTAAGCTGAAAGTCTTTGGGCCCATAAGCATTTTTTGCTACTGGGACACAAGTATTTTTTGCGGACGCGTTGACCACATTTTGCAGACAAATTTAGGACGGATGTTCTACAGTATCTTTTGCGGAATGGACATACAAATACGTAAACCACACAGAACTCATCCTTCTGCTTTCCGCATCCATATGTCCGTTTTGCAAAAGCTAGAACATGTTTTATACTTTTCTGCAAAATGTGAACCGCAGACTCATTGAAGTCAGTGGATCCACAAATAAAATGCAAACGGCACACAGGCGGCTTCTGTATTTTGCCGATCTGAGGTTTGTGGCCTCAGGCATGGTCACGTACACGAGGTCTTTATCCAGACCCTCCACAGCTTACAATGCAATTCTTACAATAATCCACATTTCATACAAATAAATAGCCAGTATGTATTTCATCTGTTACCGGGTGTCTCCAATAAATTCATGTAAGTACAAAGTAATCATGCAAATTCTATGTAGATATGTTAAGGCCAGATATGATCCAACGCACCATGTGCTACATGGAAGATGTGTTAATATTTGAAACACAATGCTACATGTTTAGATACTGTAAGTCATTCTGGTTAATATAAATATCAATCACTTCAGATCTGGTTATATATTTTCTTGGGCATTATAATTACTTAGAAGCCAACTTTTCCCAATCCTCGTTCCTTCAGTCTATCTCACCTCTATTGCAGGCATTTTATAGGCTTAGCCAATCTCTACAGTATATCAGTAGTCAGGGGCGGATTGGCCATAGACCTTACAGGGAAGCTTCCCGGTGGGCCGATGCCCAGGGGGCTACCTGGGCCCTCTTCACGGCCGGCTAGTGGATTTTTTTGGGGGATGTATTTTGTGATAGACTGTGGTATTTGTCTCTGCTGAGGTAGTATAATGTGCTACAATATGATATTTCTGGCCCTGCCTTCCATCAGTTTGAACCTAACTACAAAATGGGGCCACTTTTAGTATTTTTTCCAGGGCCACTTTAAGTTCCCAGTCCGCTCCTGTCAGTAGTCACCCTACAGGTACATGCACAAGTGACAAAGAAATATTGCTGCTTTTGTTAGGGATCTGCTGCAAACTCTACATGTTTTATGTGCAGATTTTGTCTTGGATTTGCCACGGATTTCACCTATGCATTACAAAGGCTGGAACCCACTGTGAAAATCTGCAGAGAGACATAGAATTCGGATGAAATGGGTGAGGTGGAGGGTAACTTTTTTTAAAATTGCAATATATTTATTTTTAAGTAAAGATTTCCTCCACTTATCCGACCCCTGACATGTCCCCCCATATTCCCGGGCCCCTCACACACAATGTACTTACCTCGCTCCCTGGCACCCGCATCGCTCCTGATCCCCACATGGCCGCCGCTGCATCTTCCTGTCGCGTGGATGAAAACATCCGGTGTCGGGGGGTAAAGGGTGTCGGCCAATGGCACGCAGTGATCGGAACGAGCCTCCTTAACGTCACCCTTGATGCTAGGAGGCTTGTTCCCATCACCACCTGCCATTGGCTGCCCCCCCCCCCCCGCCATTGGCTGAAGCATATACACTACATGTGAACATAGTATAAATGCTTAAAAAAAAGCCAAAGGTTCAAAATATGAGCCCCTGAGACTGTTGTGGAAGTTATGGAAATTTCCAAGGTCAAGTTGGCCACATTCATCATTCCCATCGTATGTACAATGTCACGCTCTAGCTAAGGTCACAAAATATGTGAAGAGGTCAAGAATGCTGCACTCTCATTCTCTATGATGGTATGGTCACTTGAACAACACTAGGTGGGAGCTCTGCTTTGAAATGTTCTCTGCGGCCCTTTTCTCTAATATGTGTTCTGCTGCTTATTCCTCTTCCATACTGCAGTAGAAGTAGTAGTGGTTATGAAGAATATTGCTTGGAGTAGTAGTTTCTGTACTCAAAGTGATACAATCATTATAGCTTCACATCCACCATGAGGTGATGTGATAAAGGTTAATAGGCTGACATTTTTTTTATCTTTTCTGGACTATATGGGAAAAAAAATGGTAATCAATAAAATTAATTGAATTTATTTGGTGTGTGAAGATTTTGTATGTGTACTTTAATATTTAAAAAACAGAATGTTGTGATATTGAACATACAGCAGAATTCACACAGGACCTTATTGTTAGTGTACATATGGGGTCATTTATCAAACACAAATATGCCTAAATTAGGGGTACTTCTGGCATAGATTGCCATGCAAATTAGTTAGACTTCGCCAGGTCTAAAAAAGGGGGTGTGGTGTAGGCAGGGAAGTGGGTAGGCCGGCAGGTCCGTCTCATTTGCCATTTTCGACGCCTCTTTTAGGCGTAGAAAATGGTCTAAATGTAAGCCAGCAAGGAAGCTGGCTTACATTTAGACTGGAGCTGGATACCCTCAAACTAATGTAGATGCTGGTGCCTCTTCATGACTCCAGGGGATCCACCAGCAGGTATAGAGCTTATTACGACCGGCGTTTAAAACGCTGGTCTTAATAAATGACCCCCATAGTTTCTAACAGATTCTGTCATATACTTTGTTTGTCACTTGTGAAAAGCATGTCTATTGTGATTCCCCTACTATCATGTGCCTCAGTTTCCTAATATTGCTTCTAATCAGTTAAATTCCAGTGTAATCAACAGAAATAATGGAGAAGTGTTGTAATGTCAGTCAATTGTTGTAATGCCAGACCATGGCCTGAAAATTGGGGAAATCCGTCTTTGCAGAAAAGGTTTGAATTTCTAGAATTTGGAGAGAATAGAAAATGCTGACAGCTTTGTCCAACTGCTTGGCTGGAAAGGAGAATTGCGAAAGTTTGCATCGGATTAAGTTGTTGAACTTGCTAACGCTTTCAAAGTGACAAATTGCCCTGTAAAACATGCATACATCAGGGTCTTTGATGCACGTAGTTAGACACCTCTGTTCTTCTTATGACCAACCATGGAAGGAAAACTCTGAGAACTGCGAGTTTCTGTTGCAACCTTGCGATTCATTAGAGATGGGGTAGATGACACTGAGGACAATGGTTCCATGTCTGTCTCTGTCCCATGTCAAAAAAAGAGATGCACACCAAATAGAAAATGGAAATATCGGTAGTGCCAAGTTTGCCTGGGATAGATCACTTAGTATAATCTTGTACAGGATAAGGGCGCAGATTTTTTACATGGCTTGTCCGGGCTACAGATATTGATGATCTACGGAGTAGGATTCTATATACTCCTATAAATTTAGAATTAGGGATAACTGTATGAATGAACGGTGCATACTGCAATAATACAGTACTTCATATGAAATCCCGTATTCATTATATAGTGATACTGTTTGTGGGATAACCCCTTTAAGAGGCTTTGTCCTATAAATACATTTGGTGCATCTTCTGGCAGGCTGTGTGCCAAAAAAACGAACTTACACCAACTATCAGCTTCAGTTCCTGGGGTGAATTATAGTAAATATGCTTGGCAAGAGTGGCGCCAAAATGAAAAAAAGTAGCAAATTTTAGTGTAAAATGTCACCTGTATGAAAATGTGAGTCTATTTGCCAGAAAACAAATAAATTCCCATAGTCTGTGCCAGTAGAGTTGACTAAACTTTTGTTTTTTAAATCATAGCCCCTTGTAAGAAGGTATGAACTTACAGCCCTTTAATAACTGTAATTAAAGGGTTAATATAGCTTTGGCAAGTTGTATAAGAAATAGTTATGTATTTTTAATATACTTAATCAATTTCTTTTTTTTTTTTTTTTTTTTTTTTTTTGTCATGGAAAGGAAACCTTCTTCATTGTTCAAGAGGATGGACATCTGTCCTGGTCATGTGAAGGACACACAGGTGAATAGCTTGTTACAGTTCAGTTAGCAGAGTTATGTAATAAGCTGTGCAGCGGTTTGATCGTCACATGATCAGGACATATTTCTATCCATTGGAAGAACCCCATACAATGAAAGAAAGCAGAGATCTTGGAAACAGTATCGAATTGATATGTAAAGCATATTAGAAAAATGTACAAACTTTTCATTATGCATTGAATAAGCTTTATTTCTGAAAGCCGAATACCGGTTAAACTAGTGGCAGGCACACCCCTCATCTGAAATTATTGGATAAACAATGATATGCAAATAATATTTATTTTCACATATGTAACAATATACTAATAATTTATAGTCATTGATTTTAGCTGGGCACCCCCGATCTAGACTCCAAAAAAGGGTTGAGCAGCTGAAATCAATTGCATTGAATATCCGTTTTAGGCTACTTTCACACTAGCGTCAGGGCTCCGCTTGTGAGCTCCGTTTGAAGGGTCTCACAAGTGGCCCCGAACGCATCCGTCCAGCTACCAATGCATTCTGAGTGGATGCGGATCCGCTGAGAATGCATCAGTCTGCCAGCGCTCAGCCTCCGCTCTGCTCAGTGAGCGGACACCTGAACGCTGCTTGCAGCGTTCGGGTGTCCGCCTGGCCGTGCGGAGGCAAACGGATCCGTCCAGACTTACAATGTAAGTCAATGGGGACGGATCCGTTTGAAGTTGACACAATATGGCTCAATTTTCAAACGGATCCGTCCCCCATTGACTTTCAATGTAAAGTCTGGACGGATCCGTCTGAACAACTTTCAGACTTAGAATTTTTTCGAAGCTATAATGCAGACGGATCCGTTCTGAACAGATCCAAACGTCTGCATTATAGGAGAGGATCCGTCTGTGCAGACACCAGACGGATCCTTTCTGAACGCTAGTGTGAAAGTGGCCTTAGTTGAAACCGAGGTGTCTATTGAAAGTTGTAGTCGGTATATATACAAAAAAAAACAAAACAAAAAAACAATAATGCTAAGCAGGATGGGGCTGGCCATGGGGATTGCAGAATTTAGTCCATTAGAACTGTAGTAAAAGGTAAACCAGGTGCAATTCAGTGTAAACGTTTGCCAAGATGTCAGTGAAAATCTGTATAAAAAACAGTGCACAGACACCTACAGAACCTTATTGTTCAGAGCTTGAATTTACAAATGCAGAAATCTATAGTAAAAGGTCTCTGTCATCACAGGGCAGTCCTTTAGGCTGGGTTCACACCGGAGCGTTGTGAAAGGAGCGCTCTGTATGCGCGATTGTACAGGCGTTTACAATCGCGCATACAGAGACAAGCAAACACACATTGTCGCGCGTTCCCAAAAGTCTATGTACGGGAACGCGCGACAAACGCCCGAAAAAACGCTCATGTACTTGTTTGAGCGTCGGGCGTTTTACAGCGCGATCGTACGCGCTGTAAAACACCCAGGTGAGAACCATTCCCATAGGGAAGCATTGGTTTCTCCTTGTTGAGCGTTTTACAGCGCGTAGGAACGCGCTGTAAAACGCTCAGGTCTGAACTGAGCCTTAAAGGGAACCTGCCATCAACTTTATGCTGACCTCACTGAGGATGGCATAAAATAGTGACAGAAATGCTGATTTCAGCGGTGTGTCACTCATGAGCTAAAAGTAAGTGGTTGCTGAGAACCAGCATCATAATCATTGCAGCCCAGGCCTGGAAAAGAGTCAAATCTACCTGAGAAGAGTCATGATTATTCATAATCTCCTGCACTCCTCGTCCATCTGCTGAGGATTGGCAGTTCTCTCCTAGAGAGAAAGGGAGAAAACTAGGTAGAAGACTGTCAGACATCAGCAGGTGGGCAGGAGAGCAGGAATTCATGAATAACCATGACTCTTCTCAGGTGGCCGTGACTCTTTTCCAGGCCCAGTCTACAATGATTGTGATGTTAGTTCTCGGCAACTACTTACTTTTAACTTATAAATGACAGACCGCTGAAATCAACTCACCTGTCTCTACTTTATTCTGCTGTTAGTATGGGCAGCATAAAGTTGATGACAGGTTCCCTTTAAGTCATAGAAAGATGGACGTGATGAAAAGTGAAGAGTCATGGAGGACCAACTTTGAACAAGATGCCATTTGAAAGGAAAAGGTAATGGCTGATTATGTCACTAGGCAGGTACCTAGGGCGGCAAACCTTGCAGAGCAGTATTAGAACAAGTTATTTGTTATTCTTTATTTTCTTATTTTTATCAATACAAATTAGTTAGTTTTTTTTCATGCCGTTTTGGAAATCAAAACCAGGAGTGTATTAAAAAACAGAGGAGAACTCATATCTGTCCTTTGTACTTTCTCTCTCTTTACTCCTGATTTTGGTTTCCAAAACTGCATGCAGAAACCTGACCGTGTAGCCATATCCTAAGTGAGTGTATACCTATCTGCCCAAATTTATGCAAGTATATACAGTACGTATTCTGACTGCATACATGTATGACTGTATGTAGTGAGTACGCATCTTGTGCGTTCAAGTATGTAATGATTGTGTGCATGTAACAATATACTGAATGTGCATCTGTGTATATGTATGTAGTGAGGGGGCCTGTAAAATTAGGCTGAATATTCTGAGACATTTCTCAATTCTGGCTTTAAGAGTTGTGAAATAGGGCTTCTTTGACTTTTGGGGCTTATTTGTACAAACATTTACAACTTTTAGCATTTTTACACCACTCACTCTAGTTTTGGATATAGTTAGCCATGTTAATTAGTCTCACTCCAGATTTATCACTGCAACTTTTTTTAAGGTCTCATGCACACGGGCTGTTGCTGGCCTGTGCTGACGATGTGCCCGCCATATGCAGACGCAGACCCATTCACTTCAATTGGGTCTGCGATCCCCATCCGACAGTCTGCACCACATGCACTACTTTTTTGCAGTGTGGAGGCACGGGCAGAAAACCCACGGAAGCACTCCGTACCAATGTTTTGCACCAAACTTCGGGGTTGTGGACTCATTCAAGTGAATAGGTCAGCTTCCGTGATGAGGTGCACAAACGACAGATGCCCTTATATTGTGGGCCCAATGTTTGCAGGCCGCAATATGATCACCGGCCAACAATGGCCGTGTGCATGAGGCCTTGCCTTGCACATGGGAGAGAGAGGTAACAATAGTCATATTTTTTAAAGAAGTCCCTTTACTTTACAGATAGGATTTTAACAAAAAGGCACCCTATACCACTTTTCTGGTGTAAAAACCAAACATGTTTTCATTTACACCAGTTTCCTGCCGTAAATGAAGACCGAAATCTACGGCTGCTCCGAGCTGCCATAGATATCTGTTTAGGCGAACAGACTGCTGGAGGATGCGCCTAATATATGAGGGGACCTGCTCCTTGTCATAAATGACGAGGTGCATTCTCCAGCATCACAGGGGACATCATAGACCAGAGTAAAACACCAGTGTATGATAATTCTCCGCCATTGTCTCTGCTTTCTGAGAATATTTGACTCAGTATTGGTCTATACACTGCGTGCAGAATTATTAGGCAAATGAGTATTTTGACCACATCATCCTCTTTATGCATGTTGTCTTACTCCAAGCTGTATAGGCTCGAAAGCCTACTACTAATTAAGCATATTAGGTGATGTGCATCTCTGTAATGAGAAGGGGTGTGGTCTAATGACATCAACAACCTATATTAGGTGTGCATAATTATTAGGCAACTTCCTTTCCTTTGGCAAAATGGGTCAAAAGAAGGACTTGACAGGCTCAGAAAAGTCAAAAATAGTGAGATATCTTGCAGAGGGATGCAGCACTCTTAAAATTGCAAAGCTTCTGAAGCGTGATCATCGAACAATCAAGCGTTTCATTCAAAATAGTCAACAGGGTCGCAAGAAGCGTGTGGAAAAACCAAGGCGCAAAATAACTGCCCATGAACTGAGAAAAGTCAAGCGTGCAGCTGCCAAGATGCCACTTGCCACCAGTTTGGCCATATTTCAGAGCTGCAACATTACTGGAGTGCCCAAAGGCACAAGGTGTGCAATACTCAGAGACATGGCCAAGGTAAGAAAGGCTGAAAGACGACCACCACAGAACAAGACACACAAGCTGAAACGTCAAGACTGGGCCAAGAAATATCTCAAGACTGATTTTTCTAAGGTTTTATGGACTGATGAAATGAGAGTGAGTCTTGATGGGCCAGATGGATGGGCCCGTGGCTGGATTGGTAAAGGTCAGAGAGCTCCAGTCCGACTCAGACGCCAGCAAGGTGGAGGTGGAGTACTGGTTTGGGCTGGTATCATCAAAGATGAGCTTGTGGGGCATTTTCGGGTTGAGGATGGAGTCAAGCTCAACTCCCAGTCCTACTGCCAGTTTCTGGAAGACACCTTCTTCAAGCAGTGGTACAGGAAGAAGTCTGCATCCTTCAAGAAAAACATGATTTTCATGCAGGACAATGCTCCATCACAAGCGTCCAAGTACTCCACAGCGTGGCTGGCAAGAAAGGGTATAAAAGAAGAAAATCTAATGACATGGCCTCCTTGTTCACCTGATCTGAACCCCATTGAGAACCTGTGGTCCATCATCAAATGGGAGATTTACAAGGAGGGAAAACAGTACACCTCTCTGAACAGTGTCTGGGAGGCTGTGGTTGCTGCTGCACGCAATGTTGATGGTGAACAGATCAAAACACTGACAGAATCCATGGATGGCAGGCTTTTGAGTGTCCTTGCAAAGAAAGGTGGCTATATTGGTCACTGATTTGTTTTTGTTTTGTTTTTGAATGTCAGAAATGTATATTTGTGAATGTTGAGATGTTATATTGGTTTCACTGGTAAAAATAAATAATTGAAATGGGTATATATTTGTTTTTTGTTAAGTTGCCTAATAATTATGCACAGTAATAGTCACCTGCACACACAGATATCCCCCTAAAATAGCTAAAACTAAAAACAAACTAAAAACTACTTCCAAAAATATTCAGCTTTGATATTAATGAGTTTTTTGGGTTCATTGAGAACATGGTTGTTGTTCAATAATAAAATTAATCCTCAAAAATACAACTTGCCTAATAATTCTGCACTCCCTGTACTGTAGAGAATGCATTGTTCTGACTGTTTTGCCATAAAGCCTTGTTTTCGCTCAGTGGCCTTCCTTCTGAAATGCCAGCAGTCCCAGTATTGTTCCTTTTTAAGTGGATCTTGCCATCCTGTCTGGTGACATTGCTGTGCTGCTGTATTAAATAATCAGATTGCATTTCCCCCCTTGTTCTACACCAGGGGTAGGCAACCTCCGGCACTCCAGCTGTTGTGAAACTACAACTCCCATCATGCATACTTGCTCTGCTCTTCTAAAAACTCACATAGAAATGAATGGAGCATGCTGGGAATTGTAGTTTCACAACAGCTGGAGTGCCGAAGGTTGCTGATCCCTGTTCTACACTGTGGTAAATGTAATCACTCAGTGACCGTGATACTATTTATATGCAGTGCTAACATAGAAAATGAATGCTGTGTTGACATTGAACCCCCATGAATGACATTGAAAGATACCTAGGAAAACAGTAAAGATAATTCTCAGTACAGGTTTTTAATAACCCTTTAATGACTTGGACAATTTGAGCCATATTTAGCAATATGTTAATTGTCAGACTATTCCAGTGCTTTTTCTTTTTGCCAAGATAGAGGGTTTGTTTTCGAACATTGAAGAAAAGATATTTGATATTTGTTAGAGTTAACAGGGATTTTAGTGTGGACAATGGAGGCTCGACCGTTGGGACATGTACACACAACTAGAGTGGAGGTCCTATTCCCCATTTTCCCCTAAGGAAGAGTTCATTGTTGGAGATGAGTTCCTTGGACCCACCAGAGGAACTGATTCTGAGGGCCCACCCTCCAGCTATATAAAACATAAATGTGTCCATATTTAATTTCATCACAATTTTTGTTGCTATTGTACATACTGAAAATTTCAATAATAAAGTCTACTAGGTAATTTGTGAATCAATTTATAATAAATAGACGCTAGTGGGTAGCAAGTCAGCTCCAAGTGGAGTTGTTCTCTGCTGGTCCCTAAAGGGTTGGTCCACAATTCACTTGTTTTTTTCCATCCCCTCTATGCTGGACCTGTGAAGGGAAGCCTATTTAAAGGGGTTCTCGGGGAATTAAGAAAATAAAATTACTGAAATTATGAACATATTCCCAAATACCTTTCATTACTTATAATGTCTCATTTTGTCTAGGGAGCAATCATCAGGTGAAATAAAATGGCCCCCTTACTATCAGTACACACAGAACCTGTCCTAATCACACAGGAGGACAAGTTACTTCACTGAGGTAAAGAGCTGCCTCATCCTCCTCTCCTTCTTGTCAGGGATTATGATCCTGAATACAGCTGATAAAATCTTCAGTTGAATCTCTGTAGGAATGGAGTTCATGAGAAGACATGAAGTACAGAGAGGGGGGTGTGGATAATGAGCAGCAGCACTTGTATACAGTTTTTATTGCCACAGTCTGTCCTGTCCATCCTCTCTGTACTTCATGTCTCCTCATGAACTCCATTCCTACAGAAATTCAGCTAAAGTTCTTATCATCTGTATTCAGGATCATAATCCATGACAAGTAGAGCAGAGAGGAGGATGAGGCAGCTCTTTGGCTCAGAGTTCTGAAGTAATTTGTTCTCTTCTGTGATTAGGACAGGTTTTGTGTGTACTAATAGGAAGGTGGCCATTTTATTTCTCCTAATGATTGCTCCCTAGACAAAATTAGCTATTATAACTAATGAAAGGTATTTGGGAATATATTTATAATAAAGTAATATTTAAGTATTTTCATTTTATTAATTCATTGAGAACCCCTTTAACTGCTCCCTGCCGCTCAGTACTGGCTCAGAGGTTCCCAGGTTGCCTTTACTGCAATTCGGTCCCTGCATGTAAACTTCCTACATGAATGGGGTCATATGCACTAATGGAGCCAATGACTGGCCTCAGCAGTGACTTATGCCCGAGCGGCACATGACCCAGCAGAGTTGTGCCAGTTGTGGACTCATCACTGCTGAGGCCAGTCATTGGCTGCAGCAGTGTACATGACCCCTTCTGTGGGGAACACAGTGCAGTACAGACAGTCGGAGCCAGAAACTTGAGAGGAATTTAAAGGGAATCTGTCACCAATTTTAAGGTGTCCTAACTAAGGGCAACATAAGTGACACATCCCCTTAGCAATATGCTGGGTCACTTTCTTTAATTGTCCCAGCCATTTTGCTAAAATTTTGTATAGAACAACTCCAATGCATAATGATGAGCCCCGAATATTCATGAGCTCCTGGCTTTTCCCACTACCTGCTACTCATTCAATTGGAACAACTGTCAATCAGAAGCAGGTGGGCGGGGAGAGCCATGAGCTCATGAATATGGGGACTTATTGGCATACGCTCGAGCTGTTAGGATTTAAAAGTGAGGGCAGCAGAAAACTGATGACAGATTCTCTTTAACAGTTGCTGCCAGTTTCCTCCAGGTAACCAACAGGTAATCACTGTTGGTAAAAGCAACTGTGAGCTTATTTCAGCTGACAACTCCTTTAAGGATTTATTTAGAACTGGTACGTTCATTTTTAGGTCTCAGATACGCGCTTCCTCTATTCATTTGGCATTTGACTAACATTTCAATAATCAGAGAGGAAAGTACAGTAAATGAAAAATCTCCAAGTTTGTTTTTTTGAGTGTGCCCTACACTTCTTCTTTGTACAGTCACAAGGTTTTGTTTTCTTGTTAGGGGCAGCTGTATTATGCTGTTTTGTCAGTTATTTTTTTATCTTCTATGCATGGGTATACAATGTATATAGTATCTTATAGTGAATTGTATTGTATTGAACTGTATAACAGACTTTTGTGAGAATAACAAAAGTAAAATTGACAATATATAGCCAGTATGTAGTAAATAAGGCTTTGGATGTGATGCTTTGATATAGTATTATTGTGTTTCACAGGCAGTATGGAAAAAAGTAAGTAGTTTCCTATATATTGATAGCTGACAGTATACTTCATTTCTCTGCTGGTATGCCTTTGCAGATTTAATTTTAATGATTTCCTGCACTGGTTAATTGCAGAATTTGTATCAAGAGGACAACCGCTTGTACCCTATAAGTGCACATGTACATCCTTAGAAGTGAGTCCTCTGCTTGGGGCCTCCTCTGTGAGCAGATGTGTCCGTGCAGTACTTGGATGGCCACAAATTTAAAAGACAGGCATGTAATGTTACATTTTACCTGCAGTGGCTGCTGCACGGAAAATATATGGTTGGAATCCAGATCAGTTTAAAAAGAAAACCCCTTCATTACTCTAAGGACTTGTGGAGTATCCCAGTACAGGGGGTATCTGCAAATGATTAGCGATGTTATGTTATTTAATGTTATGTACACTCAGCGTGGTCTGGTATGGTTGGCATAGACAGGATTAATCACCCCTCTTCTGCAGCAAGAAAGAGAGTAGAACTTAGACTCTGCATGGCCAAGCATAGTTAGCAAGGTAACCTGTTACTACAGTTAACCAGACTTTGCTTTCTTGTGAGGGATTACAGTTAAGACACCCATCACACTTAACCAGGTCCTGGCCCGACGTGTCTTTGAACACCTGTATCACGCAGTGGACACTACAGCCTTAATTGGCAGAATATAGGTACCAGCCAAAGAGTCTAGTGAGAGAGAATTTAGCAAGATTGCATAACAAAATTGCCATTCTTTGTCAATCTGCCAGCCTCCATACCTCGCTATCTGGGGAAAGAATTTGCACTGTGTCCAGATTATTTTTGGATGTACTAAGACCCCTATTTTGCACTCAGTAAAGAGAAACATTTATTCTTCTACCTTCAGCCTGGTTTTCTGACTCCCACTACACCATATGTTGGCCATTACACTACATGCTCTGCCTTGCACCCACATGGACAGTTAAGATCACGGGCATACCAACTACCATCAGACAGCAAACTCCAGCATTAGAGTGTGGGAAGAATCAGTATATTCTCCAGTAGTTCCACCTGCCCTAGGGACCAATGGTCTGAGGGAAACTCTGTGACACATCATATCATTGGGGCCACTACCACTCCTATCATCTGCTCCTTCTCTTCATGGGTTTCTGCACTTGTTCACATGTCAGTGAATCATGGATGTGTACTGTCATGTTTAGCATGCACAGATCCATTTTTGTTCATATGTTCATTCAGTCCACCATGTTTTTGTGAAAAAAATGGAGACATACAGTACAGACCAAAAGTTTGGACACACCTTCTCATTCAAAGAGTTTTCTTTATTTTCATGACTATGAAAATTGTAGATTCACACTGAAGGAATCAAAACTATGAATTAACACATGTAGAATTATATACATAACAAACAAGTGTGAAACAACTGAAAATATGTCATATTCTAGGTTCTTCAAAGTAGCCACCTTTTGCTTTGATTACTGCTTTGCACACTCTTGGCATTCTCTTGATGCGCTTCAAGAGGTAGTCCCCTGAAATGGTTTTCACTTCACAGGTGTGCCCTGTCAGGTTTAATAAGTGGGATTTCTTGCCTTATACATGGGGTTGGGACCATCAGTTGCGTTGAGGAGAAGTCAGGTGGATACACAGCTGATAGTTCTACTGAATAGACTGTTAGAATTTGTATTATGGCAAGAAAAAAGCAGCTAAGTAAAGAAAAATGAGTGGCCATCATTACTTTAAGAAATGAAGGTCAGTCAGTCAGCCGAAAAATTGGGAAAACTTTGAAAGTAAGGGCTATTTGACCATGAAGGAGACTGATGGGGTGCTGCGCCAGATGACCTGGCCTCCACAGTCACCGGACCTGAACCCAATCGAGATGGTTTGGGGTGAGCTGGACAACAGAGGGAAGGCAAAAGGGCCAACAAGTGCTAAGCATCTCTGGGAACTCCTTCAAGACTGTTGGAAGACCATTTCAGGGGACTACCTCTTGAATCTCATCAAGAGAATGCCAAGTGCAAAGCAGTAATCAAAGCAAAAGGTGGCTACTTTGAAGAACCTAGAATATGACATATTTTCAGTTGTTTCACACTTGTTTGTTATGTATATAATTCCACATGTGTTAATTCATAGTTTTGATGCCTTCATAGTCATGAAAATAAAGAAAACTCTTTGAATGAGAAGGTGTGTCCAAACTTTTGGTCTGTACTGTATGCTGCCCCAGACCAAAGACGTCCATTCAATTCTATAGGTCTGTGAAAACCATGGACAGAACCCATGTTTATGTGCCTATTAGGCCATACCAAGGCAGAGCCCTATAGGTTTCTTAACAAATTGAGAGGCAATATACACTACAATACAGTAGGATATTAAAATATTTTAATAGTGAGCACAGGTTTAAGTCCCCTAAGGAGGGGGGGGGGGGCTAAAAATAGGTTTAATGCTCCCTGCAATGTCACTGGATTTAAACCAATCCAGTAAACCTTCAGGACTCTTTTTTTTTTTTTTTTTGCAAGTTGTACATTAAACAAAACTTGCTGATCTTACTAATGTGACATAGTATGTAACATGAATTGGAACTTACATTGCACAATAAACCATTAGTAATGAATCTGCAAAGTATTTAACTCAAACTTGCCATACATGATGTGTGTTTCCTAATAGTGCATGTAAAAGAAAAACTAAGAAATATACAGCATCAGCATTTCAAGTAAATATCTGTGCAACTAACATATTGAGTAACACCCAATGCATCGACATAGAACTGTAAGTGCTCAATATGTGAGAAAAGGAATAAGATTCAAACAAAACAAAACAAAATTCTTTGAACATAAAATGTAAAAACAAACAAAAAACATGCATTTATGATATTTAGATTAAATCATACAGTACTATGATTTCAATACAAAACATGATTGGATTGCAAAATCCTAAGACACTTTGGGGGTCATTTATTAAGACCTGCGTTTTAGATGGCGGTCTTAATGAGGCTCTGTGCTGGTGGTGGATCCGGTGAGGTTATATAGAGGCGCTGGCCTCTACATTACTTTGGCGGATCCACTGCCGCTTCTAAATCTACTCCAGCTTCCTTGCTGGCGTAGATTTAGACCATTTTCTACGCCTAAAACAGGCATAGGAAAAAAGGAATGAGAAGGGCCTGCCGGCCTGTCCCCTTTCCCCACCCACTATTTTAGACCTGGCATGACCGGGAAAAGTCACCTATTGTGGTGCAAAGGTTCTTTGAGCCGCAATCTGACCAGAAATATGCCTAATATACACGTAATTTCTGTTAGTAAATAACATCCTTTATTTGTAACTGAAATCTGTCCCTCCATGAACCTAGGTGGTGGTATGCTGCTGCATATATAGCCAGTAACTTAAAGGGACACTTCCATGTAAAACATTTGTGTTTGTTTAACAACCTGTATGCAGTTATTCTATATCATTTTTTTTATTAAAGAAATGGATGGATGGTTCTCTGGATTTAATTTTGTGAAGTCACTCTATGTATTCTTCTTCCTGTCCTAGCTGTTTAACTTCCTCTTTTGTTTGTACTTTTAACATGGCAAATAGTCTTCCTTAACTTTCTCAATCAAGTCATCACTGCTGTCAGAAGGGGGTTAAATCTTAATTAGAGCATCCCACTTCATACTAATTAATGAAATGCTCTTCTGTGTGCATCTTTATCCAGGCCTCAAGTGAACAAAGCTGATAAACAGTTTTTCCAATTCTACATCTACTATCATCATGATGATTACTCTTAAAAAAAAACATATTATGCTCACAGCAGCAGTAAACTAATAATGGATTAGGAAGTTTGATCATTTATATTGACTGATACAGCAAGACAATTGAGGTCATTTATCAAACTGGTGTAAAGTAGAACTGGCTACTTTGCTTATAGCAACCTATCAGATTCCACCTTTCATTTTGTACAGCTCCTATGGGCCACTAAGCCAGCTCTAATTTACATTAGTTTGATAAACTACCTCAAATATCTTGTATTTAATTTTCATTGGCATAGTACTGCCAAAAAGGTAAAGAAAAATAGCTAAACATTCAAAAAAAAAAAAGTCTGGCTCACGATGGCTCGCACCATGTGGTCGTACTCTAAAGGTTCAGATACTTTTGCCACTCACAGACGTGATATTGGATCATTTTCCTCAATTAATAAATGATCAAGTCTAATATTTTCCACTCATTTGTTTGATTTGGTTATCTTTATTTACTTTTAGGGCTTTACCTTCTTTAGGCCAAATGTATGCACAAATCTATAAAATTCTGAAGGGTTCACAAACTTTCAAACACCACTGTATATATTGAGTAAAGGGCCTGAATACTCATGTAATTGCAAGATTTTAGTTTTTCAATTAATTAGCAAAGATTTTAAACATTGCACTTTGTGCAGAAAGATGGGAAAAACGGTTTGTTTGTTTTTTAACATTTTTTAGCACAAGGACGAAACATAACATAATGTGAAAAAATTTAAAGGGTCAGAAGAGTTTCCGAATGCATGGTTACCCATTTGGGTCATCTATGGGCTAGAGCAGTAGTGGAGAACCTATGGCACGGGTGCCAGAGAGGTCACTCAGAGCCCTCTCTGTTTGCACCGGCGGCCAGAATTTTTTTTAAGTCATACCAATATGTCTTAGACTTTTGAAGCCAATTATCAGCGCAGGGCGCTCTATGTATGGCACAGGCAGCACATTGAATCCAGGCAGGCCATTATAGCTAAATGATAAAATACATGGAAGATATAATATATTGTAACATAGTAACATACTTTATAAGGCTGAAAAAGACATTTGTCCATCCAGTTTGGCCTGTTATCCTGCAAGTTAATCCAGAGGAAGGCAAAAAAAAAAACTGTGAGGTACAAGCCAATTTTCCCTACTTTAGGGGAATAAAAATTCCTTCCCGACTCCAATCAGGCAATCAGAATAACTCCCTGGATCAACAACTCCTCTCTAGTAGCTAGAGTTTCATAGTCTCGCTGCTCTTACTGTAAAGAATCTTCTTCTATGTTTGTGTACAAACCTTCTTTCCTCCAGACGCAGAGGTTGTCCCCTTGTCACAGTCCTGGGGATAAATAGATGATGGGAGAGATCTCTGTATAAACATAGTTATTAGATATTGGACTGTAGTATTCAGGTTAAATTAAGGGGTTTTGAGTCCTGGGTACACCACGTACATGGACACTATTCATTTGAATGGCTGAATGTAATACAAATTTCCTTGTAGTGGCTGCTGCAGGTGAAATGAACAGCCAACAGCATATCCTGGGGGTCTCCAAAGCAGAACCCATTGGAGGCAGCGCTCATACTAAAGGGATTTTTGATGAGCCCACCACTTTAAAAAACAATATATATATAAATGAAAAAAAAGAACATTTGGTTTGCGGTGTCACAGAGTGATAAAATCACTATTGTAATGCATGGAGTATAAAATGCTGATGCATCTAGAAACTGCACAGATTACAGCAGCTACTTCTTCATTAAACAAAAGGGCATTGACATGTAATAGCAGTAACTAATGATATTGCAGCATACTCCACAAACTTCGGTGCTAGACATGACACTCTCCTACTGAATAGTTCATATTTTGCCTTTCAAAAAGGCACAGAATCTTACTCGGGAACAATTGTTATATTATTTATTGACCACCTCATGCATACCTCCTAACTTTTGAAAAGCAAAGGAGGGACAATATCAATGGAACACATCATCGCACATTGTTATATACTAAGCTACTCCTCACACACCAACCGATACATATCTATACATATCTACTCCAGCCCAGTACCCTTTCTGCCCCCACAAAGAGTAACTCCCCCATAATTGTCCCGATATACAGTACGAGGCTCCATAAGTGCCTCCCACACAGTATGAGTCCCCCATAATTGTCCCGATACACAGTGACGCCATCTTGGTTTTAATACTCATCCGCATTCCCACTATGAGTGGTGCAGAGCAGGTCTGGTATCTGTTCTGTGCTGTATGGTTTAGCGCAGCAGGCGCAATGATAGCACTAAATCAAACCTAGCAGTGTAATAGTGGAGTAGGGGCGATGGCTTCACCATTGCGTTCAACTGTATGTGCACCCTGAGACCACACATACAACTGAAGGCAGGACATGCGGCAGCTGTACTGAGACATGTGACAGAGGCCAAAATTCAGAACTGTCCCGCTGGATCAGGGATGGTTGGGAGGCATGCCTCATGTGCTAATAATTGTATTAACATTTTTTCCATGTCAACATTTATCCTACACTGTACATCAATGTAACCAATCATGTGAATAGCATTTATTATCTTGTGACAATTGTCTATTGTGGGGATACATCAGACAGCAAGTGACCAGTCAGTTCTTGAAGTTGATGTGTTAGGAGCAGGAAAAATTAGCAAGTGTTAGGCTTCGACAAGGGCCAAACTGTGATGGCCAGATGACTGGGTAAGAGCATCTCCAAAATGGCAGGTCTTGTGAGGTGTTCCTGGTTTGCACTGGTTAGTACCTTCTAAAAAGTGGTCCAAGGAAGGTGAACCGGTGATAGGGTTCTTAGGTTATATATGTATTTTGGTATCAAAAGTTATAGCTTATCATTTCCACTGGCCCTAATAGCTTCCATATATTGTCTATAATATATACCTAAAGAACCAATTACAACTAAAACATAATTTTTGTGCAAAGAAAAGAATCTTAAACTGGACCTGTAACCCTCCTGACATGTCTGTTTACGAAACTGCTTGCATTCCCCATGTATTAAGAATTCTAGAGCATCTATGCTTCTGACTCTGTTGTGCCATTCCTTTATTATTCATCCTAGATATTCTGAATGAATTAATAGCAGTTTGCAGTGAAGATCCAGATGGGTATTACCTATACAGTCTGTCACTATCCAATCAATGCTTCTAGTGTCAGCCTGTGCAGACACTCACAGGGCCATATTTATAGCTGGTGCTGTCCTAGGCACCAAGTCTGAAAACTCCCTATGAGGGCCAGGATGAGGGGAGTGGTAGAAAGAGTAGCAGCTCAAAGTGACAGACCATGGGGCCGACACAAGTAGGTGGAGCTTACACACATACATGGGGTAGAGAGGGTCAGTATTTTGTGTACTTAGGTATTTGGTCCTGAGGACGGCAATACAGTTGAATTCAAGAGGGAGACTTTCAGCCGCACAGTAGAGTGCTGCCCCCCAACTTCATGGTGCCCTAGGCATGTGCCTAGGGTTGCCTAATGGCAAATACGGCCCTGGACACTCCCACCCAACTGAAAACTCCCATCTGGAGTCCCTTTCATTGCAAACTGCTAGCAATTCGTTCATAAGTTCTAAAAGGAATATATGCTCTAGAATGGAAAATGCAAGTACTTACTAAAACAGACAGTGTGTTTCACTAGAATATTTACTATCTGGATCACAAGAGATCCCAGCTAAAAATTCTCATCTGTTTTTACAGAACTTATCCGATCTTGAATTCTCCAACACAACTGCTCTGGTCGTTTCTGTTCGAGCTACCAATGCTACTTGCACAGTGTTTGTCTCCTGCCACACTGTGGGAGGTACTGGACCATACAGCCAAGCGGTCCAAATTGTTATTCCGAGTGATGGTAAGAGCTTCTTTATGTCTTTTCTACAGGGGCGGACTGGTCATAGACTCCACAGGGAAATTTCCCAGTGGGCCGATGACCAGGTGGCCGTCCAAGCCCTCATCACGGCCACGAGCCGGGTACATAATGACCTAAATCTCTCAGCATTAATAAATGCTGTGGGCATCAGGTACTTATGACCAAAGCCTAAGTTGCCATCTTGAACTCAACTGTATCATCATCCACAGGACAGTGATACAGTTGAATATTGCAGAGGACGGCAGTATTTTGTGCTGCACTATGGCTGTCTCAGTCTACTTTTGTTGTCCCTGCCTACTTGTGTTGGGCCTATGTACTTATGTTGGCCCTGTCTATTTGTGTTGACCAGTCTTCTGTCAATTTGGGCCCGCCTATAACAAAAAAGATAATCAAGTGTAGGATGACATATCAGTTTTTAAATGCCTTGTTGTCCCTGTAGGCAGGCTCGGACTGGCCCACCAGGGAGGCGGGGGATTCCTCGGTGGGCCCCCAGTCTCCTGCGCCCGGAGATAAGACGGAGGAGTAATTATTTCTCTTGTTTCTCAGGAGAGATAATTATTGTAGCCTACTGGTGTAAATTGTACAGGAGGCCCCGTAGTATCTTCTAAACTTCCCAGCTGCTGGCAGTGAGGAGGAGAAAACATGACTGTCCATCCTCCTGCCCTCCCTGCTTTCATAAAACTGGCTGCTGGAGAGAAGGACTCCTCTGCGGTGCTGGGCTGATTTTTTAGGTGTGTGACAGTAGTGAGCTGTAGGAGACTGTAAGGGGAAAATAGGGGATTTGTTTATAGCAGACACAGATCTATGAATCTGTGCTGCTCAATGCAGAGATCAGAGTGGCATTGGGGGGACTTTGCCCTAGGTCACCCCAATGCCTCTGCTTTAGGTGCACCCTCATGTGCCCCAGATGCCCCCCAATGCCCCCACTCTAAATGCACCCCTAATATTGCATCTTTTCCAGTTGCCCCCTAATACCTCTGCTCCAGGATCACCACTATTACCCTGCCTCAGGCGACCCTAATGCCCCTGCTTTAGGTGCACCCCCATTAGTGCCACAGCTCCAGATGTCCCCACTCTAAATCCACCGCTAATATCGCCTCTTCTCCAGTTACCCCTGCTCCAGGATCCAGACTACTACCCTGCCTCAGGTGACACTAATGCCTCTGTTTCAGTTATGATGCTCCGTTTGTGCCCTTTGCTCACGCACGTTGCTCCTCTAGCACCTTCTCTTGGGCTTTGTTAAAGGTTATGACCTGCAAATGGGGTTGGACTTATGACTGAAAAATTCTGCACAGTGCGTCACATTCTCCAGTATTGACACGAAGGGTTTACATGGCGGTAGTGGTGATATTCCGTATTTACAGGCATCACTGCTGCCATGTGAAGAGATACTGGTGGTGGTGGATTTAAAGGGGTTGTCTAAGTTTTCAAGTTATCTTCTCCACATATGATTAGTGGGGTCCGATTCTGCGACTCCCACTGATCCCAAGAATGGGTCCTGTTCCCCCTTTTTGACAGTGTGGCAGGCCACACATACGCCCTGCTGCTCCATTTATTCTCTTTGGGACTACTGGAAATAGCCAGCGCTGTACTCTGCCATCTCCAGTGACCCCATAGAGAATGGATAGAGAGGCAGGGCATATGCTCGACCTGCCACTCAATCAAGAAGGGGGATCAGTGAGGACTCCAGCGTTCAGACCCCCACGGATCACTCAGTTATCCCCGATCCTGTGGATAGAGGATAACTAGAAAAGTGAACACAGGCCCTTTAACAGGCAAGCATTTCTATTTTAGTTTGACACATATTTTGGGCCAGATTTTAAATTTTATTTTTTTTTTACACCCAAAGAAAACCTTTAAAGATAGGGAATTCGAAAAGGTCCAACAGCTATGACACGACAGGTGATAAGTGTCTGATTGATGGGGGTCTGACTGCTGGGACCCCCATGATCAAGGGAACGTGGTCTTAAGACTCTTGTGTACATAGATTGGCGGTAATGGCCAACACCTTTACCTATAGTGTGCAAACACGGCCACCGCTGATGGATTACATGGTGGTAATAACCACGGATATGTGCTGTGTATAATGTGATGGAAAGGAGGCAATATGGACAATCACAATATATTGTAGTAAGGGTACTTTCACACTAGCGGCAGGCCGAATCCGACAGGCTGTTCACCCTGTTGGATCCGTCCTGCCGCTATTTCGCCGTCCCGCTGGACCGCCTCTCCGTCCCCATTGACTATAATGGGGACGGGGCGGAGCTCTCGCGCAGCACGGCAGTTCGCGGTGAGAGGCCGCTGGACTAAAAAGTCGGACATGCAGTACTTTTAGTCCGCGGCCTTTCACCGTGCACTGCCGTGCTGCGCCGGAGCTCCGCCCCGTCCCCATTATAGTCAATGGGGACGGAGCGGCGGTCCGGCGAAATAGCGGCAGGGCGGATCCGACAGGGTGAACAGCCTGTCGGATCCGTCCTGCCACTAGTGTGAAAGTAGCCTAAGTGCCTTGTATTAACTTTCTCTACATGATAAATGACAATTGCTGAAGTGAGACAACCCCTTTAAGTGTGCTACACTTAATAGGGTTAGGTATAAATGTCTTAGTGTGTGCATTGCTTGTTTCCTATGTGTGATTGGTGTGTGCTATATATGATCTATGTATCAGTGGTGTATGTGCAGCATGTGACATATGCATCAGTGGCATGTGACCCATGTATAAGTGTCTTTTGTCCAGTGGTGTACCGCCAATAAAGGCAGACCACGCCGTTGCTATGGGGCCTGCAGCACAGGGGGGCCCGGAGTGCACAGAAGGCCCCGTACCCTCAGTCTACTCAGTACATATACAGTTTCTGAGAATTATGCAGGCATGCAGCACTTGTCGGCCCCCCCCTGCTCCCTGTCTTACCTAATTATCCGGGCTGCGGGCGTGCTGTATTTCAGGCAGGCAGCGGGAGCAGCAGCCGCTCAAGTACCTGTTTGTGTGCACCCACGTAGCATCTGTGATCTGCCTCTGACTCTCTGCGCTCACGTCTGCCGACTGCCGCCCTCAAGTCTTCAGCCCGTGGCAGTGGTTGGAAATTATTCTTGAGCCACCAAGCAGTGGGGTTTTGGGGGCTCATAGAGGACTCGGGGAGGGGGGGGGGGGGGCTCATAGAGGCTCGTAGATGACAGTGTGCTTTACTCCTACTCCTCACCCCGCCCCGGGCATTTTGGGGGGCATTTTAGGGGTTGGTTGGATAACCCCTTTAACTCCTTGCTGCTGATGCTGAGTGTGCACATAGCCACCAATCAGATTCCCCCAAACCCCCAGCACATCAGTCACCTTTAGGGGGGGGGGGGGATATGATTGGTGGCTATGTGCACACTCAGCATCAGCAGCAAGGAGTTAAAGGGGTTATCCAACCAACCCCCAAAATGCTCGGGTCGGGCAACTTACTTACCTCATCCCCCGGCATACATATTTTTAGTTACTGCAACAAAGTTGGTTAATTAAAAAAAATAAAAAGATTTATCCCTAACGGTTTCAGTAGGTCATGTATTCATTTCTTTAATGGCAAATGGGGGTGTGGCATAGGAGGAGCCAGGACCGGAGGTGGGATGGGTCAGGGGTGGGTATTGGGCGGGGTTAGGGGGCCCAACTCAGATTCTTTCTATGGGGCCCAGTGATTTCTATGTATGCCCATGCTTGTGTCCCACATCTGTCCAATGAGTGATTGGTGTGCGCTGCATGTGTCTTCTTTCTGACTGACTTAAGTGCAGGATATCCATATATGTGTAAATTCTGCCATGTATGTTTGTGCATTTTGCTGTGAATGTCTGCCATCATTCTTCTTCTTTAATATTTCTGTTATCACTGTAAGTGCTCATGAACACGACGGTTGGATCCCGGGTGTGTGCATTCCACATTATGCGAAACAGAACAGCCGGCCTCTAATAGAACAGCCCTATCCTTGTCTGTAATGTGGACAATGATAGGCCATGCGGACATACAGACACAGAATGCACACAGAGTCTTTTTTTTTTTTTTTCGGGAACGGTACGGACATGGAAAAAAAAAAGTTTGTGTGCAGGAGCCCTAAGGTGGGCCCCCAGAATCAGTTACACTGGTGGGCCCTAAGTACCCCAGTCCGACATTGCCTCTAGGAATGCTACATGGTACTCTAAAATAAAAAGCCAGGCCTCCAAGCCGGAACTACAAAATGAGGGGCAAATTGTTTAAAGAAGAAATGCCCAAAGTAGGGAAAAAGCCCTTAAAAAGGTTTTTCAGGGAGGGATTTTGGATTTTTGCTAAGAAAAAAGGAACAGAAATGGTTAAAGTAAAAGAAATAAGCATTATTTACCTTATTGATCTGATCCTCCACCACTGCCGTTCTGTAGCTGTTTCGGTCCCTGCTGCTCTTTATTGCCTTGTCCCGGTTTGACACACAGGAAATGGCTAAAAATCCTTGCTCAGAAAATCACTGGCTGCAGCGGTCACCCGCCTTAGCCAGTCATTGGCTGCACAGGCATTGGTGCGTCAATCCACGAACAGGAAGTGGAGAGCAGCAGGGAGTGGAGCAGCTTGGAACGGCAGGGATGAATGAGGTTAATAATGCTTTTTATTAAAATATTTTCCTCCCACCAGGAAATCTAGTTCATACCACCTTGGGCAGCTTGAAATATTGACAGGCAACTTGGTTACACACACAGTTGTTTGCCAGGGAACCTGTCAGTATTTCATGCCCCCCTTCATTCGAGCACCATGAATCTTTTGACAAGTTCCATTCCAAGCAAAAAATGCACAACCTTTTCTGGTCAAAGAGCCACTCCATCGTATTGAAACACTCCCTAGGGCCACAATAAAACTTGATGGAGTATTACAGTCTGAGATATGTCTGGAATATCAAAAGAACATGGCATAAATGTCTGATAGGTGCCAGTTCCACATCCAGGACTCCAAACTATTTGCAGAATGGGAATAGGGATCTCCTCCTTCCATGTTTGCATTCCAGAAAGAAAGTGACCGTGCAGGTGGCTCTCTCCATTGTAGTTTGCTGAAACAGATGAGTATCTCACTATTCCCAAAAAACTACAGTGAAGACACATGCATATGTAAAAAAATATATATTACAGTATAATATAAAAATTAAAATCACCTCTAATAATAAAAATAAAAAAACAAACCAAAAAATAGATGATTTTCACCGCCACGTCCCAAAATGCTCATACTATTAAAATGCAAATGTATTTGTCCCATATGGTGAATGGCATAACAGAAAAAAAAATCTACATTTTGTGGGGTCAGAATATGGTGATGCAAAGAAAAAATAAATTTTTCCAAAGTTTTTATTTTTGTCTCTATTAAAATACAAGAAAAACAATACAATTGTGGTGTAATCGTACTGACCCGGAGAAAGAAGCTGACATGTCAGTTTCACTGTAGAGAGAACAACGTAAAAACAAAACCCAAGGGAAGAGATTAAAGGGTTTCTGTCA
Source organism: Bufo bufo (assembly GCF_905171765.1). NCBI lineage: Eukaryota > Metazoa > Chordata > Amphibia > Anura > Bufonidae > Bufo > Bufo bufo. The sequence continues at coordinate 461,791,847 of NC_053392.1, read as the reverse complement.
CCAGATTTAACCCTACTAAGCTAGCTGACATTAGCGATGTGCTAATGTCAGCTAAACCTAACTAGCCTATTACTACTTTTATAATATGCTAATTGGCCTCTAGGAGAAGGGGGGGTTGTTACTGCTCCTAGAGGCTCCGTTCTCCCACCTTTGTCGCCTCCCTCCAAGTCCTGATTGACAGGGCCAGGCAGCGCTCGCATCTGTCTGCCAGCCATGTGCTCTGGTGAAATCTCACGCCGTTCAGCATTCGGCGCAGGCGCGGTGAGGGAAAGACACTCGCAGGCTGCCAGCTTCCTCACCGCGCCTGCGCCGAATGCTGAACGGCGTGAGATTTCACCAGAGCACATGGCTGGCAGACAGATGCGAGCGCTGCCTGGCCCTGTCAATCAGGACTTAGAGGGAGGCGACAAAGGTGGGAGAACGGAGACTCTAGGAGCAGTAACAATGCTTCCCCCCCCCCCCCCCCCGCTCCTATGCTAATTAGCATATTATACAAGTTAGATTCCTGGCGTAACGGGGGCATAGATAAAAGTAGGCATAGGCTAGTTAGGTTTAGCTGGCATTAGCACATCGCTTAATAGGGTTAAATCTGGTGACAGAATATCTTTAAAGAGTAGCGTTGGCATGCAGAACAGACATGCAGTAGTTCACAATAATAAATGACCTATAGTTTTGGTGTGGAGAGTTGGAAAATCACAATGCAACCCTCCATTTACAAGCTGTATACATATTGATTGACATATGTATTTCTTTTTGAGGTTCAGTAGCATCTGCAACATCATCAACTCCAGGATCCGGACCAGTCAGCCCCTACATCATATTGCTTGGCTTCATATGTGGCTTAATGATCCTTCTCCTTCTCATTTATGGCACAGTGAAATTCATAAGTAGGAAAAAGGAGATCGAATTTGGGTGAGTCTTGAATGGGATTAATGCTGCATGCTTGTTACATCGGATTAAGTCATAAACTAGATGAATTCCAGTGTTTTATTGTTTATCATGGATAACCCCATATTCCCATTTGTTCAAAATAGTCTCTACTGTATAGTGCAAAAAAATCTTTTTAAAGCAGAAGTTTTATTTTGCATCTGCTTAATAAGGCTATGACTTTGGCAGTTTTACACGTCGCGTGAAGCACTGCCTGCATCGCAACTAATGAAAGTGACTAGGGTCACGTTACTGCGACCATGGCATGACCGTCCCAAGAAATCCAGAGGGTTTGGATTTCTTACAGGTTGCAATGTCACTCCATTCATCGTCATTCGTTGTGATGCAGGCAATGCTACACTGCGACGTGTCACAACCAAAGTCTCTACGAAGCCCTAGACTAAAAGACATTTGGAAATTGCATGAACAGTAATTAACATTGGTACCAAATATAACATTGGTAACAATATAACATTGGTACCAAAAATGTTCCCTCATCTATCACCAGTTAACAAAATGTAGTCTGTCTGTGGCCCCAGTTACTGGCATTCAAAGCCATGTGTATCTGCCAACCCCTCTTCTGAGTGACAGCCCTAGCAGTCTCCTGGTTGGATGTTACAGCTGTCATTTAGAGCAGAGGGGAGGAGCTGTGCACTCCACAGTGAATCTCCGCCTCTAGTGCACTTGCAAGGGCAGAACCTTGTAGAATAAAAGTTCATATTCATACTACTCCTGGTAAAAGCTGCAGAAAAGGTAGGTTTGTCCGTCTCTCGTCAGCCCCTACCAAGCACTGTCAGCAATTTTGCCTGGTGAAAACTGATGACAGATTCCTTTTAATTAGATATATAACTTTTCATTGCATAATGAATATTCACCGGATTTGCAATAAATGTCCAATAGGTGCAGGTCCCACCTCTGGGACCCACTCCTATCTCAAGAATGGGACCCTGTTGTGCACCGCCAGGAATGGAGAAGAGGCCCAGCTATTTTCGAAAGTCCTATTGAAGTGAATGGAGATCGCAAACTCTCCATTGCTAGCGGAGAGCAGCGGGGTCCTACAGCTGACACCTTCAATTCCTTTCCAATGCCTTATGTTTCTGGATATCATGATGAGTTAAGAAATTTGAGTTAAGAGTTTGAATGTTAACTCTGCTACATCTGTATTATTGAGATAGTAGTGCCATTTATGTTGTGTCCAAATGGCACAATAGCCTTATGTATCTCACTTAAAGTATTGCTTACATAAAGCCACAGTATCACCTAAAACAAAACAAAAAATCTCCTACTCTAGAATTCAGACTTTCTACATCCCTACAGATAAAGCAGAATAATGGGCAAGTAATATCCCATAAGCAGGTATTTCTTCAAAATGAAGTGAGGTTCTGATTTTTTTTTTTTAGCTCCATTTGGATGTGATTCCTATTTTAATGATTGGAATTGGATTGGAATGTAAACTCCCATCTGCAAAAAAGCTAAATTTCGCAGTATGATGTTGCAGACAATAGATTCTATTTTATTTCTGTTAAAAGCAATACCCGGAGTTCAAACACATGGAAATGAAGCATGTAGAAAGAATGTCATTCTGATTCCGTCATCCCCTGGAAGTATAGTATAGGTATCAGCAGGTTATGGACCTGCGCATGATGGAGTTAAATGTCACATCCTGCTTGCTGGGTCTCTCCCTGCCTGGTGGAAGTCCTGTCGAGTGATTTTGTAAATAGTTATTTTGTGTAAATGTATTTTTCCCATCAGACTGATGTTTAAAGATTTTAGCTGCACTGCAGTTATGACTCAGTGCTCGTTGTTATTGAAGTGGTGGTTCACAGTGATATAGAAAAAACATTCACCATATACGTAGATATCGGCTGCTTTCACACGAGCGGACTCTGAGAGTGAGTATAAGGCCTCATGCACGCGACCGTTGTTTCATTCCGTGTCCGTTGTTGCGTTTTTCGTGATTTTCTGTGGACCCATTGACTTTCAATGGGTTCGTTGAAAACTCGGCTAATGCACCGTTTGTCGTCCGCGTCCGTGATCCGTCGTTCCAGTCCATCCAAAAAATATAACCTGTCCTATTTTTTTAGCGGAAAACGGTTCGCGGACCCATTCATGTCAATGGGACCGCAAAAAAACACGGAGGCACACAAGATTGTCATCCGCGTCCGTTTTTTTCCTATCATTTGCATGGCAAACCTGTCTTAGATTTTTTTTTACTTTCCTTCATGTCTGGTGATCCTCCAAAAATAAAGGAAGACACACGGAAACAAAAACGGAAACGGATCACGGAACCCCATTTTGTGGAACGGAACACAACAACGGTCGTGTGCATGAGGACTAAGACAGCTCCTGTCCTGAACTCCAAGTACTGACGGGGTCGCATAGCATTATATTGATTTATGATGCTATGTAACCCTTAGAGGTCTGAAATGTATTGTATAACACTGACAGCCTTATATCAATGTTATACAATACATTCCAGACCTTTAAGGGTTACATAGCATCATAAATCAATATAATGCTATGCAATGCTGGTAGTGCTAGGAGTTCAGGATGGGAGCTGCCGCATACTCATGCTCAGAGTCTGGAGTGTACAACTCGCTTGTCTAAAAGAGGCCATTTTTATCCATCCATCCATCTACAGTGTCGTGAAAAAATATTTATACCCTTTGAACTTTTCCACATTTTTTTCTGGTTACTCCCACAGTCTTAAAGGGAACCTGTCACCAGGATTTTGTGTATAGAGCTGAGGACATGGGTTGCTAGATGGCCGCTAGCACATCCGCAATACCCAGTCCCCATAGCTCTGTGTGCTTTTATTGTGTAAAAAAACCTATTTGATCCATATGCAAATTAACCTGAGATGGGGACTGGGTATTGCGGATGTGCTAGCGGCCATCTAGCAACCCATGTCCTCAGCTCTATACACAAAATCCCGGTGACAGGTTCCCTTTAAATGTGTTTTATTAGGATTGTTGATGTTATAGACCAACACAAAGTAGAAAGCATGTGTGACCTGAAAAGAAAATGATACATAGTTTTCAAAATTCTTAATAAATAAAAATCTGGAAAGTGTGGTGTGTATTTGTATTCAGCCCCCCTGAGTCAATACTTTGTAGGACCACCTTTCACTGGAATTGCAGCTGAAAGTCTTTTGGGGGTATGTCTCTACCAGCTTTGCACATCTAGTATCACGGTCGGCGTGGCTATCACATACGTGACACAGAGGGAGGGAACGAGGAAGGCCATGCCCAAGTGAGAGGGAAGATGGTGACCCCTGACTCACCTGGCGGCTGGCACCTGGCTGCCCTGACGTCCCTAGACGGGTTCCTCACCCGTACGCCGATCACGTGCCTAAAGCCCTGGCTTTCCCTGAGCTGAGCCCTAGGTAGTGAACAGGGCGATGGGAACACTAGTCCGCACCACTAACTCTAAGGGAAAACACCAAGGGGAGGACAGACAACACAGACTCAACATATATTCCCAGGTGGGCGACAACAGGAGACAACAATAAGCCCAACAGGGATCCGGAGGGTAGCACTCAGGAACGACAAGCAGGATTCACCACTCCAGTGGGTCAGTATAGATGTCCAGGCAGGAAGCTCTATAACTGGCAACTAGAGAAGTGTGAGGGGAGAATATAAGGAGGTAGGGAGTGGCAGACAAGAAACAGCTGAGGAGGAGAAGCTACGGATCCCTGAGAGAGACAAAAAGGATAGCAAGGCAAACACAGAAAACAATCACTAAAAAACAACGTGATCTTTAGATATAGAGCGCGCAGCCACCCGCTGCGACTTCCTGACCCCGGGTATAACGGAGTCAGACGTGGCTCTTGATACCCTCGTGACAGTACCCCCCCTTTCACGAGGGGCCTCCGGACACTCAGGACCAGGTCTCTCCGGATGAGAGGCATGGAAAGTCTGAATTAACCTGTTGGCGTTTACCTCTGACGCTGGAACCCACATTCTTTCCTCGGGACCGTAACCCCTCCAATGCACCAGATACTGAAGAGAGCGGCGGACCCGACGAGAATCAACAATTCTGGCTATTTGAAACTCCAGATTACCAGCCACAATGACAGGAGGAGGTGGCAGCGGCGATGGTTCTAGAGGTGGAACATACTTCTTGAGTAACGATTTATGGAAGACGTTATGGATCTTAAAAGTCTGAGGTAGCTCCAGGCGAAAAGCCACAGGGTTAATGACGGCTACTATTTTATAGGGACCAATGAACCTAGGACCCAGTTTCCAAGAAGGAACCTTCAACTTAATATTCCTAGTAGACAACCACACATAGTCATTAACTCCTAGGTCCGGACCTGGCGACCGTTTCTTATCGGCCATGCATTTATATTTACCACTCATCTTTTTCAAGTTAACTTGCACCTTCTGCCATACCGATGAAAGAGATGAAGAAAACCTTTCCTCTTCGGGAACCCCAGAAGACCCCCCCTCTTTGAAAGTACAAAATTGGGGATGAAAACCGTATGCACCAAGGAATGGTGACTTGCCAGTGGACTCCTGATAATGATTATTTATGGCAAACTCAGCTAACGGTAAATATGATGACCACAACTCTTGGTTTTCAGACACAAAACACCTTAAATATGTTTCTAGGTTTTGGTTGGTACGCTCAGTCTGTCCATTCGACTGAGGATGGAAAGCTGAGGAAAAGGACAAGTGAACCCCCAAACGGGAACAAAAAGCTTTCCAAAACTTAGAAATAAACTGGGTTCCCCGATCCGAAACCACATCGGAAGGGACCCCGTGAAGCTTCACGATTTCACTGATAAACACCTGAGCGAGAGTTTTAGCATTAGGAAGTGCGGGTAGCGCAATAAAGTGTACCATTTTGCTAAACCTGTCTACTACTACCAAGATAACTGTTTTACCCGCCGACAACGGTAAGTCAGTGATGAAATCCATTGACAGATGTGTCCATGGCCTATTGGGGATGAAAAGTGGCAATAAAGACCCTGCTGGACGTGTATGAGAGACTTTCGCGCGTGCACAAGTAGAACAAGTAGACACGAAATCCATTACATCCTGACGCAACCTTGGCCACCAAAAACGACGAGATAAAAGCTCCAAGGTTGCTTTACTACCCGGGTGTCCAGCAAGTGCCGAATTATGATGTTCTTTTAATCATTCAAGACGCAGGTTTAACGGTACAAACAATTTCTCTGAGGGGCAAGAGGCCGGGGCGTCCCCCTGAGCCTCTAACACCTTTCCCTCAAGAACAGAGTGTACAGCAGAGACAACCACTCCTCTTTGTAAAATAGGTACCGGATCACAAACATTACCCCCTCCAGGGAAACTACGAGATAATGCGTCTGCCTTGGTATTTTTTGCCCCAGGACGATAGGTGATTACAAAGTTAAATCTGGTAAAGAATAGCGACCACCTAGCTTGTCTAGGGGTGAGACGCTTAGCCGATTCTAGGTACAGAAGGTTCTTGTGATCCGTAATCACCGTGACGGGGTGGATTGCTCCCTCTAAGAAGTGACGCCACTCTTCAAGCGCCAGTTTAATCGCCAAAAGTTCCCTATTTCCAATATCATAATTCTTCTCCGCAGAAGATAATTTTTTGGAAAAGAAAGCGCAAGGACGCCATTTGCCAGGAGACGGACCCTGAGACAATACAGCTCCCACTCCCACCTCTGACGCATCTACCTCGACAATAAAAGGCTGGGAGACATCAGGTTGAATTAGAACAGGTGCCGAGGTAAACCTCTCCTTTAGAGAGGAAAATGCATCTTTAGCGGCGACAGACCATTTGGAAAAATCCGTCCCCTTCCTAGTCATGTCGGTAAGGGGTTTAACGATCACTGAATAATTTTTAATGAACTTTCTATAGAAATTAGCGAAACCCAAAAACCGTTGTAGGGCTTTAAGGTTCTCAGGAAGATCCCAATCTAAAATTGCCTGGACCTTCCCAGGATCCATGCGGAAACCTGAAGCAGATAATAGATATCCCAGGAACTGTAATTCCTGAACAGCGAAGACACATTTTTCAATTTTCGCATATAATTTATTCGTCCGTAGGACCTGCAGTACTTGCCTGACATGCACCTCATGTGTTTTCAGATCAGCCGAATAAATTAAGATATCATCTAGGTATATGACTACAAACCTGCCGATGAGATGACTAAAAATATCATTAACGAAATGTTGGAAGACAGCAGGGGCATTGGTGAGACCGAAAGGCATAACTAGATTTTCATAATGCCCCTCAGGGGTGTTAAAAGCTGTCTTCCACTCATCCCCTTCCCTGATACGAATCAGATTGTAGGCCCCCCTAAGATCAAGTTTGGAGAACCACTTAGCACCCGCAATCTGATTAAAAAGGTCAGGAATGAGAGGAAGAGGGTATGGGTCACGGATGGTTATCTGGTTTAACTCACGGAAATCTAAGCAAGGACGCAGGCCCCCATCTTTCTTTTTAACAAAGAAAAACCCTGCAGCCACGGGTGAAGAAGAGGGTCTGATGTGTCCCTTAGCCAGACTCTCGGAGATATAATCTTTCATGGCTTGTCTCTCGGGACCCGAAAGATTATACAACCTGGACTTGGGTAATTTTGCCCCGGGAATCAGGTTAACCGGGCAATCATAAGGACGATGAGGTGGTAGTTTCTGACAACCCTTTTCAGAAAAAACGTCCTCAAAGTCCGAAATAAATGTAGGTAGGGAAGCTATGGAGGCGATTAAGCAATTGTTATTTAAGCAATTCTCTCTGCAATGCTCACTCCACTCCAATATCTCCCTGGCCTGCCAATCCACCACTGGATTGTGCGCTATCAACCAGGGAAGACCCAATACCACCGGAGAGGGAAGGCCCTCCAGAACGTAACATGAAAGACACTCATTATGGTGGTCCCCTACCCGAAGGTGTAAATTACGAACAATGTGGGTGAGGTTTCTCTGAGACAGAGGAGCAGAATCTATAGCGAATACGGGAATAGGTCTCTGCAGCGTACAGAGAGACAAACCCATAGTGCGGGCAAAATGGGCATCAATCAAGTTTACCCCTGCTCCACTGTCTAGAAAAACAGAAATAGACTCCGTCTTAACACCAAAAACAATGACCGCTGGTAACACAAATTGAGATGTTCGTATGGAGGAAACGTATACCCCCCGGCTGACATCCTCCGCACAGCCCGGGGTATGTAGTTTTCCGACGGTCTTTTGTTTTTGAGAAAGGAGGGACAGACATTAATGAAATGACCCCTCCCCCCACAGAAAAAACAAGCCCCCCCCCTACGGCGAACCTCGGGAGGACTGACCTGACGAGAAGTTCTGCCTAGCTGCATAGGCTCATCTAAGTCAGTACAGGCTGACTGTTGCTTGGGAGAGGTAACCAATTGCTCCGGAATTTTCGATCTCTCCCTAAGACGTCTATCTATTCTGATAGAGAGGGACATAACAGCATCAAGGGAAAGGGGGGTCTCATACAGCGCCAGTGCATCCTTAACCCTTTCAGATAACCCAGAGCAGAACTGACTCCTGAGAGCCGGGTCGTTCCACTGAATATCCGTAGCCCACCTACGGAACTCTGAGCAATATTCCTCTGCTGACCGATCTCCCTGTAGGAGTCTCCGTAACTTCGACTCAGCCAGGGCGACTCGGTCAGGGTCATCATATATGAGACCCAAAGCCCCAAAAAATCCCTCCACTGACCGAAGAGCCTGAGAACCAGGGGGTAACGAGAACGCCCAGGATTGCGGATCCCCCTGAAGCAGGGAAATGACAATCCCTACCCGCTGTTCTTCATGACCTGAGGAGTAAGGGCGCAACTTAAAATATAATTTGCAGGCCTCACGGAACGTCGCAAATTTGTCCCTTCCCCCAGAAAATCTGTCGGAAAGAGCAACCTTGGGTTCAGTGACAACCTGGTTACCCATAGCAACCGCTGGGGGTGCGGTCTGCTGCATTTGCTGCTGTTGTTGGAGAACAGACGCCTTCAATCCTGCCACCTCCAAAGACAGGCTTTGAAGCTGTTCTGCCAAGGCATCAATAGGATCCATATTGGATTCTAAGTAGAGAGAGAAAAAAAAAAACAACAAATAAAAAATTATATAAATTTTTTTTTTTTTTCTCAAAAAGTAAGGGCCAGTTATAATATCACGGTCGGCGTGGCTATCACATACGTGACACAGAGGGAGGGAACGAGGAAGGCCCTGCCCAAGTGAGAGGGAAGATGGTGACCCCTGACTCACCTGGCGGCTGGCACCTGGCTGCCCTGACGTCCCTAGACGGGTTCCTCACCTGTACGCCGATCACGTGCCTAAAGCCCTGGCTTTCCCTGAGCTGAGCCCTAGGTAGTGAACAGGGCGATGGAAACACTAGTCCGCACCACTAACTCTAAGGGAAAACACAAAGGGGAGGACAGACAACACAGACTCAACATATATTCCCAGGTGGGCGACAACAGGAGACAACAATAAGCCCAACAGGGATCCGGAGGGTAGCACTCAGGAACGACAAGCAGGATTCACCACTCCAGTGGGTCAGTATAGATGTCCAGGCAGGAAGCTCTATAACTGGCAACTAGAGAAGTGTGAGGGGAGAATATAAGGAGGTAGGGAGTGGCAGACAAGAAACAGCTGAGGAGGAGAAGCTACGGATCCCTGAGAGAGACAAAAAGGATAGCAAGGCAAACACAGAAAACAATCACTAAAAAACAACGTGATCTTTAGATATAGAGCGCGCAGCCACCCGCTGCGACTTCCTGACCCCGGGTATAACGGAGTCAGACGTGGCTCTTGATACCCTCGTGACATCTAGAGGCTGAAATTTTTGCCAAATATTCTTTGCAAAATAGCTCAATCTCAGATTGGATGGAGAACGTCTGTGAACAGCAATTTTCAAGTCTTGCCACAGGTTCTCAATAATATTTAGGTCTTGACTTTGACTGGACCATTCTTACACATGAATATGCTTTGATCATCTATCATCCATTTTCAGATGATGGATTGAACAGTGCACCTTGAGGTGTTCAGAGCTTGGAATTTTTTTTATAACCTAAACCTGCTATACACTTCTCCACAAATTTATCCCTAACCTGTCTGGTGTGTTCCTTGATTTTCATGATGCTGTTTGATCACTAATGTTCTCTAACAAACCTCTGAGATATCACAGAACAGCTGTAGTTATACTGAGAATAACTTACACACTTTATTTAGGGGTTTCAGAGTACAGGTGCTGAATACAAATGCACGCCACACTTACCAGATTTTATTTTATTAAATATTTTGAAAAATATGGATAATTTACTTGCTACTTTGTGTTGGTCTATCACATAAAATCCTAATAAAATCCATTCAATACTGGGTATAAAGTGAAAAAATGTGGAAACGTTCAAGGGGTGTGAATACTTTTTTAAGGCACTGTATCTATCTATCTAGCTATCGTACGTACGTACGTACGTACGTACGTACGTACATACATATTCTGTAAGTTGCATTACAGCTAGCCAGATTAGAGTAGTTGATCCAGAATCCTACTGTCAGCATTTTCCACATGGTTGTAATCATACTTGCCAACTCTCTTGGAATGTCCGGAAGGCTCCCGGATGAGTTGGCAAATGTCCCAGGCACATTTCCCAGAAAGCAGCCCACTATAAATTGGAAACTGTAGGTGGCACTAGGATTCTGCATCATCAGATTCTGCCCTGGCGCATTGAAGGGGTGGGGTGCATCGAGAAGTGGGGTGATGTCTATGATGAAGGAGATCTGACCAAAGACAAGAGGCGGGTGAAAGCTCCCCCCCCCTCCCCCGAAAATCAGCAGTGTGCTTTACAGGCTGCATTCTCTGGCCTCCTACATGGAGACAATAGAAAAGTTGGCAAGTATGGGTATGAGGATGGTGGAGGAAACAAAATGCCCTCCAGCTTAAGACTGGTTCCATTTTTAAAACAGAAGGTATTTGCATGAATCCCCTAAACAAGGACATTCTCGAATTTTTTATTTTTTTTATGATATTTGTTGGAACCTGGCAAATAAGTGCATAAAATAAATAAATAAATTATGACTAACTGTGCATCCAAATCTGCTGGTGTATAGAACAAAAATGCATATGGTATATCTGCTTTGGGCCTCCTGCACACGACCGTTGTGTGGACCCGTGGCCGTTGTGCCGTTTTCCGTTTTTTTTCACGGACCCATTGACTTTCAATGGGTCCGTGTAAAAAACGGAAAATGCACCGTTTTGCAGCCGCATCCGAGATCCGTGTTTCCTGGCCGTGAAAAAAATATGACCTGTCCTATTTTTTTCACGGCCAATGGTTCACGGACCCATTCAAGTCAATGGGTCCGTGAAAGAACACGGATGCACACAAGATTGGCATCCGTGTCCGTGATCCGTGGCCGTAGGTTAGTTATACCGACGGATCCGAAGATCCGTCTGCATAAAAGCTTTTTCAAAGCTGAGTTTTCACTTCGTGAAAACTCAGAACCGACAGTATATTCTAACACAGAAGCGTTCCCATGGTGATGGGGACGCTTCTAGTTAGAATACACTACAAACTGTGTACAAGACTGCCCCCTGCTGCCTGGCAGCACCCGATCTCTTACAGGGGGCCGTGATCAGCACAATTAACCCCTTCAGGTGCGGCACCTGAAGGGGTTAATTGTGCTGATCACGGCCTGTAAGAGATCAGGGCTGCCAGGCAGCAGGGGGCAGACCCTCCCCCCCTCCCCAGTTTGAATATCATTGGTGGCCAGTGCGGCCCCCCCCCCCCCCCTCTATTGTAATAATAGGTTGGTGGCCAGTGCGGCCCCCCCCCTCCCTCTATTGTAATAATTCGTTGGTGGCACAGTGTGCACCCCCCCTCCCTCCCTCTAATGTAATAATTCGTTGGTGGCACAGTGTGCGCCCCCCCCCCCTCCCTCCCTCTATTGTAATAATTCGTTGGTGGCACAGTGTGCACCCCCCCCCCTCCCTCTATTGTAATAATTCGTTGGTGGCACAGTGTGCGCCCCTCCCTCCCTCTATTGTAATAATTCGTTGGTGGCACAGTGTGCGCCCCCCATCGGCCCCCCTCCCTCTATAGCATTAACAACATTGGTGGCCAGTGTGCGGCCTCCCGTCTCCCCCCCCCCCCCATCATTGGTGGCAGCGGAGTTCCGATCGGAGTCCCAGTTTAATCGCTGGGGCTCCGATCGGTAACCATGGCAACCAGGACGCTACTACAGTCCTGGTTGCCATGGTTACTTAGCAATAGTACAATAGTAGAAGATTCATACTTACCTGCTGCTGCGATGTTCGTGTCCGGCCGGGAGCTGCCTCCACCTACTGTTAAGTGACAGGTCTGTGCGGCGCATTGCTAAATGAACCGTCACTTACCAGTAGGAGGAGCTCCCGGCCGGACACGAACATCGCAGCTCCCAGGTAAGTATGAATCTTTTACTATTGTACTATTGCTAGTAACCCGCTGCCACCAATGATCGGGGGGGGGGGGGGGGGGGTAGATGGGAGGCCGCACACTGGCCACCAATGTTGTTAATGCTATAGAGGGAGGGGGGGCCAATGGGGGGCGCACACTGTGCCACCAACGATTTATTACAATAGAGGGAGGAGGGGGGGGGGCCCGCACACTGTGCCACCAACGAATTATTACAATAGAGGGAGGAAGGGGGGGGGGGGGCACACTGTGCCACCAACGAATTATTACAATAGAGGGAGGAAGGGGGGGGGCCGCACTGGCCACCAATGATATTCAAACTGGGGAGGGGGGGGGGGGGGGTCTGCCCCCTGCTGCCTGGCAGCCCTGATCTCTTACAGGGGGATATGATAGTACAATTAACCCCTTCAGGTGCGGCACCTGAGGGGTTAATTGTGCTGATCACGGCCCCCTGTAAGAGATCGGATGCTGCTAGGCAGCAGGGGGCAGTCATGTACACAGTTTGTAGTATATTCTAACTAGAAGCGTCCCCATCACCATGGGAACGCCTCTGTGTTATAATATACTGTCGTAAATGAGGTTTCACGATCTAACTCATATCCGACAGTATATTCTAACATAGAGGCGTTCCCATGGTGATGGGGACGCTTCAAGTTAAAATATACCATCGGATTGGAGAAAACTCTGATCCGATGGTATAAAAGGGACTCCAGACTTTACATTGAAAGTCAATGGGGACGGATCCGTTTGAAATGGCACCATATTGTGTCAACGTCAAACGGATCCGTCCCCATTGACTTGCATTGTAATTCAGGACGGATCCGTTTGGCTCCGCACGGCCAGGCGGACACCAAAACGACTTTTTTTTCATGTCCGTGGATCCTCCAAAAATCAAGGAAGACCCACGGACGAAAAAACGGTCACGGATCACGGGAAAACGGAACCCCGTTTTGCGGACCGCAAAAAAATACGGTCGTGTGCATGAGGCCTAAGTGTAGGAAATCATTAAGTGTGGCAAGCCATTACTTCCAACCTTCAACATCCTTGTGGCACTATTGTATGGCACACTACACTATTTTGTGGTATATAGGTAAAGAAATCCAAATTTCTGGTTTTCAGAAAAAAACACATCTCCATAGGGTGCCAGAGATACTGAAAATTTTAGCAGTATGACCAATGAAATATGCTACTTTATCATCAATATGGGTACACTTGGAGATTATGGGCAGCAACCAGAGGAGAACTGTGCTGTGGCAGAATGAAAGGAACCAAAAAAGCCTGGCACTGACATACTTGGTATAGGAAGCGCAGCATGTTGTGATTTCCAATACAGTTACTAAGAGGTTCTGTTGTATCCCCCAGCCTAATGGAGACCAATGGGACACTTTTCTGGCCTCTGTTGGGTGAATGGGGCCTTGTGTTGGGCTTAGGCTACTTTCACACCTGCGTTAGGTGCGGATCCGTCTGGTATCTGCACAGCCAGATCCGCACCTATAATTCAAACGATTGTATCCGTTCAGAACGGATCCGTTTGCATTATGAAGAACAAAGTCAAAAGGGATCCGTCCTGACTTACATTGAAAGTCAATGGGGGGCGGATCCGTTTTCAAATGCACCATTATTGTGTCTTTGAAAATGGATCCGCCCGCATTGACTTACATTGTAAGTCAGGACTGATCCGTTTGGCTCTGCATCGCCAGGCGGACACCAAAACGCTGCAAGCAGCGTTTTGGTGTCCGCCTCCAGAGCGGAATGGAGGCGGAACAGAGCCAAACTGATGCATTCTGAGCGGATCCTTATCCATTCAGAATGCATTAGGGCTGAACTGATCCGTTTTGAACCGTTTGTGAGATCCCTGAAACGGATCTCACAAATGGAATTCAAAACGCCAGTGTGAAAGTAGCTGTCACGGCGGGGAGTGGGGGAAACCCCCCACCGTGCGGTAAAGAGGCAAAAAGGGGATCAGCCTGGCCAAAAGGAGTGTTAAGAGCAGGTCACCTCCTACCGCGTCCCTAATCATCTCCCTGACTCCCCACCGTATGAGCGGACCCCGATGGTGGGACGGCTCATACACTGGATACCAGTGGCGTCGCCAGAGGGGGCCACGGCCCCCCTACATCATGTTGTGCCTCCCCCCAACTAAAATGCCCCCCCCCCCCCAACTGAGCGACTGCAGCCGGGCACAACAGGGAGATGAGCGCTTCCATTGCGCTCATCTCCATAGTCATCTGCCTGTGCTGCGGCAGGGGAGCGAGAGGCTTGTCCCTTCCCCTTCCTCTGCTAGGCTGCAGGCACTAGGTCGCCAGCCTATCAGAGGCCGGCGCAGGTGGCGCGATGACGTCATCGTGCCGCCTGAGCCATACAGCGCAGGACACAGGCCGGAAGAGGCCTGCATCGCATCACTGACATGGAGGTAAGTATAAGTGTTTTTTTTGTTTTTTTTTTACAATTGTTTTACAGGCACATTAGGGGGGCTCTTTTTACTGGCACATTGGGGGGGCTTATTACGGGCACATGATGGGGGGGCTGCTTACTGGCACATGATGGGGGGCTTATTACTGGCACATGATGGGGGGGCTGTTTACTGGAACATGATAGGGGGCTTATTACAGGCACATTAGGGGGGCTCTTGTTACTGGCACATGATGGGGGCTTATTGCTGGCACATGATGGGGGGGCTTATTGCTGGCACATGATGGGGGGGCTTATTGCTGGCACATGATGGGGGGGCTTATTGCTGGCACATGATGGGGGGGCTTATTGCTGGCACATGATGGGGGGCTCTTGTTGCTGGCACATGATGGGGGGCTCTTGTTGCTGGCACATGATGGGGGGCTCTTGTTGCTGGCACATGATGGGGGGCTCTTGTTGCTGGCACATGATGGGGGGCTCTTGTTGCTGGCACATGATGGGGGGCTCTTGTTGCTGGCACATGATGGGGGGCTCTTGTTACTGGCACATGATGGGGGGCTCTTGTTACTGGCACATGATGGGGGGCTCTTGTTACTGGCACATGATGGGGGGCTCTTGTTACTGGCACATGATGGGGGGCTCTTGTTACTGGCACATGATGGGGGGCTCTTGTTACTGGCACATGATGGGGGGCTCTTGTTACTGGCACATGATGGGGGGCTCTTGTTACTGGCACATGATGGGGGGCTCTTGTTACTGGCACATGATGGGGGGCTCTTGTTACTGGCACATGATGGGGGGCTCTTGTTACTGGCACATGATGGGGGGCTCTTGTTACTGGCACATGATGGGGGGCTCTTGTTACTGGCACATGATGGGGGGCTCTTGTTACTGGCACATGATGGGGGGCTCTTGTTACTGGCACATGATGGGGGGCTCTTGTTACTGGCACATGATGGGGGGCTCTTGTTACTGGCACATGATGGGGGGCTCTTGTTACTGGCACATGATGGGGGGCTCTTGTTACTGGCACATGAGGGGGGGCTCTTGTTACTGGCACATGATGGGGGGCTCTTGTTACTGGCACATGATGGGGGGCTCTTGTTACTGGCACATGATGGGGGGCTCTTGTTACTGGCACATGATGGGGGGCTCTTGTTACTGGCACATGATGGGGGGCTCTTGTTACTGGCACATGATGGGGGGCTCTTGTTACTGGCACATGATGGGGGGCTCTTGTTACTGGCACATGATGGGGGGCTCTTGTTGCTGGCACATGATGGGGGGCTCTTGTTACTGGCACATGATGGGGGGCTCTTGTTACTGGCACATGATGGGGGGCTCTTGTTACTGGCACATGATGGGGGGCTCTTGTTACTGGCACATGATGGGGGGCTCTTGTTACTGGCACATGATGGGGGGCTCTTGTTACTGGCACATGATGGGGGGCTCTTGTTACTGGCACATGATGGGGGGCTCTTGTTACTGGCACATGATGGGGGGCTCTTGTTACTGGCACATGATGGGGGGCTCTTGTTACTGGCACATGATGGGGGGCTCTTGTTACTGGCACATGATGGGGGGCTCTTGTTACTGGCACATGATGGGGGGCTCTTGTTACTGGCACATGATGGGGGGCTCTTGTTACTGGCACATGATGGGGGGCTCTTGTTACTGGCACATGATGGGGGGCTCTTGTTACTGGCACATGATGGGGGGCTCTTGTTGCTGGCACATGATGGGGGGCTCTTGTTACTGGCACATGATGGGGGGCTCTTGTTACTGGCACATGATGGGGGGCTCTTGTTACTGGCACATGATGGGGGGCTCTTGTTACTGGCACATGATGGGGGGCTCTTGTTACTGGCACATGATGGGGGGCTCTTGTTACTGGCACATGATGGGGGGCTCTTGTTACTGGCACATGATGGGGGGCTCTTGTTACTGGCACATGATGGGGGGCTCTTGTTACTGGCACATGATGGGGGGCTCTTGTTACTGGCACATGATGGGGGGCTCTTGTTACTGGCACATGATGGGGGGCTCTTGTTACTGGCACATGATGGGGGGCTCTTGTTACTGGCACATGATGGGGGGCTCTTGTTACTGGCACATGATGGGGGGCTCTTGTTACTGGCACATGATGGGGGGCTCTTGTTACTGGCACATGATGGGGGGCTCTTGTTACTGGCACATGATGGGGGGCTCTTGTTACTGGCACATGATGGGGGGCTCTTGTTACTGGCACATGATGGGGGGCTCTTGTTACTGGCACATGATGGGGGGCTCTTGTTACTGGCACATGATGGGGGGCTCTTGTTACTGGCACATGATGGGGGGGCTTATTGCTGGCACATGATGGGGGGGCTTATTGCTGGCACATGATGGGGGGGCTTATTGCTGGCACATGATGGGGGGGCTTATTGCTGGCACATGATGGGGGGGCTTGTTGCTGGCACATGATGGGGGGCTCTTGTTGCTGGCACATGATGGGGGGCTCTTGTTGCTGGCACATGATGGGGGGCTCTTGTTGCTGGCACATGATGGGGGGCTCTTGTTACTGGCACATGATGGGGGGCTCTTGTTACTGGCACATGATGGGGGGCTCTTGTTACTGGCACATGATGGGGGGCTCTTGTTACTGGCACATGATGGGGGGCTCTTGTTACTGGCACATGATGGGGGGCTCTTGTTACTGGCACATGATGGGGGGCTCTTGTTACTGGCACATGATGGGGGGCTCTTGTTACTGGCACATGATGGGGGGCTCTTGTTACTGGCACATGATGGGGGGCTCTTGTTACTGGCACATGATGGGGGGCTCTTGTTACTGGCACATGATGGGGGGCTCTTGTTACTGGCACATGATGGGGGGCTCTTGTTACTGGCACATGATGGGGGGGCTCTTGTTACTGGCACATGATGGGGGGCTCTTGTTACTGGCACATGATGGGGGGCTCTTGTTACTGGCACATGATGGGGGGCTCTTGTTACTGGCACATGATGGGGGGCTCTTGTTACTGGCACATGATGGGGGGCTCTTGTTACTGGCACATGATGGGGGGCTCTTGTTACTGGCACATGATGGGGGGCTCTTGTTACTGGCACATGATGGGGGGCTCTTGTTACTGGCACATGATGGGGGGCTCTTGTTACTGGCACATGATGGGGGGCTCTTGTTACTGGCACATGATGGGGGGCTCTTGTTACTGGCACATGATGGGGGGCTCTTGTTACTGGCACATGATGGGGGGCTCTTGTTACTGGCACATGATGGGGGGCTCTTGTTACTGGCACATGATGGGGGGCTCTTGTTACTGGCACGTTATTGGGGGCACTATAGGGGCATGTATTGAGGCCACAAAGAAGGGGTATTTTATATGGGGGGCTCTGTACCGTAGCATTTTATACTGGGACACATTATGGTGGGTACTATGGGGAAGGGGCGAGAGGAGTACTATGGAGTCATCTACGGGGGCACTAAGAAGGGGAATTTTATACTTGCAAATTATGGGGGACACTGAGGGCATTTACTGGGGCACGATATATGGGGCATTTTATACTGGTACATTATGGGGGGCACTAGGAGGAAAGGGGGAGAGGAGCACTATGGGGCATTTACTGGGGGCACTATATAGGGGTATTTTTTACTGGCACATTATGAGGACATTAGCTCAACTGGAGGCATTACAAGGGGGGATTTTTTGTATTGTCACATTATAAGGAGAATTATTTCTACTGGGGGGGGGGGCATTATGGTGGGCTTTATTACTCCCCCATGGTAAGACCCCCTAGTAGCAGCACCAGCCTCTCCCTGCTCTGCTATCCCTCTGCCCTTTCTCCAAATCCTTATTATAAAATCTTTCTCATTAGGATAAAACACAACATCAGCTCCACTGAGCCCCCCAGCCAAGTGTGTAAGTGGTGCCCGAGATCCCCAAGGGTCAAGCCAAGTAATTGTATGTTTTCATGTGAAATATGTTTGTTATATACATATAGCATACACTGTGCCACACAATATACCGCTACACTGTGCCCCACAATATACAGTATACCTCTACACTGTGCCCCACAATATACAGTATACCTCTACACTGTGCCACACAATATACAGTATACCTCTACACTGTGCCACACAATATACAGTATACCTCTACACTGTGCCACACAATATACAGTATACCTCTACAATGTGCCCCACAATATACAGCATACCTCTATACTGTGCTCCACAATATACCTCTACATTGTGTAGTCTGTTCTATAAGCACCCTTGTTCTGTGGCGGCGGACAGAAAATAATCTGGAAGTGCCCCTCCCGAGACCAGGCTCTGGATCCACCACTGGACCGCTCACATGAGTGTACATGTCTTCTAAACTGTAATTCGTATCCTCTGACCTGCAGAAATCAGCACTCGCTCTGTAACAACAGGCAGTGCCTGTAGGCTGTAGCCTGGCCCTGTTACCGAAGCTAGTCGAGTGGTGTAAGGTTAAGTAACTAGTAGAGATGAGCGGCCGCTGAATCCTGAGTTAAAGTTACTGCAGGATATGGATCACCGTTTAGAAATGTCAAATGTACACTCCTGTGAGAGGCATGGAGGGGGATCTGTGGATGACACTGTTATAGGGAGGGGGGATCTGTGGATGACACTGTTATAGGGAGGGGGGATCTGTGGATGACACTGTTATAGGGAGGGGGGATCTGTGGATGACACTGTTATAGGGAGGGGGGATCTGTGGATGACACTGTTATAGGGAGGGGGGATCTGTGGATGACACTGTTATAGGGAGGGGGGATCTGTGGATGACACTGTTATAGGGAGGGGGGATCTGTGGATGACACTGTTATAGGGAGGGGGGATCTGTGGATGACACTGTTATAGGGAGGGGGGATCTGTGGATGACACTGTTATAGGGAGGGGGGATCTGTGGATGACACTGTTATAGGGAGGGGGGATCTGTGGATGACACTGTTATAGGGAGGGGGGATCTGTGGATGACACTGTTATAGGGAGGGGGGATCTGTGGATGACACTGTTATAGGGAGGGGGGATCTGTGGATGACACTGTTATAGGGAGGGGGGATCTGTGGATGACACTGTTATAGGGAGGGGGGATCTGTGGATGACACTGTTATAGGGAGGGGGGGGATCTGTGGATGACACTGTTATAGGGAGGGGGGATCTGTGGATGACACTGTTATAGGGAGGGGGGATCTGTGGATGACACTGTTATAGGGAGGGGGGATCTGTGGATGACACTGTTATAGGGAGGGGGGGGATCTGTGGATGACACTGTTATAGGGAGGGGGGATCTGTGGATGACACTGTTATAGGGAGGGGGGGGATCTGTGGATGACACTGTTATAGGGAGGGGGGATCTGTGGATGACACTGTTATAGGGAGGGGGGATCTGTGGATGACACTGTTATAGGGAGGGGGGATCTGTGGATGACACTGTTATAGGGAGGGGGGGGATCTGTGGATGACACTGTTATAGGGAGGGGGGATCTGTGGATGACACTGTTATAGGGAGGGGGGATCTGTGGATGACACTGTTATA
Source organism: Bufo bufo (assembly GCF_905171765.1). NCBI lineage: Eukaryota > Metazoa > Chordata > Amphibia > Anura > Bufonidae > Bufo > Bufo bufo. Next base: position 461,771,550 of record NC_053392.1, on the reverse strand, counting down.
GGGAGGGGGGGGGTCTGTGGATGACACTGTTATAGGGAGGGGGGATCTGTGGATGACACTGTTATAGGGAGGGGGGATCTGTGGATGACACTGTTATAGGGAGGGGGGATCTGTGGATGACACTGTTATAGGGAGGGGAGATCTGTGGATGACACTGTTATAGGGAGGGGGATAGGGGGATGACACATATAGCATAAGATGCTATATACGGTATGTGTCATCCACAGATCCCCCCATAGCAGTGTCATCCACAGATCCCCCTCCCTATAAAAGTTTCATCCACAGCAGGCAACTAGGACATGTTGAAATCTGAGTGATTATATATTTTTTTTTAAACCACAGACAGCAGGACTTTTCTTCCCTGTTGTGGTTTTATGTATTGCAGCATTTCTAAGCATATTAGTGTAAATGTATCGTTGTTATAGCTGCCCCCCCCCCCCTACTTTTGTCCTGGCCCCCAGTGTGCCCCCCCAAAATTTGAAAGCTAGAGACGCCACTGCTGGATACCCAATATCCTGAGTCGCCCTGGAAATCCCTTACTTAGGAGCAGGGGAGAGACAACCTGTTCATCCACAACACGGAGGAACAGGAGTTCCTATCTGAGGCCAGGCTGCAAGGAGAGGGGAACACATACAGCTAAGGCCTCATGCACAGGACAGTTGTGTTCCGTTCCGCAAAATGGGGTTCCGTTGTTCCGTGATCCGTTTCTGTTTCCGTGTGTCTTCCTTTATTTTTGGAGGATCACCAGATATGAAGGAAAGTAAAAAAAAATAAAAAATCAAAGTCAAGTTTGCCATGCAAATGATAGGAAAAAAAACTGACGCGGATGACAATCTTGTGTGCCTCCGCGTTTTTTCACGGTCCCATTGACTTGAATGGGTCCGCGAACCGTTTTCCGTGAAAAAAAAAAATAGGACAGGTTATATTTTTTTGACGGACTGGAACCACGGATGACAAACGGTGCATTAGCAGAGTTTTCAATGGACCCATTAAAAGTCAATGGGTCCGCAGAAAATCACGAAAAACTGAACAACGGACACGGAATAAAACAACGGTCGTGTGCATGAGGCCTAAAGGAGATGGCAGGTAAGTGAAACCAATAACACACTTACCTGCCACAGACAAACTGACTGGAACCCGTGCACTAGTGCTGCTGTCCACATCAACATTAAAAGGACACAGCACCCACAACAAACCACACAGGGACCCAGGACACCCAAAGCTGCAATTAATGTGAGACAGGGGAATGTCTTACAAACATGCTGGACATCAAACACCACCAGACATGTTACACCAAAACTAGACATATCAACACCCTGAACATAACCAACTCCATACACATAGGGACAGGGAGGGAAGGAGACACCGGGATGACATAGAACATCTATAACCACAAGGGTGGCCCTCACTGGACAGATGGTAAAGCCAGACAAGGAGCTTAACTCAAGCACACAACAAGGCTGGAGTACAACTGACTCCTGACCTAAAGCCACAGGTATATAAAGCACAAGTGACCACACCCAGCAAGGTAGTTAACCCTTACACACAGAGGGAGGCTACAACTTAAGGGGAATAGCGCACACACGCATACTAAACCACACGTTACCACCGGCAACAGCATGCGTGGCAACCATGTCTCGGCAATCACCCAGAAGGCCGAGACACTGCCACAGCATGCTCTCACAGCAACACGTTGCCGCGGGCAACCACAAGTGTAACAACAGTGTCACAGCGTACACCATAGGCCGTGACAGTAGCCTTAGATACAATGTGCACATTGCTTTATTACTGGACAAACACGCATAAACCCTTAATAATAACTCATGGTGCAGTGGTGTAATAAAATGCATTCTTTATTATATTTTACGTGAAGACTACCTTCCATACCTACTGCAATAGCAGTACAGGGATAAATTATAGTAACTGATCTCTATTACTGCATGCCTAATAATACCTCATAGCAGGGGCGTCGTTAGGTCAAAACATTCGGGCTTCAGTCCAGAATGTTTTGTCCAGTGCCTCGAATGTTATGTTGGCCTGGAAGCACCCCCCTTGTACTTGTCCCGCTGATCCGCTATTTGCAGGCTGCGCGGGCATGAGTTCAGTCACTTTGGTGTTCAATCCCGTCCTGCGGCGCGTGATCCCGCGAGACCCGCCGCGGGAGGTCACGAGTCTCGCGGGATCACGCGCCACAGGACGGGATTGCGCACCGAAGTGACTGAACTCATGCTCGCGCAGCCTGCAAGTAGCGGATCAGCGGCACAAGTACAAGGGGGGCGGGTGGATGATCTGTGGTGGGTTAAAGGGCCCAAGCAAAGATTTCTGCAGTGGTGAGGAAATTAAACATAACAGATATTGGAAAGTTTCCGAATGTTGTATTACATAATGACTGTAGATCTTAATTTGCGTAAATCAGAACACCCCTTTAAGCATGCCTTTAATGTGCAATTTCAACACAGTGGGCTTGTGCCCCGGATGTTTTCAGACCCTAGCAACGCCCCTGCCGCATAGCATACTGCATGTGAAAGAGATCCAAACAATGTATTATATTATAAAGCACTGTGGAGCAGGAGTAGCAAGGGAAGACGTTTACGACAACTCATGTACAGTAGCCAGAAATTAGCGGATTTCAGCATGACTTATCTGTCAATGTTTTATTCCATCTCCTCAGGCATGCATTTGTCAGTTCAGATGATTCAGACATCGTCGTTTACAAGGCGAAGAAGTCCTACAACAGGAAAGGAATTGAAGTGACATGTAAGTTGGCTAATCCTGACTGCACTGGAATGTGCCTTTTTGTGCAGTAGTTGAGTGTGTGACATTTGGAAAACCTGAAGAAGGTTAGACATAGTTGTGAGAAGACTGCCACCTGGTGGCAGAAAGTAACATCTGACAAAGATAGTTTGTCTTAACATGCAGTCTGTTTTGTGCTTTTAGTGAGTACATTGGGGATCAGTGAAGATCTGCACCAGAAGCTGGAAGATGTGATGGTTGAGAGGAACCTGCTGTCCCTTGGGAAAGTGCTTGGCGAGGGTAGGCATTGTAACATGTCATTTAAAGGTTTCAGGAAATATAGCAGTTTCTTATAGCCAAAGATTAGAAAAGCTGAAATCATAGCAGATTTCCCATAGTTTAAAGGGGTTGTTTTATGAAAAATATTCTAAATTTTTCAAACCAGCACCTGGATCTAAATACTTTTGGAAATGCATGTAATTAAAAATGTAGTATAGCCACTGAGTTATTCAATAAAATGTATCTGTATAGCGCCACCTGCTGTTTTTTTTTTTTTCTAAATTCTCTGTCCAGCTCAAGTTCCCGGTGGGCCCATGCCTAGGAGGTCCACCAAAGCCCTCCTCATGGCCGCCAACTGAATTCACAATGATTGGATTCTCTCTTAGGCTTCATTCAGACCTTAGAATGTGTCCACACCCGTTTCGCAATTATCCGGAATAGGTGCGGACCCATTCATTCTCTATGGGGCAGGAATGGATGCGGACAGCACACAGCGTGCTGTCCGCATCCGCATTTCCGGAGCGCGGCCCCGAACTTCTGGTCCGCGGCTCCAGAAAAAAATAGAACATGTCCTATTCTTGTCCGCAATAGCGGACAATAGGCAGTTCTATGGGGGTGCCAGCCGGGTGTATTGCAGATCACACTACGGACGTGTGAATGGACCCTTATCCAGATGGCCAGCAGCCACAGCTGCCCTCCTGAATTCAACTGTATCAACGTTCTCAGGACAGCCATACAGTTGAATATTGTGGTTCAGCAGTTTTTTGTGCTGCACTGTGGTATTTGGTTCATCTGGAGCGGTATATTTCTTTGCACTACGGTATTGCTGGCCCTGCCTACTTATGTTGTCCCTGTCTAGATATGTTGGCCCTGCCTACTTATGTTGCACTGCATTCTGTCAATTTAGACTCACCTGCAACATGGGGCCACCCTTACATTTTTTTCCAGGGCCACCTTTAGTTCCCAGTCTGCCCCTGTATTCCCCATAATATAGCAATTATACAGCATCTACAACTCTGTGTTGTTCTGTTTCTCTGTTATTTCTTCTACTAATTTATATATAAATTGCCAACTCAGTGTTAGTGGGTGGGGTTGTGCCGCTGAACACTGACACTGTTCAATCGGAGCTGTTAGTGTCAGACTGTGCAGGGACACACCCCTTTGGCAAGAAAAATGGTAGCACCCAGTTGGCAGTTTACTGGTAAGTTTCTAGTAGAAATAACAGAAGAACAGCATGATGCAAAGCTATAAAAAAGATGCTTCAGAATTGATATTTCATGGGGGATACAGTCCGTATTTACTAAAAATAGACATGTCTGGAATGGTGACAGATTCTTATTAAACGATAGCATACGCTGGTAACAGATACAATTCACAAAACACTGATGGGGTCATTTATCAAACTGGTGAAAAGTAGAACTGGCTTAGTTGCCCATAGCAACCAATCGGATTCCAGCTTTATTTTTTTGCAGACCCATTGAAACAAATGGGTCGCATCCTATACACAAAAATGCGGATTGGATGTGGACCAAAAATACGGTGTAGGAATAGGGCCTTAGGATATCAGTTTAGGCTGCCCTCAGAGCTGGCAACAGATTCCCTTTTAATATTTTTTTTTTTCTTTGGATGCTTAGGTGAATTTGGATCCGTGATGGAGGGAGAACTGCAATATCCTGATGGCACAGCTCAAAAAGTCGCCGTGAAAACCATGAAGTGTAAGGGAACAACATAGTTTTGCCACTAAGAATGCCAGTGTCTTGTTTTGTACAAACTGGGGCAAAAAGACAGCTGGAGTAAGATGTGACAAATTTATTAAGAGGCACAGTTTATGTGACAGAAATTCAAAGGTATGCCAGCTATGAGCTGGTGTAGAGTAGAAGCATAGTTTACACCAGTTTCTGGCATAAATCATGGCGCAGTTGGAGGGTTGTGGCTGGCCTCGCCCCTCTCACTAAACCATTCCCATTTTTTTCACTAACTTTGGAAAAGTATCAAGAAGCTCAAATATGGCACGCACCATAATTTGAAACTTTTTTACTCCAAAAAAGTGGTGTAAACACTTTAAATAAATCTGCCCCACTGTGCTTCCCAATGTGAATATCAATCATTGGAATCCAAATACCGTAGTTTGTTTAACCATAAAAAATCTAAAATGTAAAAAAAATCTAAAAAAATTAATATCATTGTTTCCACTAAAAGAGTATGTTCACAAATAGTGGGTACACTGTGAATTTTCCATCTAGTGTCGCGGAGAATTCACAGCATGTTTCTGTAGAAGCAACGTTTTAGCAGACCTCATCCAGGGGCTGTGGAAAAACAATCAGTTCAGAAATTGACACATGGTATTCAGGGGCAGACTGGCCATAGACGCAACAGGTACATTTTCTAGTGGGCTGATGCCTCGAGGTCACCCGATCCCGTCTTATGGCCGCTATCCAGGTACATAACAATCTGATACTCTCAGCATTAATTCTAGGAGCATCAGGTACTTATGCCTCTGGCCAATGGCCGCATGCGCTCCTAAATTTACCTGTATCACCGGCTTCAGTATGGTCATAGGCCAGTATTTTATGCTGCTCTGTGGTATCTGGTTTTGCTGCGACTGTATTTTGTGCTGCACTATGGTATTGCTGGCCCCAACTAGTTCTGTTGTCCCTGCCTTTTTGTGACTTGTGTTGCTCCGCCGTCTATCAATTTGGACTTGCCTACAACATGGGACCACTTTTAGGGCCACTTTAAGTTCCTAGTCCGCCCCTGATGGTATGGATTTTAAACCAAACTGCAATGCGTGTATTCCAAGGACCACTTTTCACATATACTTAATTCCTCCTTTATTTCATCATTTAGAGGTAACATTAAGGCAAACCACATTACCATATAAAAAAAGTTAAAAACCTGAGTCCATTCCGTTCTGTCAGTTCATTTCTTCTCCAGGACAGCCACGTTAACATGCATTTCATTCCATATGCACTCAGTCAGCGTCCATATCATGAGCCACAGTTCACACGTGCAGGAGCAGCCTACTGCACTTCGCCATGCAACGTTTCAGAGGACACGCTTATGAAAAGAAGCCTATGAAATGCATCTGTTTTTAAAGACATATCGGTTTATGCTTATTTGATAAATGTAACCTTGTATTGATTTATGAAGTTTTTTGTTTCCTATCTACAGTGGACAACTTTTCACAAAGGGAAATAGAAGAATTTCTAAGTGAGGCAGCCTGTATGAAAGACTTCAACCATCCAAATGTGATTAAATTGCTTGGTAAGGTTTACACATGCATTCTTTTATGATAGGATTTAGTTACCATGCTGCAACCAGCCCAGGAGGAGTGGAGCGGAGGATGGGAGTGGCAGTGGCACTGGCTGTAGCAGTCCTCACACCAATGCTCCCTAGAGCCAGGGCAGTGAAAGAATGGTGCACCCTTTCTTCCCTCGGGGCACACCCTGATGTTGGGGGTCTTGCCTGATGGTACAGTAGTTGGGGTGCCCTTGATGTTGTATGTTTGGTGGGAAGGAGGTAGCGGGTGCAATGGCCAGTACTCATGCAATGCTGGCCGTAATTTTAAACTGAGGGATACAGGGTTTAAGGTCCAGGTCGTGTCTTGGTGTGAAGGGTGTCTTAACTATGTCCCTCTTACAGCAGTAAAGTCTATAGCTTTTATCAGTAAATACCTTAGAGTCCTACTTCAATGCTCAGCCCTGCAGATTCTAGACCTTCTTGGCTCTTGGCTTTATATCTCTGTCTTTCTTGAGCACTGTAGAAGTGGTAAAGTCTTTCTTAATGAAGATAACCCTTTAGAGAAAGTGATTCTTTGATGCAGTCTTGTGAGGAGTGGAGCACATGGAATAGCTTCCTTCTCCAACTCTAGACTTTACTAGACAGAGCTATGGGGGGATCTGAGTAGTTAACCCTGTCTCACCCATGCCAAAGGTTTTCTGGGTACATTACAAGATATAAACACATTAAATAGCATTACAGGACAATACTATTTACAAGTACCTGGTTCTAGGGTACAGCATAGCATCTGCTAGACATACATGCTATAGTATGAGTAGCAATATTATGGCATGGTTCACTCAGTTTTGTACATGGCACAAGGTAGTTCCTCCGAGCTGTCTTGTTGGTCACACTTCTGTGAAGTTCTAGGAAAGCTAAGAAGACTTCTCAGCAGCAAAATATATTTGTAGTTAGATTTTTATACAGTGTAATGAATTTGAGTTGCATATTTGGACCTAAAAAGATTTTCACTTGTAGGCCTCACCATGCAGCATATCTTCTCCTATTTCAGGTGTCTGTCTGGAAGTGGGCCCTAGAAGAACCCCAAAGCCTATGGTCATATTACCATTCATGAAGTATGGGGATCTTCACAGCTTTCTTCTCTCCTCTAGAATTGGATCTGGACCTCAAGTAAGTTAAAGAAATGACGTTATGGTTATTTTTGTTTAAGGAATACGGCTTTATAAATGTGTACATGCCGAAGATAAGTACCGGTGAGTTCATCAGAAAATAAAATGACACTGTAATGTATTTTCCACCTCTTAAGATGCCTACCTGTCACCAGGAATATTGACTATGGGGAACTGTCTTGTAGGTTGACACTAAACAATAGTAATAGGGGGGATTTATCAAACTGGTGTAAAGGAAAACTGGCTTAGATGCCCATAGCAACCAATGAGATTCCACCTTTCATTTTCCAAAGGAGCTCTGAAAAAATAAAGATGGAATGTGATTGGCTGCTATGGACATCTAAGCCAGTTTTCCTTTACACCAGTTTTGTTAAATCTACCCAATAATGTCTTAGGTATCAACTTTTTCTATATAATTGGTCACATTTAAGGAGATTGCCGATAGCCAGTATAAGTTTTAAAACGGTTTACAGGGTTTCCTATTACTATTCAACTGGATCAATATAGCAAGTGCGTACACAGGTGTACTTCCTCTACATATTACTCAACTCAACAAAATGAAGTACCAAAATACCAGTACATATATCAAAATGTATTGTATTATCATTAAAAACACATATACATACACAAAATGTGACAAAACAATAACAAACACAGGTGCACTCTGCAGTCTCACTAAATCCTCAAACTGATTTTAAAATTGAGAGATTAGTCAACATGTCCTACGGTGTAGAACATGTCTAAGCCCGGACACCACGACAAGGTTTCTCAAGTAGCCCGGGACCCTACACTCTCCTACCTGAGCCGTATGGGCGATACCAGGAGCCAGTGGGCAAATTACAGGAGCATAAGGCCGACTCACAAACAACTCACCAGTTACCTCCAGCATGTGGCCATGCTTGCAATGGGAGGAGGGAGGAGTCTGTGAGTCCCACTCAAGACTTGCTGATATGTCCCAGGCCTCACAGGTGCACCTAAATGTGACCTGTAGATGGAAAACAGGCACATTTAAATAGGAGTTTATACACCTCCAGGAATCTATATATACAAACTAAGAAGACAGGTTGGCATTAGCAGGAGGTGCTCAAACCCACATGCAGTTGTGCATATATATAGGGGAGCAAATCCTGCACTTGTTGCCCGTTGCTAATGGCAATCCCCAGCAAAATGCATACAATGGAGGATGCCCGCGGCGAACCACAAGTACCACAATAGACATCCTACACAAGGTAACAAGTGCGGATGTCATAATTAATATAACAATATAACAAAACAATAACAAACACAGGTGCACTCTGCAGTCTCACTAAATCCTCAAACTGATTTTAAAATTGAGAGATTAGTCAACATGTCCTACGGTGTAGAACATGTCTAAGCCCGGACACCACGACAAGGTTTCTCAAGTAGCCTGGGACCCTACACTCTCCTACCTGAGCCGTATGGGCGATACCAGGAGCCAGTGGGCAAATTACAGGAGCATAAGGCCGACTCACAAACAACTCACCAGTTACCTCCAGCATGTGGCCATGCTTGCAATGGGAGGAGGGAGGAGTCTGTGAGTCCCATTTAAGACTTGCTGATATGTCCCAGGCCTCACAGGTGCACCTAAATGTGACCTGTAGATGGAAAACAGGCACATTTAAATAGGAGTTTATACACCTCCAGGAATCTATATATACAAACTAAAAAGACAGGTTGGCATTAGCAGGAGGTGCTCAAACCCACATGCAGTTGTGCATATATATAGCGGAGCAAATCCTGCACTTGTGGCCCGTTGCTAATGGCAATCCCCAGCAAAATGCATACAATGGAGGATGCCCACGGCGAACCACAAGTACCACAATAGACATCCTACACAAGGTAACAAGTGCGGATGTCATAATTAATATAACAATATAACAAAACAATAACAAACACAGGTGCACTCTGCAGTCTCACTAAATCCTCAAACTGATTTTAAAATTGAGAGATTAGTCAACATGTCCTACGGTGTAGAACATGTCTAAGCCCGGACACCACGACAAGGTTTCTCAAGTAGCCCGGGACCCTACACTCTCCTACCTGAGCCGTATGGGCGATACCAGGAGCCAGTGGGCAAATTACAGGAGCATAAGGCCGTGAGTTGTTTGTGAGTTGCATCCCTCTAATGACATCACTATATAATCCCACATGGATATCCGTCTAAAATGCAGCATGGAACAAACATGTATCAGTGTCCTCTTAGACTAACCATGCCGCCATATGTGGTGCATGTCATGTGATCACACACAACCATCGAGGGTGTAGGACTAGATTAATACCGTGCCTCATATCCCATATCAATCTACAAGCAGACCAGTATCATATTAGTCTAGGAAAGATACTTGGAGACACATGTCTAGGGAATATAAAAGTACGGTCCTATATTTTCTTACCTAAAACCCTCTGCTGTGTGTGGAGATCACAATCGCTTGTTGGTTTGCCCCTACACCCTCGATGGTTGTGTGTGATCACATGACATGCACCACATATAGCGGCATGGTTAGTCTAAGAGGACACTGATACATGTTTGTTCCATGCTGCATTTTAGACGGATATCCATGCGGGATTATATAGTAATGTCATTAGTGGGATGCTAGCTATCGCACGTTGGGACTTTATCCTGTTTCCACATTTTGTATATGTATATGTGTTTTTAATGATAATACAATTAATTTTGATATATAACCTCCTGACGAAGCCTTTCTCGGCGAAACGCGCGTCGAGGTTCAGCTCCGGTCACAGACCTTGGGTAATTCATGTTTTGTTTTCGTGCTTGGTTAGTTTGTTACTTTAGTGTTACCGCTTACACATGGCATTCTTGCCTCGCCTGACTTGTAATACATTTGGCTATTTGCATGCCTCAGGTGGCCATTATTGTTACCATTGGGGGGCAAGTCTGCTATGTGTGACCGTATTCACCCTTTATTAGCATGCTGCATACATATGTTATAGGTCACTTTGGGCGAACTTACAGTTTTCCCAAATTTTATGCGGCTCTACACCCAGGGTTTGTGACCCCTCTTCCCTGTTAGTTGGGTATATGTGAGAGTGGTTGTTTATGGTCCCGCCACATGGGGCGTCCCACCCTCCTCTACCTTGTGCTTTTGTGTTATATTTATATTATTTGATTGTGTTTCAATAAATTACATATATATTTTATATGTGTGTTCTCTTATTTCTATGGGGTTATTGGCTCTTTTCGGTGGTTGGCTCAAATTTTGTTATATGTACTGGTATTTTGGTACTTCATTTTGTTGAATTGAGGGTTTTCTATTAGCAGCTACATTGGCTGATTCTGGTTTTAGGCCTCATGCACATGGCCGTTGCCCGACCGTGGCCATATTGCGGCCTGCAATATGCGGGTACCGGCCTGGTGCTCCCCACATTACGGATGCGGACCCATTCACTTGATGCCACAACATACGAATGGTCAGCTAGACTACTGCTTGTCATCTGCCTTTCATTGCTGAACTATCTCCTTATATGATCTGCTTCCAGTTGTTGGAGGTGCTTACACCGTTCACACCCAGCTTCATAAAGGTCATGTATGGGCTGCTTGAAAAGAACCTGTTAAAACTTTGCCTGCACTATTCTGAAATTTGCAGATATTGTGTGGGTCAAAATCCCAAAGGGTCTCACTGTCATAGACCCATAGATTTCATAGAGTGGGACAGCACACAATTAAATTTATGCAGTAAATGTGTCGGTTATTAAAGCTCCAGTGACATCATGCAGCAGAGGGCACTGTTTTGGGGCAAAGGCTCTTTATCAAGCATTGCTCTCTACTGGGTGATGTCACTGGAGCTTCAATAAAATAAAGTAGACAAATTCATGTAGAAAACATAAATGTGTGCTCGCATTTTTGAAAATTGGAAACTGTCATGTTTCCTGACCCATCTGTTTCACTGAGTGCTTGTGTTCTCCATTATCCATCAACTCTGGGGCATCTCTTCTTAGAGCTCTGTGTTGTGCCGCTCTTCTATTATTCCAATTTATGAATAAATTGACAGTTGGGTTTTACCATTTCCCGTGCCAAAGCGATGTGTCCCCAAATAGTCTGGCACCGTAAGTGTCATTGGACCATGGGGACACATCTCCAACTGGTAACTCATGTTGTCAATTTATTCTTACATTTCTCAGAGGAATGACTGGAATTTCACAACACAGAGTCATAAGAAAGGTTTCTCCTGAATTATTTCATAAAGAATACAAGTGTTTCTTTACCTAGACATGTCAGGAGAAGGAACAGGTCCTCTATATAGGGCAGTGCCAAGTTCTGAAGGTGTCCTCTATCCACAGGATAGGGGGTTACCATCTGACTACTGGGGGTCCAAGTGCTGTGGATAAGGGATAACTTGAGTCATGTGATTTCTAAACTTTTTCTTCATGGATTTATATATATTTATGGATTCCATTTTTTATTTGTATTTTTTTTGCATTTTCAGCATGTACCTCTGCAGACTCTTATTAAGTTTATGGTTGACATTGCTACTGGAATGGAGTACCTTAGCAATAAAAACTTCCTGCACCGAGACCTGGCTGCACGGAACTGCATGTAAGTCCAATCCTTCAGTGGATTCTGTCTTTAGAATTACTAGGATACAGGCTAGATCAAGGATCTCATATAAATGAAATGGACTGTCTGCTGTCAGTGGGCGACTAAAAACTGCACGGATCCTCTGTGGGCTCACACATTATTACATGACCTGATCATCTGATGCATTGAATCAATCAATATATAATGTTTGGTAGGCTGATGCTTTGGCTGTGTTTACATCTGCAATTCTGTATTATGGCTTTTGTTTGAAAGGGAATGCATAACATATAGTAATTTGGTAAAAAATTGCAACCATTGGACCCCATTGACTTACTGTATAATGGGGTCAGTTGGTTTTGCTGAGGTGTCAATCATTTTGATGCGAAAATAGTATGTTTCTCACAAAGCATAATGGGTAACATAGGCCCTAAATGGAGTCTCCATTGCAGATGTGAACAGAGCCTTCACACACTACATGCAATTGTATCTGCTTCTCGGCTGTAAATAGGACTAGGTTTATTACAGACGCTGGATAGAAAAAATAATGTTTTCATTGACAACAATCAAGATTTTGGGAAGAATGGTCAGTGTGGTTAAGAATTAAAGGTAACCTGTCTCCATGAAAATGCAAAAAATTCTGCAGGCAGCATGTTATAGAGCAGGAGGAGATGAGCAGATTAATATATAGATTTGTGGGAAAAGATTCAGTAAAACTTGTATTTCAATCATTTAAATTTTTCTAATTCTGAGCTTTGACGTCAAGGAGGCGGTCCTATCAGTGACTGACAGCTATCTCTGTACACACAGTCATATGGGAAAGGCTGTCAATTACTGATAGGGCCGACTCTTTGACTTCAAAGCTCAGAATGAACAGGAATTAAAAGAATAAATAACAAGTGTGAGGGTTAGCTTTCTTTCCGGGGTAACGCTTACAGACTTCTTCTCAGACCACGTATTTTTCATATCAAAACTGTGCTTTATTGCGATACAAGCACCAACAAAAACAATACAAAATAAAAGCCTGCCCGTCTGGGCTCTACCTAAACACATTAACTAAAGCCCTGACTAAACCTCAGGTTACAATTCATACCTGGCATCAGGCCCGACTTTCCCAGAAAAACAGTTCTCCAGCCCCCAGGCTGTACAAATACGAGTCCCTTTGGGGGATTGTGGCCCAGCAGTCCTCCCGACTCTGGCCTTGTGACCCTTGTACCGCAGGCATCACTGCGTCCCCCAAATTACAGGCTGTCACTTAGCCTCGTGGTCCCTCAGCCTACCCGGCTGAGACCACTCCAAACCTCTGCAGGTCTCTGGTTCCGGATAACACACTCTCCCAGACTGACACCCTGGGAGGTGCTTTATCCCAGCCTGATTATCGCAGACCTCACCTGCGATCCTCTCTGGACCAAGGGAACACCCGTCCTGGAAGGGTGTGGATTGGCAGATCCCACTACCAGTCCTATCCACTAATCCAACTAAAATCCAGCCCAGAAAATATCATAAACAACATTGTCTCAGCAACCTACATGCTAGTGAGACTACTGAACTCCGGATTTTAGCCATCCCACCCAGCTGAGGTATCTGAGTGGGATATACACACCTTCTCGTACTGTATACCTTATCACACAAGTTACACTGAATCTTTTCCCATAAAACTATATATCAATCTGTTTAGCTCCTCCTGCTCTATACTATACTGCCTGTAGCTTAAACAACAAGTTCAACACGACAGGTTCTCTTTAAAGAACAATGCAGTAGATCTATCAAAACTAGTTTAAAGGAAAACTGGCTTAGTTGCCCATAGCAACCAGATTCCACCATTCATCTTCCTAAGGAGCTCTGAAAAATAAAAGGTGTAATCTGATGGGTTTCTATGGGAAACTCATCCAGTTTCCTTTACACTAGTTTCGATAAATCTACTCCAATGTGTATTAGAAAGTTCCATAATAGACTGGTACATGATATTGGAAAACACATTTAATGATTTAGCGTTAAACACTAAAATGACGCTGTTTCTAGACTCAAAACTTTTTTTGTTGTTTTTTTAATTTTTCCTAGGTTGAGGGATGACTTGACTGTGTGTGTTGCTGATTTTGGCCTCTCAAAAAAAATATACAGTGGTGATTACTACCGTCAAGGACGTATCGCAAAGATGCCTGTGAAATGGATTGCTGTGGAGAGCCTCGCTGATCGTATCTACACTGTGAAAAGTGATGTGGTAAGATATAGAATAGTATAACCAACGGTGCCTTCACATGTGGCGTAAAAATCTGCCAGAAAATACGCAAGTGCGGATTTGGGTGTGAATTTTGGTGGATTCAAATGCAGATATCTTTGTGGATTTTGAGGCAGATTTCTATGTAGATTACATCCTTCATTGAAATAAACAGAGACATCAGAATGTTAATCCGCAGCAGAACACACGGCAGGGACTGACACATTTCAGCCCCGTACAAGAGAAGCCTTTATTCTTCATGTGTACCCTAGACTGCACACATCATTATGTAGCACATGCAAAATAACGTATTTGTGCTTAATCTCTGAAGGACGCAGCTATTTTGGGCCTTGAGGACATAGTTTCTTTTTTTTCATCCTTTTATGAGAGCAATAACTTTTTTTTTCTGTCGCTGTACTGTAGCTCTATGAGGGCTTGTTTTCTGCAGGTCAACTTTTTTATGGCACAATTTTGGAGAACATACTGTATAATGTGTTAAAAATGCTATTACTTTTTGATGGTGTAATGGAAAAAACTGCAATTCTGCAATTGTTTTTTATGGCGTACAAAGTGTCCACCAAAGTGTTGGTTGGTGCACATCCTTTATGACTTCTTTCTGCCATGGGGTCAATTATATTCAAAAAGATGGGACAGCACTCACTAGTTCTATTTCCTGAACACGATTAGGAGGGCGGCCATCTTGCCTGAGCTGTTCTCATAAAAAAATGGCTTTACTGCAACCACATGGGCCATAGACACAATGGTCAGGGGGGGAACCTCATTGACTTCTATGGGAGAGTTTTCTATGCATGCTAGTCACATTTCTAGTATGCATTCTAGGTGTACAAGAGAAAAAAAAAATAGATAAGCTTTGACAGTCATCTTTTGTGAATGGTGGATCCTGTCTTACCTACACACAGAGGTGATATAATTACCGGCAGGATTAGAATGGCAGCTAAGCAGGTACTGTAACTGCAGTAAAGTGATCTGTACAGACCGAAAAGTCTATTATTAGGCTTACTGGCCAGTGCGAAAACAGCAGGCTATTATGTTTTTTTTTTTAAATATACATATTGACATAACATCATCAAAAATTCTTAAAAAATATGTTAAACATAAAAGCATGATTTAAACAATAGGTTATTTTCTGATGACACAATTCCTTTAAATTTCTCTTGTGATCATTAGCAGCCCCATCGCCTGTAGGTAGAGACAGACACGGACAGTGAGCCCTAACCTAGAACCCAGCCCGCTTTTCCTACCTACTGTACTTGCTGTAATATGCAAAAATAATCATGAAGCCCCAGTTATGGGTCTTCAACACAGTAAAAGCCAGATATCCCTCCAGGGAAGGAAAACCAAGCAATGGGGTGTTTAGAGATCACCATATCCACCATATTAAGTGGCACCTATGTCAAGATCCAGCTCTGTTACAAGCCTTAAGCATGTGACAGTGGAAAAAACCCTAAGCCAGTTATCCACCAACAGACAGCTGTTTTGGATGTTGCCCCCTCATCAGTGTGGAGTTGGATTCTGTCTTGAAGACAGTGTAGCTGGTCTCCCCAAGATCAGCTATTATTTAATTTTACTACTTGCAGTGCAAGCCCCATGTAGCAAGACCACAACTGGTGGACAGTCTCTATGCTACTAAGGTGCAGAGACAGAAAAACACCTAGACACAAATGACACAAAGACAGGGTCATACGTAAATGGGTCAGAACCAGGAGGACAACGCAGTACAGAAACAAGAGACAGAGTGGTCAAAAGACGAGCCAAGATCAGAACCAGACAGGATGCACAGTACAAATCATGAGAGATAGAGTGGTCAAAGGATGAGCTGAGGTAAAAAACGTGAGCAATCCAAATCACCACAGGAAGAAGAACCAGGAACCTAGCTAGTGAGCTCAAATAAGACTATCACTGGCACTGGTGTATGGCCAGGAAGGGGTTTAAATAGAGCACCGAATCCTTGGATCAGCACCTGATAGGTGCTCCATTAGTCAGAACACTAACATACAGGAATAGAGCAGCTGAACAATCAACCCACTACCAATGTCCTCCAGCACATGCCTGCTACAGGGAGAAACAGAACATTGCATCCTGTTGCTAAGGAAAATGGCTCAGCAGCGTGTGTCTCCCGATGCGGCCGCGCCGAGGATCGTGCCGCTGGAGCTCGGACAGGTAAGTTTATGACACAGACCTGGCACTTATCACAAGTTACTCATCAATACTTAGTATGGAACCCCTTTAAATACATAAATAGTAGAAAACAATGTAAGTGTGGATGACTAGGTAAATATTCTTTCAATACTTCTAGAGAACAGAGTGACATCAACCCACGATTAAGGCTTCATTCAGACGTCCGCACTTTTGGTACGGATCCGTTCCGCAATTATGCGGAACGGGTGCGGACCCATTTATTTTCAATGGGGACTAAAAGATGCGGACAGCACACAGTGTGCTGTCCGCATCCTCACTTCTGTTCTGCGGCTCTGCAAAAAAATCGAGCATGTCCTATTCTTGTCCGCACCTGCGGACAAGAATAGGTATTCTCTATATACTGCTGGCGATGTGTGGTGCCCGTGTTTTGCGGACCGCAAAACAATACGGACGTCTGAATGGACCCGAAGGCCTCTTTCAGACGGGCGTCGTGTGTGAGGGCCGGATAGGATGCGGGTGCGTCGCCGGAAAATCGTGCGATTTTTGCCTGCGAGTGGGGTGAGTTTTGTATGCGTTTGTGTTGCGTTATTCAAACTGAAGTTTGGGTTTGAGTTAGGTATTCTGTAGATTTTAATATTTTCCCTTATAACATGGTGATGGACCATGTGATCAGCGCAGTGACGTCACCAAAGGTCCTTTTCTCCCAGTTCCTCAAAGATGAAGAAAGAAGACAAGCCGGGCTGCGCGAACAAGTGGATAAGGTGAGTTTAATATATTTTTTTTTAAACCCCTCCATCCCTAATTTACTTAGCATTCTGTATTAAGAATGCTATTATTTTCCCTTATAACCATGTTATAAAGGAAAATAATAAAGATCGGGTCCCCATCCAGATCGACACACTAGCAACCATGCGTGAAAATTGCACCGCATCCGCACTTGCTTGCGGATGCTTGCGATTTTCACGCAGCCCCATCCACTTATATAGGGCCTGCGTTGCGTGAAAAATGCACAATATAGAGCATGCTGTGATTTTCACGCAACGCACAAGTGATGCCTCTTCATGGGCACCCAGTCAGCCCCTGGCATTGGTATTCTGAGGAGTTTGTGCACAGGACGTCTGAGAAGCCCACAGATACAAACACATTAGACGAGCAAGAAGCAGCAGCCACCAGCCAGGTGTAGCATCCATGTGAGTCCAGGAACATAGAATATGGGAAAGAGCTAAGGGAGCTGAGGCTACAAATATGTCAATGGCGCAGGAGGGCACAGGACAGCTTTAAAGAACGGGTGTGTAGCCAGTGTTGGTATATAGCCAGCTTTCAGGACGTTTTGTACAATGTCTTGATGCCAGGCTTCTAACTGGTCCAGAACCATGGAAAGCTTGCAGGACCCTTGTCAGGGTCTCTTGGAACCTGGTGAGAAAACGCTGATATAAAGGAACTACATAACCAGAAACAACCTCATAAAAAATGTATACCCTGACTTACAGAATGTATCCAATAATAACCTCAACATAGTTAGACTGTGTTTACTCCACATAGTGTATAGATCTGGGAAAACTTCAGACATTTACACTGGAGATGCTCATAGCGTATGGGCCTAAATATGGCTAGTATGTGTCATGTCCTTTTTTTTGTCCTAGTGTACTGAAATGTTGAATACTAAGGTGTAGCAAAAATATATACCATGCATGTATACATTTGTTTTTTACAATTGGAAGTACTGGATGATGTATGCAATGTTATGGCCTATCACTAGCAGATTATTTTTTTTTCCCACCTATGTGTAAATAAAAGTATCATAATATCCACACTCAATTTTTCCTAATTACAAATTCTGGTATTTCACTTTGCCAAAATGAAATTAAATTCTATGCGTATTCACTGTACTGGATGCGCTGATGTTGATGCAATCTTTGTACTATAGACCAATAATGTCAGACTTCATAATGTTATTAAGAGGAGACAGAACTTCTTGTTTGGGGCTATGCATGGACCTCATTGTCCTCTTACATAATCTGCTGTTACAAACCCTTCTTATAACTTGTTGTTCCCATTATCATCTTTCCACTAAACATGAGTGGGATACTGGTATTTAACCTTTCGGTGTGAAAGGATTCATTGATTTTTTTATGGAAACATTGCCCTTATCCTTCTGTTTGTTATTTACAGTGGGCGTTTGGTATCACAATGTGGGAAATTGCAACCAGAGGGATGACGCCATATCCAGGGGTCCAGAACCATGAAATCTATGACTATTTACTTGAGGGCCACAGGCTGAAGCAACCAGCAGACTGTTTGGATGAATTGTGAGTAATGAGATTTATAAATTACAAGAAAACAAGAAGCAATCACTGTATATATATATATATATATATATATATATATATATTACAATCATATACGGTATTTTGTAATAGTTGGTTCTGGTGTTATAATAAAAATCTAACCATGTAAAAATGAATAAAAGGAAAAACATAGTTTTAACCAAAATGATGTCAAACTTCACAGAGTGGCCGACCCATGGTGCCAATCATACTTACCTGGTGCAGTCTCTCTGGCTCCCTAGCTGGTGCGCTGATATTGACATCCTGTTGAAGGTGGGCACATGACCGCTCCACCTCATCAACAGGATGTTGATATTAGTGCACCAGGGAGAAGAAAAGCGGGGGAGTGATAGAGACTGAACCCAGCTGTGGGGACCAGGTAAGTATGATCACCACTGTGGGTTGGCCACTCTGTGAGGTCTGATATAATGTTGGACAACCCCTGTAAAGGGTTTGTCCAGAATCTTTTTTTAACTCCCTTCCCCGTTGCAGTACCTGTGAATAAATCTATGATTGACTGCTCTCTGCCATTCCATAGCTCTCGGCTGTTTTCAGTGGACTTCCGTCCCTGTCTGTCGACTTCAGCATGAATGGTTCATATGCACCGCTGCAGTCAATGACTGGTCTCAGCAATGATCTGTCCCCAAGCAGCATGTGACCCAGCAGTGATGTGGAGTCTGAGGACATTTCACCAAATTTATAAATCACGTGCTTCACTTTTTCTGAATAGAGCAAAGTGGGTGAGGTGGAGCGCATTTTTTTTATTTATTAAATAATTCCTCCACAAATCGTAAATTCATCAGAAATCTCATGGGGAGGGGAATCCTTACTAAGTTTTGCTATGATATCTGTCTATACCCATGGTTGTGTTCATTTGCATTGATGTCTACATGCTTCCTCTTACTTCTCCTCTAGGTATGAATTGATGTATCTCTGCTGGAGAGCTGATCCAGCTGATCGACCAACATTCACAGAACTGAAACTTCAGCTGGAGAAGTTTCTTCAAGATCTGCCTCCCACAGTGAACAAAGAAGATGTTATTTATATTAACACAAGCTTACCTGAGGACAGTGACCTTCTCACACAAGATCCAGAGATAAGTGACATACCCATGGATGTGGAGTCCAAGTATGTACAGATCACTCCCTCCTGGTCTGACACAACTATGGTCACTGTGGAGGTCCATGACAGTAATTGTGATAAAGAGAGGTATATCGTGGAGGGTGCATCTGAAGAATTGGCTGGTGAATCGGAACAAGCCTGTGCTCCACTGCTACATGACAGTATGCCACGTAACAGAGTGCTATGGTGTGAAAGCAATACTCTTCTGGATGGCAAGTCATTGACTGAAGAACTTCTCTATGCTGATGACTCAGCAGAGGACTCTGTAATTGCAGTATAGAGGATCAAACCAATTTCATACATGTTCTTCCAAATTAGACATTATGAAGAAAGTTGCTTTGACATGCAGAACCAGGACTGCCTTTATTTGTAGAACTTGAAAAGCATTATTTGACATTGAATCAGTGTAAATATCATTCAGTATTGTGTACATAAACAGATGAATGTATAGAGTTCTATAGATGCAACATGGTGTAAATATTCAGCATGTAAATGCTTTATAACAGCTCTACTGGGATTCTGAACTGTGCCTTAGTTAGCCCTAGCTGGGATTGTGTTTTAAAAGACACCCACTGAAAAACCTTTCTACCGCCCCATCTTATATTAAACATGTTTTATGAGATTCTGATGGCCTGTTCTAAGGATAAGCCTTGAACATGTGATCTTTCTTGAACATGTTCTGGACCCCAACCTCAGCAAATAGCATTTATCATGTAGACAAAGTTAATACAAGGCACTTACTAATGTATTGTGATTGTCTATATTGTCTCTTTTGCTGGCTGGATTCATATTTCCATCACATTATACACGGCTCGTTTCCAGAGGTTATGGTCACTGCTGCAGTGCAGATACAAGGTGGACGGGATGAGAGCTGCTGTGCACCTGGGCCTATATGCAGCCCCACAGTCCTGGCCACCAGAGGCCAGGGCGTTTTCCTATAGTGTGCAAGCCCTGGATATGAGCAGTGTATAATGGGATGGAAAAATTAATCCAGCCAGCAAAGGAGGCAATATGGACAATAACAATACATTAGTAAGTGTCTTGTATTAACTTTATCTACATGATAAAGGCCAGTTGATGAAGTGAGACAACTCCTTAAGGTGTAGCAGTGCTCAAAGCAGGACTTTCACTGTAGTACTTACTGTACATGCACATCCATGCCGTTTTGTCTTGTTCTGCAGTTTAGTGCGGTTAACTTGAATGAGCTGAAGTGCTGTACCAGAGACGGACTCACGCAGATGGATGGTAATTAGTGTTGAGCGATGCTTCATCCGAAGTCACTTCGTTCAAAACTTTGGAATACTACTGTACGGAGATCCGTCTCTGTACAATATTAGAATGTATGGGCTCTGATGAGCCGAAGTAAGTTATTTGCGAAGTCGCGTGTGATATCGTTGAATAACTTCGGTAGTTGATTTTTAAAGTGAAAAACCGCTTTGAAACTTGAAACCGAACTCGGCTTCGGTTCCGAGGTACTAGTTGGAACCGAAGCAGAGTTTGGTTTCAAGTTTTAAAGTGGTTTATCACTTTACAAATCAACTCCCTAAGTTATTCAACAAAGTAACGCACGAATAACTTCAGCTCATAGGAGCCCATACATTCTAATACTGTACGGAGACGAATCTCCGTACAGTATTATTCTGAAGTCTTGAACGAAGCGACTTCGGATTTAGCATCCGACGCTCGCTTCGCTCAATACTAATGGTAATGTATCAGATCCTGCATTGAAGGGCCGGTCTCCTGCTGACCAAAGGTGATCCTGGAGGTTGATCCTGCACAGATCACACTTTGAGTGTCTATCCTAAGGACAGGTCATTAATATAAAATCTCAGTATGGCCTCATGCACACGACCGTTGTGTGTTTTGCGGTTTGCAAATTGCGGATCTGCAAAACACGGATGGCGTCCGTGTGCGTTCCACAATTTGCGGAACGGCATGGACAGCCATTGATATAACTGCTTATTCTTGTCTGCAAAATGGACAAGAATAGGACAGGTTATATTTTTTTTACGGAGCAACGGATGTGCAGTCCGCATCTTTTGCGGCCCCATTGAAGTGAATGGGTCCGCATCCGAGCCGCAAAAACTGCGGCTTGGATGCGGACCAAAACAACAGTCGTGTGCATGAGGCCGAAGTCTTTTAAATGTAGAGAGAATTATCTCCTGCTTTTGAGGTGTTTCATTTAGGACTTGTAGGCCCCTTTAAATGAAAGTTGTTGTTATGGTAATCGGCTTGATGGAGAATATAAATCACTTTTATACAACACTTAGGTTCTGTTGTGGAAATTTTAATTTTTAGGATGTGTGTGTGTTTTTATAGATTGTCATCTGTCTCCCTGTGTCGGATTTAGCCAAAGAACGCTCTAGCAGAGGGTACTTGGGTTGAATCGGGACAAGTGGTAAAACCGTCAGTATAAAAACCTTCTCACGGGCTTGGAGACGTGTTCTCAGTATGTAGGGGGGCATTTGCCGGTTTGTGAGCACCAAGTGCAATGCACTGGGCTTCTTCCCTTCAAATGTCTATACACATTAGAGAAGTGAAGTCTGCATAATGAGAGATACATATTATACCTCTGCTGCGGCTTCGCTATCCCTTTCTGGATACATATCTGCTTTTAAGACATGCATATCTGCCTTGTCGGTATACTCGTACCGTATACTGACAATAGCCGTAGCAATGTCTCGCAGATAATCTCAAACCTATAAGAACCAGTAGAATGATCTTCATTAGATACTGGTCACTTTTGAGCAGTATTGAATGAGATCCATGCTGACAGTGATGGGGGGTGGGCGGCCACCTGGCTGGTCAGACAATGGACATGACTCATCCTTCCTTATACAGGGATGGGGTGTGTGCATTGTCTGTCCAGCCACATTGATTGCCCCTTCCTGTCCTTTGACATGTCATCACTTCCTGTATGTCATCACTTCCTGTATCCTTGTCTTGGGCCAGCCCCTTTTACACCTTTTGTTAGTAAATAAAAGGAACAGACTGAGCAGGGCGGGAGAGTTGCTCAGCAAGAATTCAATATGGTAACACCTGGGTCTGGCTCTGACTGCGGCTGAGGGAAGAGAGATTTACCTATTTCTTTACACAAAGTTTGATGCGAGCAGATTACAACTATTAATATTTCTACAACAGTTCCTTTCACACGAGTGTAATGGATTAGGTCCGGGTGGGTTCAGTGAAACTGGCACCATTTTGCAAGCAAGCTCAGTTAGTTTTTTCTGCAATTGTGTTCAGTTTTTTCCGCGCGAGTACAATGTGTTTTGATGCGTTTTTCACGCACGTGATTAAAAAAAACTGAAGGTTTACAAACAACATCTCTTAGCAACCATCTATATTCAAAAAACTCTGAATATAGAACAATATAGAGTATGACCTGGGTTGCAATACCAAGCCAGCTGGTATACAACTTATGATGATGTCCTTATTATGTTTAAAGGAGGCTGCAGCGTTCACTGGAGCATCGAGACCTCTTCAAAAAGCTGATTGTAGGGGTGCCAGGTATCGGACCCTTACCAATCAGATATTGATTACCTGTCCTGAGCATAGGCCATCAATTATGAACTTCCGGAAAAACCCGCTGAAAAGAGTTTTACAGTTTAATGTAAATAAAGCCTCTTCACTTTATAATGAAAAAAGTTATCCTGCTTTTTACTTTGTCTTTCAGTTCCTTACACTGTTTGATAAATGATTCAGTCACCGGGGTTTCTTTTGCATGGCTAGAAGCATCCATATACTAGAATATTAAAAGTTAGAACAGCAGCCTTATTTTTTATTATACAATATGTGAGAGAGAATCTGAATCGCACATCCTCATCACTATGCTTTTGACGTAACAACTGTTTTAAATTTCAGCATGATATAACATGGCTATACAGCACTATTGTCAATATATTGCTATGCCCTATTAGGAGGCATTAGTATACAGTTTGATCAAAGAGCATAGGCCCACTTACCACGACAAGGTTGCCTCTTTTAAGTGGGGACCTACTCTAACTTTGGCGCGGCACAGTGCGGCGACCATCGCGCCCCCACACCGCTCCAGCAGGCAATTTATTTTTTATTAGTTTGTTCATTTTTACGAACAGATATTGTCATTGTTTTATTCTGTCATGGCGGCCATTTTTGCAAAAGTGAAGAGAAAAAAGAGAAAATGCAACCAATATTGGTTGTTAGTCACCTTCACATTATCTAATCTTTCATTTGTCATTGGTACATGCCAACAAAAATAACAATTAAATGCAATCAGGTTTTCAGTGATATAAACAATGTTTTGATTTCCTAACAGCATGCAGAGGTCTTAGAAACTTTATAGAATGGAAACATACATTATAAATGTACATCTATTCATTATAAAAGGAATCAGTGTTTTGATATACTGTACAAGTAGAAATTGCCTTTAAAGGGGTTGTTAACCTTTAGTGTGGGGTGGTCAGGCCCCTATGGTGAGTATACTTACCTGATCCCCACCACTGGGTTCTGGCTCCATTGACCCCCGCTTCAGGCACCGGAGGTCCCGAGTCTCCCCATATTAACTTCCTGTGTGACGCAGGTCATGTGAAAGCCGCAGCCAGTGACTGGCTGCAGCAGTAATGTGACACACAGATGGCATTGGCTGCGGCAGTCCTATTACCCACATCAAACAGGATGATGATGCAGGAATACCTGGGACCTGCAGCACCTGAGGGTTCAAATGGCTTAGGCATCTTTAAAACGGGCGAGAATTCCGTGCGGGTGCAATGTGTGAGGTGAACGCATTGCACCCGCACTGAATCCGGACCCATTCACTTCAATGGGGCTGTGCAGATGAGCGGTGATTTTCACGCATCACTTGTGCGTTGCGTGAAAATCGCAGCATGTTCTATATTCTGCATTTTTCACGCAAAGCAGACCCCATAGAAATGAATGGGGATGCATGAAAATCGCGTAGCATCCGCAAGCAAGTGCGGATGCAATGCGATTTTCACGCATGGTTGCTAGGAGATGATGTTAGTAAATTGATAAAAGTCAATTTACTGTATTATTTTCCCTTATAACATGGTTATAAAGGAAAATAATAGCATTCTTAATACAGAATGCTTACTAAAATGTGGCTTCAGGGGTTAAAAAATTAAAATAATTAACTTACCCCATCCACTTGTTCGCGCAGCCGGCATCGTCTTCTTTCTTCATCTTTCAGGACCTGCAAAAAAACCTTTGATGACGTAATCGCGCTCACCACGTGGTGAGCGCGATTATGTCATCAAAGGTCCTTAAAGATGAAGAAAGAAGATGATGCCTGCTGAGCGAACAAGTGGATGGGGTGAGTTAATTTATTTTTATTTTTTTAACCCCTCAAGCAACATTTTAGTAAGCATTCTTTATTAAGAATGCTATTATTTTCCCTTATAGCCATGTTATAAGGGAAATAATAAAATTAATAGAACACCTAACCCAAACTCGAACTTCAGTGAAGAAGTCCGGGTTCGGGTCTGGGTACCACATTCAATTTTCTCTTACGCGTGTGCAAAATAAATTGCACTCGTGAAGAAAAAAAACTTAACGTCGGAACGCAATCGCAGTCAAAACTGACTGCAATTGCATGCCTACTCGCGCGGTTTTCCCGCAATGTACACACGACGCAGCCGGAGAAAATCCAGAAGGCCCATGTGAAAGAGGCCTTATAGGAGTATTGTAGCATGAGAAGGTAGGTGTCCCAGGGGCTGCAAATGCTGTAAAGAAATAACAGAACTTATACTCAACTCACCACCCCACTGCCCTTCTAACAGTGCTGGGGTGCCTGATTCACTCTACTTCATGCTCTTGTTCATGACATAGCAGAAAATGGCTGTGAATTCAGCTCAGCCACCTACTGGCTGCAGTAATGTCCTGCCTCAGCCATTGACTTCCTCGGGTGGAAGATTCTTCGGCTTACCACCCATTGTACCATAATCCCCAAGAAAAACCCACATCATGTAGGCTTGACTTAGTTTAAAAGGTTGTAGCGGCCAAATTTATTAATAATTATTACCATAAACTTGTACACATATCTTATAAACAGTGCTAACATTAAATCCAACTTTTCCCCCAATTCCTGTCCCCAGAATACTCATACATGATGCGAAGGGATCCTAGAAGGCAATCCCAAGTAAATTGTATTTGCCACTCACAAACCTCCACTTATAATCCAACTTTACCCTTGGCCGCACTCTCCAACCTAAGGGCACCATCTCCTCGAAATTATACCCCTGCAGGGAGCCCCAGCTGTACATTCACCACAAACCTCCTAGATGCACGCCAAAAGAGAGCCATGCACCAATTCCAAGTTTTGCCTCCCAGGATCCCCCCCTTTTATCTGCCCGCTACCACGAGAAAAACAAAAAAAACAATTATATTAACAAAAAAACAAGGGTGGGCAGGAAACGGCTAACCCACGTTCCACAGTGAACTCAACAGCCCCTCCCCTCACTTGCCTTAAATATCTGGTGCCAAAATGCTGCTCCACCCCTGCCATACCCCTACCAACTACCAATTAACCCTATCTGCCTGCACCTTCCACCTAAGACAAGCCGCATTTCGCTATGGCTGCGCCCAACTCCATGGCTTTTCTTCCTGCCATGTATTCAAGTGAACAGGCTGTGTTGTAGTTTACTGCACAGAGGGACCTACGAGCATCCACGTACATGAGAAATACTGTGAAGTAACAGAAGCACTTAACAACATTGCTGCTCCTTCTGCTAGAGATATATGGTGGTTGTGGAAGTGATAATACTTCCTAGTGATACGCCAACACCTGCCATTATGGGAACATATGAAATATGCCACTTGATTATTGACCATTCTCTAAAAAAAAAAACAACTCTGAAAGTTCAAGGAAGATTCCCCCCCCCCCCCCCAGTTATAATGCTATGATAAGGAGGCGGATAGGCCATTAAGTCAGTTAAATTTGGCAAAGACTCTGCCTAAGGGCCCTATCAGACATCCTGATATTCAGACAGGACAAGCACAGACTGATTGGCGGCATGAATATACGGGCAATTATTGGGTAATGAGTGTTCCTATGAAGTTTGTTTCTGATAATTGTTACTGAGACGTGTTTCAAGGGGAGTAATGACTGGGAAATATCAATACCAGGGTTCTCTCTATACAGGAAAGACAGAGAAGGCAAGAAGGGGGGAGGGGTGGCCCTGTATGTGAAAGACAGCATAAAATCTAATTTGATACAAGTTAGCGAGAACAATTTAGAGTCAGTTTGGGTTACCTTGCAGCTTGATAATCATAAGGTAACTCGTGTAGGTGTGATATATAGGCCACCTAGCCAAGTCAAAGAATTAGATGATCTACTAATTGAGGAAATAGCTAAAATGACATTGAAGGGGGAAGTTATCATTATGGGAGACTTCAATCTTCCTGATGTAAACTGGAAAACCAAAATAGCTAATTCTGCCAGGAGTACAGATATTCTAAATTCCCTACTGGGATAATCTCTACAGCAAGTAGTTGAGGAGCCAACCCGAAAGGAGGCCATTTTAGATTTAGTATTCGCAAATGGGAATTTGGTATATGATATTACTGTAGGGGAAAGCTTGGGATCTAGTGATCACCAGTCAATGTGGTTTACTATAAGTACAGTGACTGAGTCACACCACACAAAAACTAATATTTTAGATTTTAGAAAAACTGACTTTTCTAAAATTAGATTAGTACATATTGGAACAGTTTCATTGGAGTCCAGGAGAAATGGGACTACTTAAAAGAGGCACTATTGAAGGCAACAGAAAATTGCATTAGGCTTGTCAGTAAAAGCAAAAAAAGGAAAAGACCACTGTGGTACTCAGCAGAAGTGGCCAAAATCATTAAAAACAAAAAGATAGCATTTAGGAATTATAAAAAAAAACAAACGAGGATGACAGGCTAATTTACAAGATTAGGCAGAGAGAGGCCAAACAAGTTATAAGAGCTTCTAAAGCACAGGCAGAAGAGAAATTAGCTCAGTCAGGGAAAAAAGGCGATAAGGCATTCTTCAGATACATAAATGAAAAAAGGAAACTAAAACAAGGAATTACAAAATTAAAAACAAAAGAAGGAAGGTATATGGAAGAAGATAAAGAACTAGCTGACTGCCTCAATGAATACTTCTGTTCAGTCTTTACGAAGGAAAATGAAGGAAAAGGACCTCAGTTAGGAAAGAAGACTAATGAATCTTTTGATGCATGTGTCTTTACAGAGGAAGAGGTTCTAAGTCAGCTGTCTAAAATCAATACAAATAAGTCACAGGGGCCTGATGGGATACACCCAAAGCTATTAAAAGAGCTCAGCGGTGAACTAGCAAAACCATTAACAGATTTTTTTAACCAATCACTGGCAACAGGAGTCGTCCCAGAAAATTGGAAATTAGCAAATGTTGTGCCTATTCACAAGAAAGGTAGTAGGGAGGAATCGGGCAACTATAGGCCAGTAAGCCTGACATCAATAGTGAGGAAATTAATGGAAACCATACTTAAGGAGAGGATTGTGGAACATCTAAAATCCCATGGATTGAAAGATGAAAAACAGCATGGGTTTACTTCAGGGAGATCATGTCAAACTAATCTTATTGATTTTTTTGATTCGATGACTAAAACAATAGATGGCGGAGGTGCAGTAGACATCGCTTATCTAGACTTCAGTAAGGCTTTCGATACTGTCCCACACAGAAGGCTTATCAATAAATTGCAGTCTTTGGGCTTGGACTCCCATATTGTTGAATGGATTAGGCAGTGGCTGAGGGACAGGCAACAGAGGGTTGTAGTCAATGGAGTATATTCAGACCAAGGTCTTGTTACCAGTGGGGTACCTCAGGGATCTGTTCTGGGACCCATATTGTTTAATATCTTTATCAGCGAAATTGCAGAAGGCCTCGATGGTAAGGTGTCACGACCGCTACCCCAGCAGCAGTCGTGTCGCACCAGACGGAGGGGAAGGGGGACCCTATTCTACGGATGGGAAATAGAATGGCCACCCCTGACTAACCCAAAGCTGGCACCTGTCTGCCCTGATACCCTAGACGGGGTGTGAACCCGTGCGGCGAGCAGGATGCCTAAACCCTCAGTCACCCTAAAGCCTAGAGTGGGGAAAGGCCGATGGGAGCACTAGTCACCATCACTCATGTCTAGGAGAACAGCAGGGGAAGACAGCAACAAACAAACTATAACAGAGATAGACTTATCCAGTCACGAGCAGAGAAGGCGATCCCAATCACGACAGTCCACGCCGGACAAGAGCTCCACAGCAACACCATCAAACGATCTCCTTCAAAGGTCAGAATAGAACTGGAAGTAAGGACTATATCTGGCAATGACTGCAAGTGAAAGTGAAACTAATATAGTAGCTGGGAGTGGCAGACAGGACTCACCTGAGAAGGATGCCTACAAACTCCCAGTCAGGACAAAAAGGTTCACAAGGCAAAACCCAGATGACATACCCTGAACCACGGAGCAAACTCACAAGCTATCGCGAGTAGCAAGTCGCTGCGACCTTCTCCTCCCAGACCTGTCTGGATCAGTCACAGTCGTGACAGTACCCCCCTTTCTACGAGGGGCCCCAGGACCCTCAAGACCAGGCCTCTCCGGATGGGAGCTATTAAAAGCCCGAATGAGTCTGTCCGCTTTTATCTCTGATGCTGGAACCCACATTCTCTCTTCGGAACCATAACCTTTCCAGTGCACCAGGTACTGAAGAGAGCGGCGAACATATCGTAAATCAACAATCTTTTCTACCTGAAACTCAAGACTGCCATCAACAACCACCGGTGGAGGTGGTAGTGGCAATGGTTCAGGAGGTTCTACATATCTTTTAAGCAGAGATCTGTGGAAGACATTATTGATCCTTAGAGTCTGAGGTAGCTCCAGACGAAAAGCCACCGGGTTAATGATCTTAATTACCCTATAAGGACCAATAAATCTCGGACCTAATTTCCACGAGGGAACCTTCAACTTGATATTTCTGGTAGACAACCACACCAAGTCATTCACCCCAAGGTCCGGACCAACAGAACGCTTCCTATCAGCCGCACGTTTGTATCTACCACCAATTCTCTTCAAACTTTCTTGCACACTCTGCCACACTGAAGAAAGTGAAGACGCAAATCGTTCCTCCTCGGGAATCGCAGACGGCCCCCCCTCACTAAACGTACAAAACTGAGGATGGAAACCATACGCACCAAAAAATGGTGACTTATCGGTGGATTCTTGACGACGATTATTAATGGCAAACTCGGCTAACGGTAAATAAGATGACCATTCCTCCTGATTTTCGGAAACAAAGCATCTCAAATATGTCTCTAGGTTTTGATTGGTACGTTCAGTCTGACCGTTGGACTGTGGATGGAAAGATGAAGAAAATGACAGATGAACCCCTAAACGAGAACAAAAAGCTTTCCAAAATTTAGAAACGAATTGGGTACCACGATCCAAAACAATATCGGACGGGACCCCGTGAAGCTTCACGATGTGGTCAATAAAAACCTGAGCCAGTGTGTTAGCATTAGGCAATGCAGCAAGAGCAATAAAGTGCACCATTTTACTGAATCTGTCAACAACTACAAGGATAACAGTCTTCCCCGCTGATACTGGTAGATCCGTAATGAAATCCATTGACAGGTGCGTCCAAGGCCTGTTGGGGATGGCCAGAGGTAAAAGACGCCCTGCCGGACGAGTATGATCTACCTTAGAACGAGCACAGGTAGCACATGCAGACACAAAATTCAACACCTCCTGGCACCATTTAGGCCACCAGAACCGACGAGACACTAACTCAGAGGTTGCCCTACTACCTGGGTGTCCTGCCAGTGTGGAGTTATGGTGTTCTTTTAGTATCTCCAGTCGTAAATTTTCTGGCACAAACAGTTTACCCGAGGGGCAGGAGGCCGGGGCGTCCCCCTGAGCTTCCAACACCCTCCCCTCCAAACCTGAGTGTAATGCAGAGACCACCACCCCCTTTTGCAAAATGGGCTCTGGTACCTCAACATCACCCCCTCCAGGAAAACTTTGAGACAATGCATCCGCCTTAGTATTTTTTGCCCCCGGGCGATAGGTTATTACAAAATTAAAGCTAGTAAAAAATAACGACCACCGAGCCTGTCTAGGGGTGAGACGTTTAGCAGACTCCAGATATAATAAGTTTTTGTGATCAGTAATCACCGTGACGGGATGAACCGCCCCCTCCAAAAAATGACGCCACTCCTCAAAAGCCAACTTAATAGCCAAAAGTTCCCTGTTGCCAATATCATAGTTCCTTTCTGCAGTAGACAATTTCTTCGAAAAGAAAGCACACGGACGCCATTCACCAGGGGACGGGCCCTGAGATAGTACCGCTCCCACCCCCACCTCTGATGCGTCAACCTCTACAATAAAAGGAAGCGAGACATCTGGCTGTACGAGAATAGGGGCCGAGGTGAATCTCTCCTTCAGAGATGCAAAGGCAGTTTTGGCTGCATGTGACCATTTGGAAAAATCGGATCCCTTTCGGGTCATGTCCGCCAGTGGTTTGACCACCAAGGAATAGTTTTTTATAAACTTTCTATAAAAATTGGCAAACCCCAGGAAACGTTGCAATGCCTTCAGGTTCTCAGGCAGATCCCAGTCTGTAATCGCCCGGACTTTCTCTGGATCCATGCGGAAACCTGAATCTGACAACACATACCCTAGAAATGGCAGTTCTTTTACGGCGAACACACATTTTTCTAACTTAGCAAACAATTTGTTGGCCCTTAATATCTGCAGCACTTGTCTCACATGGATCTTATGTGTATCCAGATCCGGGGAATAGACCAGGATGTCATCAAGATATATCACAACAAATCTCCCGATAAGGTGACTAAAAATATCGTTGACAAAATGTTGGAATACCGCAGGCGCATTAGTAAGACCAAATGGCATGACCAGATTTTCATAATGCCCTTCCGGAGTATTAAAAGCCGTCTTCCACTCATCCCCCTCTTTGATGCGAACCAGGTTATAGGCTCCTCTGAGATCCATTTTGGAGAACCATTTAGCACCAGCAACCTGATTAAAGAGGTCGGGAATGAGAGGAAGAGGATAGGGATCTCGGATAGTTATCCGGTTTAATTCCCGGAAATCCAGGCAAGGACGTAGGCCCCCATCTTTCTTTTTAACGAAAAAGAACCCTGCAGCCACAGGTGAAGAAGAGGGTCTGATGTGTCCCTTAGCCAAACTCTCCGAAATATAATCTTTCATAGCCTTCCTCTCCGGGCCGGAAAGATTGTATAACCGGGTTTTAGGTAGTTTGGCCCCAGGTAGTAGATTAATCGGGCAATCATATGGACGATGAGGTGGTAACCCCTGACAACCCTTCTCAGAGAACACATCCATAAAATCTGACAGAAAGGCAGGTAAAGATGTTACAGAGAGTGTAGAGCACCTACTACTCAAGCAGTTGTCCTTACAATGTTCACTCCACTCCACAATCTCCCCGGCCTGCCAATCCACCACTGGATTGTGAGTCACCAGCCAGGGAAGCCCCAATACCATAGGAGCCGGAAGACCGTCCAGGACATAACACGAGACCGTCCAGGACATAATGCTCTTTATGGAGGTCCCCGACCTGCAGATGGATATTATGAATGATCTGAGTTAACTCTTTCTGAGTAAGAGGGGAGGAGTCGATGGCAAAAACAGGAATAGTTCTGCGTATTGGTTCTGGAGTAAAACCCAGAGCCTGAGCAAACCGTGAATCCACCAAGTTGACCCCCGCCCCACTGTCCAAAAAGACGGAACAGATCTCAGTCTTATTGCCCGCCTCAACGGTAGCGGACAACAAAAACTGAGACATGCGTATGGAGGAAACGAATACGCCCAGACTGTTATCCTCCGCACAATCTGGGGACTCTAGTTTTCCCGGCGGCTCCTTTGTTTGTGGTCTCTTGGGTTCTGAGGGACAAACCTTTACAAAATGACCCCTCCCCCCACAACGAAAACAAACCTCTGACCTACAGCGGAACTTAGGAGGATTCACCCGTCTAGCGGCGCCCCCTATTTGCATTGGTTCGACTGGATCATAACAAACCGATCCCTGCCCTATAGAGGCCTCCGTAAAATTTAATAGTCTCTCCCTGGGTCGTCTGTCGATTCTTATGGACAGAGACATAGCAGCCTCCAGAGACCCAGGGACCTCGTATACCGCCAGCGCGTCTTTTAATTTTCCAGACAACCCCTGGCAGAACTGACTCCTAAGGGCCGAGTCGTTCCATAACGTATCAGTAGCCCACCTACGGAATTCGGAACAATATAGTTCAGCAGACCGGTTCTCTTGCCGAAGTCTACGTAGCTTAGACTCAGCCAGTGAGACCCTGTCCGGGTCATCATATACGAGACCCAGGGCTTCAAAAAACTCCTCCACTGATCGTAAGGCCAGAGAGTCTGATGGTAGGGAGAAAGCCCAAGCCTGCGGATCTCCTTGCAGGAGAGAAATTACAATACCCACCCGTTGTTCCTCACCGCCGGAGGATCTAGGGCGTAACCTGAAGAACAATTTGCAAGCTTCTCTGAAGGTTACAAATTGGTCTCTCCCTCCTGAGAACCTATCAGGTAAAGCCACTTTTGGCTTAGGAGTACCTTGGTTTCCCGTAGCAACGGTGGAACCCAAGGATGGCTGCTGCTGCTGCAGCACTGTTGCTTTTAATCCTGCCGCTTCAAGGGATAAACCCTGTAATTGTTTCGCCAAAACCGTAACCGGATCCATAGTGGAACAGAAAAATACAAAGCAAAACAGCAAGCAAAAAAAAAAAAGAAATGTCATTTTTTTTTTTTAAAAGGCCAGATATACTGTCACGACCGCTACCCCAGCAGCAGTCGTGTCGCACCAGACAGAGGGGAAGGGGGACCCTTATCTACGGATGGGAATAGTATGGCCACCCCTGATTAACCCTAAGCTGGCATCTGTCTGCCCTGATACCCTAGACGGGGTGTGAACCCGTGCGGCGAGCTGGGTGCCTAAACCCTCCGTCACCCTAAAAAGCCTAGAGTGGGGAACGCCCGATGGGAGCGCTAGTCACCATCACTCATGTCTAGGAGAACAGCAGGAGAAGACAGCAACAAATAAACTATATAAGAGATAGACTTATCCAGTCACGAACAGAGAAGGCGATCCCAATCACGACAGTCCACGCCGGACAAGAGCTCCACAGCAACACCATAAAACGATCTCCTTCAAAGGTCAGAATAGAACTGGAAGTGAAGACTATATCTGGCAATGACTGCAAGTGAAAGTGAAACTAATATAGTAGCTGGGAGTGGCAGACAGGACTCACCTGAGAAGGATGCCTACAAACTCCCAGTCAGGACAAAAAGGTTCACAAGGCAAAACCCAGATTACATACCCTGAACCACGGAGCAAACTCACAAGATATCGCGAGTAGCAAGTCGCTGCGACCTTCTCCTCCCAGACCTGTCTGGATCAGTCACAGTCGTAACAAGGGTCCAACTTGTTTTTACTTGATGTTATTATATGCAGCTTTAGATCCATACAATTTACAGCAGTAGTCTAGGATCCCAGCAGGTATTGGCAATATGTGGCAGGAATTATATATATATTCTGCATCTGGTACATACGCCTTTAAGAATCTGGAAGGTATCTGTCTTCTGCTCTGTCTATGGTCTGCTTGATATGGGCCTGACTAGCTGTGGAGGTACTTATCTTCTCCTTGTTCTGGAATCTGTACTTACAGGACTGCTCGCAGGGAATGATGGTGGCGTCCTGGAGATCTAATAGTTCTGAAGTTGGCTGCTTCCTTGGTCTACCAGCTGAGGTAAGGGACTCAGGCTGGGAAGGTTGATCTTGGGCCTCAGCAGAGGCTTGGATCCCTGGTTGGGGTCCCTGTTTCTGGGAGCTCCTATCAACACAGCCTACCCCAAGAGGGGGTTGCTCACACTGCCTAGAACTTTCTTTCCTCCTTCTGAAGTAGGATGTGGGAACATTCCACTCCACCTCAGATAGGGGGAAGTTAGCCTGGAATGGTTTATTCCAGTCTAGGTCTAACTCTAACCATGGTTTGCCTACATATTGCTGCCACCTGCTGGTGTACATTGAAAATTACAGCAAATATATAAAATACAGACATAGAAATGGCAATGCACAGTTATATTACATCAGATGGAAACACATTAACACTTGACATTATTGTAGCAGGGATACAGAGATTTTAGTGACATACTCTGGGATGTTACATACCCGCTTACTTTAAGATAAGCCGTCCTCGGCGCATGCTTAGGAAGGTGAGAAATCAGCTCTGGGTACCCAATACAATACAAAGTGCTGCATAAATATACATAGAAATGACGTACAAAGACAAAACACATAACGGTTTCCTCGAGGTTCCTGCCCGCTAGCATAAGGTTTCCAACACACAGTTTCCTTATCTTGGTATAACCAGGTAACCGATAACTGTCACGAGGGTGTCAAGAGCCACGTCTGACTCCGTTGTACCCGGGGTTAGGAAGTCGCAGCGGGTGGCTGCGCGCTCTATGTCTAAAGACAGTACTGTTTCTTAATGGTAGCTTTCTGGGTTTGCCTTGCAATCCTTTTTGGCTCACTCAGGGATCCGTAGCTTCTCCTCCTCAGCTGTTTCTTGTCCAGCAATCCCAACCTCCTTATATTCCCATCTCTCACTTCTCTGGTTGCCAGATATAGAGCTTCCTGCCTGGACTTCTATACTGACCCACTGGAGCTGTGTAGCTGTGTTCCCTGGTTGTTGTTCCAGAACGTTACCCTCCGGATCCCTGTTGGGCTTTTGTTGTCTGCTGTGGTCGCCCACCTGGGATTATATGTTTTGTCTGTGTTGTCTGTCCTCTCCTTGGTGTTTTCCTTTTAGTGTCAGTGGTGCGGACTAGTGATCCCACCGCCCCGTTCACTACATAGGGCTCATCTTAGGGAAAGCCAGGGTTTAGGCACGTGATCGGCTTACGGGTAAGGAACCCGTCTAGGGACGTCAGGGCAGTCAGGTGCCAGCCTCAAGGTGAGTCAGGGGTCACCACCTTTCCCTCTCCCTTGGACAGGGCCTTCCCATTTCCCTCCCTTTGCGTGACGCCGGTCATTACATTATATCTGGCCCTTATTTTGTGTAGGTAAAAAACAAAACAAAACAAAAAAATACTTTTTCTTTCTACCTACTTAGAATCCAGTATGGATCCAATTACTGCTTTGTCAAAGCAACTTCAAGGCCTGTCTTTGGAGGTGGCAGGATTGAAGGCGTCGGTCCTCCAGCAACAGCAGCAATTGCTACAGACCTCAAGCCCAGCGGTTACTACAGGTAACCAGGTTGTTGCGGAACCGAAGGTTGCTCTTCCTGACAGATTTTCTGGGGGAAGGGACAAATTTGTGACGTTCCGTGAGGCCTGTAAATTATATTTTAAACTGCGCCCTTACTCCTCTGGTAATGAAGAACAGCGGGTGGGGGTTGTTATTTCCCTGCTTCAGGGGGACCCGCAATCCTGGGCGTTCTTTTTACCCACTGATTCCCAGGCTCTCCGGTCAGTGGATGAATTTTTTGGGGCCTTGGGTCTCATATATGATGACCCTGACCGAGTCGCACTGGCTGAATCAAAATTACGGAGACTCCTACAGGGAGAGCGGCCAGTAGAGGAGTATTGCTCAGAGTTCCGTAGGTGGGCTACGGATAGCCAGTGGAACGACCCGGCTCTCAGGAGTCAGTTCTGCTCTGGGTTATCCAAAAGGATTAAGGATGCGCTTGCGCTGTTTGAGACTCCCTTTTCCCTTGATGCGGTTATGTCCCTTTCTATCAGAATAGATAGACGTCTTAGGGACAGATTGAAAAATCCGGAGCAATTGGTAACCCCTCCCAAGCAGCAGTTAGTCTGTACGGACTTAGATGAGCCTATGCAGCTAGGAGGAACTACTCGTCAGCTCCGTCCTCCTGAGGCTCGCCGTAGGCGTGGGGTTTGTTTTTTCTGTGGGGAGAGGGGTCATTTTATTAATGTCTGTCCTTCCTTTCTCAAAAACAAAAGACCGTTGGAAAACTACTAACCCCAGGCTGTGTGGAGGATGTCAGCCGGGGGGTATACGTTTCCTCCATACGAACATCGCAATTTGTGTTGCCAGCGGTTGTTGTTTTTGGTGTTAAGACGGAGACTATTTCTTTTTTTCTAGACAGTGGAGCAGGAGTAAATTTGATAGATGCCCATTTTGCCCACACTATGGGTTTGTCTCTCTGTACGCTACAGAGACCTATTCCCATATTCACTATTGATTCTGCTCCTCTGTCTCAGAGAAACCTCACTCACATTGTCCATAACTTACACCTTCGGGTAGGGGACCACCATAACGAGTGGCTTTCATGTTATGTTCTGGAGGGGCTTCCCACTCCTGTGGTATTGGGTCTTCCCTGATTGGTAGCGCACAATCCAGTGGTGGATTGGCAGGCCAGGGAGATATTGGAGTGGAGTGAGCATTGCAGAGAATATTGCTTAAATAGCAATTGCTTAGTCGCCTCCATAGCTACCCTACCTACATTTGTTTCGGACTTTGAGGAAGTTTTTTCTGAAAAGGGTTGTCAGAAGTTACCACCTCACCGTCCTTATGATTGCCCGGTTAACCTGATTCCCGGTGCAAAATTACCCAAGACCAGGTTATATAATCTTTCGGGTCCGGAGAGACAAGCCATGAAAGATTATATCTCCGAGAGCTTGGCTAAGGGACACATCAGACCCTCTTCTTCACCCGTGGCTGCAGGGTTTTTCTTTGTTAAAAAGAAAGATGGGGGCCTGCGTCCTTGCCTAGATTTTCGCGAATTAAACAGGATAACCATCCGAGACCCATACCCTCTTCCTCTCATTCCTGACCTGTTTAATCAGATTGCGGGTGCTAGGTGGTTCTCCAAACTTGATCTTAGGGGGGCCTACAATCTGATTCGTATCAAGGAAGGGGATGAGTGGAAGACAGCTTTTCACACCCCTGAGGGGCATTATGAAAATCTAGTCATGCCTTTCGGTCTGACCAATGCTCCTGCTGTCTTCCAACATTTCGTTAATGACATTTTTAGTCATCTTATCGGCAGGTTTGTGGTGATATACCTAGATGATATTTTAATTTATTCGTCTGATCTGAAAACACATGAGGTGCATGTCAGACAGGTACTGCAGGTCCTACGGACGAATAAATTATATGCGAAAATTGAAAAGTGTGTCTTTGCCGTTCAGGAAATACAGTTCCTAGGTTATTTATTATCTGCTTCAGGTTTCCGTATGGATCCTAGGAAGGTCAAGGCAATTTTAGATTAGGATCTTCCTGAGAACCTCAAAGCACTGCAACGGTTCTTGGGCTTCGCAAATTTCTATAGAAAATTCATTAAAAATTATTCGGTGATTGTAAAACCCCTTACTGACATGACTAGGAAGGGGACAGATTTTTCTAAATGGTCTGACGCCGCTAAAATTTCTTTTTCCTCTCTAAAAGAGATGTTTACCTCGGCACCTGTACTAATCCAACCTGATGTCTCCCAGCCTTTTAATGTTGAAGTAGATGCGTCAGAGGTGGGAGTGGGGGCTGTGCTGTCTCAGGGTCCGTCTCAGGGTCCGTCTCCTGGCAAATGGCGTCCTTGTGCTTTCTTTTCTAAAAAACTATCTGCAGCAGAGAAGAACTATGATATTGGCAATAGGGAACTATTAGCTATTAAACTAGCGTTTGAAGAATGGCGTCACTTTTTAGAGGGGGCAATCCACCCCGTCACTGTGATTACGGACCACAAAAACCTTCTGTACCTCGAATCAGCTAAGCGTCTCACCCCTAGACAAGCTAGGTGGTCGCTATTTTTTACCAGGTTTAACTTTGTTATTACCTATCGTCCTGGGCAAAAAATAACAAGGCAGATGCATTATCTCGTTGTTTCCCTGGAGGGGGTAATGTGAGTGATCCGGTACCCATTCTACAAAGAGGAGTGGTTGTCTCTGTGGTACACTCTGTTCTGGAGGGGAAGGTGTTAGAGGCCCAGGGGGACGCCCCGGTCTCTTGCCCCTCAGAGAAATTGTTTGTACCGTTAAACCTGCGTCTCGAGTTATTAAAGGAACATCATAATTCGGCACTTGCTGGGCACCCGGGTAGTAAAGCAACCTTGGAGCTATTGTCTCGTCGTTTTTGGTGGCCAAGGTTGCGTCAGGATGTAATGGATTTTGTGTCTTCTTGTTCTATTTGTGCGCGCGCGAAAGTCTCTCATACACGTCCTGCAAGGTCTTTATTGCCACTTGTCATTCCCAATAGGCCATGGACACATCTGTCAATGGATTTTATCACTGACTTACCTTTGTCTGCGGGTAAAACAGTTATCTTGGTAGTAGTGGACAGGTTTAGCAAAATGGTACACTTCATTGCGTTACCCGCACTACCTAATGCTAAGACTCTTGCTCAGGTATTATTTTATTTCTAAATTTTGGAAAGCTTTTTGTTCCCGTTTGGGGGTACACTTGTCCTTTTTCTCAGCTTTCCATCCTCAGTCGAATAGACAGACTGAGCGTACCAACCAAAACCTTGAGACATATCTAAGATGTTTTGTGTCTGAAAACCAAGAGGTGTGGTCATCATATTTACCGTTAGCCGAGTTTGCCATGAATAATCGCCGTCAGGAATCTACTGGCAAGTCACCATTTCTTGGTGCATATGGTTTTCATCCCCAATTCTGTACTTTCAAAGAGTGGGGGTCTTCTGGGGTTCCCGAAGAGGAACGGTTTTCATCATCTCTTTCATCTGTATGGCAGAAAGTGCAAGCTAATTTGAAAAATATGGGAGGTAAATATAAATGCATATACAAACGGAAAATGCAAATGTGATCGCACACTACATCCAGCACTCTGCCCTACCTCCATGCTGGATGAGACATTGGTGTACATTTTGGCCAAAGCGTAATAAGCCACTCACCGCGTCAAGGTCGTCTCATTTGAGTGGTCCCTAACACTTGTTCCTACCTGTTTATGGGCCATGACAGCCACACAAAGTCCAGGGAATGCAGGTCAGCATGCAAGCCAAGCACACTCTGCTTTTAACCCCGTCCGGTGCCATTACAGCTTTCATCGTATCCAGGGATGCAAGTACCAACATGCATGCTGAGCCCACCATATACTTCTCCTGGAGCCAAATGGCTACTGGAGCCAAATGGCTAAATATAAATGCATGGCTGATAAAAAACGGTCGCCAGGTCCGGACCTAGGAGTGAATGACTATGTGTGGTTATCTACTAGGAATATTAAATTAAAGGTTCCCTCTTGGAAACTGGGTCCTAGGTTTATTGGTCCTTACAAAATAGTAGCCATCATTAACCCTGTGGCTTTTCGCCTGGAGCTACCTCAGACTTTTAAAATTCATAACGTCTTCCATAAGTCGTTACTCAAAAAGTATGTTCCACCTCTAGAACCATCACTGCTGCCACCCCCTCCTGTTATTGTGGATGGTAATCTAGAGTTTCAAATATCCAAAATTGTTGATTCTCGTCGGGGCCGCCGCTCTCTTCAATATCTGGTGCATTGGAGGGGTTACGGTCCCGAGGAAAGAATGTGGGTTCCAGCATCTGAGGTAAACGCCGACAGGTTAGTTCGGGTTTTTCATGCCTCTCATTCTGAGAGACCTAGTCCTGAGTGTCCGGAGGCCCCTCGTGGAAGGGGGGTTACTGTCACGAGGGTGTCAAGAGCCACGTCTGACTCCGTTGTACCCGGGGTCAGGAAGTCGCAGCGGGTGGCTGCGCGCTCTATGTCTAAAGACAGTACTGTTTCTTAATGGTAGCTTTCTGGGTTTGCCTTGCAATCCTTTTTGGCTCACTCAGGGATCCGTAGCTTCTCCTCCTCAGCTATTTCTTGTCCAGCAATCCCAACCTCCTTATATTCCCATCTCTAACTTCTCTGGTTGCCAGATATAGAGCTTCCTGCCTGGACTTCTATACTGACCCACTGGAGCTGTGTAGCTGTGTTCCCTGGTTGTTGTTCCAGAACGTTACCCTCCGGATCCCTATTGGGCTTTTGTTGTCTGCTGTGGTTGCCCACCTGGGATTATATGTTTTGTCTGTGTTGTCTGTCCTCTCCTTGGTGTTTTCCTTTTAGTGTCAGTGGTGCGGACTAGTGATCCCACCGCCCCGTTCACTACATAGGGCTCATCTTAGGGAAAGCCAGGGTTTAGGCACGTGATCGGCGTACGGGTGAGGAACCCGTCTAGGGACGTCAGGGCAGTCAGGTGCCAGCCTCAAGGTGAGTCAGGGGTCACCACCTTTCCCTCTCCCTTGAACAGGGCCTTCCCATTTCCCTCCCTTTGCGTGACGCCGGTCATTACAATAACTGCACAAAGCATACATTACTGACTTCGTATATTGTCCACCAATATCAAAGAGAGTATGGGGGTGTCTTTACTCCGTAATCCCACCATTGTGTAGTGCAAAGCCCGCAAATAGAAGGGTGGCTTTATCCTGTATTCCCTTCCCTGCATCATAGCCTGAAGAAATTTGGCTTATAGCACGATCACTATGATGTCTATGAGGAAGCTAAATATAAGGCTCTAAGGCTTGAGGTACCATACCTTAGGCAAACGCTCAGAAGGGGAGGTATGCGTCGTCTCCGTGTCTTCTGGCAATGTCACAGGAGGAGGGTCTTTAATCCCGTGCGCTCCTGGAATGAGACACCTCCGGATGGGAACAATCCGGAACATTTAACAAGCGGGAAGGAGAAGCCTAGGGCTTCTAACGATTCCCGAAGCAGCAGGGGTACCTGTGAAGTAACTAGACCTGTCAGGACTTACCATTTGGTCCTACCCTGGGTACCTATGGGTATACATCACCGGGTGTAGGCCATTGGTGTACAACGTCCCTCTGATGACAGTCCGTATAAGGGGGGAGAGAACAAGAGCTGTAAAAAGGCACACTTTAGGTAAGTTGCTACAATTTTTGTTAAGTGCAATGGTTAAGTGCAATCATTCTGAACAGTGCATAAATTCACATTGTGGCACCTGGAAGGATAATACACACAATGGGCAGGATACTGCATAACATTTGTAAACTGGTTACAATGACATAAATTATTAAATAGCATGACAATTGAGTGCAAGCTTTTATGTTGCAAACATTTTATAAAATAGTGCAAATTTTATAAGTGCAAATGTCAATGTCAGGTGAGGCTCAACAATAACTTGAGTCCTTTGTCCTGAAAGTGCTTAAAGTTGTAGAAAAGTCCTTTGCAATCCACAGGGCAAAAGTTAATTGTAATCCAAAGGGTTAAAATGTCATTTAAGAATAGCAGCAGGCTATCAGGTAACCTGAGAAAGAGAATAAAACAGTTAACTTGGACATGAGGGGGTTAAGTGCTGATGGGGGGAGTCCTTACTGACATGACCATCTGGATGAGGACAACACTGGCAACCTGGAACATAAACGTTAAAATCACACAAAGGCCAAACAGGTCCTCACCCGTCAGATAGCAGTCCATGGAGTGGCTCCCAAACAATGTCACTGAAGGTTTTTCTATTGTAGGGGACACCTTACAGGTAGGTGTCCAGTTCCTCGTCACTGCTGGAGCTGCTGAACCTCATCAGAGGTTGTTCCTGCCTTTGATGATAGCTCATTGTGGCATTGGTAGTAGTGCGCCACTGGCCTCTACTGGTGGTTGTAGGGACTTGCTGAGCTGACAACCTTGAAAAGGCAGCGGTAACACGCCGCAGCCCGGGATCTCCAGCCGGTATAGGAGGTGGGAGAACTTCTGGCTGCAGGGGTTCAGGAAGGACAGAAGCAGTTGCCTGGGGCTGCTTCCAGGGCAGGCGGTATGGTGGCATGATGCAGAGCTGGATCTTAGGATTGAAGGTCAGGACAGAGTTGTTGATCTGCCCTACCCT
Source organism: Bufo bufo (assembly GCF_905171765.1). NCBI lineage: Eukaryota > Metazoa > Chordata > Amphibia > Anura > Bufonidae > Bufo > Bufo bufo. Next base: position 461,728,893 of record NC_053392.1, on the reverse strand, counting down.
CAGGGTTGGCGGTGGTGACAAGTCTGGGATAAGCGGTGCAGGTTCAGGTTGGGGCTTCTCTCTGAACTGCATACGGCCATCGGGGGTTTCTTGAAGACATCTGACCCTGCCCGCAGAGCCTGGATCCTCTTGCCAGGTCTCTGGGGTGATTGCAGGGGAGAGCGGTTTCTGCAGTAGGGTGACTCCAGCTGCAAAGAGTCCTTGCATTGACCGCATGGGTGTGTACTCTACCTGGTCTCCAATATATAGGTTGTGCCTTTCTTGGGGCAGATAATGTCTCTTTACAGACCGGCGGTATCACGGTCGGCGTGGCTATCACATACGTGACACAGAGGGAGGGAACGAGGTAGGCCCTGCCCAAGTGAGAGGGAAGGTGGTGACCCCTGACTCACCTGGCGGCTGGCACCTGGCTGCCCTGACGTCCCTAGACGGGTTCCTCACCCGTACGCCGATCACGTGGCTAAAGCCCTGGCTTTCCCTGAGCTGAGCCCTAGATAGTGAACAGGGCGATGGGAACACTAGTCCGCACCACTAGCTCTAAAGGAAAACACCAAGGGGAGGACAGACAACACAGACTCAACATATAATCCCAGGTGGGCGACAACAGGAGACAACAATAAGCCCAACAGGGATCCGGAGGGTAGCACTCTGGAACGACAACCAGGATTCACAATTCCAGTGGGTCAGTATAGATGTCCAGGCAGGAAGCTCTATAACTGGCAACTAGAGAAGTGAGGGGAGAATATAAGGAGGTTGGGAGTGGCAGACAAGAAACAGCTGAGGGGGAGAAGCTACGGATCCCTGAGTGAGACAAAAAGGATAGCAAGGCAAACACAGAAAACAATCACTAAGAAACAACGTGATCTTTAGATATAGAGCGCGCAGGCACCCGCTGCGACTTCCTGACCCCGGGTATAACGGAGTCAGACGTGGCTCTTGATACCCTCGTGACAGGCGGCCTACAAATACCTCTGTGCCAGAGTGATTATCCTGGAGGAATCCCACTCCTCTTTCTACAGAAAACCATAGAACGGTTCCGGTCCTCCTAGTCAGCTTGGGGTCACCAGATTGGAGGCTGTCAATAACCTGTTTGACCCACTCTTCTACAGCCGACTTGTATTCCCACGCAGTCTGGGTGAATGCTGTGATCTCGTGCGGGACCTCAGGGTTTAGGCTGCTCAACTGACTGTAGTTGGGCGGTGGAGTGGAATCTCCAGCCGCCTCCACCGCACCAGTAGGCGGCTGTGGCTTTGCAGGTCTCAGGTTGATGACCAGCGTTGGGGTCTCTGGACGTGGCGGAGGGACGGACACGGACCGGGCCTGGGCCTCAGGGAGCGGGGTTGCTCCTACCTGCTGTCGCGGCCGGGTGGCCGTTTCCAGTGTCCTCTGCTGGTCCCGATCCTGCAGCTCCTTTTTCATCTGTGCCGCGGACTGATTGTGAGTGAAGTCAGCGGCGGCCCCTGCGGTGGATGACTCGACGTCTACGTCCATCTGTGTGGCTACGTCGCCTTCCGCGGGGGTTCTTGATAGAGCGGAGGGATCCACAGCCTCCGATGTCTCCATTAGGTCAGGAACTTTAGAGACAGGTGCCGGGACTTCATCAGCCGCCTTTTCTTTCATCTCCGGTATGCTACTCAGGGTAGGTACTACGGAGCTCTTGAGCACGGAGGTATCCACAGCCTCCGGCCTACCACCTAAAATTGTAGATCCACGTCCTTGTACTAGTTGGGAGACTCGTATCTCCAGCGGCTGCTCAGGATAGACATCCTCTCCATCGATGGCCATCTGATTCCATTTGGGACGCGGGTACGCCATTCTTGCTGCTCCTCTGCATACACTGATCGCCAGTACTAAAGGAGGGGCGCAGAGGGTGAAGCTTTTATCACCTCGGGCTAGGTCAGTGACAAGTCCATGGAGGGCGTTCTCTATTTTTCCCGCTCCTGAAGGGGCGTATTCGACATCTTCGCGCCTTTTGTGAGGGGGTGTCACTATATTTTCCCGCTTCTGGGGGGCGTAGACAGCATTTTCGCGCTCCTGGGAGGGCGTTTCTTGGCTTCTTTGTTCTTTGGCATGAAGATGCAGCGCCATCTTGAAACGAATATGGCGAATCTCCACAATATTGAATTAACTCCTTGCATGCAGCAGCGCACGTGCAGCGCTTTCTTAGCATAGCAAAACAAGTAAGCAAGTCACTTTTGTTAGCGATCTTGGTACAAGCAGTAGCGCTTGCAATACTGTGAAACATGCGGTTTTTAAGTCCGTTTTTGCGCACAATTAGATGCGGTTCTGTTAGGGATGGACACACAATACAATCCGATCCTGTTCGTGACGCCAATTGATGCAATGAGCAGGACACTGGGTCAGTGGGCATGCTATGCAGTGGGTCAATATATGTGTATATAAGTTTGTGACGCCAGTTGCAGCTTGCGCAGGTACTGTAGAAGGGCCCTTTAACCACCTCCGGACCACCTAACGCAGGATCGTGTTCCGGAGGTGGCAGCCCTGCACAGAGTCACGCATATATGCGTCATCTCGCGAGACGCGAGATTTCCTGTGAACGCGCGCACACAGGCGCGCGCGTTCACAGGATCGGAAGGTAAGCGAGTGGATCTCCAGCCTGCCAGCAGCGATCGTTCGCTGGCAGGCTGGAGATGTGATTTTTTTAACCCCTAACAGGTATATTAGACGCTGTTTTGATAACAGCGTCTAATATACCTGCTACCTGGTCCTCTGGTGGTCCCTTTTGTTTGGATCGACCACCAGAGGACACAGGTAGCTCAGTAATAAGTAGCACCAAGCACCACACTACACTACACCCCCCCATCACTTATTAACCCCTTATTCACCCCTGATCACACCCCATATAGACTCCCTGATCACCCCCCAGTCATTGATCACCCCCCTGTCATTGATCACCCCCCTGCAAGGCTCCATTCAGACGTCCGTATGAATTGTACGGATCCACTGATACATGGATCGGATCCGCAAAACACATACGGACGTCTGAATGGAGCCTTACAGGGGGGTGATCAATGACGGGGGTGATCACCCCATATAGACTCCCTGATCACCCCCCTGTCATTGATCACCCCCCTGTCTTTGATCACCCCCCTGTAAGGCTGCATTCAGATGTCCGTATGTTTTTTACGGATACATGGATCGGATCCGCAAAACACATACAGACGTCTGAATGGAGCCTTACAGGGGGGTGATCACCCCATATAGACTCCCTGATCACCCCCCTGTCATTGATCACCCCCTTGTAAGGCTCCATTCAGACGTCCGTATGATTTTTACGGATCCACTAAGACATGGATCGGATCCGCAAAACACATACGGACGTCTGAATGGAGCCTTACAGGGGGGTGATCAATGACAGGGGGTGATCACCCCATATAGACTCCCTGATCACCCCCCTGTCATTGATCACCCCCCTGTAAGGCTGCATTCAGATGTCTGTATGTTTTTTACGGATCCACGGATACATGGATCGGATCAGCAAAACACATACGGACATCTGAATGGAGCCTGACAGGGGGGTGATCAATGACAGGGGGGTGATCACCCCATATAGACTCCCTGATCACCCCCCTGTCATTGATCACCCCCTTGTAAGGCTCCATTCAGACGTCCGTATGATTTTTACGGATCCACTGATACGTGGATCGGATCCGCAAAACACATACGGACGTCTGAATGGAGCCTTACAGGGGGGTGATCAATGACAGGGGGGTGATCACCCCATATAGACTCCCTGATCACCCCCCTGTCATTGATCACCCCCCTGTCATTGATCACCCCCCTGTAAGGCTGCATTCAGATGGTCCGTATGTTTTTTACGGATCCACGGATACATGGATCGGATCCGCAAAACACATACGGACATCTGAATGGAGCCTGACAGGGGGGTGATCAATGACAGGGGGGTGATCACCCCATATAGAATCCCTGATCACCCCCCTGTCATTGATCACCCCCCTGTAAGGCTGCATTCAGATATCCGTATGTTTTTTACGGATCCACGGATACATGAATCGGATCCGCAAAACACATACGGACATCTGAATGGAGCCTTATAGGGGGGTGATCAATGACAGGGGGTGATCACCCCATATAGACTCCCTGATCACCCCCCTGTCATTGATCACCCCCCCGTCATTGATCACCCCCCTGTCATTGATCACCCCCCTGTAAGGCTCCATTCAGAATTTTTTTTGGCCCAAGTTAGCGGAAGTTTATTTATTTTTCTTACAAAGTCTCATATTCCACTAAATTGTGTCAAAAAATAAAATCTCACATGAACTCACCATACCCCTCACGGAATCCAAATGCGTAAAAATTTTTAGACATTTATATTCCAGACTTCTTCTCACACTTTAAGGCCCCTAGAATGCCAGGGCAGTATAAATACCCCACATGTGACCCCATTTCGGAAAGAAGACACCCCAAGGTATTCGCTGAAAGGCATATTGAGTCCATGAAAGATTTAAATTTTTGTCCCAAGTTAGCGGAAAGGGAGACTTTGTGAGAAAAAAAAATAAATCAATTTCCGCTAACTTGTGCCAAAAAAAAAAAAATTCTATGAACTCGCCATGCCCCTCATTGAATACCTTGGGGTGTCTTCTTTCCAAAATGGGGTCACATGTGGGGTATTTATACTGCCCTGGCATTTTAGGGGCCCTAAAGCGTGAGAAGAAGTCTGGGATCCAAATGTCTAAAAATGCCTTCATAAAAGGAATGTGGGCCCCGTTGCGCATCTAGGCTGCAAAAAAGTGTCACACATCTGGTATCGCCGTACTCAGGAGAAGTTGGGCAATGTGTTTTGGGGTGTCTTTTTACATATACCCATGCTGGGTGAGAGAAATATCTTGGCAAAAGACAACTTTTCCCATTTTTTTATACAAAGTTGGCATTTGACCGAGATATTTATCTCACCCAGCATGGGTATATGTAAAATGACACCCCAAAACACATTGCCCAACTTCTCCTGAGTACGGCAATACCAGATGTGTGACACTTTTTTGCAGCCTAGGTGGGCAAAGGGGCCCACATTCCAAAGAGCACCTTTCGGATTTCACCAGGCATTTTTTGCAGATTTTAATTTCAAACTACTTTGCACGCATTTGGGCTCCTAAAATGCCAGGGCAGTATAACTACCCCACAAGTGACCCCATTTTGGAAAGAAGACACCCCAAGGTATTTCGTGATGGGCATAGTGAGTTCATGGAAGTTTTTATTTTTTGTCACAAGTTAGTGGAATATGAGACTTTGTAAGAAAAGAAAAAAATATATAAAATCATCATTTTCCGCTAACTTGTGACAAAAAATAAAAAATTCTAGGAACTCGCCATGCACCTCACGGAATACCTTGGGGTGTCTTCTTTCCAAAATGTGGTCACTTGTGGGGTAGTTATACTGCCCTGGCATTCTAGGGGCCCTAATGTGTGGTAAGTAGTTTGAAATCAAAATCTGTAAAAAATGGCTGGTGAAATCCGAAAGGTGCTCTTTGGAATGTGGACCCCTTTGCCCACCTAGGCTGGGGAATTGTGTTGACCAGGAACAACTTGCGTTCCAGCTTGGAACGCACCAGCTCTGTAATACAACTTCCGCCCCTGCGCGCAGGCTGCCGAGCCGCTCCGGCGTGCGGCGCTACACCCAAAGTTGATGGGCATGCGCTCGGAGCCGAGATGCGTTCCAGGCTGGCACACATAGCCACAGGGATGCACAGATGCGCCCATCCTTCCGTTCATGCGCATCCCGCAACCTGGCACTTCGCTTCCGGATGCCCTTTAACCTACTGTCAAAACATCCAACATAGCCTTCTTGTGGCAATGCTCAGGTCCAAAAAAAATAAAAATAAAAATATTTTGTTATATATGCACCATCATAAACCACTAAGGTGGCCATCCTGTGCAGTAGTCGCCCTGCTTCGTTCACACTTTCTTGCACCTGGTCACGCCCAGGCTTGTCTTATCTTCCTGGTACGCCCAGGCCACTGTTGTCGTCATGTCATAGCCACTTAGTTTTTGTCAACAGGGCACAGTCGGTGGTCTTGTCTTGTCACAGTGTCTCCCCTGGTTCGCCCAGGGGACGGTACATCCCTGGTACGCCCAGGTCTTCATATTTCCTTCTCTTATACATGGGTCTTGACGCACCTTTCCGCTGGCTCATCCGGGTTGTTTCTAAGGGGCCATTCTCCGGCTGCTCCCCTGGTCGTTCTTCGCTATTTTTCCCTGACTCTAAGGTTTACCATGTCAGTCTGATGCCCTTCGCGGGCCACTGCTACGCGCAGCCTCTATCTCATGGCAACGCGCCATCACTTCTGTCACCCGCCTGGTACGCTCAGGGGGCCTTCTCCGGTCAAGTAACCGGTCAGATACGCTCAGATTGTTTACTTGACCTAGGGGTGCGCCCCATCCTGGCCAGTTCGCCTGGTTCTAACAGGTATGGGGTCATCTGTTATTCGGCACTTTCAAATTTCGCCTGTTACTTTTATTTTCAGGGTTGTCCCTATTTCCTGTTCCTATCGGACCTATACAGGTAAGTTTGCACTGACTCCGTCAGTGTACCCGTCGGGTCTATGTTCACGTTTTAATTGGTCTCTTCGTCTGTCTGGCTAGGTCAGGTTCTGCTAGTCCGTGTTACGGGTTCCTATTCCGGTACGTGTTTTTCCATCTGGCACCTTTTCAATCCCGTTCCTTCATCACCTTCTCGTTTTTTTTTTGTTTTTTTTTCTCTTTATCTGTCACACCTTTTTGTTTCAACAGCTCTACTATGTCTCGAGCTTCGGATATGGATGACAGCCTATCTGTCTCCGGGTCAGTCATGTCAGGCCAGGCGGGTCTATCATCCCTTATGAGTTGGACCATACCGAAATTGTTAGCAGAGCTGAACCTGAGTGGCATCCCGCACCCGGCCACCGCCAGGAAGGCAGAGCTGTACAAACTGCTCATGACAAACTCCAGCGCTTCGGCTGTGCAGCCGGAGACGTCTTCGATACAGTTATCACTGGGGCAGCTGCAGTCTATCTTAAACTCGTTGGTCGACTCAGTAGCTGATGTCCGGGCGAGGGTATCAGAGCTGGAATCCCGGCCACCCATGGCGCCCCCGGCACCTGTCCCGCTGATCGCACAATCCACATCAGGCTGGCTGGCACCAGGTACGCCCAGGCCCATTCCCCAGGTGTCCCCCTCACACTTCATTCCTGACAACCTCAAGAGGGACATTCTGGCAGGGAAGGACGTTAATCTGGCGTCGATCCTCATTGCCGCTCAAGATGTGCCTGAGAACAGGGTTATCAATTGTGAGGGATGTGTCTGTGGTCCTCAGGGCCAAGGACTCCGGCTTAATCGCAAACTGACTATTCCCGAGTTCGTCTTGGCGTTTAGCCTTTTCCGAGACATTATCTGCACCGCACAGCCGGAAAGGAGGGAAGAGCTGGATAGCTACTTGTACCTGGTCACTGACCTAGGTCACAAGTATGGTGGTTCAGCCTTCTACGACTACCATCGTTCCTTCTCGGCTAAGGCGGCTGCAGCTTTAGCACAATTCCAATATGTCACCAGCTGGTCCTTAATTGACACAGAGCTGTTCTGTCGTCACTTCGCTGGCCTCAGGGCACCCAACTGTGCAACGTGCCAGTCTATTTTCCACTCATCTGAATGGTGCCCAAATAGCGCTCACCCGTCTCAGGACAGGGCCCTCCCGGGAACCTCCGGGTCTCTGCCGTCCAACCCCTCCACTGACAAGCTGGGCAGACCCATTGTCTACTTAGGAAGAAGTCAGGTCTGTAATAATTTTAACTCAGGAGGCTGCTCCTATGCCAGCTGCAGATCCCTCCATGTGTGCTCCCTGTGCTTCAGAGCCCATCCGCGGTCCGCCTATCCCAAAAAAGCAGCTAAGGGATCCTGACTAGCCGACATCAACGTGGACCTCTTGGCGGCTCTCCTTCAGGATCACCATGATCAGGACTTTGTGGCGTTTCTGTTGGCAGGCTTCCGGCAGGGGTTCCACACAGGGCTCATTACACTGCCACAGGTTCCCTGGGAAGGCAGGAATCTGCTGTCAGCCACCCTGGACCCTCCAGCGACTAGCAAGTTTCTCCAATCTGAGGTAGAGAAAGGTTTTCAAAAAGAACAATAATAAAAAAAGGTTGATTTATGACCTGTCCGCCCCTCACGTTTCTGCAATTCCCAGCCTCAATTCCCTGATTCCATCGGAGGAATTTGCTATGCGGTATTCCTCCATTGACAACGCAATTCAAGCCATCCTGTTGCATGGCAGGGGCGCTTGGTTGGCAAAGGTTGACATCGCCGATGCATTCAAGCTCCTTCCCATCCAACCTCAGTTGTGGCAGTTCTATGGCATCGAGTGGGCCGGCCAGTATTATTTTGCCAACAGACTTACATTCGGATCCAAAAGTAGCCCCTGGTTATTCGACCAGCTCGCCAAGGCGCTACATTAGATCTTGGTCCGTCACGGTGGCCTCCAGTCAGTCATCCACTACCTGGATGACTTTCTGGTCGTGGAGGACCCGCAGGGCGGGTCTGGCATTCTCACCGTCCTCCTGGAGATGTTCGCCAGTCTGGTGTCACGAGTTGGAGGTGCCAGGAGAGACCACCGCGTCATCATGCAATAAACAAACAGAAATCAGGTACAGACACACAAGAGTTTATTGCACAATTAAAAACCAGGGAAGGCAGCACAGACAAAACATGATCTCTATGTACCGTCAGCACAGTGGGAGAAAACCCCCACTGCGCCACTGTCTAGTAATACTCCAGAGGGGCGTGACTAAGCAACTCCTGGTATTCACTAGGGCCCCAGATGGTAGGGTTAGACTTTGCAGCACGAAGTTGCCAGGGTCCACTCTGGAGCGTGAACTAGACAGTGACAGCAGGAACGAATGGACAACAGGTACCAGAAGGTACCGACGGCACATAGGCAAACATAACAGATAGGCAAATACAAACAGGGCAACTAATGACACAAGCAGGAGTACATAGCAAGGAAACAGGAGTGACAATGAGCAGAGAAGGACTTGCTCCACCAGTAGTAAACTGCATGGCCTTACTCATGGCACTCTGCTGCAAAGAAAGGTGCAGCAAGGGCTTGCTGAACAGAGACATGAATACACACAAGGTAACTAAAACATAACTGGCAGAACAGATAACAAAAACACAGGAAAGAGGACATCAAAGAACAAGTAGGAAACCCACAGAGGACAGACAGACAGACACGGATCCCATGGGTCAGCAGCATGGGAGAGTGAGTACAAACAGGAGCAGGACAAGACAACACACACCAAAAGAGCTGACCCAGAACTGAGGAAACCTCAGCCTTATATACAGGTTCCATGGGTGCAGCAGCATGGGAGAGTGAGTACAAACAGGAGCAGGACAAGACAACACACACCAGGAGAGCTGACACAGAACTGAGGAAACCTCAGCCTTAGGCCTCATACACACGACCGTTGTGTGCATCCGTGGCCGTTGTGCCGTTTTCCTTTTTGTTTTGCGGACCCATTGACTTTCAATGGGTCCGTGGAAAAATCGGTAAAATGCACCGTTTTGCAGCCGCATCCGTGATCCGTGTTTCCGGTCCGTCAAATAAATATGACCTGTCCTATTTTTTTGATGGACAACGGTTCACGGACCCATTCAAGTCAATGGGTCCGTGAAAGAACACGGATGCACACAAGATTGGCATCCGTGATCCGTGGCCGTAGGTTACTTTCATACAGACGGATCCGAAGATCCATCTGCATAAAAGCTTTTTCAGAGATGAGTTTTCACTTCGTGAAAACTCATATCCAACAGTATATTCTAACACAGAGGCGTTCCCATAGTGATGGGGATGCTTCTAGTTAGAATATATTACGAACTGTGTACATGACTGCTGCCTGGCAGCACCCGATCTCTTACAGGGGGCTGTGATCCGCACAATTAACCCCTCAGGTGCTGCACCTGAGGGGTTAATTGTGCATATCATAGCCCCCTATAAGAGATCAGGGGCTGCCAGGCAGCATGGGGCAGACCCCCCTCCCTCCCCAGTTTGAATATCATTGGTGGCCAGTGTGCGCCCCCCCCTCCCTCCCTCTATTGTAATATCATTGGTGGCCAGTGTGCGGCCTCCCCCGGCCCCCCCCTCCCTCCCTCTATTGTAATATCATTGGTGGCCAGCGTGCGCCCCCCCCTCCCTCTATTGTAATATCATTGGTGGCCAGTGTGCGGCCCCCCCGGCCCCCCCTCTATTGTATTAATATCATTGGTGGCCAGTGTGCGGCCTCCCCTCTCCCCCCCCCCCCGATCATTGGTGGCAGCGGAGAGTTCCGATCGGAGTCCCAGTTTATCGCTGGGGCTCCGATTGGTAACCATGGCAACCAGGACGCTACTGCAGGCCTGGTTGCCATGGTTACTTAGAAATATTACAATATTAGAAGTATCATACTTACCTGCTGCGCTGTCTGTGACCGACCGGGAGCTCCTCCTACTGGTAAGTGACAGATCATTAAGCAATGCGCCGCACAGACCTGTCACTTACCAGTAGGAGAAACTCCCGGCCGGTTACAGACAGCGCAGCAGGTAAGTATGATGCTTCTAATATTGTAATATTGCTAAGTAACCATGGCAACCAGGCCTGCAGTAGCGTCCTGGTTGCCATGGTTACCGATCGGAGCCCCAGCGATTAAACTGGGACTCCGATCGGATCTCTCCGCTGCCACCAATGATCGGGGGTGGGGGGGGGAGAGGGGAGGCCGCACACTGGCCACCAATGATATTAATACATGGTGATGGGGACGCTTCAAGTTAAAATATACCATCGGATTGGAGAAAACTCCGATCCTATGGTATATTAACTCCTGACTTTACATTGAAAGTCAATGGGGGACGGATCAGTTTGAAATTGCACCATATTGTGTCAACGTCAAACGGATCCGTCCCCATTGACTTGCATTGTAATTCAGGACGGATCCGTTTGGCTCCGCACGGCCAGGCGGACACCAAAACGACTTTTTTTTCATGTCCGTGGATCCTCCAAAAATCAAGGAAGACCCACGGACGAAAAAACGGTCACGGATCACGGACCAACGGAACCCCGTTTTGCGGACCGTGAAAAAATACGGTCGTGTGCATGAGGCCTTATATACAGGTTCCATGGGTGCAGCAGAGAGGCCACACCCATGGAGCAGACAGAGGATTAACTCCTAATAGGCACACAGGGGAGTTAACCCATAAAGAACCACAAATGACACACAGGAACAGAACTTCAGCGAGGAGCGCCGAACGAGCAAGGACGGAAGGTCACAGCCAAAGATAGTGGCTGTGACATCTGGCTGTTCCGGTCGCGGAGTCCAAGACGGAGGGTCCCGCCACGAGGGTCTCGTTCCTGGGCATCATCCTGGATTCTGTCAAGCTGCAGGCCAGCCTCCCGGAAGAGAAACTCGCTCAGTGTCGAGAGATCATTTCCCAGGCGGCTTCCTCTGGATACCTCACTAGAGTCGAGTTACAATCTCTTCTGGGCCGGCTCAATTTCGCATCTAGGATCATGCCCCAGGGAAGGACATTCGTGTCGAGGCTGCTCCAGCTTCTTCCCTCGGCACCCGAGCAGGACAGCGTCATCCATTTGGACGGCCAGGCAATGGCAGACCTGGCCATGTGGGAGTTGTTCCTGTCCCGGTGGAACGGCGTCTCCTTCTTCGTCTCTCCTTGGTCACCCTCCTGCCCGACTATCTTTTCAGATGCCGTCGCATCCTGCGGTTACACGGCCATTTGGGGTCCCCGTTGGCTGGTTGACCGTTGGCCCATGTCTGTCCTAGAGGATGCCGAGTCCATCTGCACCTCCTCCCTGTTGGAGTTGTACCCCATTGTCGCAGCTGTTCAGGCTTGGGGTCATCTCTGGGCTAACTTGCCAGTGATGTTCGTCACGCACAATCAGGCCCTAGTCGACATCCTAGCCAAGGGCAGGGCCAAGTCCCCCAAAATCATGGCCCTGTTGCGCCAGCTGGTATGGCTGGCCCTGTCACACAACTTCCGTGTGTATTGTAGCCACATTCCGGGTCAGCAAAACGTGGCGGCTGACGCGCTATCCCGGTTTAATTTCACCCTCTTTTTTCAGGTCATGCCGGAGGCCGATCCACTCAGATGTCCCACCCCGGCTTTCAGTTCCCTGACAATGGGCTAAGTATGCTCGTCTCTTCGGCAAGAGACCTGGCGCAGCAGTCCCTCGCCCCCAATACGGCCAGGAACTATCTTTCAGGCATAAGAACCTTCCAGGGGTTTTCGAATCTGCACCCACAGGGTGACCTGGCGGACATTCCATACATCATGGCATTCATTGCCCACTGTCATCACCATTTGCATCTCTCATACAACACCATTAAGTTATACCTGGCGGGTGTCCAACACCACGCCATGCTCCGCAACCCAGGGGGGGGGCTCCATTTTTTCTGCGCACGCGATCAGGGCCACCTTGCGAGGCGTCCAGAAGGGTAGGGCCAATCCCCCGTCCCGTAGACGGCGTCACTGGGGAGGTTGTCTTCAGCCCTGGATGGTGCTCCTTTTGGGCCCTTCTCCAGCTTGGTCTTTAAAGCTGCTATGTATTTGGGCTTCTACGGGTTCCTTAGGCCAGGCGAATTCACTTGCAGTGCGGCAGGGACCTTGCCCTAGGCACATTAAACATCTGCAACATCCAGGGCACCTCACCCACCATCAGGCCTGTCCCTATATACAGAGAGTGCCCCAGAGGTCTCCTGTGCCAGCCTCTCCATCACTGCTGTACGCCTGCCCAGGGTCTCCCTACAAACTGTGAGTAACCCTCGTTTGCCTATTGACCGTGACCTCACATCGCAATACCCTGCAGGTCTGCGTACTGCACTTGGTCGCTGCATCATAAATTTTGGTGATGCTATGACTGCTGTGTGTTTAATCCATAAAGTCGAGTTCCTATAGAAGCACAGAAAAGCACAGTAAATATGTGGTTGGAAACCAACTGTTTCAGATTGATAGACAAAACCTGCCGTGCTGGGTAAAATATCTGCCCATTAACGGCATATCCATATATAAAATGTCACATCCGAAAAGAGCGGAGCTCGCCTACTTGGCTATTTTCTTAAGCCCCACTAAAGTGAAAGGAGAGAGCAGCACAACGTCGGCCACTTTCCCCTTTCCTGGCCATGTGTGACAGGGTCCCGTTTTTGAGACAGCAGCAGGTGTCAGAGGTAGGAACCTAGACACTGTAACCTGGGAATGTGCCATAAATTTCCAGATAGAACAAGCCTGCACCCTCTAAGCAGATCCTGGAATGTCACCTTCATTATGTTGTAGGGCTGGTAGGACATACGCACGTACACTACCAGTTCTGGCTGCTATGGCATGGCCACATGGGGAAGATTGCCCAACATGGAAATTTTACTGCAGATTTTGCTGACATTCCACAGTGGATTTCGGTGCGGATTTACCAAAGATCTAACTCTACGCATTGCAAACGGTGAAATATACAGTGGAAATCTGTAGCATAAATTAAACCAATCAGATTCCATCTTTTATTTTGGACAGCTCCTTTGGAAAATGAAATGAGGAATCTGGTTGGTTGCTATGGGCAACTAAGCCAGTTCTACTTTACACCAGTTTGATAAATGAACCCCTTAATTCTTCTCTGTACCAATCATGATTCCTATTCGTTTTGAATGTGTACTCTTTGTGGAAGCTTTCATGCTTATTTTTTTTAGATGAGGTATTGGTCATTTCAAAGACAATGTATAAGAAACTGGTTATACTAAAATCTTGATAATGTGAAGTTTTGTAGATCGCTACTTATTGGCACCAAAAGAAAAGTCTACTGGAATCTGTGTAAATTCAGATGTAGCAAATGGACTTGAGGGCATGGATGTGCATATTACACCTCAAATCTGTCATTACACTCCCTAACTTACTATTGTTAGGGCAGCTTTTAAATGCCATAGTGATTAGGGGCCTTTCTAGTGACAAGTACATTGTAGAGTCTCCAGTCAGTCAAGAAAGGGTTAATACTTGGGACCACTGTGGCTGACTTCATAGTTAAAGTGCATGAGGTAGGTATCAATAATAAGCCCCTGTAGTAACTATGGCAATTGTGCTGCTGATGTCATAGATGCATAAGTCTATGACATAAAGTACCCACAGATGAAGGTTCCATAACAAAAGGACAAACGGCCATTTGCAGAGCCATGCTTGATGTGTCTGGAGACCTGGAGCTTCACCATCTGTAGAGGGAGGAAGGGGACGCCCGCCTAGCCAGCCAGATCAGCCCTATCCGCCTAGCCAGCCAGATCATGCAAATTAGCCCTCGCCATCAATGGGTCGACAGATGCTGCAGCCAGATCTCCCTCACATCCAGCGCCAGCTGCTGAAAATTTACGTGTAAGGCCAGGAGTGGTCGAATTTGGCAATCTCCATAAGAGGCTGGCACAGAGTGTTTAATATTGTGTAACTGCTTACTAATCTGTTTCTTTAACTCTTTAACATGTATGACTATTTGATGTCCTTTCTGTCATATCTTTAATGAATTTCTATCATGTCTCATTGAAAATGTACACCTTCTGATAAAATATCTTGTTCCATTTTGGCATTAACCACTTGCCATCTGGGCCATTTGCCCCCTTCCTGACCAGGCCAAATTTAGCAAAACTGACATATCTCACTTTATGTGGTAATAACTTTGGAACGCCTTTATTTATCCAAGTCATTCAGAGATTGTTTTCTCGTGACACATTGTACTTCATGATAATTATAAATTTGAGTCAAAATATTTCACCTTTATTTATGAAAAAATCCCAAATTTACCCAAAAATGTAAAAAATTCGCAATTTTCTAAATTTCAATTTCTCTGCTTTTAAAACAGAAAGTGATACCTCATAAAATATTTATTATTTAACATTCCCCATATGTCTACTTTATGTTGGCATCATTTTGGAAATGTCATTTTATTTTTTTAGGACGTTAGAAGGCTTAGAAGTTTAGAAGCAATTCTTCAAATTTATAAGAAAATTGCCAAAACCCACTTTATAAGGACCAGTTCAGGTCTGAAGTCACTTTGTGGGGCCTACATAGTGGATACCCCCATAAATGACCCCATTGTAGAAACTACACTCCTCAAGGTATTCAAAACCGATTTTACAAACTTTGTTAACCCTTTAGGCGTTCCACAAGAATTAAAGGAAAATGGAGATCAAATTTTAAAATTTCACTTTTTTGGCAGATTTTCCATTTTAATCAATTTTTTTCTTTAACACATCGATGGTTAACAGCCAAACAAAACTCAATATTTATTACCCAGATTCTGCGGTTTACAGAAACACCCCACATGTGGTCATAAACTGCTGTATGGGCACACGGCAGGGCGCAGAAGAAAAGGAACTCCACATGGTTTTTAGATGCCATGTCCCATTTGAAGCCCCCTGATGCACCCTTACAGTAGAAACTCCCAAGAAGGGACCCCATTTTGGAAACTAGGGGATAAGGTGCCAGTTTTATTAGTACTATTTTTGGGTACATATGATTTTTATAACACTTTATGGGGCAAGGTGACCAAAAAATTGGTTGTTTTAGCACAGTTTCTATTTATTTATTTTTACAGCGTTCACCTGAGGGGTTCAGTCAAGTGACATTTTTATAGAGCAGATCGTTACAGACGTGGCGATACCTAATATGTATACTTTTTCTCATTTATTAAAGTTTTACACAATAATAGCATTTTTTAAACAAAAAAATTATGTTTTAATGTGTCCATGTTCTGAGAGCTATAGTTTTTTTATTTTTTGAGAGATTTTCTTATGTAGGGGCTAATTTTTTGCGGGATGAGGTGACGGTTTTATTGGTACTATTTTGTGGGACATACGCGTTTTTGATCACTTGGTGTTGCACCTTTTGTGATGCAAGGTGACAAAAATTGCTTGTTTTGACACAGTTTTTTTTTTACGGTGTTCACCCGAGGGGTTAGGTCATGTGATATTTTTATAGAGCTGGTTTTTACGGACGCGGCAATACCTAATATGTATACTTTTTTTATTTTTTCTATTTTTAACTTTTTTTTTTCATTCCTTACTTGGGGACTTTTTTTTTTTTACATGTGAAACATTTTTTTATTTTTTTATTTTCAACCTTTTATTTTTATTTTTTTTATTTTACACTTTTCGTCCCCCATAAGGTCATACAAGACCTCTGGGCGACATTTGCTTCACTTTTCTTATTTTTTTTTCACTGTTGATTTCTCCTGTAACTGGGGCTGACATAGTAGCCCCAGTTACAGGACAAATACACCCCTAGAGAGGCTGTACAGACCTCACACAGCTCCTGCACACTCCGGTCACGGCGGTCACATGACCGCAGGGCCGGAACAGGAAGGGCACAGCGCTTCCTTCTCTGCAGACACAGCGCTCGGTGAACGCTGTGTCTGCAGCGATCCGGAAGGCAGGGACACCTGGGCACTTGTCTATTGTCTTAGGGTTGCCCTGCTGTCACTGACAGCGGGCAACCCGATCAGCAGCTGCACGATTAGCGTGCAGCTGCTATTTCTGAAAGGACGTTCAGAAATAGACGTCCACCCATAGGACGTTTATATCCTATGGGCGGACAGGAAGTGGTTAACCTTCTAAGCCCAAGGGAAGGGCAACCCTCCAGCCATGGTTCCCTAGAGGTTTCCCCCACAGGGAGTTTTCCTCTCCTGAGTACGCGGTGGGTGGGGGGGGGGGGGCCCGGTGACTCTTCGTGAGTCGGGTTGTGCCATGTTCAGTGCCCTATTCATAGCGATTGGCCTGAGAATAAATTTGAGGCATTGAATAAAAATACTGTAATTTGATGTTTAATAAATTTTCTCTATTTTACACCCAAATTAAGTGTTTTGTGCACTTCTTTCATAATCTTTGGTTTGGGTGGTATTGCTTCGGAGTGAGCGTTCATTAAATATTGCATAGCGACAAAGCCAGATATCCAGTGGTGCGTTTTTAAACCTGTGCAGCAAGAGGATGGAGCAGAGATGACAAGCTTTTCAGTGATGACAAATGTATCAAAAAGGAACTCGTGTCATGATAAAGTTGATGTGCAGCGCACTAGGTGAGGAGAGAGGAGAGGGTAGGAGCGTTGACTGAGGCAGTGAGGGTGGCTGTGGTCCTCAAGGTTCCTGACACTGTGAGCCTGTGGCTTAATTTTCCAGCTAAGTGCATAATCTTCAACCCTGGTAGTTGAACGGACATGGCCGCTCATTGTGTCCTGACCACAGTTCCATGGCCCCGGGTACCGACCTCCCATTCTCTTGTTGCGTGGACCTCAGGTACTGTGGGTGTGAAAGGATGCTAGCTCCAACTCACTAGAGGTCAGTCATGCCGAGAGGACTGCTTCATCTTCCTCCCTGGGGCTTAAAGGGTTTGTGTAGGTGCTATACATTGATAGGCTATTCACAATAGGTCATCAATATCTGAGCGGGGGGGGGGGGGGGGGGTCCGACACCAGGCACCCCGACCGATCAGCTGTTTGAAGAGGAGACAGTGCTCCACTGCCCGTGGTTTCGGAAGTTAAGTGTAATCACAAGTACTCGCCCTATTCACTTGAATGCCACCACTGCAAAGGAGTCGCCGCTGAGTGTAATGAAGAGGAAGCAGCTCTCGCATGGAGCGTCACCTCTTCAAACCGCTGATCAGCTGGGTTGTCAGACCCCCGCCTATCAGATATTGATGACCTGTCATGAGGATAGGTCATCAATATATTCCTTCTGCACAAACCCTGTAATCTTCTCCTGGAAATGGAATGGGACCCTAGCAGTCGCTGAGCCCACACCAGAGTTCCTTGTCTCCGGGAACCAGTGGTGTTTTTCCCCCCAGTGACCCCGAACGGTTGGGGATTGGAGAATGGAGGGAGACGGTGCTTGGGAACCGTCTCCTCATAGCAGGGCACATGTTGATTTTTAAAGCAAGCTCAAAGAGGTAAGGTTCTAATTTGCCATCGGAGGAGGAAATCTGAAATTGCACCCTTATGGAGCATCAACAGATGCTGTGTCTAGGGCAGAGTTTTGCAGCCTCGGGTTCCAAACGGAGGTTTTACCAATGCCTGGATCTTGGCTCCTAGAGTTTGTGGAAGGAAAAAGCAGGCAGTCTATCCCAGCAGGGGCCATACATCCTGGGCCAGAGGTTTAAAACTGTGTTTAAATGGGTCTTGCAAACATTTAGTAAGCTTATCATGTCAATTAATTTGAGGACCATTGGCCGAGATACCCAACTTTCTGCCTGGCCCTCAAGGACTCGGTGGTGGGCTTAGTTACCCCACAGCGGGCTTCATATTCCTCACAGAAGCTCAATCTTCCTTCCTGGGGCTTCATCTCCACCCCAGGAAGTTCACCAGTAATGACAGTAAAATCTGTCATTCTGCACAGCCCACCTTTCCCCATCCCCATGCCACATTTACATCAGCCAGTTGTTCTCACCCAGGTGCTTTTGCTCTACAGGCACATCAGATATACCAAGTGGACTGACATGCAGGCTTTTTCCGACTGCACCCAATCATTCCAAAGAGAATCAGGATCTTTTTCATCAGCCTCTCAGCGTATTCGACTGGAAAGGTGTAGCACTCATTCTTAGAGTTGAGCAAACCCGAACTGTAAAGTTCGAGTTTGCACCAAACTTTAGGTTTTTCGGCACCCGGACCCAAACCCGAACATTTACATAAAAGTTCGGGTTCGGTGTTCGGTGATTTTTATGGCGCTTTTTGAAAGGCTGCAAAGCAACCATCCAACAAGCTTCATACTACTTGCCCCAAAAGTCCATCACAGCCATGCCTATTATTGGCATGGCTGTGATTGGCCAACTGCAGCATGTGACACAGCCTCTTAAGCTGGAGTCACGTAGCACCGCCCGTCACTCTGCTCGGATTAGTGTAGGGAGAGGCTGCAGCTGCTGTGAGGGAGAGATCAGGGAGCGATCTTATCAAGAACTGGTTTATGTACTCAGCGATCTATAGAAAAAGTGTTTTGTGGGTGCAATGCACAATTTTTTTAAGCCTGCCCTGAGCCAACTACTGCTGAAAACAAACTTTTTTTTCTTCATTTCATCAATATCAATACCTGATATTTTATGCAACGATAGTGCTCCCGCATAGGCTATCTGCAAGTCCAGAAATACAGCTTTTTTCTTACTGGGGTGAAAAAAAACCCTGATATACTGCACATCTGTGATTACACGTGCATAAGTGATTATCACATTAAGGCCAGAAATCCTGCTTTGGCTTACTGGGGTGAAAAAACCCTCTGATATACTGCACATCTGTGATTACACGTGCATAAGTGATTGTCAAATTAAGGCCAGAAATACGCCTTTTTGGTTACTGGGGTGAAAAAAGCCTCTAATATATTGCACATCTGTGATTACGCGTGCATAAGTGATTGTTACATTAAGGCCAGAAATACGCCTTTTTGGTTACTGGGGTGAAAAAAGCCTCTAATATATTGCACATCTGGGATTACACATGCATAAGTGAGTGTCACATTTAGGCCACAAATACCGCTGTCATATAGAGTAAAAAAAAATAAGAGGAGGGGCATTGCTTCAAGAGGACTATTCTGTGGGACTTTCCCTCGAAGAACAACAGCGCATCAAAGTCGGGGCGATCATACTAGCAAAGAGTGTCTAATTGCGGATTGCCACAATAGTGTCAGCCCTAAGGGGTGGCAACACTGTCAACCAAACTGTTGCCCTTAGTGTGTGGGCTAGACAGTGGTAGGTCTCTGCATCCCCCTTTTTTGACACAAGTACTTTGCAAGTGTGCCTTTGTGAATAGGATACGCCATGGTGCACAAATGAAATTGAAACACTCGCGTCTATGTTAACCTAAGGACGATTTGGACGCTAAACACCAACCTGTGACCCCCACAGGATAAATGTGAATACATATATGGAATAAACATCCCCATGCACTTTGCAATCCACAGATATCAATATGCCAATAATGGTTGCAGCCAGCAACCAGCAGTAACAATAATTACCTCACATTCCATTGGTAACTGAAAATTTTAATTGTGTTCTTTTTTTTCTATTCATTTCTTATATGTTTTTTTGTAGTTAAATAATAAAGATAAGATTTTAACTATTAGTTAGGGACCCCTACAGGGATTTATGGTCCTACAGACCATTAGAATATAATTAAATAAATAGCCCGAGGGTCTCTAAAAGGGACCTTGTTGATAACGTTGTGTAATAGGGGTTACCCCCCATAAATTGTGCCCTAAATTTGGAAAATTCATTCCGTATAGATAATATATGCTATGGCAGGTTTCCTGGCACAGGGTATAAGCAAAGATATATTCAATTCAGAAGCAAACCAGGTCTTTTCACAGCAGGCAATCCCTTTAAACAGCACGGATATAACAACTGGTTTTAAAAATCTTAGTAAAACATACAAACAGTACTATCGTTCCTGGTGGGAGATAGCCAGTCTTGAGACCTATTTAAATCAAAAAATTGTGTATAGAGGTTTGAGAAATACTTTGAGACCTAATATCCATACTGAGGACCCGGAATATATTAAGGGGTGGGATGACATCCAAACAGAGAGCTCTCTGAAACTCATGAGATATATGGTAGAGTACGAAAAACGCAGTTTTGAACGTACAGTCGAACAATTAAATTAGGAGGTGAAAGAAATTTTTACCTTTGAACAACATCCGGATTTTAAGAATCAGGAATTGAGATTGCAGAAGAGTTTGGAAACCCTAAAGGAGGAAATAAAAGAAAGGAAACATCGTAAATATATTCGTGACAGATCAGACTTTGACACAAATCGGGTATATAACTGGAAAAATAGGCAGAGTTACCCTATAAGAAACACGAGATATACAGACTATTCCGAATCTGACACATCTGGCACCGAAAGTACAAACAACCAAGACCCCAAAAATAGGGGGGGAACAAAAAGAAAGGTGCGTTATAATAGATTTAGAAACCAGAAAAAAACTGGGAATCCAAAAGACAACACATTGGAATGTTCTCAGCCACAGTCAAGTGGAGTGCCCTCATTCTTGGGTGGCTTTGTATTTTCCAATGCAAATATGGGTGCTCAGAACAAGATGGATCAGGGAGTCTCAGTAAGACCCAAAACATCTTCCAACACCCTGACCCCCCCAGAGATAACATCATCAGTACCTGCATATACAAATATAAGTGGTACAAATACTACAGTACCACAAAATCAGGGTCAAATTGTACCGTCACAACCAAATCTATTTGCTACACGACCCATAGCCCCGCTTTTTTTAGGCCAGAACAACGTCCAATTGAGGGACAGGGACAAGTGGGGGTACAACATGAAAGAGCCCAGAATGGGAATGTGAACTCTACTCAAATTATAAATCTTTCAGCACAACTTCTTACTAAAGCACAAGTTACCTTATTGAAAAAAGGTCTAACATTCACACCAGTGCCGAATTTTAACAAATTCAACTGGATAAAAGACGTCAATCTTTTTGCACGAAAACTAGCACTTTATAAACAATTTTCCAGTACTAATATAGAGACTGGAAAACTTATCCAAAAGGAACAACAAGCCTTGGAAATTTTGGAGAGTCTACAGTTGGAGAGTGAGGGCTTTAGTGTGGACATCACACTTCCATTACAGACCTTAAACCCAGATCCAAATGGACTCCCCCCTTTTCACAGTTTCAAAAGATCGAAACGTTTGTACAGTTGGTCTCTCAGGATATCAATAAGCTTAAAATAAATAAGGAATCCATCCCTGAGAATTTAACAGAGGAGGAATATAGTGCTTTGAATGAGCTGAGAGCCAATAAGGATATAATTATAAAATCTAGTGACAAGGAAGGGGAACATAGTTATCCTGAATAGGGATGACTATGTAGGGATGGTTAATAGGTTGTTGATGGATAGGGAAGTATATCAGACCCTGCAGGAAAATCCTACCAGGAGGTATTTGGAGGATCTCAAAGGGATTTTGAAGTCAGCCAGAGAAAATAATCTCATATCTAAAGATGAGTTTGATTTCCTATATAATAAGAGCCCAACGATCCCTACCTTCTATGCACTGCCCAAGGTGCATAAGGGGAAGAACCCAATACCTGGGCGCCCGATAGTCTCGGGGAACGACTCTCTAAGCCAGCCTGCCAGTGAGTATGTGGATGAGATATTGGGACCCTTTGTGTCATCTTTACCGTCCTACATAAAGGATACGACTGATGTACTGACTAAAATCAGGGGTATCTCACTGTCTTCATCCACATACCTGGCAAGCTTGGATGTGGAAGCCCTTTATAGCAACATTGATCATGAATTGGGCATCAAGGCTACAAAATATTTTTGGGATACCAAAAGCACTATTTTTCACGAGCACAATGATTTCATTTTATGCCTATTAAGATTTATTTTAAGTCACAACTATTTTCTCTGTAACGGTACCTTCTACCAACAGATGAAGGGTACCGCTATGGGGATGCCTTGTGCACCAACTTTTGCTAATTTATTTTTGGGGTGGTGGGAAGACACTATAGTTTTCACCGACACAATGGCACTATTTACGAGTCACATTTTATTTTGGGGGAGATTCATTGATGACGTTTTGTTGATTTGGGATGGGGAGGAACGGGAATTTCACAGTTTTGTTGACATATTGAATCACAATGAAATAGGTATGCATTTTACTTTCGAAATCCATCAAACCCAGATATGCTTCTTGGATCTATTGATCCAGAAGGATATGGATGGGCAAATCCTTACAGACATCTTTAGAAAACCTACTTCGACTAATAGTCTCCTCCACTGGACAAGTTGGCATCCAGTGGCATTGAAGAAAGGAATACCTGTGGGGCAGTATTTGAGAGCGAGGAGAAACTGCACAACAGAGGAGACTTTTAAGAAAGAGGCTGATGAGCTATACAATCGATTCAGAAGTAGGGGATATCCACGTAAATGTCTTAAAAAGGCATTCAATCGTGCCAAAGGTGTCAATAGGGAAGATCTGATAACTCATAATTATGGGAATAAAAAGAAAACTGAGGAAAAAAGGATTAGATGCATAGGTACCTATGATGGCAACAATCAACAAGTGATGAAAATCCTGAGTAAATATTGGAAGATACTCACCAGTGACGAGGAGTTGAGATCCGTGCTACCTTCATACCCCAGTGTGACATATAGAAGGGGACAAAATTTAAAAGATAAGCTCGTTCACAGCTTCTTACCTGCAAAAGAAACAATAAAAACAACCTGGTTAAAATCTAGTGTTACTGGTTCCTTCCCTTGCGGTAATTGCACCTTTTGTAAATACCTACCCAGAGTTAAAAAATTCAAAAACCCCTTAGATGGACGTGAATACACAATTAGAGAATACTTCAATTGCCGAAGCAGTGGGATTATCTATATTGCATCCTGCAATTGCCCCAAATTATATGTGGGCAAAACCATACAGGAGCTGAGGCGAAGGATCTCTGGACACGTGAGTGCCATAAATACAGGTAAAGACACGTCACTCTATAGGCATATTACATACGCACATGGGGGAGACCTCGGAGTTTTAAAATTTTGGGGACTGACGAAAATAACTCTGGGACCCATTGGTGGAAATTTGGATGTAAAACTTCTGCAAGAAGAGGCCAGATGGATACACAGATTGCAGACCCTAAGTCCAGGAGGCCTAAATGAAGGTTTTTCGTATACAGCCTTCATTTAATTAGCATATGAAATATCAAGAAAAGAGAAATTAGATATTAAAAGAATAAAATGAAAAGGAGAAAAAATTACTAAATGAGACCCCAATATATTTCTAAAGTAGTCCAACCCCCCGAATAAAAGGGAGTTATTCCTAGTCAAATAAATAATTTTATATATAAAAAACAAAAATCATCCATAATATAATCCTTATACAACCCCAAGTGTCATGTATAATCCGCAGAAGGTAATAATAAAAAACAGTAACCCTTGTTTATTTTATATTATATGTTTGTAAACCCTTAATCTTCATAAGATTAATAACATACTAGCTATAAGAGTATATATGATCTATTATAAATATACAGTGTGGAATAGTACAGTCGTGGCCAAAAGTTTTGAGAATTACATAAATATTGGAAATTGGAAAAGTTGCTGCTTAAGTTTTTATAATAGCAATTTGCATATACTCCAGAATGTTATGAAGAGTGATCAGATGAATTGCATAGTCCTTCTCTGCCATGAAAATTAACTTAATCCCCAAAAAACCTTTCCACTGCATTTCATTGCTGTCATTAAAGGACCTGCTGAGATCATTTCAGTAATTGTCTTGTTAACTCAGGTGAGAATGTTGACGAGCACAAGGCTGGAGATCATTATGTCAGACTGATTGGGTAAAATGGCAGACTTGACATGTTAAAAAGAGGGTGATGCTTGAACTCATTGTTCTTCCATTGTTAACCATGGTGACCTGCAAAGAAACGCGTGCAGCCATCATTGCGTTGCATAAAAATGGCTTCACAGGCAAGGATATTGTGGCTACTAAGATTGCACCTCAATCAACAATTTATAGGATCATCAAGAACTTCAAGGAAAGAGGTTCAAAAATTGTTAAGAAGGCTTCAGGGCGTCCAAGAAAGTCCAGCAAGTGCCAGGATCGTCTCCTAAAGAGGATTCATCTGCGGGATCGGAGTGCCACCAGTGCAGAGCTTGCTCAGGAATGGCAGCAGGCAGGTGTGAGCGCATCTGCACGCACAGTGAGGCGAAGACTTTTGGAAGATGGCCTGGTGTCAAGAAGGGCAGCAAAGAAGCCACTTCTCTCCAAAAAAAACATCAGGGACAGATTGATCTTCTGCAGAAAGTTTGGTGAATTGACTGATGAGGACTGGGGAAAAGTCATATTCTCAGATGAAGCCTCTTTCCGATTGTTTGGGGCATCTGGAAAAAAGCTTGTCCAGAGAAGAAAAGGTGAGCGCTACCATCAGTCCTGTGTCATGCCAACAGTAAAGCATCCTGAGACCATTCATGTGTGGGGTTGCTTCTCATCCAAGGGAGTGGGCTCACTCACAATTTTGCCCAAAAACACAGCCATGAATAAAGAATGGTACCAAAACACCCTCCAACAGCAACTTCTTCCAACAATCCAACAACAGTTTGGTGAAGAACAATGCATTTTACAGCACGATGGAGCACCGTGCCATAAGGCAAAAGTGATAACTAAGTGGCTCGGGGACCAAAACGTTGATATTTTGGGTCCATGGCCTGGAAACTCCCCAGATCTTAATCCCATTGAGAACTTGTTGTCAATCCTCAAGAGGCGGGTGGACAAACAAAAACCCACTAATTCTGACAAACTCCAAGAAGTGATTATGAAGGAATGGGTTGCTATCAGTCAGGAATTGGCCCAGAAGTTGATTGAGAGCATGCCCAATCGAATTGCAGAGGTCCTGAAGTACAAGGGCCAACACTGCAAATACTGACTCTTTGCATAAATGTCATGTAATTGTCGATAAAAGCCTTTGAAACGTATGAAGTGCGTGTAATTATATTTCACTGCATCACAGAAACAACTGAAACAAAGATCTAAAAGCAGTTTAGCAGCAAACTTTGTGAAAACTAATATTTGTGTCATTCTCAAAACTTTTGGCCACGACTGTAGGTATAAACAGATGTAATCCACACTAAAGAAATATAGAAACCAGAGGTATAACTATAAGTATACCTCTAAATATGAGAGCAGAGGATCAGCTAGTTGTATATATATATCCCTATACTGATAAATAAGTGACATGAGAACATGTACTATGATCAAATGATTGATCATCATGTAAGAGATTTGCCATAGATGGGGAAGTGAACCTGAATAAGATCGCTTATCTACTGACAGATTGACATAAATATAATGTAAACAAAAATGGGTACTGATCATCTCATACCATCAGCGATCATCAGCGATGGCCGCTTCTATGAATACACTGATGTGAATATCGTGGACAGAATTGAGTACTGTTTACTCTATGTCATCTGCGATCATCTGTGATCGCCTTTTTTATTGATATACTGAAATGAATATCATGTAAACAATACTGAATAGTGATTACCTTACGTCATCGGTGATGGACGGAACAAGGGAGCGCAGCTGATATGACACAACGCACGGACCAGAGGATGTACGTCAGTGGACACGTGCACTGACCGAAGTGAACGGTCAGTGAATGGCTGGGATTAACAGGAGGGAGGGACGCTAATAAACATAAAGGGAGGTCTGTACGAGCGCGCGCGTCTAGCCATACCCCATATCCCCTGACGAAGCCACAGCCTGTGGCGAAACATGTCGGGAGGGGTGGTATAGTGCGATTCAATTTTAGACAGTTACGGAGCAAGTGAGGAAAGTCTTGTGGATGATCTAGGAGTAGCGTAGGGACCCAGAACTGAACATAGTGAGGGATAAAATACAGAGTGGTGTTCAACTGAGTCGCAGCGCTGCGGTAATAGCATAGAGCCGATACAGAGTTGTCACAGACAGAGCCGCATACAAAAAGGGAGTGGATATAGAGCGATCATACTAGCAAAGAGTGTCTAATTGCGGATTGCCACAATAGTGTCAGCCCTAAGGGTGCAAGTGTGACTTTGTGAATAGGATACGCCATGGTGCACAAATGAAATTGAAACACTCGCGTCTATGTTAACCTAAGGACGATTTGGACGCTAAACACCAACCTGTGACCCCCACAGGATAAATGTGAATACATATATGGAATAAACATCCCCATGCACTTTGCAATCCACAGATATCAATATGCCAATAATGGTTGCAGCCAGCAACCAGCAGTAACAATAATTACCTCACATTCCATTGGTAACTGAAAATTTTAATTGTGTTCTTTTTTTTCCATTCATTTCTTATATGTTTTTTTGTAGTTAAATAATAAAGATAAGATTTTAACTATTAGTTAGGGACCCCTACAGGGATTTATGGTCCTACAGACCATTAGAATATAATTATTTAATTGCATAAGTGATTGTTACATTAAGGCCAGAAATACGCCTTTTTGGTTACTGGGGTGAAAAAAGCCTCTAATATATTGCACATCTGGGATTACACATGCATAAGTGAGTGTCACATTTAGGCCACAAATACCGCTGTCATATAGAGTAAAAAAAAATAAGAGGAGGGGCATTGCTTCAAGAGGACTATTCTGTGGGACTTTCCCTCGAAGAACAACAGCGCATCAAAGTCGGGGTTTCTTAGCCGGCTTAGGATGAATCTTTCCAGGGTATAGATTTCCATAAAGTGACAACCCCCCCCCTTCATCCCCCCCCCCCCAGCCATAGAAGTCTCGTCCAGCCGCCCCAAAAGGGTCAGGAATCCAAAATTTTCAGTGTTTGTAGAGGATTCTATGGGCAGCTAAGGTGTGTATTATGAGGTTCAGCAGCAGCTGAGGTGTGCATTATGAGGTTCTGCAGTAGCTGGGGTATGTATTAAGACCTGCAGTGGTTGAGGTGTGTATTATGACCTGAAAATCAGCTGAGGTGTGTATTATGAGGTTCTGCAGCAGCTGCAGACCCTGGAGATGTGGAGGAGGAAATTCATGCACAGCCGCCGTCTACCCAAGAGCCTCCCGGGGTGGAAAGCGCCTGCCGCTCCCTTCCCCAGTAGTGCTGCCCTGTTACAAATCAGTGCTGCTCCCTCACCAAAGCCTATAAATCGGTGCTGATCCCTGACCGGGGCCCATAAATCAGTGCTGCTCCCTCCCCGGAGCCCATAATTCAGTGCTGCTCCCTCACCCGTAGCCTATAAATCAGTGCTGCTCACTTAACGGAGCCGATAAATCAGTGCTGCTCTCCCTCCCCGAAGCCTATAAATCAGTGATGCTCCCTCCCCCACAGCCTATAAATCAGGGCTGCACCCTCCCTGAAACCTATAAATCAGTGCTGCTTACTTACTAGAGCCCATAAATCAGTGCTTCTCCCTCCCCAGAGCCCATAATTCAGTGCTGCTCCCTCCCCGGAGCTTATAAATCAGTGCTGCTCACTCCCACGTGCCCATAAATCAGTGCTGCTCACTCCCGTGAGCCCATATATCAGTGCTGCTCACTCCCCGGAGCCCATAAATCCGTGCTACTCACTCCCCCGTGCCCATAAATCAGTGCTGCTCACTCCCACGTGCCCATAAATCAGTGCTGCTCACTCCCACGTGCCCATAAATCAGTGCTGCTCACTCCACGGAGCCCATAAATAAGTGCTGCTCACTCCCCGGAGCCCATAAATCAGTGCTGCTCACTCCCACGTGCCCATATATCAGTGCTGCTCACTCCCACGTGCCCATAAATCAGTACTGCTCACTCCCCGGAGCCCATAAATCAGTGCTGCTCACTCCCACGTGCCCATAAATCAGTGCTGCTCACTCCCACGTGCCCATAAATCAGTGCTGCTCACTCCCACGTGCCCATAAATCAGTGCTGCTCACTCCCGTGAGCCCATATATCAGTGCTGCTCACTCCCCGGAGCCCATAAATCAGTGCTGCTCACTCCCACGTGCCCATAAATCAGTGCTGCTCACTCCCACGTGCCCATAAATCAGTGCTGCTCACTCGCACGTGCCCATAAATCAGTGCTGCTCACTCCCCGGAGCCCATAAATAAGTGCTGCTCACTCCCCGGAGCCCATAAATCAGTGCTGCTCACTCCCACGTGCCCATAAATCAGTGCTGCTCACTCCCACGTGCCCATATATCAGTGCTGCTCACTCCCACGTGCCCATAAATCAGTACTGCTCACTCCCCGGAGCCCATAAATCTGTGCTGCTCACTCGCACGTGACCATAAATCAGTGCTGCTCACTCCCCGGAGCCCATAAATCAGTGCTGCTCACTCCCACGTGCCCATAAATCAGTGCTGCTCACTCCCACGTGCCCATAAATCAGTGCTGCTCACTCCCCGGAGCCCATAAATCAGTGCTGCTCACTCCCCGGAGCCCATAAATCAGTGCTGCTCACTCCCACGTGCCCATAAATCAGTGCTGCTCACTCCCACGTGCCCATGAATCAGTGCTGCTCACTCCCACGTGCCCATAAATCAGTGCTGCTCACTCCCACGTGCCCATAAATCAGTGCTGACAGTGTAATTTGTACTATCTTGATCTATATTGTACTTTTTGATCTCTTCATGTTAAGTTATTTCTGATGTAAGGTGTAAAAAAACAACAACAAAAAATGTAACGGCTTTTCAGGACCAATTTGTATTTTACTCTTTTTGTAAGCGGGGCAAGGTGAAGGTGTGATTTGTGCTATTCAAGATTATATTGGGCTTTACGATGCCTTGGCGTTACGCATTTTCTGATATAAGGTGACAAACATAAAAATACGCTTTTCATGGACAATTTGTTTTTTAGATTTTTTACAGCTTTCGCCTTAGGCGACTTTCACACTGGCGTTCGGTGCGGATGCGTCTTGTATCTGCACAGACGGATCCGCTCCAATAATGCAAAAGCTTGCATCCGTTCATAACGGATCCGTTTGCATTATTCATAAAAAAAAAGTCTAATGCAAAACGGATCCCTCTTGACTTACATTGAAAGTGAATGGGGGACGGATCCGTTTTCAATTGCACCATATTGTGTCAGTGAAAACGGATCCGTCCCCATTGACTTAAGCGACTTTCACACTGGCGTTCGGTGCGGATGCGGGTAGGTCATGAGATATTTATATAGAGCAGATTTTTATTATTTTTTCTATTTTTTTTAATTTAATTTATATTTTTTAAAGTGTTTTTTTTTTTCATTCCAGCGCTGCCAGAGCAGCTCAGATGCCTGATGTAGAAGGGAGGGATCTAGCCTCCTGTCACACTTCAAACACACTTGCACAGCAAGCAAAGCGGCACAAATGGGGGAGGGCTCCCTGATAACCCCTTCCATACAGCAGTACCTACGGCATAGAATGGGTTAAACGGCCGCCATGCCCCGTGAAAGCACCGTGTCAGGTGTATATTACAACTAACACTATGCTCACAGTTCGGCCATCATGAATTTTTGGGGCGGGGGGGTAAAGGGCTTGGGCGTGGCAAGACGCTCAGCTATCCTGCATTATTTTATTGAGTTCAATGGTATATAATATATCCCGGTAGTGGGCAGCAGGGGGCGTCAAATGAGCTAATCTGCGCCTCAGGTAGAGATCAATGGTATAAGGTATATCCCGGTTGTGGGCAGCAGAGGGCGTCAAATGAGCTAATCTGCACCTCAGGTAGAGATCAATGGTATAAGGTATATCCCGGTTGTGGGCAGCAGAGGGCGTCAAATGAGCTAATCTGCACCTCAGGTAGAGATCAATGGTATAAGGTATATCCCAGTTGTGGGCAGCAGAGGGCGTCAAATGAGCTAATCTGCACCTCAGGTAGAGATCAATGGTATAAGATCACTAGTATATAATATATGCCGGTTGTGGCCAGCAGGGGGCGTCTGCACTCCATGTAAGACAGTGCTCTAGGCGTTGCTAGGTTAAAACATGTCCTGCCCGCCAGCTGGATTCATTAATCTAGTGCCCTGGATGATGAAAATGACCTGTGGTGACATCACAGGTCATGTGATGAGCAAAACAGTCATTGTGGTGGTGAAGGACCTGCTGTGATGTCACAGTCATGTGACCGGAGCAGTTCAGCGCTCAGCAGAGGACGGCAGTGAAGAACAAAAAAGAAGCTATGGTGATGTCACACTGCAGGGGGGCGCTGTCCGCTGCAACAACAAAATCTTAAATGGCTGATGCTGTGTTTTTTTTCTTCACACAGCACAGCAGAGCAGAGTGAGGAGGCGGGGCGCAGTACGATCGCACTGATAGGCTCCGCCCACCTTCCAGGCAGGAAAGACAGTGCGGAGCCAGGAGCCAGAGCAAGAAGATAGAAGCAGAAGATGGCTGCCGCACTGTCCCTGCTTCAGTACTTGTAGCGGTCAGGTCAGAGAGTCTATCCAGAGTCCAGACAGGCAGCCTGAAAGCGACCCTGACAGAGTACGTGACACTGCAGTCAGTGTCATTCCCAGTCCCACCCTGAGTGAATTAGGTCAGTCACAGTGGGTATGTTGGCATGGGCTGAGGGTAGGCGTTAGGGGTAATATATGAGTGAACTAGTGAAGTGCCACTGTGCCAGTGCCATGAGAGCCAGGCCAAGGCTGCCAAGTAGATGGCATCATGGCAGTCAGGGTGCTGGTGAAGGATGACCAGCCCAGGGACACTGACAGAGAGACAGTATGCCTCTCTGGGATGCCATCTGCAGTTTCTGCCCATATACGAGGCCTACCCTGGTATATGGAGTGGACAGCAGAGATGGGCAGATGTCATCCTTCACCAGCACCGCCTGACTGCCATGGTCCTGCTTGGACTGGCTCTCATGGCACTTCAGCTTCCTCTTGGTCTTTTATATCCTGCTTTGGAATCAGCTTTTGAGCTGGGTCCCTGGAAGCTTCAGGGCTGCAGCCAGGTCTGCCCTCCTCTCAGTCTCAGGTCCAGACAAGTATCTCTGCAGAGTCCAGACAGTCACTGACCAAGTTTAAGTCCCTCTGAGGCTCAGCCTAAGGGTCCATTCACACGTCCGCAACGTGTTTTGCGGATCCACGGATCCGCAAAACATGGACAGCGGCAATGTGCGTTCCGCATTTTGCGGACCGCACATTGCCGCCACTAATAGAATATGCCTGTTCTTGTCCGCAATTGCGGACAAGAATAGGACATGTTCTTAACGGAATTGCGGACCCGGAAGTATGGGTCCGCAATTCCGTATGTGGGAAGCACCATAGAAATTAATGGGTCCGCAATTCCGTTCCCGCAAAATGCGGAACGAAATTGCGGACGTGTGAATGGACCCTAAGGCTACTTTCGCACTAGCGGCAGGACGGATCCGACAGGCTGTTCACCCTTAATTGTATAGTAAGGACCAGCACTCGCTCTAATAGTAATTTCAAGTAGATTTAATGGTCACATACAGGTGGTAAGTGACGCGTTTCGGCTACTGTGAGCCTTTGTCAAACATAATGGATACAAGTTGCAAAGAATTTAAATAGCCCGCGATGGAGCCGGAAATGACATCAGGTTACCATGACAACGTTGTAAACAGAGGACACAACAATGCAGAGATAATGGTTAAACAAGTGGATGAACAAGTAACTATCATTGCTTAACAGGGCACCATGCTTTGCAGTGCTACATTCTATTGATCATCATAATATTATTATAGTATAATATTCCATACTGGATGCTAGAGACTGTAGCAAACTTATACAGAAGAAAAAAGGAAAAAAAATAACATAATTAATTCTCAGTGCACCATGCTTTACAGTGCCACATTTTGCTAAACCTTATATAATGATGTAAAATAATGAATGCAGCAGTGCTACAATTTTGCGTGGTAAACTTACGCCCTGATCAAGCACTAAATGACATGGGTTGGAGTCAAGTTCTCTGTGGAAGAAAGAAAGAGGGAGCATGTTGAAAGGGTAACTGTACACTGTAGCTTACAGAAAACTATTTAAATCATAATCACGATTTAATCCCTTTGGTTCTAGGGTTTGGAGGCGATGAATCCAAAAGGCTTCTCTTTTTTTGAGCATTTTACACCTGTCTCCTCCTCTCCTGGGTAGTGATACGTGCTCTATTATCTGCTCTATTATCTGGAAGCGCAGCTGGGAAATGGCATGTCGCTGTTTCTCAAAATGATATGGGATGGGAAGTAGTACATTTTTCTTTCTAATGGTAGATTTATGTGTACTGCTTGTATCTTCTTCTGGAGGCTGTTCACCCTGTCGGATCTGTCCTGCCGCTATTTCGCCGGACCGCTGCTCCGTCCCCATTGAGCTCCGGCACAGCACAGCGAAAGACCGCCGGACTGAAAGTACTGCATGTCTGACCTTTTAGTGCTGCGCCGGCGCTCCGCCCCCGTCCCCATTATAGTCAATGGGGAGGGAGCGGCGGCACTGCGAAATAGCGGCAGGATGGATCCGACAGGGTGAACAGCCTGTCGGATACGTCCTGCCACTAGTGTGAAAGTAGCCTTAGACACTAAGCGGAGGCACAATTTTATAAAGTAAACAGTGCCCGGCCTGCTGCACCACTCAGACCAGTCAGTAGAGGGCAGCAGTAGTTGTATTTCTTCAGTTTAACGATTGCTTGCTGCCCAGAGAGGTCATTTTTGTGGGGAAAATGTGTCTCAGCCCAGGCTCAGGAGGCGTCATACTGGACAGTATTAGTAATGGAGGATTATTATTGTGGGGGCCTAGGTGGAATATGCACAGTGAGTAGTACTAGTAATATTTTTTCCCATAGGCCTATTGTGCAGCAGATTCCACAGTACTAATCCTTTGTATTAATCCATTGTTAGTCCTCATTAGGCCCCATGCCCCAGCCAGGCCTCACTGAGAATCTCAGAGGGCAATTTACTTTAATAATACATTAACAACAAAGAGGGGGCAAATACATTAATAATACATTCATAATAAAGAGGGGGCCATTATATACAGGGGGAATAATATTATGGGGAATGGGGGACTATCTGTATGGCTCTAGCCCAGTATTGGGGGGCAGCAGGAGGAGTTGTTGAGACACCAGGAAGGAGAGGATGATAGTAAAGTGAGGAACCTAAAACAATTCTGTGAAACTCTGCAGAGACGAGAAGCGGCTGAAAGAAAGTATCATGGAGGTCTTATCTCTGAATGAAGACGTTGAGGAAAGTCTACATCACAGGAGAGGTCACTGGATGTAACAGGTATGGGGCGGTATTCTACTGTAATAATAATGTCCATCCACATATCTGTTTTACAGTAGGGTTGGGGGAGCAGATTGAGAATATGGCCCACCCTGCCACATTCTGAACCCAGACTTCAGGTCTCACTGTGCGTGGTCTGAATTCTGGGGCCTCACACCCATCTACTACATTATCTGTACTCAGAGAGTTATCACTGTGTTATCTGAGGTGTTACATAGGACTGCAGTTGAATCTACTACATTATCTGTACACGGAGAGTTATCACTGTTATCTGTGGTGTTACATAGGACTGCAAGTGATCTACTACATTATCTGTTAAAAGGGGTGTGCCCACGGGCTGGGGGGGCACGATTTTTGGCTTGCCCCTGGTGCTGGCAACCCACGCTACGCCACTGCTGGTTGGTGTGGGGGGGTGGGGGGGTGGGGGTGATGTTATTTACATAGGACTGGATGTTGAAGGGGTCATGTTTACATGGGATTGCATGTTGGAGGTGGCTAGGGAGGATGTTATGTTATTTACATGGGGCTGTATATTGGAGGGGGATGTAGATAGAGAGGGGTATTATTTACATGGGGCTGTACTTTGGAGGAGGCTGTAGATAGAGAGGGATATTATTTACATGGGGCTGTATATTGGAGGGGGCTGTAGATAGAGAGGGATATTATTTATATGGGACTATATGTTGAAGGGGTCATGCTTACATGGGATTGCATGTTGGAGGTGGCTAGGGAGGATGTTATGTTATTTACATGGGGCTGTATATTGGAGGGGGGTGTAGATAGAGAGGGGTATTATTTACATGGGGCTGTATTTTGGAGGAGGCTGTAGATAGAGAGGGATATTATTTACATGGGGCTGTATATTGGAGGGGGCTGTAGATAGAGTGGGATATTATTTACATGGGACTATATGTTGCAGCTGCCTGGTTGGTGTGTGTGTGTGCGTGTGTGTGTGTGTGGGGGGGGGGGGGGGTGATGCTATTTACATACGACTGAATGTTGAAGGGGTGATGTTTACATGGGATTGCATGTTGGAGGTGGCTGGGGAGGAGGTGATGTTATTTAAATGGGACTGTATATTGGAGGGGGCTGTAGATAGAGAGGGATATTATTTACATGGGGCTGTACATTGTAGGGGGTCTGTAGATAGAGAGGGATATTATTTACATGTGACAGTTTATTGGAGGGGGCTGTAGATAGAGAGGGATATTATTTACATGGGACTGTATATTAGAGGGGGCTGTAGATAGAGAGATATATTATTTACATGGGACTGTATATTAGAGGGGGCTGGAGAGATGGTCTGATTTTAATTAACATGGCACTGCATGGCAGGGTGAGGGAAATAGTGTTGTTTACATGGGACTGTATGTTGGAGAGGCTGGAAGGAGGGGAGTGATGTTGTTTACAAAGGACTGTATTTTGGAGAGGGCACAAGAAATTATGTGATGTTATTTAGATGGGACTGTATGGTGGAAGGAGGAATATAACTACAGGGAACACTGCAGCGGGTATTATCAATACTGGGGGCACTTCAGGGTGAGTATTATAACAGTAGGGACCAGTATTAATAATGGGGACACTGTAGGGGTATAATAAATCCAGGGACATCAGGCGCTCTTATTACTACTGGGGGCTCTATAGGAGGGACTTATAGATCGGCCTTATTTCTACTAAGAGCACTATTGGGGGGGGGTTGGTTTACTACTGAGGGGTCGGTAGAGAACTTTATTACCACTATTGGGAGTCCTTATTTCTACTGGGAGCTCTGTGAGGGTTTTTTATTATTAAGGCCTCATGCACACGAACGTTTTTTTTCACGGTCCGCAAAAACAGGGTCCGTAGGTCCGTGATCCGTGACCGTTTTTTCGTCCGTGGGTCTTCCTTGATTTTTGGCGGATCCACGGACATGAAAAAAAAAGTCATTTTGGTGTCCGCCTGGCCGTGCGGAGCCAAACGGATCCGTCCTGAATTACAATGCAAGTCAATGGGGACGGATCCGTTTGACGTTGACACAATATGGTGCCATTTCAAACGGATCCGTCCCCATTGACTTTCAATGTAAAGTCCGGAGTCCCTTTTATACCATCAGATCGGAGTTTTCTCCAATCCGATGGTATATTTTAACTTGAAGCGTCCCCATCACCATGGGAACGCCTCTATGTTAGAATATACTGTCGGATATGAGTTAGATCGTGAAACCTCATTTCCGACAGTATATTCTAACACAGAGGCGTTCCCATGGTGATGGGGACGCTTCTAGTTAGAATATACTACAAACTGTGTACAAACTGTGTACATGACTGCCCCCTGCTGCCTAGCAGCATCCGATCTCTTACAGGGGGCCGTGATCAGCACAATTAACCCCTCAGGTGCCGCACCTGAAGGGGTTAATTGTACTATCATATCCCCCTGTAAGAGATCAGGGCTGCCAGGCAGCAGGGGGCAGACCCCCCCCCCCCCCCCCCCAGTTTGAATATCATTGGTGGCCAGTGCGCCCCCCCCCCCCCCTTCCTCCCTCTATTGTAATAATTCGTTGGTGGCACAGTGTGCCCCCCCCTTCCTCCCTCTATTGTAATAATTCGTTGGTGGCACAGTGTGCCCCCCCCCTTCCTCCCTCTATTGTAATAATTCGTTGGTGGCACAGTGTGCGCCCCCCCCCCCCTTCCTCCCTCTATTGTAATAAATCGTTGGTGGCAATTATTGGCCCCCCTCCCTCTATAGCATTAACAACATTGGTGGCCAGTGTGCGGCCTCCCATCTTGCGCCCCCCCCCCCCCCCCCCCCCGATCATTGGTGGCAGCGGGTTACTAGCAATAGTACAAGATTCATACTTACCTGGGAGCTGTGATGTTCGTGTCCGGTCGGGAGCTCCTCCTACTGGTAAGTGACGGTTCATTTAGCAATGCGCCGCACAGACCTGTCACTGTCACTTACCAGTAGGTGGAGCTCCCGGCCGGACAAGAACATCGCAGCAGCAGGTAAGTATGACTCTTCAACTATTGTACTATTGCTAAGTAACCATGGCAACGAGGACTGTAGTAGCGTCCTGGTTGCCATGGTTACCGATCGGAGCCCCAGCGATTAAACTGGGACTCCGATCGGAACTCCGCTGCCACCAATGATGGGGGGGGGGGGGGAGATGGGAGGCCGCACACTGGCCACCAACGTTGTTAATGCTATAGAGGGAGGGGGGGGGAAGCAATG
The DNA here is from genome assembly GCF_905171765.1 of Bufo bufo. Classification (NCBI taxonomy): domain Eukaryota; kingdom Metazoa; phylum Chordata; class Amphibia; order Anura; family Bufonidae; genus Bufo; species Bufo bufo. Next base: position 461,691,985 of record NC_053392.1, on the reverse strand, counting down.
GGGGGCGCACACTGTGCCACCAACGATTTATTACAATAGAGGGAGGAAGGGGGGGGGGGGGCGCACACTGTGCCACCAACGAATTATTACAATAGAGGGAGGAAGGGGGGGGCACACTGTGCCACCAACGAATTATTACAATAGAGGGAGGGGGGGGGCCGCACTGGCCACCAATGATATTCAAACTGGGGAGGGGGGGGAGGGTCTGCCCCCTGCTGCCTGGCAGCCCTGATCTCTTACAGGGGGATATGATAGTACAATTAACCCTTTCAGGTGCCGCACCTGAAGGGGTTAATTGTGCTGATCACGGCCCCCTGTAAGAGATCGGGTGCTGCCAGGCAGCAGGGGGCAGTCTTGTACACAGTTTGTAGTGTATTCTAACTAGAAGCGTCCCCATCACCATGGGAACGCTTCTGTGTTAGAATATACTGTCGGTTCAGAGTTTTCACGAAGTGAAAACTCAGCTTTGAAAAAGCTTTATGCAGACGGATCTTCGGATCCGTCTGTATAAAAACTAAACTACGGCCACGGATCACGGACACGGATGCCAATCTTGTGTGCATCCGTGTTCTTTCACGGACCCATTGACTTGAATGGGTCCGTGAACCGTTGGCCGTGAAAAAAATAGGACAGGTCATATTTTTTTCACGGCCAGGAAACACGGCTCACGGATGCGGCTGCCAAACGGTGCATTTTCCGTTGTTTCCACGGACCCATTGAAAGTCAATGGGTCCGCGAAAAAAAACGGAAAACGGCACAACGGCCACGGATGCACACAACGGTCGTGTGCATGAGGCCTAATACTGGAGAGCTCTTCTACTAATGAGGGCACTCTTGGAGAGCATTATCAATGTTTGGGGCACTGTAGAGGGCAGTATTACTAACGAGGGCATTCTAGAAGGGAATTACTATTGGTGGGATTATGAGGAGCACTATTACTAGAGGGGGGTGGGGACTAATTTTTCATCAGGATAGTATTTGGGGGTATTAGGGAGCATAGCGGGGATAAGGATAACAATCGGGGGACTCCAGGTTGGGGGATGATGATAGAAAAGTGAGGAAGTTAATACGTCTGTGTGTCACACTCTGCAGAGACGAGGCGCGGCTGAAAGAATTTGTATGGACCAAATTAAGAAGATGATGACAGAAAAGATCTACATCAGAGGAGACGTCACCTGGGAGGCCCTGGATGTGACAGGTATGTGCTGCTGTATAGCGAGTACAGCAAAAATGTGATGTGCGGGGGGATGGGGGCAGGGCTCGAGTCTTGCGGGAACGTGTGGTAACTGCATTCCTGCACTTTCTTCATAGCAGGAACGCCGTTCCCTTTCAGGGCCGCCTGTCTTTAATGCCGGGCAAAAGGATCAGGAAGCGGTGAAGGCTTTGTACTCACCGCTTCCTGGTCCTCTGTAGGTAACGCTTGAAGTTAAAATATACCATCCATTTGGAGAAAACTCGGATCCGATGGTATATTCTATATCCAAAACGTTCCCATGGTGATGGGGACGCTGCATTATTGGTGGGCAGTGCGCCCTCCCCCTCCCTCCAGGTATTAAAATTATTGGTGGGCAGTGCGCCACCCCCCCGCCCTTGCCAGTATTAAAATCATTGGTGGGCAATGCGCCCCCCCCCATCCCAGTATTAAAATCATTGGTGGGCAGTGCAAAATCACCCCCCCCCCCCATCATTGGTGGCAGCGGCAGTTCCGATTGGAGTCCCAGCAGTGTAATGCTGGGGCTCTGATCGGTTACCATGGCAGCCAGGACGCTACTGAAGTCCTGTCTGCAATGTTACTCTGGTGCATTATACTTACATGCGCTGTGGCCTCCCGGTTGCTCCTTCTTGTATCTCACAGGTCTGTGTGGCGCATTGCTATAAGCATAAGCAATGCGCCGCTAGACCTCTGAGTTAGAAGAAGAAGGAGCACCGGGTGGCCACAGCGCATCTAAGTATGCTGCTGACTAACTGACCATGGCAGCCAGACAGGACTTCAGTAGCGTCCTGGCTGCCTTGGTAACCGATCGGAGCCCCAGCATTACACTGCTGGGACTCCGATCGGAACTGACACTGCCACCAATGATGGGGGGGAGGGCGCACTGCCCACCAATGATTTAAATAGGGGGGGGGGGCACTGCCCACAAATGATTTTAATACTGGGGATGGGGGGGGCACTGCCCACAAATTATTTTAATACTGGGGAGGGGGAGGGCTCACTGCCCATCAATGATTTTAATACTGGGGAGGTGGGGGGGGCGCAATGTCCACCAATGATTTCTCGCCCATATTCATTGTGGGACACAGGAACCGTGTGTATAGCTATGTCCTATAGGCGTCGTTGACACTAGTAAAAGCTGTTAGCTCGTCCCCTGGCAGCTATACCCCCTCCAGCCTGGAGAGAGAGCTTCAGTTTTTTCTAGTGTCAATAGGAGGCAAGACCAAGGTAGCTCCAGCAGATTTTTTATTTTAGTTTCATATTTTCTTTTTTTTTCAGGTGGGAAACAGTGGACGCCTCGCCTCCCTGTTCTCCCGGGGCAGCACGCCAGCGTTGGTCCGCCACGCTGCCTCCTCCCCCACAAGACGACAAGTTGGACCAGGGCAGCCTCGCTCCTCTGCATCCCGCGACCAGAAGGGTCACCCATGTGCAAGTAGCTGAAGGGGTGACCCTGCTGGAGAAGATAAAGGGCAAGATGGCGGCAGGGAAGAGAAGAGAGGTGAGTACACGGGACTAGCTGAGGATGTTAACCCTCCTGGCCCTCCCTCCCTCTTGGTGGCAATAGTCTTCAACAGCACAGGGTTTTAGCGTAGCCCAGCACCCCTGATGCCATTCCCAGCTCCCCTCAGGCCATTGCCAGTTCTGGAGTCATTCCCAGCACCCCTGAAGCCATCAGCACCTCTGATGTCATTCCCTTCACTCCCCCTCTTCTTGTCCTCCAAGAAGGGACATCGGCACATAGGGGGCACCGCTCCGGAGGGAGTTAACTGCCATACGTTCGTCCGGCACCGCATCGGTGTTCCAGCCGCGATATTGTTTGCCCGGCCCGCCGGGTGCAGCCCCCGTCCGTTGCCGGGCAGGCACATTCGCCCGCTGCTCTGGCTGGCCGATGCAGGGGCTAGCATGCCCTAATCGGCTATTCGCAGGGGCTTGGTTTGCCATTTTGCGGCCCGCTAGGCCGCAAACTTCGTCCCCCGGAGGAGGAGGGGGGGGGCTCTCTGGCACAAATTATTCCCGCCCTACTTCCCCCTTCCCCAGAAACATGCTGAGCTCCACCCCCGGTCCTCAAGTGGCCTTAACCCTTTCTGCCCAGCCAGCTCTTAGGCCGGCGTATCTGGGGATCTACTCTAGTGCAGGTTTTCTAATGGGAAAAAACTTAACCCCTTCCTGCCTCTTGTGTGCTTGAGGCCGGCATCTTATTATTTTTTTTAAACTCGCTTTATTGAAAAATGGTAAGCAAATTATGTGACAGTACATTCCAAAATTATTGCAATGAACATAGTCGTACAATGTTGTAAGGAGAGTAATGCACAATTATACATTTCGCATCAGTACATACAGTAATAAACAGGACATAGTATCCATATTACCTCGTTTTGACTGACGTCATTAGGCAAAGCAAAGCAGTTCATGCTGTGAATTATTTCAGCTAAATTGAATTAATAGAACCTAATATCGCACATTTGGACGGGTGCATCCCTCAATCCATCGAATGCAGATGGGCCGTCGTAGCTGTCAGATGGGAAGCACACCAAGGTCCCCATATTTTCTTGAATTTTTGAGGACAACCCCTACGAGAATAAATGATCCTTTCGAAGGGAATAATATTATTAACCATGGTTTTCCATTGTCCAACCTTAGGAGGTCTGTCTGCCATCCATCTGATTGCAATGGCTTTCCTAGCCATAAATAGGGTTTCTCTAATGAAGGTGAAGGTATAACGTGAACGTGATTCATCTTCCACAATACCCAGAAGGCAAGATTTAGGGCAGACCACCAGTGAGTCCAGGATCAGGGACGAGACTACATCCACCACCCCTTTCCAGAACGATTGTATGTGACTGCAATCCCACATTAGGTGCCAGAAATCCGCATTCAGTTGTGAGCACCTGTGGCACTCTGTGTGCTGCCTCCTACCCATTTTAAAAAGCCTGGTTGGGGTCAAATAACACCTATTTAAAATGAAGAGCTGTGTCAATCTGTTATTGAGAGATGGAGATACAGCCACTGGAGCCTCCAGAGCTTCTCCCCATTCCTCATTCGTCATAGTAGGTATATTCCCTCTCCATTTACTTTCCGCGCCCAATGGAGAAGCTGAAATTTTGAGACCAAGTAAGTGAGTGTAGATAGCGGATATCAATCCCTTCGGGCCTTGAGTCCTGAAGACCCCTATCAAAGGATAGACTGACACAGGCCTCTTCAGATCCTTTAACTGGGCCTGGAGGTCATGTCTCAGTTGCAAATACCTGAAAAAATGTGATCTCAGAACCCCCGCTTTGGACTGTAGCTGGGAGAAAGAGAACAGTATACCCTTTTCATATAGGTCCCTCAAATAGCACACCCCATAACTTCTCCAAATCACCTCCCAATCACTCTGCATCAGATGTGGAAACATCGGGTTGTTCCACAATGGCACATCCTCCGGTAGATCCCCGTATTGCCGCATCTTTGCAGCCCCCCACACCTGATGCGCCAATTTATGAATCGGAAGGAGCGAGCCTGTCACCGAAGATCGGCCCTCAAGTATAGGCCACAGGGTGGGGAGCTGCAAAAACTCCCGCAAGTAATATTCAGAGCTAGGGAGCACGTCCCGGGTCACCCATAGCACCAGATACCTCAACTGACCAGCAAGAAAATATAAGTGCAAGTCCGGCAGAGCTGTTCCACCCTGATCCCAACTTCTCTGTAGAGATCTGACGGCTAATTTCCTTCTATTCCTACCCCAGATAAAAGTTGCCATAAGGGAGTGCAACTTATCAAAGAACGCGCGTGGTACAGGCGTGCAAGCGTGCTCTAATAGATACAGGGCTTTGGGCTGGAGAACCATTTTGATTAAGTTCACTCGTTCCATTGTGGACAGCGGTAAAGTATTCCAAGATTTAAACTTGTCTATGAAGTATGCAATCAGAGGAACTATGTTCAGCAAGTGGGATGTTTCAGGGGCTTTTGTAATGATCACTCCCAAATATTTAAATTTATCTACTACTATCAAATTCCTATACACCGCTGGCCAGTCTGAGGCCCACAAAGGCATAATGGCCGACTTGGCCCAGTTTATACATAGTCCGGAGAATGTGCCAAATTGTTCAATAATGGATATCACTCTCGGTAAAGTGCACTCCACGGAGTCCATGTACAAAATGAGGTCGTCAGCATATAGGCCCAGCCTATCCTCTCTGTTACCTAACTTTATACCAATATATACATCATCTTGACGAATTCTCAGCGCTAGATGTTCTATAGCTACTGCAAATAACAAGGGAGAAAGGGGGCATCCCTGCCTGGTACCTCTGTATAGTCTAAACGTGGATGATAAACAGCTATTAATCAATATGTTCGCAGATGGGGAGCTATATAGTATATTGATCCACTTGATAAACCTAGGACCAAAGCCAAAAAACTGCAAGACCTGCACCAAGAAGGGCCACTCGACAGAATCAAATGCCTTGGCGGTATCCAAGGCCGCCAAAGCCCATGATCTCCCATCCGTACATCCCACCTGAGCAATAACCTGCGCTCTACGTATGTTGCTAGAGGTAGATCTGCCTGGTATAAAACCTGATTGGTCGTCATGTATGATAGTAGATATGACTCTGTTCAGTCTATTCGCTAATAACTTAGTTAGAATTTTGTAATCTAAGTTCAACAGCGAAATAGGCCTGTATGAACCGCATTCTAGGGGTTCCTTATCAGGTTTTAATAAAACTACAATGGAAGCCTCGTATAGTGACTCCGGAAGGACACCTCTGTCCAAAGACTTCTTATACATGCGCAGGAGCTGCGGCGCTAGAATCTCCACATATTTGGAGTATACCTCCAATGGTATCCCCTCCGGCCCGGGGGCCTTACCCAGATTTAACCCTGCGATCGCCTCACTTACTTCTTCCAGTGTAATCTCTCCATCTAGTATTTCCCTATCCGCCTCAGATAATTGTGGGTGAGTTACTTCCTGTAAATAATTCTCTAATGACTGAGGAGAATACTCAGCGTGGGAACAGTAGAGGTCCTGGTAAAATTCCCTGAATCGGTCTAGAATACCCCCAGGGTCCGACACCACTGTTCCATCTTTGTTCGAGATGCCAAGTATCGGTGGGGACATGTTATTCCTCCTCACTATCTGCGCCAGGACTTTACCCACTCTGCTTCCCTGTTCAAAGGTCTGTTGCTTCAAAAAGAGCATTTTGCGGTCTCCCTTCTCCTGCAAGTGGTTCATATAATTCCTACCTTTCAGCAACCAGTCCTTCCTATTCTCCTCGGTGGGATCTAAGATAAACGCACATTCAGCATTTCTGCACTGCATGCCTAACCCCTCCTCTTTTCGGCGAGTGACCTTCTTGATATATGAGATGGAGGATTTCAGACATCCACGCAGGAAGGCCTTCAGAGTATCCCACAATAAGGCCGGGTCCGTATCAGCTGGGTGAGCCATTAAGAAGGTGTGAAGTTGATCGGGCACCCTATCATTCAGAGATATTAGAGACAACCAAAATGGGTGAATACGTTGTTTGGGTGTTCGGGTTGCCACGTAAGGGTCAATTAGTGAGGCCATTATTGGTGCATGGTCAGATGGGCCTTGGAACCCATATCGGATCTCTCGTATTGCCATAAAGGTGCCAGGGGTGCCCAGGAGGTAGTCAATCCTAGACAGAGCTCCCCTAGAGGGTGTAAAACAAGAATATTCTATCCTGTCTGGATATCTCTCTCTCCATACGTCCATCCATCCCAGCTCAGACAGAAGGCGCGCTAGAGCGGTTTTATTTAAGGGCCGTCCAGACTGACCAGCAGACGGATTGCGAAATCTGTCTTTCGAGTCATCCAGTATCATATTAAGGTCTCCCATGCCGAGAATCCCGGCAGTGGGGAACTGTGCTGCAAATCCCGCCGCTGCCTGAAGTAATGATAGACTGGCCGGAGGAGGATTGTACATATTCATAACCACGTATGGCATACCATTTATGTGAGCATAAACAAAAACAAATTTCCCCTCTGGGTCAATACTCGTGTGGTGCGGTTCCCATCTGACTGCTCGATGAATCAACAACGACACCCCTTTAGAGTATGAGTTCCCATACGTGTTTTCCACCCATTGAGCCCAGGGTTTCCGCACCCTCCCCCCGGTTTCAACTGTGAGGTGCGTTTCCTGTAATCCTAGGATATGGGGAGCATAACTTCGGATATGTGAAAATACAGCCATGCGTTTCCTGGGCCCGCCTAGCCCTCTGACGTTCCAAGACATTACTCTAATGTCTGCCATAGTGGGCACCAGATAATGGAGGAGGATTGAATCCCAGATGCTGGGGAACACTATGGCAGAGGAAATGTATATGGCTCATAATACTCAGTAAGCGACTGTACATTTTAGAAAAAGCGAATAACATAAGGCATACATTTAACCACCCAAACAGAGGGTGAACCAGTAGAACATAAACATGGCCTTTGTAGCTAGTGGCCTCGTACATTGGGGGACCTGCACGGTTTATAGGGATGTCAACCCAGTGCAGGTAGAGTAGCGGACCTCCACCATTTGCAGTGGGGTGTGCCGACTGGATATTCACTATCAACCCAGTAACGTGTATATATGTATGTGATTAACCCTCAACAACTCTGAGTCCAGATACAAAAGAGGTAATACATCACCAAGTGAGGACCCAGGTAAAATGGAGGAGTAAGAACATAGGACAGCCGCGTCACATATTCTGTGTAGAATGTCCTAAGTCTCTTTTGATGACAGTGGATCTTCATCCATTCCCAAATCAGTTTGGAGGGGAACGGCGAGGTCTCCCAGAAAGCCAGTCCTCCGCCTCGGCAGGTGTAGAGAAGAATAACGATTTTTCGCCGTCGACGATCCTCAACCGCGCAGGGTATGCCATGGAGTATTTGAAATTCATCTCACGGAGTCGTCTTTTAATGGAGACAAAGGTAGCCCTTCTTTTTTGCAGGTCAGCGGAAAAGTCCGGGTATAAAGATATATTCGCCGAGCCCAGAGTAATAGCCTGTGCGACTCTGGCTTGCGCCAATTTAACATGCGGGCAAGTAAAGGCCTTGGCGGGGCACCCGGCGGCAGCGGTCTGGCTGGGACACGATGCGCTCTCTCAACAGCGTAAGCAGTGGAGAAGGTAGCGTTCGGGAATACCTCCTTGAACCACCCCTCCAGGAAAGCCGCCGGGTCGGCACCCTCCGCCCGTTCAGGCATGCCTATGATGCGCACATTATTGCGACGCGCGCGATTCTCCAAGTCATCGCATTTCTGGCGGTACAGCTCCACAGAAGCCTCCACGGCTGTAATTCTCGCCGGCAGGGGAGTAGTAATGTCCTCCAGGTCAGACACTCTGGTTTCGGTGAGTTTAACTCTCTCCCGCAGCTGCTGTATGTCATGCCGCAGTAGGCCCAAATCTACCCTGACCTCCTCTATCTTCCCTGTCAGGGAGACCTGGCAACCCGTAATAGCCGCCATCAGCTGCTGGTGAGAGGTCTGCAGGGTAAGTTCTGGCGCGTCCTCTGTGTCAGTCGGAGGCTGTTGCAAGGACTGACTCCGCGTGCTGGCTGTGCGGGATGGTGAAGAGGCCGCTGCGCCATGTTGGGAGTCCTGCCTGGCGAACTCCTTAAGCCGCTCCGCCGCCAAATGTGCCTTGCTGGGACTCATGGTGCGCAACCGGGCTCAGTATTAGGTTCAGACTTCCTCGCTGAGGGTAAAATCAACAGTCGGTGAGTACAGGATGGCTCAGGATTACTGGTGGAAGACGGAGCTGCTCTCAGATGCGACCGTCCATGACGGCAGTTAGCCACGCCCCCCCGGCATCTTAGTTAAAAAAAAAAAGATGTGCGCCATACGGGTCCCTCTCCTCTGCCCTCACTACCGCAGGACCACCCTGTCTGGTGGTATCACGCTGGGCCCGTGTCATATCGGACAAGGAGGACCTCTCATAGTTCCCAATCCTCCCTCCGGCCAACGGTACTTGTCACCCTTCCATAGGCGGAATATTTGCAATACTTCGGGATGCAGTACTTGCCTTACCTTATTGTCCCCTGCCACAGGTGGACTAAGTATAGTATCAGTGCCGGACGTATGATTTCCCCCTTCTGTAGGTGGCATAATTGCATCTCCACTGGGTTCCGTACCTGCCGTATGCGTTAGCCCCTTCCTTAGGTCGCGCAATGACATTATCACTGGCTACAATGTGTGCTGTATACATTACCCCATTAATTAGGTGAATTAATTGCACTCCCACGGGGTACAGGACTCGCCACATGCACTATATCTCGCCGTGGGCATTAACCCACTTCATTGGTGTCATATTTTCCCTTCCACTGGCTTAGGTACTTGCCGTATGCATTCCACCTTCAATAAGTATGGTAATTGCACCACCATTGGATACGGTCCGACTGTCGCGCTATCCTTCCATAGGCGGAGTGTTGCACATCACCCTGCTTCCTGGTGCATTTCCCTTTCCAAAGTGATCCACTAGCAGGGGAATAACTAAGCGTCTTGGGATGCTGCAATTCAACTGGCAACGGTCAGTACCCGCGGGTGCCCGTTACTCTTTCGCTAGTGGTATATGGGTGCCGCCAGTGGATACGTTGGCTATTCCTCATTGTATCCTTCTTTTCCTTTGGTGCTGGTTTTGGGCAGGGGGTTACCTAGCATCACTTCTGTGTCATGGAGACCCCTCATTTCCGTGGGTCTCCATTGTTACAGTCGTCATGATATGGTCCGCATCAATACGTAGTGCGTACACCATTGCACATATATGGTGAGTACGTTCCAGCGAGTCGAGTGTTCATTGACTCTGTATTCTCTAGCCACCACTCCTTCTTTGGGAATTGGTTATGCTGGCACTCTGGTTTAGCTGCTACAGCTTGTTCTCCTCCACAGGTGCAGCCTTTCGCCAATGCTCGAGTTTGTGGTCGCTGCAGTGGGACATTCCCCTCAGGTAGGGGTCCTACCCTGGCGCTAGTGTAGAATAACGTCCAGCATTTCTCTATTTTTCAAGAAATGCTTTAGAAGGAGCCCAACAAAATGCGCAAAGTTCGTGATGAAAGATAAAAATTAGAAGGATTTAATTCTCATAAAAAGAAAGGTTACAAAGTTTAGAAAGAAAAATAAGTACAGCAGATGAATCTTAAAAGGTTACAAGCAAGCAATAAACCAATTTAAAATGAATGAAAAAGTAATTCCCTTAAAGTAACATGTATGTGTGAGTCTGTGTGTGTAGAGAGCAACAGGTGTCCGTCCAAGAATGCTCTGCTCTAGTCAAAAGATGAAGCCTTCTTTATAGTCTGACTCTCCATTGAGGTGTATTGTATCCTAAATTTAGCATTGTAACAAACATATATGGTTAGCTAGTAGAATCCCTTACATCATGGTTTCCTAATTGCTCCTTATATGTCAAGCTAATAATAATATGCTGAAGTAGGAGAATTCCTAACCTTACCAAATGCTATTGTCGTCTCAACCTGTCAAAAATTGACATTCAACACAAGTGCTGACCTTCCATGGTCCTTAAAATACCCTATCCTACTAAAAAGTGTTAGTTTATTATTTTACATTTCCCCCTGATTATGATTTGAAATATAAATCTTCAATCATAACCTCCTAATATAACACAATTACTCATCATTCGTATCTCATTCGTATCACATTCACTCATTGACCATGTTATAGCACTTGGTTGTTTGATCAATTTTTGATTCAGTATTCCATATAGAATTGGTATACTGAGTTCTTTTTAACATTTCTTTCAAAATGTTATCTCCTTTGTTAATTTCCTTCTTTATATTACTATATGTTTTCCTAATCCTATACATAACAAAAACTTGATAGATAATACACAAAAATATAATAATAAATATAATAATAATAGGATGGGATAACGTATTCTCAACTGCTGTTTGTGTAGAAAATTTTGACCACATATTTACAGATTTCTTCAATTTTCCCCACCAAGACGTTCCAGACATGATATTCCATTCATGTTCTATTTCTGATAATTGTCCTTGTTTATGATTAAATGCAATTTCTGCTTCTTTTATTTGTTCACTTAATATTTTTAAAAGACCTTTATCTTTTTTAATTTCTTTTGTCCACTCATCCCACGGAAATTTGTCAATTTGAGTGAGATTAAATTTCATTGGAAGGATTTTCAATTGGGTTGTATTTATAGAAGAAATATTGAGTCTTCCTAAATTCATAGAGATTGCTCTCCAGTCTCCTTCCAAACAATATAAACCCTTGGTTAAATTCTCGTGATGTACACAAGAAGAAAAGAATGCTACAACCTTTTCTTTCTCAGACATCACTTGTACACAAACTTTGTTTGGACCAACTTGAGTTACCAAATCATGAATTGAGTATACATTCTCAATTCGTGCATGGCAAGAAGTTTGATTATGGAAACAAGAATGATAAATCTCCTTATCTTGTTTCAGTAAACAGATTATTTTAGAAACAAAGTGTAAACATGAAGAAAGATCCAATTGTTCTATATGAGTACCATCATATGCAAATTCCGTATATTGCAATTGATAAAAAATCAATTGTGTTTCACTCACGGGAACTCCTAAAACAGTTACTGGAATTACCATTTGTTCTCTTCCAGCTACTGGAATCAATGAGGTAGCTATACATGTGTTCTTATTACATCCTAACCACTTATTTACCCATAAATCTATGTGTCTCATACTATAATTATATTCCATAGGTAAATTTTCCAATAAACCAAGTGGAGTAATTCCACTTTGTAAAGCCTGAGCCATTATTTTTAAATTCGTAGAATATTCTATTTGGATTTCCATACATGCCCTGGCTACTTCTGACTCTTGTTCACTTTGGATCAAACCTAAAGTAACATCTTGAAGATGTGAAACAGAAGATCCTAAAACAACTACAGAATTAACAATCATTTTCTCTAAAAGTTGGTTTAGACTTTTCTGTACTTTAATTCCTTTCTTTTCCAGATAACCTATGTTTTTTAAATCTGATTGTAATGAATTTACATTCATTGTATTTACCAAGCTTCCAAAGGTATCTATTCCTCCTAAAATACCTTCTACTATACCTCTTTTAGTTCTGGTTTGCTTGGAAACACTCTTTTTAAACCATCTTTCTAAACCTTCCTCCATATTAGCAAGATGCTTTCCACATTTAGGATATTTTGATGATATTTTCCAGTCTGATATATTAAATGTCTACATTATGGTGACATATTTATCATTCCTCAAAAGAGGCTTGGACTGGAAATGGTTAATCTGGAAAGGACTAGATGATTCAAATTTGTCTTTGGTACAAATATTTTCTGTAGGTGACCATACAGTAACATTTACAGTTTCACATTGTTTATGGTTGTTTATAGTTAATATGCAACACTGATAAATTCCTGAATCTTTAGGAGATGGATGATCTTGATAAAATATAAACTTTTTATCAAACCATTTCGCATTTCCAAATTGACCTCTATGAATTACATTAGTTGGACCATTTGATAAACTACCTAAAAATACCTCTCCTTTAGTCCATGTTATCACAGATTCGGATGGAATCTCTAATCTTGTGCTGCATTTTAAATATAATGGATTAGTTTCTTCCTGAATATTTACCAATGTTGGAGAAACTTGAAGTTCGGGATTAATAACATTTGTTCCTATGAAGTTAATGGTTATGTTAACTACAACAGGTTCCCTAATTATTTGGAATCTCCAATTTTTCACCCAATCTTCATCAACCTTTCCTGTTATGGGAAGAATAGATGGATCCATTATTTTTACATAGTTCTGGGTTTGAAACCAAATTTCCTCTCGAGATTTTCCCACTTTTCCTAATGCTATCTTATCATTTGTGAGGTCTCCGGACCATGTAGCTGACTCATTTCCTTTTATCACAATACTCCAGTATAATACATCTATTGATGTACATTCCCATGAACCAGTTCTATTGTTATGTATGAATGTTCCTTGTAATTGTGTGAACTTTGGTTTGGGTCCTGCTGTTGCATGTAATTCAATGTGTGTATCATGTCTGAAGTGTATTTCAATACAACAGCTAGCACCAAAAACCCATACAAAGACTTCCGGAAATGTCTCTGGAATTGTCCTGAATTTGTTCTTCCAGAAAATCCTCAAGACGAAATCCTCTTCTTCTTCGTGCAAGGATTGAAGTCTCTTTGTCATGATTACTCTTTTTATCATCAAGGAATTCTGCGAACGTAGCAGTTGTAAATATCATCATCAACAATGACATTCCCATCATTAAACAGCTTTTCTGAAGACATCCTTGTTTGTTGTGGATTGTGTATAACGTTAAGAATTTCATTCCCTGTGAAGAAAAGCAGTATCATTATTTTGGTACATACAATTTGCACTGATCAACATGTACCCACAGTTTTTGTTGTCTGCGAGTATTCGTTGAAGCATTTGGTGCTCTTTGAACCAAAATCATTACTTGTCCCATAGTGTCAATTATTTCAAAGGGACCTTCCCAATTGCTTTCCCAAGGTCCACTCTTCCTGAAGGTCTTAATCATTACAAAAGCACCTTTTACAAATTTAGAAGAGTGAGGTGGTATCATGTGTTGCATTTTAGATGCAGCATATGGAAGAATTGTACTTAAATTCTCCTGCAATAACTGTAACCACCTAGACCTTGCTATTGCATCTTTTTGAGGTGTAGACAAGAATGGTTCGTTTGGGAATATTAATGGCATTGTTCTTTCCGTCATTAATTCAAATGGAGTATACTGTGTTGTAGAGGAAACGGTTCCTCTTATACTCATAAGAACAAAGGGTACTGCATCAACCCATGTATTTCCTTTGTCTAATAACATTTTTGCAATTCTTGTCTTAATTGTTCGGTTCATTCTTTCCACAATGCCTGCAGATTGTGGGTGATACGATACATGGAACTGTTGTTGTACTCCTAGAATAGCACAAACTGTCTGCATGATTTTTCCTGTAAAATGACTTCCTCTGTCAGAGGTAATCATTCTTGGGATCCCCCAAGTACAAAACACATGATTTACCAATGCCCTTGCTGTAGACAGAGCATCATCTTTCCTGACAGGTAAGATCTCTACCCATTTTGAAAAATACATCCACCACCACTAATGCATACCTGAGTCCATGTTTACCTGAAGGTAGAGGACCAATGTAGTCTATCTGTAATGTAGACCAAGGACCATCAGCAGGTGCAATTCGTAAAAGTGGAGGTTTTTGTCCTTTAGGTCGTGGGTTGACTTGAGCACAAATGAGACATGACTGAACAACATCTTGGACAGTCTTCTCCATTTTGTCCCAATAAAATTTCTCTTTGAGAACTCCTAACAATTTTTCCTGACCCAAATGACCTAAACTCTCATGATTGTATTTGGTGAATTCCATTTGTAAATGTTTTGGGACAACAGGACGCAATTCCCCCTGACAGTCATGACACAAAACCCTGTTTTCACAAACAAAGGGAGGTTTAGGATCAACCTGAGAAGCAGCAAGGGACGAATCCTTCGCTTGTTCTTCTGCAAAAGAAGGAAAATGCGTGTCTGTTTTCCTCACTGGTAAAGCTTTCAAAGATTCAATTTCTTCCTTCAACTCTCCTGTCATAGCTGCTTCCTTAGCCAATGTGTCTACAGTGTTGTTTCCAATAACTAACTCATGTTCGCCTTTCTTATGTGCTGGGACTTTGATTATAGCATAGCTATTAGGATTTTTTGAAGCTATTTTGAATATGTCCTTGAGTGTATCACTATGAACCAGGACCTTGTTAGAGGAATCTACAAATCCTCTCCTCTCCCACACTGGCAAATAGTCTGTCAGTGATCTCACGACATATGAGCTGTCACTATAAATGACCAATGGATTCTTGTTTTCTTTCTCATCCATTGTCAGTACAGTCTTGACTGCTTCTAATTCTGCTCTCTGAGCTGAATAATGTCCTGGCAATCTATGCTGAACTGCATATCCTCTTTCTGGATACCAGATAGCATAACCTGTATAGTACTTTCCCCCTGAACAGTATCGTGAACCATCAACAAATACTGGTTCATCACTGTTCTCTGCATCTCTCCTAAACAAGCTAGGATATGATTCATAAAATGTTTCTGAACATTCATGAGTTTTCCCTTCATACTGCATTAATTGAGGAAGTACATACTTGGCCTTGTGATCAATCTCAATTTGTTTTGATGATAAGGACAACAACCAATGTGCAAATCTTTGATTTGACACACCTGGGAGGTTTTTCTCAAGGAGAAGTTTTAGTGTGGAGTGAGGAGTCTGCAGAATGATTTTGTTAAATCCAACAATGTGTTCTGTTGCCTTAACAGCAAAATAAACACCCACCAAATGTTTTGCACAAATTTCAAACCCTTTTTCCACAGGTGTGAGAAGCTTAGAGAAATAGCCCAAAATCCGCCATTCTCCCCCTTGCAACTGCAAGAGTACAGCTGACACAGCCGTGTCTGAGGTGTGAACCTGCAAAGCAAAAGGTGACTGAGTCATAGCTGTTGACAATGCTGGAGAATTTTGCATATCTCTCTTTAGAAGTTCAAAAGCCTTCTGTTGTTCCTCTTCCCATGGCCCAAAGGAGTCATCATCTTTATTTTTCAAGAGATCATATAGAGGCTTAGCTTTTTCTGCAAACCCTTCTACAAATTCTCTGGAAAAGTTTACCAGACCCAAGAAATGTCTCAGAGCCTTGTGTGATGTTGAAATGGAAAGAGAAGCAATAGCTTCAATTCTTTCTTGAAGAGGCTGTCTCTTTCCTGGACTGATTAACACTCCAAGATATCTCACTTCAGTCTGCAACAGCTTGACTTTCTTGGTGTTCAATTTCAAACCTGCTTCGTGCATCAACGAAAATAATTCTGCTAAGAGAGACAAATGCAACTCTGTATCCTCAGTGGCTAAAAGAATATCATCAACATATTGCAACAGACAATCGGGTCTTGAAAATTTGGACAATACTTTTGCAACTGCCTGATGAAATATGCTAGGTGATAAATGAGCTCCTTGAGGCAATCTGCAAAATACATATTGCTCATCCATGAAACAAAATGCAAACTTGTATTGACAGCTCTTTGCAAGAGGAATGCTGAAAAAAACATTACTGATGTCTAAAACAGAGAAAAACTTAGCCTTGGCATTCAATCGTGCCATCATGTCATGAGTATCTGCAACAATGGGTGCCACATTTGGGGTATACTTATTCAGCAATCTTAGGTCCAATAACATTCGGTATGAACCATTAGGCTTCACAGTACACCACAGTGGATTGTTTGTTACTGAATTTGCCTTTCTAATGACACCTTGATCAAGCAGTTCCTGTATGATTTTAGACATGGGACCAATTGATTCAGGTGGCAATTTGTACTGCTTTTGGGGAGGAGGGTCTCTCCCCTCCACATTGACAAGTACATTTTTCATTGTGCCTACCTCATTCCTGAATTGTGCCCACAAAGAAGGAGTACATTGTACAATTTCTTTTAGAACTTCATCATCACCAGTTTCTGGCCACAAATGTTCAGAAGAAACAACTTCGGTTAGGCAAACAGTACCAACATGACTGTATTCAGTGGGATCAATGACTACAGGTTTAGATCCATCAACATCTTTCCAGATCACCTTATTTCCTAAGTCAATGACCCAACCCCATTTTTTCATTACCGCTTTTTCTACTAAAACCAACAATTGTACAAACAGGTGCATTTGGAGTTAGAGGCAAATCCTGTTTAGTCACACTTAATTGAGCTCCTGTGTCAATGAGAAATGTCATCTTTTTGCCCTGTAAGGATCCCCTTACAAAAGGTCTCCCACACTCATCCAGTGAAACTGGAGCTACTAATTCCAAAGGACGAGGGGTCAGAGTTCGTTCTAGTCATGGGGAAGGTAGAACGAAATCCATAAGATTTCCCCTTGTACGAATTATTCAATGTTAATTCTCTAATTTGTCTTATTAAAGGTGCATATGGTGATTGTGACTGATCCTGCTCTGGAGGAGGAGCAGTTGGCACAAAACCATTTTCTTTCCCTGCATTCTGTGTCTCATTTAGGAATTTCCTACATTGCCATTTTAAATGTCCTATTTTCACACAATAATAACAAGTAACTTGTCCTCTTTGAAATGACACCTTTTCTTTCTGTTTATATTGGTCTCTTTTCATGGGAGGGTTTGATTTAGGACGATTTGAATTTGTTACCTGATTTTCATCCTTTTTTTGGACTGCAGCAACTTTGACCCTTATACTACTTTGTTTTATTGATCTCCTTATTTGATCAATAAATGTTGCCGCTTCCTGTAACGTAGGCTTTCCTAGTGCTAACTCCCTGGAGACTGGATCAAGATATTTGAACCGTTTTACAAATGACTTTATCATTGCAGTGGGTTCAGAATCATCCTCAATTTCCATGACCATTCTATACGCCTGTTTAAATTTTATCAAGAATGCAAATGGATCATCCTGTAAAGTGGGCTTTAACATGTCAAGGATTTCAAATGTAGGAGTAGATTCTCCAGTAGTAAATAAAAGTAGTTGCCTCAATCGATCTGCTGGGGAACTATGTACTATTTCGTGCTCACCATTTACTCTTGGTGTGGTCTCTAATCTCCTTGCCATATGTGAGGGAAGCCATACTTTAAATACTTTGTTTTTCTGTTCATTATTTAGATTGAACTTATCAGTATTAGATTCAAAGATATCAGCATTGTGAAATGCATCCATCTTATCAGTATAAGCTGGGATATCTTTACAAATTTTTATTAACTGATCATGTATTTTTAAATTTAACTTGGCTGCCCTGTCATGTAATTTCCTCCTCCTGACTTCCTCAGCCTCTATGTCTTCATTTGCATCAGCTGGACTAGTGTCTGGAATGTAGGACGCACCCGTATCTATGCCACTTTTTGTAATAATAGAAACTTTTTTCGTACGATGGCATAATTTTGATATGAGCTGTGTCCTAGTTTCCATCTGATCTTCCAGATCTTCAATGTGTTGTGCCAAAATTTGACACTTTGGACAATCATTAAAATCATCCTCTTCTATGTGTTCCTGTGTGTCTGTATCATGTGTGTCTTTATTATTCACACATATACTATGTGTCTGAGTCTGTGGCTGCCTATCTTCAAGAACTAATGTATTGAATATTTTCACCATATGTAATACATTCCTGAGCTTCTTCTGCAATTTATCCATACACAACAACTGTTTGTCAATTCTTATGTTTTCTTCTTCACATTGACTATATAAACTTGCCCATAATTGTGCATTAGTATGACTACTTACAACTTTAAACTCCAATTTACTTTTATCTGAATAAGAATTAAGAAATTCCATTACTTACTCAGGTACCGAGTCCTTGATGTCCCCTTCTTACGTCTTCTTCCCACAGTCAATTTAAGGATCTCTGTGTAGTAAATTCTTTCCTCAAAGGCCTTCGTCTGTATTACGTCTGGGAAGTGACACTTGCAACAGATGTGTGGCTCACTTCTTCTTCTATAGGTTCGTTGTTGTTGTTTTCCTGAAGCTTGTAATAATAATAATTACACTCTTGGGCCCACCTCTTTACAAACTGAAGGAATTCAACAAAAATCCGCTGGCTCGCCAATGTAGAATAACGTCCAGCATTTCTCTATTTTTCAAGAAATGCTTTAGAAGGAGCCCAACAAAATGCGCAAAGTTCGTGATGAAAGATAAAAATTAGAAGGATTTAATTCTCATAAAAAGAAAGGTTACAAAGTTTAGAAAGAAAAATAAGTACAGCAGATGAATCTTAAAAGGTTACAAGCAAGCAATAAACCAATTTAAAATGAGTGAAAAAGTAATTCCCTTAAAGTAACATGTATGTGTGAGTCTGTGTGTGTAGAGAGCAACAGGTGTCCATCCAAGAATGCTCTGCTCTAGTCAAAAGATGAAGCCTTCTTTATAGTCTGACTCTCCATTGAGGTGTATTGTATCCTAAATTTAGCATTGTAACAAACATATATGGTTAGCTAGTAGAATCCCTTAAATCATGGTTTCCTAATTGCTCCTTATATGTAAAGCTAATAATAATATGCTGAAGTAGGAGAATTCCTAACCTTACCAAATGCTATTGTCGTCTCAACCTGTCAAAAATTGACATTCAACACAAGTGCTGACCTTCCATGGTCCTTAAAATACCCTATCCTACTAAAAAGTGTTAGTTTATTATTTTACAGCTAGCTTGGCAGTTGCACCTCTCCAGCGCCCTTCCGGGTAGAGTTTTAAAGATTCGCTCTACTTAACTGTGGCAGTATGGTAAGTGGCTTCTACGGATAGTCTTAGGCCTCCCCCATCAGTTTTGCGCTGATGGGGCAAGCGCCGCATACTACTGTGGGAGCGGTATTAAGTGACCACTACATACTTGGGTACTTACTCCACAGCTCTTTCGTCAGGCGGTGGACTCTTTTTAGCACTGAATTAGGTGGCCTATGTGGGTGGCCCCCTCCTCTGCTGGGGTATAGGGCTAGCAATACAGTGTGACTCCCCTTGCCTGCCTTCCTCCTCAGGCAGAGTTTTTTGCACAGCCACTTAATCCTTGGCTACTTCTGTATAGTGCCGGTCTCAGACGGGGAATGGGCTTAGACCTAGCCTATTCTTATCCTGTCTTTTCCTCTCTGGCTCATGGTTCATAGCCACCCCGCATGCCTTGATGGTTCCTACGTTACTACTTTCCCTCATCTGCATTGCATGGGGTATTCGTTTGGTGGCCTTCCATTCCAGGCACGCTCCGGTCCCGACTGGTGGGCTGTGGCGCCCTCCACATCCCTCCTTCTACAGGAACTCTCGGTGGTCGCTGCTTGGGCCGCGTGGTCTTGCAGGCGACTGTTCTTGATGCCTGCAGGGACGCTTACTTCCATGGGTCTCTGTTTTTTTCCCTCCCTGTGGACTGCTTTTGGACGTCCCACGGTTACTGTGTCCCCCAATGAATATGGGCGAGAAAAGGAGATTTTTGTATAACTTACCAGTAAAATCTCTTTCTCGCTCTTCATTGGGGGACACAGCACCCACCCAGTATTGTTGTCCGGCCACGGTTGTGGCTGTTGCTGGTTAGAACCCCGTTAGGTCTTTTGACATGGTTGGTGTACCACGTGTTTTCTTGGTTGGCTTGCTTCACCTACTGCTTGTACACAAACTGAAGCTCTCTCTCCAGGCTGGAGGGGGTATAGCTGCCAGGGGAGGAGCTAACAGCTTTTTACTACTGTCAACGCCTCCTAAAGGACATAGCCACGGTTACTGTGTCACCCAATGAAGAGCGAGAGAGATTTTACTGGTAAGTTATACAAAAATCTCCTTTTTAATACCGGGGCGGGGGGGTGAACTGCCCACCAATGATTTTAATACCGGGGAGGACGCACTGGAGGCTGATGGCAATGCACTGACTGGGGGCTGATGGAGAGGCACTGATTGGGGGGCCTGGGGGCTGATGGAGAGGCACTGGCGGGCGCTGGTAAGAGGCACTGGCGGGCGCTGGTAAGAGGCACTGGGCGCTGGTAAGAGGCACTGGGGGCTGATGGAGAGGCACTGGGGGCTGATGGAGAGGCACTGGGAGCTGGTGAGAGGCACTGGGGGCTGGTGAGAGGCACTGGGGGCTAATGGAGAGGCGCTGATGGAGAGGCACTGGGGTCTGGTGAGAGGCATGGGGGTCTTATCTGAGGTCTGATTGGGGTTCATTTATATTGGGGTCTGAGTTGAGGTGTGATCTGAGGTCTTATTGGGGTCTTATTAACATTGGGGATCTTATTGGGGCTGTTAGCTGAGGTCTGATTAACATTGTGGGTCTGATTGGTGGTCTGACCTGAGGTGTAATGAAAAATATTTTTTTTACGCAGCAGCTTGGAGAAAAAAGGCCTCACAGTCTCACACACTCCTTCTGCCCGGCCAAGCCTGTCAGCACCCCTGAGGCCAAGCCTGTCAGCACCCCTGAGGCCAAGCCTGTCAGCACCCCTGAGGCCAAGCCTGTCAGCACCCCTGAGGCCAAGCCTGTCAGCACCCGAGGCCAAGCCTGTCAGCACCCCTGAGGCCAAACCTGTCAGCACCCCTGAGGCCAAATCTGTCAGCACCCCTGAGGCCAAACCTGTCAGCACCCCTGAGGCCAATCTTTCCAGCACCCCTGAGTCTTCAGAACTGTAAGTAAATTATATATAAGGGGAGCATATGATATGAATTATGTCTAAACATAATAGCACAAATTCCAAGTTTTTGTTTACGTTTTATGTTGCACTGAATATTCTGCGGGGGGTCGGGTGGCAGTTCCCCCACTTTTTTTCCCAGGACTTAACCCCTGGATGGGGGGTGCGACTTAGAAAACTGGGCCATATTCAATGGGGCTTGGGCCCTGGTTCTTTTCAGACCCTAGCTACCACCCCTTAGTGGGAGGAGCCTGTAGCACAGAAACTTAACTAAGCTCCTACCACACAGTGCTGAGGAGCTGTCTGTGCCTTCATAGTAGAGCTGACCGTGAAGAACGGGACAAGGTAAGTAGTTACTGTGGTTGGTTGGTTTGTTTTTAACACTGAGGGCATGACTGAAGCGGGCACAATGGGCAGTAGTTTTGGGGGGATCTGACACCTGATGGCATGGCAGGAAATGCTGATGGCAGCCTGATGGTACTGGGAGGCAGCTGATGGCATCTGGGGGGGGAGACAATGGCACTGGGAGGGGAGGTCAGGGGGTGGGGGGCTCGACGGCAGCTGAAGCTGATGGCACTGGGGGGAGGGGAGCCTGGCATTTACAGGGTGCAGATGATGGCACTGGGAAGGGAAGTCAGGGGGTGGGGGCTCTCCAGCAACTGAAGCTGATGGCACTGGGGAGAGGAGAGCCTGGCATCTGGAGGGTGCAGATGGTGGCACTGGGGGCATGTAGGGGGAGCCTTCATGGCGGTGGGGGTGGTGTTAATACGTTTTTAATTATTAATTTTTAATTTTTTTTTTATTAGAGTAGTCAATTAGTCGTTGGATTAATCAATAGAATACATGCTGACACTGTTATGGGAGTATCAGATGCCGACCTACTGCCCAGAGATTGCTTTTATAGCTCTGGACTCAATTTGCCCACTTTGATCAGGGGTCGGTTTCGAGATGACCATGGGCTAGGCAATGGCACTCATCACCTCGTTGATGCGGCCTGCCAGAGGGCTGGCAGGCCAAGCTCATTTTCAAGCCCGGGATGACTTCCATAGCTCTGGGCTGAGTTTTCAAAGTTTGAGCAGGAGTCGATTTCCACATGACCATGGGCTACAAAGCGCCATGTAGAACTTCCATGGACCAGTATGAAAGAAGGTGAGAGCGATAACACCAAATTTAACTCACCTGGGGGGCGTGGCTGAGCAGACGTGCTGAGCAGAGCTCCCGCATCATCTCATCCGGTTATCCCGAATAGAACCCCTTGAATCCGAATTTAATTCACCTAAGTTGAAGCCCCGATACTGCTGAAGTCTGCCCGCTCAAGTGTGGGACTTTTATTGCCGAGTTGTGAGCTGAGATGGGCCCGAAGCGAGACTCTAAAGGTCCGAGCAGAGAGTTGCAAGATGGCGCCGGGCCTGACACGCCGAGGCGCAGTGACCGCGCAAAAGATATCCAGCGAGAGGCGGCTGCCAAACTGGGGAGATTCACGCACACATCAGAACCCCCAGACCTACCTGAATCAAGCGTGAAGTGAGACAGACCATCGTCTCACCCTGACACCGATCGTGAAGGTGAGGAGGATAGAGGGCACGATTTGTCTCCCCGCGGATCCAACAGATATGAGGCGCTGAGATCCTGCACAGAATCGGATGGCACTGAGGGTATGGAGTCAGGTATAGAAGAGCCTACCCTTAAAGATGTGCTGAAAGCCATCACTCAGTGTGGGAAATCGCTAACGGCCCTGAGGATGCAGGTGGGCTCCATAAAGGAAGATGTGTCTATAGTGCGTCATGACCTAAAGCGCTTGGCAGACCGCACAACTGCTCTGGAAGGCCGGGTAGGGGAAATTGAGCATGTTGTACCCTCCCTCAAGAGAGCCTCTGCTGATCACACACAGAAAATAGCTCTTTTAATGGCTAAACAGGACGATCTCGAAAATCGTTTGCGAAGGAATAATGTTTGTATAGTGGGAGTGCCGGAGAAGGTTGAAGGGACTAACCCGACCGATTATTTCGAAACATGGGCAAGAGATACCTTTGGGAAAGAGACTTTGACCCCCCTCTTTGCAGTCGAAAGGGCCCATAGGGTCCCCACCAGGCCGTTACCGCCAGGCGCTCCACCAAGACCGGTTCTTATGAAGATCCTGCATTATAAGGATAGAGATATACTCCTGTGTAAGGCCCGAGAACAACCTGATCTAACCATTGGAGGTCAGAAGGTGTCGCTGTTTCCAGACTACTCTATGGAGGTCCAGAAGCGGAGGTCGCGGTTCCTGGATATAAAGAGGCGGTTGCGCAGCCTGAACGTCCCCTACTCAATGCTGTATCCAGCGCGGCTACGGATAGTCGCTTTGGGCAGAACCACTTTCTTTGAAGATCCTAAGAAGGCCCTCCGATGGGTGGACAGTCACGAAAACAGTTTGAGGAATGCTGATCCACAGGCGGATGATGGCTGAAGGGCGATTATTGTGGTTCGGTTTGCATGACTGAGTTTATTGAGCGTGTGTGATACTGTGTCTGTGTGATGAGGCAGTCATGTGCGCAGGGTTAGCGGTCATATTATCAGAAGTTTACTGTTCCAATGTATTTTATGCTAGCGGAATTTTGAGTACCACTTATGTACTAGGTTCGTAAAGTATATGGAGGATTATTGAAGAGATAGTGTGGGGGGTGGGAAGCAAGTGTATTGTATATTGTATTGTGGCGAGAAAAGCATAGCTTGAATAACTAGACTAAGCCACGGCTTGCCACTAAAGGTCTAGACCGCACGAGCTGGTGGTTCTGACACGGTTGACTTTTTGAACCTGCAGTCCCTCCGGAAGAGAGAGCGGGGACCTGTCAAACACACCGGTGACCTTGTCCTAGACTATCTAGGGGCAGGATTGATTGTGTGTTTTTCTTTTCTTTTCTTTCCTGTCTTGTTTTTGTTTCGTTTGTCTTTGTCTAAATGTTGGGGGATACGGTTAGCTTAAGGGCCAGGTTGTGCAGGAATATGCTACCACTTACAGCGAAAATGCAGCTGAAGCGCGTTGCTGGGATAGATCAGACTCAGATTCGCCTCATTTACAGTTGGTCGTATTGTTCTAATGGCTAGTAGGGTGACTTTTTTCAGCTGGAACGTTAGGGGGATAAAGGAGGCCAATAAAAGACGAGCGGTGTTGGATGGCATGGGGAAGTATTAGCCCCTGATTTGCTGTCTCCAGGAGACTCATTTACTACCGGATCAAACTAGCATTCTCACACCGAGATGGGCTGGTCACTGCTTCCATGCCACCTATTCTACTTATGCACGGGGGGTGAGCATCTTAGTACACAGGTCTATTGCGTTCTCATGTTTCTCCCAGAATATTGACAGAGAGGGCAGATATGTGTATTTGCATTGCTCCTTATACTCCGTGGAATGTGTAATTATTGGGGTCTATATTCCCCCACCATACTCCTCACAGGTGATGAAAATGTTAATAGCTTTGATAGCGGAACGGCCTAATGTGCCTACAATAGTGTTAGGCGATTTTAACAATGTACCCAGCTTGTCATTGGATAAATTTCATGCCTCTCCACAGGTTGTCAGCAGCGATCTCACTCCCTTCGGCCGGTTACTACAGGAAGCAGCCATTTTGGACTTCTGGAGGTTGAGGTACCCCGACACCAAGCAGTTCTCCTGTCGCTCCAGCACATATGGTTCCTTGTCCAGAATTGATTTCATTCTGGGCAATGAAGAAATGGGTTATTTGCTAGATGACATTAGACAAATTTCTGACCATTCACCGATTGTGGCGACCTTTCAGATGTTGCCATCCGTGTCGCGCAGATCTACTAATTGGAAGTTCAACCCCTATTGGCTGAATATCCTAGTTGATCTGTCAGATGTCAGGGACGCCTTAAATAATTTTTTTTAACATAATCTCCCTTCTGCCGGCAGGATAGTAGTGTGGGACACGATGAAGGCTTTTCTGCGGGGAGTACTGGCTGCTAGAATTAATGGTCGGAAAAAAGAGAATAGTGCTCTTACCAGACACTTGCTTATGGCAGTGGAGACAGCAGAGAATAATTATGTAGAAAACCCTATACCAGAGCATGAATCTCAGTGGAGAGAGGCGCAGCAGCAGTTAGACGACCACTTGCTACGAAATGCCCGTAATAGGCGGTTTTTCTTGAAGCAAACGTATTATGAGGAAGGGGAAAAGGCAGGCAGGTTGTTGGCTCTGATTACTAGGGCTCAACAGAAGTCTAATTACTTGCCGGCGCTGCGCGACACGGATGGTATGGTGCAGGTTACTACTGAAAAAATATCCCGGGTATTGTTAGGATTTTATCAGAATCTATATACTTCTAAATCTGTAGCCACGGAAACTGACATCAAAAATTTTCTCCATCCCCTACGACTACCCACTCTAGATCAGGATCAAAGGACACTCCTGCTGGACTGCAGGAGCTCCCAGGACCGTCTTATTAAACCACCTGGTAAGTCCATCTAGTAAGAAGCATGCAGCAGTGTCTTGCAAGCGCCTGACAGATTAGGGAGGGTGCTTAGGTACTGGTGGTCCCCCTTCCCAATCCCCATGGTCATGTGGGGTCGTCTGGCCCCTATAATGGTGATGGTCAATGCTGAAGCTGCTCCTTTTTAATGGTGTCATGCTTTGAGGGGTGGGGACGGGGTGTTAACCCCTCCCTCTCAGGAGGTTATATAGTTCTTCCCTCAGCCTCAGTGCTTTTTCTTTTCCGTGAAAGCCAAGTTTGGTAGGTACTGACTGGCTCTGTCCACTCCAAGATGACCGCAAGGGACGCTTCCCTTAGGGATGCCCTTCTGGCGAGATACTCTGAGGGAGGCGAGGGCTGGCTGCATTCGTTTTTGAGAAGCCTCAGCTCCCCTCAGCCCTCCTCCTCCTCCTCTGCCCCTTGCCTTTTTGAGCGAGACGGTGCTGCCGCAGTGTACAGGCAGCAATGTCGTTTTCAAAAGGGGGCCGGAGATCCGCACGGCATACCCTCCCTCCCGCTCGTTTTGGTCACAGCCCACCGGCCATGCCCACTGTTCGTTCCCGGGCTGCCCGCACTCACCTCAGTTCCCCAGTCGGCGCATGCGCCGCTCCGTTTGGCCGGCATGTTTGGGATGCGCTGCAGTGCGTTTTAGCCCCGCCCCTTCCGCCCTCATCTTCTCCCAGCACTCCGGAGCTAGGCAGCGCGTGGCAGGCGAGTCTTGTTAATAACATGGGTGCGCATGTCAGTTCTGCGGCCCATGATTCCCCCCGACCCCCCCTCCTTCCCAGCCCACAGCGTCGGCAGTTTTTTCAGGCTGTAAGAGGCAGCCCTGAATCAACCAGCAGCATTTCCAGCACTTATATCTATGCAGACTGTCATGTTTCCCTCCGACCACCAGAGGACACTGTGACTAAACAGGAACCTGAGTTGTGCTGGCCAGAGGCTAAGAAAGAGTTAAAGGGGTTATCCCACTTAGCAGTTTCATACTTACCTGCTGCCACCGCGCGTTCACTTCCTGGATTCTGGCTGGGGGCGGGCTTCATCTTGATTGAAGTCTTCTCCCGGCCGGGCCGCGCGCTGGACTGAACGCGCACGCTGCCGCGCATGCGCAATGTGACTTATTTCTGGCCAGTATAGTACAGAGCCGGCGTGCGCGTTCGCAGCTCTGTACTATTCTGGCCGGGAAGAAGTCACCGTCGCGCATGCGCGGCAGCGTGCGCGTTCCGGACAGCGAGTGGCCCGGCCGGGAGAAAAGAAGAAGTCTTCTGGGCAAGCGCGACCATCGGGATCTTGCGGAAGAGCGGTGGTCGTAACCAGGGGAGACCGAGTCACAACAATAAGGTAAGTGGGGATGAATTTTCTCCTAATCGGTGGGAATTTGTTAATAAAGTATATTTACAAAAATGATCACTGTCAAATCATTAACAGATTTAACAGTGATCATTATGATGGGATAACCCCTTTAAGAAGTTTTTCCCGGGCTGTTCCAGAAGTTGCTGGGGCCTTGCTGAGATAACAGGGAGAGATAGACTGCTGAGAGATAACAGAAAAAGACTGTAGCAGCAGGAGGCTATAATAGCTGAGATTTTCCTGACATCTGTGGAGCTGCACACAGAGGACTTCACTGTGTATTCCAGAGGAGTGGGACCGTGTGTAGAGACCAGTACAAGCCGGATCCTTCCTGCCAGAGCTGGAACTAGGTGAAGATCTGCATCTGTTGAGATCAGAGAGAGAAAGACAGCCAAGCAAGCGACCGGACCTGGAGCCAGACTGCATCTCATTATACCCAGGAGAATCTGCAGAACTGTGAGTGGCAACGGTGCTTTCCTGTGATAGGTTATAGAGTCAGGGACTTAGTCAGTGTGCTGTAGAAGCGTCCCCTGGGTAGCAGGGCTAGATAGGTAATTTGTAGTGAGAGTAGCTTGCAAGCTGACTGCTTACTGTTTAGCTTATTCTGTGTATATGCAAAACTCCATTGCCATTGTTGTTGATTTATGTTCACCTGTTAATACCATTCCTGTCTTTGACCCATTGTGCCTCTGGTGCGGTGGTACTGTATTGTTACTCAGGTTTTCCGGCAGTTTCATTTTGCTCCTTAATAAAGCCGGTTTTTGCTTCAGTCTCCTTGTCCACTGTACTGTACTTAACCGCTCTCCCTCCTCTGACCGCTACAAGGCGGTAGCCAAGGGGGTGTGGATGTTGCCCCTATGGCTGTAGATGGTGGCAAGGGCCAGTTGGGGGCAGCTGGTATACAGCAGGACCCCCCTATTGTAGTCAACCTCCCCCCGCCACCCCTCCCCCCCGCTTCCATTGCCAGGTCGCGCAGGCGCAGGGAGATTTCTGTGTCTTCTACCTCCTCCCATGAGAGCAGGAGGCGCTACCGTCGTAATTCCCTCAGGCGCCAATCCCGTCACCATTCCAGGGATTCCGGGAGAAGTAGGCGTTCCAGGTCCTCTAGATGGTGCTCTCCGTCATCTTCGGATGGATTGATGGGCGCATCTGAGGAGTCTGGCCGGACGTCACGTTCAAAGCGTAAGAGGCAGGTGCCTAGTCATGCATCCAGGGCTCCCAGCCTGGCACCAACAGCGGAACCCCGGGTTGAGGTCCCGGAACCCGGTAGTTCCTCGGCGACGACAACTGCCGCACCTGGTGAGTACCAATATACCGGGGCGCTGGTTAAGTGGCGGCCGGCCGGCGGTGCCCCTCAGGCTGCGCCGACTGAACGGCTGAGCGCTCTAGTAAGAATCCCCCAGGCGGCACAGCACTGAGCCGGCGGCCGGAGATTATGTACAGACAGTCCAGAGCCTCAGTGAAGCCGTGGGGGTGCAGCAGACGAGAGAGACTGACACCGCTGTCTCTCTGATCTGACTGAGCTTACCTTCAGGCTGAGGGTGGAGGCGGAGCTGGATGGAAGGCTGGGTAGCTCAGGGGCGCACAGCCGCGCACTGGGCGCCCTGATCCCTACGTTTACGCCCCCCCTGACCCCTCCCACCCTTGAGCACGCAGAGTAGAGAGGGGGTGGAGCGAAGAAGGAAGGGAAGGCCACTGAGCAGCCGAGCAGCCAGCCACCAGCAATTTCCTGCTTCCCAGTGCCTTCTGGGACAGAAGTGGGCTCCTGGAGTGCAGCTGCTTTCTTCTTCCCCAGGGCGACATTGGTGTTTGTCTCTAGTCCCCAGAGTCCCCAGAGCCAGACTGCAGACAGACTGCAGACAGAGACAAGATTATCTTATTGTCCTGGTGGTAAGTAGACAATGCAATATGTTTATTATTTAATTGTTTAGTTATTAATACTACATTGGAAACTAATTTACCTAACATTAAAAGGACACTATAGTCCCAGAACCACTACAGTTTAATGTAGTGGTACTGGTGTCTATAGCCTGTTCCTGCAGAGAAAAGACACTGTGCAGTACTGGTGTTACAGGACCACTATAGTGCCAGGAAAGCAAACTCATTTTCCTGCCACTATATAGTTGTTAGGAGTGGGGCACCCTCGTGTCCCCCTCCCACTGGGCTGAAGGGGTTAAAACCCCTTCAGCCACTTACCTTTCTCCAGCGCCGGCACTGGGAACTCTTCTCCCAGATCCTCCTCTCAGCTGCGAATGCACATGCGCACACATTCAAAACTATGTACCGCGTCTTCCCACTAATTTTCACAGTGAGAATCGCGGAAGCACCTCTAGCGGCTGTCAGGGAGACAGCTACAAGAAGCTTGATTAACACTAAGGGAAACATAGCAGTTCTTTTAATTTAAAGGCTGTGAAAGGGGTGGAACATATGTGATGTCATGATATGGGCAGATCATCTTATAAGAGGGGGGCGGCAATTTTTATCTTGCCTAGGGCGGCAAAAATCCTTGTACCCGTCCTGAACGGAGGGTCCAGTCAAGCGTTTGTCTTTTTTGGGGATTGAAATTGATTCCGTTGATATGGTTTTCCGATTGCCTCTCGAGAAGATCTGGAAACTGCAGTATTTAATTGAAGGTTTCCTAGCAGCACGGAAAGTTACCCTTCAACAGTTACAGTCTTTGTTGGGTCTGCTTTGAAGCATAATATTTATTGCAGGGTTTGCCATGTTCCAGGTGTTGATAACAAAATTGCTGACGCCCTTTTCCGTTTTCATTGGCAGGTTTTTCGGGAACTGCTTCCAGAGGCGGAGCAAGCCGGGGAGGAATGTCCACAGCACCTAATGCGTTTGGTGGTCAGCAGCTGAAGTCCCTTATCAGTTCATCGGTGGCTCTGGTAACTTGGCAGGCTCACGGTAAGGCCTGGGCTGACTGGTTGTCGGGGGTTGGTTCGAGAGATGTGGCTTCTCATAATGGTCTCCGCTTGGAAGCGACAGTTGAGTGGTTGCTCAAGTTGAGATCTATGGGAGTGTCGGCGCCAGTGGCTCAGAGCCGGTTGTCCGGAGTAGCCTTCCTCTTCCAGCTATGTGGTTGGCTTGATGTCACAAAACATTTCATTGTCAGGCAGGCTTTGAGGGGTTGGAGAAAGGAGTATGTTGTTAGGGACTGCAGGCGTCCCATCTCGTTCAGCCTGTTATGCAGGCTGGTCGAGGTTTGCCCGGGTGTGTGCGTCTCGCCTTTTGAGGCCGCATTGTTCCCCGCCTGTTTCAGTTTGGCATTTTTTGCTGCCCTCCGGGTGGGTGAGCTCCCCCCTCTAGACGTAGGCCAGGGGGTTTGCTATTTCAGGATGTAATTTTTGGTAATGGAGCAATCAGAGTTTTGGTTCGCAGATCTAAGACGGATCAATTGGGAAAAGGGGAGTGGATCCCCCTCCACCAGGTGTTCGGATTGGCTTGTCCGGTTCGCCTGGTTACAGAATACAGCGCTCTGCGATCTGGGGGGACTAATTTCTTCACTCATTAGGTTGGGTCCCCCCTGACTAAGTTCCAGTTCACATCTGTTTTTCGCACTTGCCTGGAGTGAGTGAGTGGGGGTCGATCCGAGGGAGTTCGGCACCCATTCGTTCCGTATTGGGGCTGCTACGGAGGCAGCCAGGGCGGGCCCGCCAGAAGCTGAGGTTATGCGTATCAGGAGGTGGCAATCTGCTTGTTATGCCAGGTACATTAGGCCGGATCTTTTGATATAAAAAAAATAAGAAAATGAGAAAATATATTAAGATATGCATGTGTAACATCCCAGAGTTATGTTACGAAACTCTTTTACCCCGCTACAACCTGTTAAGGGCATTAACATTGTCATCTTGTGTAATTTCATGTAATTTCCTCACAATTGTGCATATTCTAAGCCTTGTAAAGTATATATTGCTGTAATTTTCATGTACACCAGCAGGTGGCAGCAATGTGTTTAGCAGGGACTTAGTTCAGTTTAGTGTTTCTGAACTGGAATAGTTCATTCCAGTTTAGCTCCCCCTCTGTGAGGAGGTGTGAAATGTTCCCACATCCTGCCTCATGGGTGGAGAGGAAGTTAGAATTAGTGTGCCAGCCACCCCGGGTAGGGGAAGGCTGTGTGAGTAGGAGCTCCCAGTTATAGGGATCCAACCCAGGACCTTGTCTCGGCTGAGACAAAAGATCATCATTCCCAGTCTGAGACCTTCAGCCTCAGCTGATGTAGAAGCAAGCAGCCATCTCCAGTACTCCAGGAAGAAGCATACCCTGTGAGCACAACTGTGAGTACCGTCCAGAGACCGGAAGAAGCTAGTCAGTCCCATACACAGCAGAAGACAGATAGCGCAGAAGATACAAATTCCTGCCACATTACAGAGCCATAAGCAGACAACTTATCCTGCAAAAGAGCTCCAGGCACATGATAGAAGCAGAAGATAGATTCCTGCCACACATTGCCAATACCTGCTGGGACTTCAGACTATTGCTGTATCTCATCTGGATAACTGCTGCATCAAGTAAAGACCAGTTTGAACTTTATTCCAAGTCTGGATCTCAATTCTTGCTGCAAATCCCTCAATTACTCCTACTAGCAACACACTCATTTTATTGCATGTGAGCCAGGATCCAGGAGTCCAGCCGTACCCAGGTTGGAGACACCGTTGACACCATTACTGCTACCATACAGAGACATTACACCACTCTGGCATTCCTAACCTGGTACGTGAGTTTCAACCCCTTAAAGGGCCCTGCGTTAGTACCCTGCGCAAGCTGGAGCTGGCGTCACGAACAAACCATAGACTATCACTTACACCTACCCCAGCCATTGCATATTATTGGCGTCAGAGTGTATACCCCAATCCGGCTCTATTGCACATGTTTATGTGGAGACTATGTACGATGTGTATGGTCATGGTTATGGCCTTAATTTCCATATCCAGGCTTCTGCTGACTTTTTATTTTAGGTGCAGTGCGCCCTGCGGTCTGGTTGGTTGGCCACTCATACATCTTTTGGGCAGCTCAGAGAGCGGAGTGCAGGCCTGGAGGACGAACACTTGGATTTCGGGAAGTGGATGTCTCTTGCAGAGGGATCCGAGGTCTTAGGTGGTCTCAAATTCTCACGGAGGTGGTAGACATTGGTTTTTATTCTAGGGGCCCTGTTATACTCGTAATTCATGCCGGGGGTAACGACCTATGCCTCTCACGATTAGCGGATCTTATGACCCTCATATTGAAAGATTCTCGTCCTTTTTCGATGAGATGGTATTGGTGTGGTCGGAAATCATTCCCCGGGTGGTATGGCATGGTGTCAGGGATGCTGAAGCTGCTGAGAAAAGCAGGAGGACGGTCAATTCCCGCATGTCCCGTTTTGTGCGATCCTGTGGTGGTATTGTAGTGCGTCATCGCCAATTTGAAGGGGATAATAGGTCTCTAATGAGGCCGGATGGTGTCCATCTCACAGAGATTTGCCTTGACATCTTTATTTCCGGCCTGCAGGAGGGTATTAAACAGGCTATGTTTTTGCTGGGTGGTGGTCGGAACCCTGTCTAAGGTAACGGGTTCTCATCTGTGGCGGCATTTGTTACAACGGAGAGTTGGTGATAGCTGTTGGCCTACTTGCCCGCCAGGAGTCCGGCGGTTGGCATACCGCTCCGAGATTACAGTTCTTGAGTTTTGCCATTCAAATAAACAAGCTGTAGCCGATCATCACCCAGCAAAAAGTTAACTCTGTTATCCGAGTGTTCTTTCCGTGCAAGTTCCGGTTACAATAGGGCCCCCCCTTTTGGAGCCGAGGGATTCTTTTCCCTTCCTCTCCCTGAATTACCAACAGTCTGGCAAGCGCCCGACGGATTAGGGAGGGTGCTTAGGGACTGGTGGTCCCCCTTCCCAATCCCCATGGTCATGTGGGGTCGCCTGGCCCCTATAATGATGATGGTCAGCAAGGGGTTAATGCTGAAGCTGCTCCTCTTTAATGGTGTCATGCTTTAAGGGGTGGGGACGGGGTGTTAACCCCTCCCTCTCAGGAGGTTAT